>NC_061774.1:12543009-13209534 GCF_022458985.1 Mugil cephalus | reverse complement strand
AAAAAAACCCAGTAAACAGATAAAATTCCCTTACAGCCCTTTTTGGTTCCCAACATTTCCCTTGTAGTACATACTCCCTACCCCTTGAGTGACATTTTTCACATCTCTTAGTTTTTTTGGGTGCACTACGGCTTAAAATAAATTTTTTACATTATTAATCTTTTTTTTTCACATTTATTCATAAAATGAACCAACAGAAAATTTGGGGGTTTTTAAACTCGGGTTTGACACACACGGGTTTCTGTTATTAGGGTTAAATTTAACTAATTTTAAAAAACTCTTTTTTTAACAGATTAATGTTTTTAAAATGGAATCACAGCATTTTTTCCAAAAAATAAACCTGTGAAATGCTCAGCACAGAAATACATGTTTGATTGATTGTTTGTTGAGAGAGAAAAAACCCACTAAGTTTTGTTTTGGGTTCAATGAGTGACTAAAAATTTTTGCAAAAAATTATAAAACATAGTGGTGGAAATAAAATTTATCTCAATGTTTTTTTTTTCACAGGTGGAGAAACTTATGTGATGGCAGACAGAGTGGAGCTCAGTGTTATGGAGTTTTTGGGGGGAAAAACTGTGGTCATAAAGACGGGATGGAAAAAGCCTCAAAAAAATTTTAAAATGTGATTTGAAAAGGGGTCATCAGTAAATTAAAGATGGAAAACCAAAGTTTGTAACAAAGGGATAAAAGACAGATCTGTTTTTAATCTCGTGATGGAACATTTAGGATCAATGCCCTGAGAAAGGAATGACAGTGGTCAAAATTTTTGGGAGCAGCTTTGATCAAATGGAAAAGAATTACAAGAACAGACTCTACAGTTGTTTTTAAGGTAAAAATACTTATTTTTTACTCCGGGGGAAATTAAGTCTTTTGGGACAGATCTAAATGTAAAATTGTATTAAATTTGTGTACAAACAAAGATATCTTACTTTCCCATTACCGTTTTTGGGGTTAAAATAGTAAAAAACAAATTAACAGTCATAAATGAATCCCCCCTTCATTACTGTTCAGTCAGAGTCAAAATAATATCCCTTTATATTCTGAAAGTTTCTGTATTTATTTATTAAGAGAAAAAAATCCCTTTTTTTTACCCAAAAAGGGGGGGGGGTTTATCTGAAAGGGGTTTATCTCTCAGCTCCGGTGTCCTCGGGCCCAAATCTGGTCTTGGTGTCTGCCCCATGGAGAAAAGAGGGTGCCCTGCTCCTCTGATGGGGGGACGTCCTCAGTAAAAGTTTGGGACTCGGGGATGGACACTCAGTGACGACGCTGAGCTCCTCTCGGGAAAAAGATGGACTAACTTTCATCACTCTGAAAAAGACGTCTCAGGACATCTGGTTTTTCCCAGTCAGGAATCAATCAGTAAGGGTCTCCAGAGGAGAGAGGATCTCTCCTGGGGTGTGTCAAATGATGGAAAAAACCCTGGTAATCATCTTGGAATCCCCTGTCACAGTTCACCCTGACATTTTGACGTTTTTTTCTCTAAAAACGGGTACAGGCCCTTATATCTGGGGTTAAAAGAAAGCTGGGGATAATTCTCTTGTTAATTGGGTTTTCTCTTTCTTTTTTCCCGGGAAGGAAAAGAGACGAGGAAAAGCTGAAGGCTCAGTTGTCCCAAAACCTGGAACCTCCAGAAAAACCTCTTTCATGATGGTTGAAATGGAGGTTTTTGCACCTTAAAACAACAACTATTTGGACCCCAATTTTTTCTGTTTTGTTTCTTTTTTGGGTTTGAAAAGGGAAATGGGGGTTTTAGAGTGAAAACTCTGCTCCTGTTTCTATTCTTCATGAGACTCTGATAAAAATTTTACCCATCTTTCTATGAATCCTTTTAAAATATTTTTTTCAGGGGTTTTTTCATGTTTATCATCAACACTCTGGGGAAAAAAGGTTTTGTCATTAATAAAACAGTGAACACAGTGGAGCTTCGTCCTTGGACAAACACGGGGGTGTTGAGTAGTGGGGAGAGAAGCGGGGGCCTTTTGGGGAAACCATGAGGCCACAGGCTCAGACCCCCCTATGTCCATGGTCCCTCGCTGGTCCTTGACCTGGGGACATGACCCAATTTCCACTGCTCCAGGTGTACACACTCCCCTGTGGGAAGGAATGCTGGATTAAATGAGACAAATACCCCCCCATGGGGATAATAAAATGAAAAACATTTCTTTTTTACAGGTTCTAGATTAAGATTGTATTTTTTTGGAAGGGAAAACCTAACTTTTTTAATTTTTTGTAAAAAGCACGGGTTTGTGTTTCACATAAATAGAATATATGAACTGGCTCTATTTTTTTTTCAACTTACAAATCATTATGTTGGTAAAAAAACAGATTAAAAAACAAAGTTTTATGTTCCTTTCATTGATTACTGTCTTTAAACTTTATAATAATTTTTAAAAGTTTAAAATAAAAAAACAAAAAATGTGTTCCCAAGGGGGGGTGTGGTTTCCTCCCCCCTGCAAAAACATGTATTTAAAGCATTAAGATTAAGTGGTAGCAGATGAGATGAGATCTTTTTTGTAGGTGTTTTTACTGTGACAGAGACAGAGTAAAATTTAATAGATGTTTCTTTTTCTGTTGTATCGAAACTACTAAGAATATTAATAAAACGCCAAAACATCTCAAAAATTTTTGAGGATTTCATCTCTTCTACATTAAAAATATAAACAGAGCGGAAAACACTTTCTATGAAGGTTGTATTTTAATGCCTATAAAAAGCATTCTAATGTTTTAGGGGGTTTGTTAAAAAGTTTTTTGTTTGCTCATTATTACCATCATACGTATTAACAAAATCAAAAACCAACTTTTTGTTCCCTTTTTGCAATGGTTATGAATGATTAAAATTTTTAAATTTCTGAATAGTGATCATTAAATATGTAATATCTGCCTGGGGACTTGTTAATTTTTTTGATTGCATCAAAAAATACTTTGCTTGCTAAAATGTGTATAGTGATCCCAAAATTGAGTTTTGACTTTACTATAGTTTTTAAATATCTGTAGCTATAAGTATATGTAATAAAGTTTTTTTAATAATGTTTTAACATTCCTACGCACCCGACCCAAACAGCTAGGGCAACATCATAAGGCTTTTGTCGGGCTCTAAGTAAAGTGCAAGAATATAAACACTATTTTTAAACAGATATAAGTTACTAGAGAAAATTAAAAAAGGTTGCAATGAACCAAGGACTGAGTCCTGCTCTTTAACCCCATATGCACAATTTTTATAAAGGCTATTTTAATTCTTAGGTGTTATTTGCAAGTTTTTAGGTAAAGTTAAAACTGCCGTCTTTCAACAGTTCTCCCTTTTACTAAAGCTACTTTCCCTCCCGGCAAGTGCTAAACCCTTGGTGCAGTGAAAAAAAGCCGCCACAAAAAGCGGAGAAATTAATACTTCCCGGGTCCCTTTTGGACAGGGTTTTTCAACTATGCTTGAGGGACCCCGCAGCCAGCAAAATAAGGGCTTTTCCTCTGCCCAACAACACCATCGGAGGCGCTTTTTATAAATTTGCCCAAAGGAAATTTGAGGAGCAGTTAAATGATAAGGGCGGACAGAAAGCTTTTCTCTACAGTTAGGGATAAAGCCACTGACGTAAAAAAGGGAACTGTTTTTTGTTCCCCTTACGCAAGATTCATGAGGGGAGTTTGACATGAGGGAGGAATGTTTTTCTGCAAACCCCCCCCCCCGGTTATGGCAGAGCCACAGCAAAAAGAACTTTTTAAAAATTCATTGACTTTTTTACTTGAAGAGGCCAATTGAAGTGGGGGGCCTTTTTGGGGGAAATCTTGCAAAAGGGGGGGCCCGGGGTTTAGGCTGGGAAAAACGGGAGGGCCCTTGAAAGCGCTTTTCAAGTGCGTTTTCCCAAAATCCAGGGGAAATCACTGCATGATACAACACGAGTCCCGGGCTAAAGATGTAATGGCCGATGTAAATTGCCCCCCCGTCAACTACATCAAAAAAAACCCTGACAAACCCCAGATTTTTTGGGAAACTTTTTCGAGGAAATGGGCCCCCGACCACAAAAAAAAACTGTTCTGTTTCACAAGGATTTCCTGTTGGCTGTCCGGGGGGGAAAAGGTGCTGTCCAGGGTATTTGAACTGCGAGATGAAATCTGCATTTTTTTGGAGGAAGGGGGCCCAAAGATCTTCCCCACAAATTTTACTGTTAAAAGTTCCTCATGAAACTTCCCTACCCCCGGGGGACATGTTTTTTCTGAAACTAAGGGAAGTAAATTTTGCAATTGCAGGACCAAATACACACCCCCCCCCTTTGGCAGATAAAATCACATCATTCATCGGGAAAACTTGGGGTGTGGCTGCAGCGGAGGTGAAAGTGGAAATGTGGACTCATTTGAGAATCTAAAAAAGATTCATTAAAGTCAAAAAAACTGCAAAAACACAGTGATCCTTGCGGGAAAAGGGCAACTTTTTTGGAAAAATTTTTCCCTTTGTTTGGCAAGACCCCAAAGATTTTGACTGGATCCGTGACCCCTTCAGTGCAACCCCATCCCCCGCCCTTCAGAAAATTTCAGAGGGGAAAAGGTTTCATTGATGTCCCCTCTGATTCAAAAATGGGCTGCAGTTTCAGTCAAAGACACGGGCTGCTTTTTGGGGTTTGGGAAAGTGGAAAAAAGTTCCCCACTGTGGGAAAGGACCCCTGGCCAAATTTTTCCCTTTTGCCCACTTTCCCACCCTATGTGAGTTGGTTTCTTGCTGGGGCCCTAAATTTCAAGACCAAATACAGAGCAAAGTTGGACATTGAAAATGAACTCGGGGAGGGGGCAATCTAAAAAACTGCAACCCGGTTTAAAGAAGATTTGCAGCGGGAAAGAGGCCCACACTTAAAAAGTTTGTGAGGATTAAAGGTTTTTTTTCAAAAAACCCTCTAGGTTTTATTTGTTTTTTTTTTTTTTTTTTTGTCTTTCGGGGAATTTGGTTCAGGGGAAAAACCCATTTTTCAGAGAGAAAATTTTTTAAAAAAATGTTGAATTTTAAACCCAAAAAAGAAACCTGTTACACTGATATAAAGAAGCATTTTAAATGCCAACCTGGTTCCCCGGTGGATGTAAAACTGTCACGATTAATTTTGATTTTTTTGGCCCTTTGCCAGCGCGATTTTTTTTCATATTTTCATGCTGCTGGAAACGAATTTCAAACTGATGTTTTTCAATTGGAAGTTATTTTTTTTTACAGTTGGGAAGTTTATTTTTGGGTGTTGTTTTTCCCAAAAATAATGACCCTAAAATTCTATTATTATATTTTTCTTTTATCCAAGTTTTTACTATGAAGGAAATCCCCTTCAAAGCCCAAATTTACAGGGGGTTTTCACAAGATAAAAAAACTATTCATAAACCTCAAAAAGGGAAAAAACCCAAAATCACCCTTTTGCCATAAAAAACCAAAAAAAGGGACAGAGCAGCAGAGTCCTGGGACAGAAATTCTGTTCGGGTTTTCTGATTTTTAAATGGGGGGAAGATGGACAAAAGTATTCGATGGATCCTGAAGTCTACAGACAAAAAACGTAAAGCTAAAAGTTAAGGGGAAAAGGGATGAAATTTTTAAATGGTGGTGCTTCACTGTAATGACCCAAAACCCTTTACCCGGGTTGACAAATTCCCGATTGACCCGGCCACAAATAGCCCCATCACATTTGGTTGAAAAAAAACCCAAAAGGGAAACCCCTGGGGCCCTCATTTCACGAAAACAACTAAAATCAGTGGCAAAAAAAGACCTCGGCAAAGAACCCCCCAAACCCAAGGAACCCCACGGGGAAATTGACGGGCCTGAAGTCCCCTTTTCCCCTCCATTTTGGGAATGTGAGTATCGAAAAATTTAAAAACTGGGCCTATACTTTACCCTAGAAAACAACAGTTGTGTCAGTGTCCCAAAATTTTTTAAACCCTTTTTTACGAAAATCTTTTAAAAAAAATTCATCAGTGAAAGGGTATTTTAATGTTTATATTTTGAATCTACGGCGCCCTTCAGAGGCCAAAGAGAAAAAAAGCTGAAAACTTTTAACTTATTCTATCCCCCAGTCACAAAAAATGTAACAACAGGGGGAAACAGAAAAATGGGTTATTTATGATTTTTTTTTAAACTTTTATTAAATAAAGCCTTTTTTTTTTTGAGGCCAAATGACCCCACCACAATGTTGATTAAGTTTTTAGTCCAACTTTAAATGAGGAACCTTCACTCTCATTCTTCATGTCGGGAAGGCTCAGTTTGTTTGTCGTAAAGGGAAGTCAATTTGGATGCCACGGGAATTTCCTGCTCTGGCAAAAAAAAACCCATTATGATAGTGGTAGTTTTGACACATTTTCTCTGTGGCAAAAACCTGAATTTCCTGCTCTCAGCACACAAAAACATCATGTTTTGCAGTTTGGAAAAAAGCCCTTGTGTAACACCGCTCATGCGAGTAAGGGACACTTGTAACGGTTTAATTAGAAAAACTTTCAAAAGCTGCAAAAGGGCCCAAAAAGAGGCTGAACTGGGAGGAGCATGAAAGTTGTTTTTGGGGAATGTTTTTTGTTGCTATTTTGGGGTTTTCCCCATTGGTGAGAGGTTTTTTTTGTCTCTTTTTTTTTGTTCTTTTTTTCTCTACTAAAAACCAGCAGTGGTTGTTTTTGTCTTCGATAAATTCGATTCGGGTTAAATACATCCCAGATTATATATTTTTCTTGTCACAAGATCGTTTATTTGTGTTTGTAAATTCGCTGTGAACAGTGTTCCTTTAAAATACTGTTTTTCTTCAAGGAAAGTATTTAAATTGCGGTACTGGAAAAATGGATGTGTTTTTTTGGGTGTTTTAAAAATTTTAAATTTTAAAAGGGTTTCAAAAATTTTATAAAACTTTTGCGTTTTTTTTGTTGCATGGGGACCAATTTCCTGTTGCAAAATGTCATTGCTTCTGTTGTGGATAGGCCACAGGACTGAAATTGATTTGCAGTTGAGTTTTTTCCCTTTTGCCCATGGGCAGTCATGAAGTTTTCCCTTTTCCCTGGCCTGTGTTAGAAATTTGAATCAGCCCTTAAGCCAAAAATGGGGGATTTTTCCAGGGTTCAAAAATTGACATTTCTTTGACCTGCTCAAGTTTTAACTTGATTTTTGAAAAAAAAACATTTTGGGCCCTCCTTTAGCAGGTCAGGGGTTTTTTCCCTCTACTGGTTCAAAAAGGGGCTGAGGTTGCCCTTTTTATCTTGAAAAAAGGGAAAAAAACTTTTTTAATGTGGGCCCTCCAGAAATGGGAAAAAAAGGAAAAAATCAAATAAAAAAAAACAAAGAAAGGAAGAGGGAAGATCATTTCAAAGAGTTGAAAAGATTTATATTTCCAGTTGACAGGGTTTACATTGTGATTTGAAATGGAGACTTTTATCTGTTTCCCCACAAAAAAAAATAATTTTGTCTAATTTTTGGCAATTTAAAAGAACCAGTTTAAAGGTCGGGGGGCTTTTTTTTTTAAATTTGTTGAAAAGGGTAAATTTCTTTTTTTGTATCTGTCTTGGCAACCATGTTGTTAGTGGGTTGTCAGGTTGTTTTGGGTGTTGAAAATACTGTTTAGGTTTTTTTTTTTTTTTTTGAGAGTTAAGGTTATGTTTTACTTCCTTGTTGTTGCCTTCTGTGTTCAGTGTTTGGGAAAAAACCCCTTTTTTGTGAAGGTGATCAGAAAAAGGAGAATTTTCAGGGCTGTTCAGTGGGGGATGTATGCTGATGTTTTTAGAAATGATTCTACGTTATTAATCATTTTATTAAAAATTTTTTCATAAAATGAACCCCAAAAGATAAAATTTGGGGGGGTTTAATCAGTTGGCAAAAAAAAAGGTCTGTAATTATGGTTTAATTCAACTAA
This sequence comes from Mugil cephalus, assembly GCF_022458985.1. NCBI lineage: Eukaryota > Metazoa > Chordata > Actinopteri > Mugiliformes > Mugilidae > Mugil > Mugil cephalus. The sequence goes on along the minus strand of NC_061774.1, from coordinate 13,201,696 downwards.
GTAAAATCTCTGTTTAACAGATTTAAAGTTGTTAAAAGAATCAAGCAGTTTTCCAGCCATGACCCGTGAAATTTTGCAGCAGAAATACAGTTTGGTTGATTTTTTAGTCTGAGAGAGAAAAAAACCCCCTAAGTCTGTTTTAGGTCAATGTTTTGGCTCAAATATTGCAACAATTATGCTTCATAGTGGTAGAAACGAAATTTCTTCAATGTTTTTAAATTACCGGTGGAGAAACTTACTGTGATGGCAGGGAAAAAAATGGAGCTCAGTGTTTGGAGCTTTTGGGGAAGGGAAATGTTTGGGCATCAGGGGCTGATGGACAAAAGCCTTAGAAATATTAGATGGGATGTGAAAAAGGGGGTCATCAGTAATTTAAAATGGAGAAAAAAAAATGGTTTTAAGTAATGTGATCAAAGGGCAAAATCTTTTTTTAATTCAGTGATGGAACCTTTAGTATCAAAGACCCGAGCAGGGTGAAAAGTGGTTAAAAATGATCTGATAATTTGACTCCAAAAGGGAAACAACATTATCTGAAAAGACCTACGTTGTTTATTTAAAAGGGAAAAATATTCTATTATGGGCTGAGATCATAAAAACCCTTTCATGGATTCCCCGGGTTGGGTGCTGAGATGTTGGACAAAAGGGGATTCCTCTCTTAAAACCAAAAACCTGTGCTTTGATCCCATCTCCACTCCTTTTTTTAAAAATTTGTTCTGGCCCCTTTTGAGAAAGATTTGTCAATATTGTTAAAATGTTCTTTTTCAGTCAGGTGTTTTCCCAACTTCTCTTAAAAAAGCCCCAAATTTTCAGACCCCCTTTTGAAGAGACACAAATTTGTTCCCTCAGTTTCAGTAATTTTTCCCCCTGTATTAATCTGCCATTTGTAATAAGATTTTAGAAAAGCTTGTTTTTTTAAACAGCTGAATGATTTTTAAATAAACATATTTTTTTTTTTATTTATATTTTTTATTTTTTTTATTTACTTTTTCTACTTTAAAACACAACACACTTGATGACCTGAAAAAGGGTGCTGTGAACTGGGGGGATGGGGAAAACCCCTTGTATTTCTATTGTGTTGGGTAACAATCAAACATGGTTGTTTCTGTTTGTGGGAAAAACACCCCTTTTTGGGGGTTTTTTGAAGTAGGTGGGTTTTTAGGCCTTGGGGTTTAATGGTGGGGGTGTGGGGAAAAATTCAGTGTGTACCCCAAAGGGGGCTGGTGGGGGAAAAAGACCCAAAAGGCTTTTTGCCCCGATCCAGACGATTGTTGGTTTGGGTTTAGTTGGAATCTGTTCCCAGGTCATCAGGGGAGTGCTCCAGCAGCCTCATGCATCCCCAAAACCCGGAAGGGCCTTTCCCCATTTTTTTTAAAGGTAGGTACCTTTTAAAATGGGTGGAGACACTGTTGTCTGCGCCCCTTTTGTGTACCCCCCCACATTAGCAGGAGGTTTATTAAAACCCGGAAAATTGGGCTTTATTGACCCAGAACTTTCTCCATTTCCATAAGGGTCCCTGGCCCTTTTTGTGTTGGGCCCCAAAGGACCCCTGGGTTAAAATCAGTCTTCATGTTTAGGGGCTTCTTGACAGCCTTTCAGGGCCCTTAAAACCATGATCTAAAAGTAAACCCTGGGGACAGTGAGGTGAAAACAAGGGGCACCAGTTTGGTTTTTTACCACTGTTGTTGGAGCTCTTGTGAAAGTGTTCAGCGATTTTCCCAAAAAATCGGGAAGTTTTGGTTTTAAATTTTTGCTGAAAAAACCCCCTTTGGGCGCCCCCGTTTAGTTCTCTGGATTTTTGCAAGAGTCTATCCCCAATGCTGAAGGACTGCATCTGCACTTTCCCGGTGGTCTGGGAGCAGTGAAACCCCTTTTGGTGGGGAATCTGTATCTTCAGGCGGGTTTCCTGCATTAGGTTTTTATTTTAGCCGTTTTTGTCTCTGAAAAAACTTTCAAATTTTACTGGGGTTTATATGAAGCCGCAGCAGAAAAATGGTGTCTTTTGATAAAACTGTCCCTTTATAAGTGGTCATTTTGGGACCCCAAAAGGGCCCCAAATTCCCAAAACCTTTTTCTGTTTTTTATGGAAAAACCCAAACAATTTTAAATTTTTTTAAAGGCTGTTTTAGGATTTGTTTAGTTTTTTTTGGGTTTTGACTGTTTAAAAAAAAAAATTGCGCTTGAAAAATCTAAGAGTGGTTCTTAATAAAAAAATTACCCCAAATGCATCAGGTGTCTGAAACCTTTTTTCCACAGCTGTATTTTATTTTAAAAAAACCCGTGATTTAAGGTGTGTTTTGTTGTGTGAATAAAAAACATTTTCAGGTCTTACTGTAACGTACTTACTGAAGTTGGGCATACGGAAGTCTAAGATTTTTGAAAAAATGCAACATTTTCAATAATCATTTCTGAAATTTAAATTTTTTATAATTTTATTTGATCATTTTTAAAAAAACCAGACATGGGGATTTATTTAAACTGTAGGAGGAAGCTTTGGCCAAAATGGACAAAACCCCACACCCGTTTAAAAGTTAAAAAAATGAAATCTCCCCTCAATAGACAGGTCAAAGGTCCTGAAACCCTTTGCTTTTTTTTTTTTCATTTTTTTTTTTAATAAATTTAGTTCCCTTATTATTGGGAAAAATTTTTACCTAAACAAATTTACTGTTTTAAAATTACTTTTTCAGGTCAGGGTTTCAGATATTCCCGTGTAGGGGTGTATGCTGATGTCTTAGAAAATGTTAGCTCCCACTCAGTCCCTCAAAACACCCCAAAGGCCCACTTGTTTATTGAAAGGGTTTAAAAAAGGGAGAAAACTAATCAGTTCCTCTTTTTCGCATACAAAGAACAAAGGGCCCTTTAATTTTCCCCACCACTCCCCTGAGCTCGTACTTGTGTTGGGGGTTTGGGCTGGGACTGCTTCATGTTCCTCTTTGACTAAGAACTCAGTAATTAACCCTGTACATGAATTTCCCGGGCACCAGATCATGTCATTTAAAAAAGTTTAACTCAGATTTCAGAGATGTTGTGGGGAGTGCTGCTGTTGTTTTTACTAGATTTATGTTTGACACAGGGTGAGAAATAGGGCACATGACGCAGTTAAAATGAAAAAACTGAGCAATAAGTTTGTTTCTCCACATTTTCAGTTTTTAAAAGGGGTTTATCAGTTTAAAAGGAGACTTTTTTAAAAGTTTCTTGTTTGATTTCCCTTCATGATTGGTGTCTTGAAAAATCAGCTGTCGTCTCAGAAGGGGTGTTTCATTTAGGTTTTATCACACAGGAAAAAAAACACTTGTTGAACTGAGGCTGAAAAAAAAGGGAAAAAATTTTATACTGGGTTCCCTTTCTTTTTTCTTATTTTTACGAGAAGTTTGAAAAAACGTTTTTTTGTTCACATTTCACCACTCTCCCCTGAGGGTGATCACTACCACAACAACTGCTTTCTGTTTAGAGCCCGGGTACCCTAGGTTTGACTTTGGGGGGAATTAGTTTAAAATTTTAAAGTGCTGAGTGGGCCCCGAAAAGAGTGTGAAGAGGGGAGGAGACATGGGAAACTGTGGTTGGACTGTTTCTGTGATACTTGGAGTTCTCCCTGGGGAGATATTGAGTGGTTTTTTTTTCAGGTTTCTAAAAATGGTTTGTGGATGGGGTTTAAAGTTTTAAAATTTTTTGTTTAACTGGTTCTGAAAGGAGGTTTGAAAATCTTTAACGTTTATCAAAAAAGTTTGATGAGGGCCAAAGAAAAATGGGCTTTATAGTCTTTTATACACACGGCTTTAGTTTGTTTCTTTCCACAAAGTGAGACAGCTTGTCTCCCAAAATATCTACGAGAAAAGATTAAGATTGATGCTTTGTGTTTTTTTGGGGGTGGGTTGTGACACAGACATGGTCTCAGTGAATTTTTTTGTTTGGAGAAAGTCACAAAATGAGAAATTTACACTTTGGAGGAAGGACAATTAAAAAAAAGTCATGTATCAGAGGGGCCCAAATAAGGATGTAAATTTATTTTTTTGTAAATCTGTGTTTCATTGTGCCCTTTATGTTTGGCCCTTTAGCCTTTGAAAATTTGTTGAGTAAAAACCCGATGAACAAAAAAACCCGTGTAACACTTTTATGAAGGTTGTATTTTATAATGCCTTGAATACACTTCTTGTTTTTAAGGGGTCAATAAAGCATTTTAATGGGCATTTTTAACCCTCTATACATATTCAAAAAATCGTTTAAAAACCCAAATTTATGTGCATCATGACAAAATGGTTACGAATGATTTTAATTTTTAAACTGAATAGTGCATTATAAATATGTCAATATCTGCCCGGGCACTTTTTTAGTTTTATAATGCTTTTATAACTTTCTTTTCCCTTTTCTAAATGTGTATAGTGAAAGCATAATTTATTTTGACTTCGCCATAGTGCTTTATATCTGTAGTTATAAGCTTGTAATAAGTTTTAATAAAAGAATATATCTCCCTACAGCACCCCCTGTTTTAAACAGCTTGCAATATCATAAATGCTATTTGTAAACGCAAGTAAAGTGGGCAAGAATTGGGCCAATTTTTTTTAAAAAGATTTAAATTACTAGGGGTAATTAAAAGGTTTCAAGAAAAATAAATCCCGAGTCTTTGGGTCTTTAACCCCCTATGCACAGTGTTTAAAATCATAGGTGTTATTTGCAGCTTTTTGGTAAATTAGAGCAAATGGGGTTTTGGATATAAGACTATTATAAAAAAAATATGAGGCACAATGAAAAAGAGAGGCCCGGACAGTAAAAACAAAAAGGAAAGTATTTAGTTCCTTTATTTTCATTTAAAACCCAAAACACATAATCAGAATGATTTTGGTTGGGGTTTTTACAAAACCATGAAACACGTGAAAAGGCCACAAAAGGGCCCCGGGTGGTCCTAGGGGAGGGGGTCTTAAAAATGCCTTTTTTTTTGGGTTGTTTAGGGGGGATTCAGGGTAGAGGTCAGGAGATGGGTTTTACAGCAATACAAGAGAACAGAGGCAAATCTTTAGTGCTTAGCTGGGTTTGGTTTTTTTTGCAGAAGGGTTTGATTTAAAAAAACATAAGCAAAATACGTTTTTTGTTTTAAAACAGCCTATTTAGAAATTTTGTTACCGCCCTATCGTGCGGCAGCCAGATTACCCCTGGTGGCTTAAGCTAGCTACACAAAGGTTACCCGACACGGTTGTTTTTCCCCCACAAATTTTGATCGTTTTTTATATTCTTGCGGGTTTTAAAGATTGAAACCTTCGAAATCAATTTCTTTATATGTTAAAAAGATGTGTTTCATGTAAGCAAAGTAAAGGGATTAGCTCACAAAAAAATTTGAGGACAGAGGGGAAACATACCGTCCTGGAGAGGACCCCAGAGGAGAAAGGAAAAAAATCCGCCCTTTTGACCCAGTACATACAGGGCAATGCTTTTTCGACAGTGGGAGGAGTGGGGGACGGAGGTGGGGGGTTTGGGCCCGAGGTCAGGGGGCATGGGTAAGGAAAGACACTTTTACCCAAAAATAATAAATTTAAAAAAAAAACGATATCAAAATAAAAAATCTGACGGGGTTCAATAAAGGCGGAAATTTTTGCGATCCCGTATAAAAAGAAAAACCCATATAACAAAAAAACCATTAATTTTTTTTTTTCGAATTTTCCCAAAATGCCGAATTTCCCGCAGCAAAAATTTAAGTTACATTAAAAAAAAAATAAGAACCCCAAATTTTAAAAATTTGTCTAAATGAAAAAAATCAAACCTCTTTCATTGCGCAGTGTCCCAAATTGGGCAGTCATCCTCATAGCACAAAAAAACTTCCAATTGAAAAAAAATCAGTTTGGGAAAAAATTGTTTGAGCGGGGTGAAAAATTTTAGAAAAATCCGGGGGGGCCCAAAAAAAAAAGTTTAATTTCGTGACGTTTCACATCCACCGTTTACACCCGGGTTTGGGATTTAACCAAATTCTTTTTACAGGTCGCTAAATGTCCCCATTTTTTTGAATGCCCTAGATATTATTTTGATGTCGTTTTTATTAATATTATTATTATTGTAGAAATGTCATTCCTTAGTCCATGACCCTGACCTCTGACCCCACCCACCCACCTCCGTCCCCAGCTCCTCCCACTGTCGTAAAGCATTGACTGTATGTACTAGTCGTAAAGCGGCTTTTCTTTCCTTTCTCCGGGACAGGTAGGTTGTCTCTCTGTCCTGCTAGTGTTTTTTGAGCTAATGCCTTACTTTGTTTACATGAAGCACATCGTTTACATATTAAAGCAATGATTTCGAATGGTTTCAATCATTAAACGCAAGAATATGAAAACGATCTAATTTGTGAGTTTAAAACTAGCCGTGTCTGGTAACTTTCGTCTAGCTAGCTTACGTCACCTACGGGTAATCTGCGCTGCCTGCATGATATGCGGTAACATAATGTCTCATTAGGCTGCTTTAAACAAAAAAAACCCTGATCTGTTTATTTGTTTTCAATCAAACCTTTCTGCATAAAAACAAACCCAGCTAGAGCACTAAAGATTTGCCTCTGTTCTTCTTGTAGTTGCTGTCAAACCATCTCCTGACCTCTGACCCTGAATCACCTCACCAACCAAAGGCACTTTTAAGAGCCACATCTCTAGGACCACGCCGTGCCACTTTTGTGGCCTGTTTCACGTGTTTCATGTGTTTGTGTAATGTGCTCAGAGCGTTGATAATCATTCTGATTATGTGTGTTGGTTTAAATGAAAATAAAGTGAACTAAATGCATTTCTTTTGTCTTTACTGTCCAGGCTCTCATTTCATTGTGCCTCATATTTATTTATAATAGTCTTATATCCACAACACCTCATTTGTTCTAATTTACCTAAAGCTGACAAATAACACCCATGATATTAACATTGTGCATATGGGGTAAAGATGCCAGACTCAGGACTTAGTTCATTGCACCTTTTAATTACTCATAGTAACTTATATCTGTTAATAATAGTGTCATATTCTTGTCACTTTACTTAGCGCTGACAAATAGCACTTATGATATTGCATAGCTGTTTATAACTGTGTGCTGTAGGGAGATATATACATTATTATAACTTTATTACATATACCTATAACTACAGACATAAAGCACTGTAGGCGAAGTCAAAAGTCATTATGCATCACTATACACATTTAGCAAAGCAAAGTAGTTATGATGCATTATAAAACTAACAAGTGACTAGGCAGATATTGACATATTTATAATGCACTATTCAGATTAAAATTAATAATCATTCGTAACCAGTTGTCATAATGCATCATGAAGTTGGTTATAACGACTTGTGAATATTTATAGATGGTAATAATGACCATTATAATGCTTTATAGACACCTTATAAAACATTATGAGTGCATTCATAGGGCATTATAAATACAACCTTCATAGAAAGTGTTACCAAACCAGTGACAGATATAATGCCTTATATGTCCTTGTTCCAACACTTCCTTGTAGCTACATACTGCCTACCCACTCTGATTGACATATTCACATCTCTTAGTTTTTATTGGTTGCACTACTGCTTCAAATGATTCTACATTATTAATCATTTTATTCACATTTATTCAAAAATGAACCAACAGATAATTTGGTGGGTTTAACTCAGTTTGACACACACAGGTCTGTAATTACTGGTTGAATTCAACTAATGTAAAAACTCTGTTTAACAGATTCATGTTGTTAAATGAATCACAGCAGTTTTCCAGCCACTGACCTGTGAAATGCTCAGCAGCAGAAATACATGTTTGATTGATTGTTTAGTCTGAGAGAGAAAAACACACTAAGTCTGTTTTAGGTCAATGCATGTGACTGAAATATTGGAACAATTATGCTTCATAGTGGTAGAAATGAAATACTCTCAATGTTTTAATTCACAGGTGGAGGAACTTACTGTGATGGCAGACAGAGTGGAGCTCAGTGTTATGGAGCTTTGGGAGGAACTGTAGTCATCAGACTGATGGACAACGACTTAGAAACATATAGATGGGAAATGAAAAAGGGATCACCAGTAATATTAAGATGGAGAAACAAAGTGATTTTAACTAATGTGATTAAAGACAGATCTGCTTTAATCCCAGTGATGGAACATTTAGGATCAATGACCTGAGCAGGAATGACAGTGGTCAATATGATCTGATAATCTTTGACTCAAATGGAAAAGAATTACAAGAACAGACTCTACAGTTGTTTATTGAAGGTAAAATATTTTTTTTCTACTCCTGGGAAATTAAGTCATATTGACAGATCTAAATGTCAAATTGTATTGATTTGTGTACAAACAAAGATATCTTACATTCACTTACCAGTTTTTAGGTTCACTAGTGAAAACAAATATAACAGTCCTGAACTGAATCCTCCTTCATTATTGTTACAGTCAGAATCTAAATAATATACTTTATATTCTGCATGTTTCTGTATTTATTTATTTAGAGACAATTACCTTGTTATCAAATGTCATCTGTGTGTGTTTCTCTCAGCTCCGGTGTCCTCTGTCCATCTGGTCTCTGAGTGTCTGTCCCATGGAGAGAAGAGGGTGTCCTGCTCCTCTGAAGGAGGGGACAGTCCTCAGTACAGCTGGACTCTGGATGGACACTCAGTGACAGACGCTGAGCTCCTCTCTGGAAATGATGAGACTAACGTCATCACTCTGAGACAAGACGTCTCAGGACATCTGGTCTGTTCAGTCAGGAATCACATCAGTAATGTCTCCAGAGGAGAGAGTATCTCTACCTGTGGTGAGTGACAACATGATGAGAAATAACTTGGTAATCATGTTGGTGTCATAACATCAGTCATAAATGATCTTTGCTTGTTCATAGGCTTCATATTCATCAACTGCACCTTACCTAATGGGACACACATATCAGAGTGGGTGTTTGAAGCCAATTACATACTGTGTATAAACCCAACTACTGCCCCTACCACTGCTCCAACTACTGCCCCTACAACTGCCCCAACTACTGCCCCTACCACTGCCCCAACCACTGCCCCTGCGACTAGTTTGGGTAAGTAGACTACCATAGTGTCAAATAAACCCTTTCAATCAAACTATGACCAGTGATGAACTGTGGTACATTCGTAAATTAAACTTTACTTAAAAAATAAAATGAAAACTCTCCTGTCACAGCTTCACCCTGACATGTGACGTTTGTGTCTCTGAACAGGTCACATGTCCATCATATCTGCGTTGAAAGTATCTGTGATAATTCTCTTGTTAATTGGGATTCTCGTCTTTTTTGCCTGGAAGAAAAAGAGACAAGGAAAAGCTGAAGGCTCAGCTGTCCCACGAACACTGGAACCTCCAGAGAACTCTGTCATGATGGTTGAAATGAGAGGTTCTGCACCTTAAAACAACAACTAGCGACACATTTCATCCGCGTTAGGTTCATTATTTTAGCCGTTTTTGTCTCTGAAGAACTTTCAAATGTACTGGCTTTATATGAAGCACGGCAGCAGAAAAATGTGTCTTATAATAAAAAGCACGTCCTTCATTAGTGGATCACTGGTACCAAAATGACCCAATATTCAAACTTTCTCTGTATTTTTATGGAACCAATCAATTTTAAGTTTTTAATGACTGGTTCTGTTTAGTATTTTGTGTGTGACTGTACTAAAAAAATGCACTTGAAGATCTAAGAGTGATTCTTAATAAAATATTACACAAATGCACTGGGTGTCTGAAAACTTTTTTCCACAGCTGTATTTTATCAAACCACCTGTGATTTAATTTGACAAAGAACATACAAACAATCCTTTAAATGTTTAATCCAGGTCAGCGTCGTATCATTTCATCCCATGTTCTATTAAGTATTGGGTTCAATCTTGGCGCAAAGCCCGTCACGAACGCCTACAAAACGTAGCTCAGTGCTTTTATACGCAGGAGCTGGGCAAAACAAGCAAACACGTGACGCACTTTGCGTAGTGGCCGCCGAGAATACAGACTCTCTGCAGAGGACGTCGGTGTGCGTCCTCCTCGTCCACATAAACATTGAGAAATATCCAGCGGTGGCCTCGGGTTTCCTGCAGGTGAGCTCAGACTGGATGCTGCACAGACTGTGTGATGGATTGTTGGTTATCAATGAAAGGCGCTTTACATCCCTGTAAATGCTGTCCCGAGTCTGAGGAGCGCGCTGGACACCTGAGTGGACATGGCTTCAAACAGCAGACATGACATGGTTAGATAGTGCCGCTGATGCTGTTTCGGGCTTGAACTGGATTCGCCTCTGCACATGCATGACCACATTTCGTCGTTGGCCTCTCTCTTTCGTAGCGTCCTGATTGACCCGTGTCCCGCCCGGACTCTGGTTTTCAGAGGAGGGTGGGGATGAATGTTTACAGTCCAAACGGCTGTCTTTTACAGGAGACGATGTCCTTCTACCTCCTCCTCACTGCACTCGTAACCCTTTCTCTGGCTTTGGGCAAGTTCCTGATTAATAAGAAATTAGTTTGCATTGTTAACACATGCCTCAATTTATTGTTCACTTTTTTTTTTTATCACATAGTGTTGGTGTTAGCATCCTACTCTAATTAGCCAACAGCTAAATTATTAGCAGGTTTAAGTATAAATATATTCAAAAGTCACTAATAATGGTTTCTCAGTCAATAAATAAATCAATAAAGGCTGTCACCTGATTTCAGGATCCCGATATCCCTCAATAAAAAACAAAACATTCGAAATAAAAACCAGGAAGTCGATTTGTCCCCTTTAGTGCTATTCACTGTTTATTTATCTTATTTATTTTTCACTTAAATTCTGGAATCTGGAGTGTTGCAATTCACTGATTTATTTTTTTTTTTTTGGAGGAAAATCATACATTACGCAGTCATTTAACACAAATGAAGATCAGAACAGAATAGAATGAAATATAATGAAATTCTTTGTCTTGACAAATTTCCATTGCAAGCTCTGTAACTAGGATTATTACTGTCTTAAATATCACTTTTATTATCACCATCTGTGCAACAACGCAACTAATACGCATGCAAACATACACACACGCATATATGACCATAAATATTGTTATTTCCTCTTTTTTGATTTGTTTAGTTTTGTCTGTCCGTGTCGCAGCACCGTCACTGTTTTGTCATTGTCACTGTCTCATTGCACAATAAAGACAAAAGAAATATACTTATACATGTGTCAGAAGTAAATACGATCAATACCAGACAAATTGTGCAATGAAGTGTTTTTTATTGAAAGCATCGAGAGTTAGCAGAGTTGGTCATTTCTAACAATGCACTCAACACTTTTAACACTGCTGAATTAAAGCTTGAAAAAGACAAATCAGTTCAAACTTGACACGTTTCAGTGATTCGTTGATATACCTTGAGGAGGTTGTCATTGCTGTGCAGCCAGTAACTCCCTTTATACATCTGACTGTAAACTCTACCCATAGAAACTGAACTGTAACTTTCTCAGTGAGGTGGAGAAGTCCACTAATTATGTTATTTATACTCGACCTGCAGGTTGGGACTTATTAGGTGAGTCGACATGAATATTTCATCTTTCACCTACAGAACTAGTCACTGCAGAGGTCGCTCACTTTCCTTTTAACACTGACAGGTGAAAGAGAAAAAGTCCAGACGGTGTGCATCGGGAAGGAATTTAGTCTGCCAGTGGACTCCACGTCGAGGATTGTGACTTTCACGCCAAGCCCCGATGGGCCGAGACGTGTCCTGCTGGATAAGACCACTGTGAGTGGAAGCGTGTCCATGCTTGTTGTTGTGTTTGGATGTTGCGCTGCCTAAACCTGTTAACTGTTCGCCTGCAGGTGAAGGATCCACGGTTCAAGTGGACCAGAGATAAAACGTTGGTCCTGAAAGAAGTGACTCACAGTGATCAGGGGCTTTATGTCAGTGGCAGTAAGGGCCTCAGCAAAGCATCACAAATGAGGACACTCACTGGAGCAATGACTGCCTGAAGTCACATTTCCTCCAGTTTGAATGTGAGTATTGTCTGATTCAGGGGTTCTCTAAGTTCTGCAAGCTGGGCCTCCCTAAAGGTTGTTGGAAAGACATGTAGAGGCAGCAGCAGCAGCGATCAAATGTAAACATCGGTATTAAGTGTAATAAACTTCATCACCAGAGTCTCTCTCATTAACACACCTGTCTGACCAAAATAGCCCCTCTCATCCACACAGACACACCTGTGTTCACCAAGCTACAGGTTTCACAGCAGCTCATTACACCACACCACCGTTTAACGGAGATCTGCTGATGAAGTTTTTACAGTTAATACTGATGTTTACATCAGATCGTTGCTCTGTGTGTGTGCGTGCTGACTGATTGCCAGTGGTCGGTCAAAGTAGGACACTTGTCCTGCTTGCTTGGTCGTTTGAGTGGCTGGGGCACAATAGTAGGCGCTCTGTGTGAAACAGTGCACTGTTGAGACAGCTCCTGTATGAGTGAATGCTGATTGAAAGGTAAAATCTTCCATTTATTCCTTTACTAAAATATGTTGGATTCATGCTAATATGTATTTAAATGAATTTAAATCTGTGGCAGAAAATTAAAATAATATAAATATAAAAAATTCTAATCAACCAAATATTTTGCGAACCCCCCTGCAGTACCTCCGCAAATCCCCTAGGGGTTGTACACTCTGTGTTGGAGACCTATGGTGTAATGTGTATAGCCACTAAATGTAACCACAGGAAGAACTGAAACATGGGTCTATATTATGATTTCCTGCTCTCAGCACACAAAAACATTACGATAGTGCCAGTTTGGACACAGTCCTCTGTGTAACACAGCTCACTGCAGAGTAAGGGACACTTGTAGCTGATAATTAGATAAACTTTCTAAAGCTGCAGACTGACTCAACAGAGGCTGAACTGAGAGGAGACATGAAAGTTATGTTTGAACTGTTGTTGATGCTACTTGGAGTCTCTCATGGTGAGATGTTTTTTCTATCTCTACTTTTTTGTTCTTCTTTTTCTCTACTGAAAACCAACAGTGGTCGTTTTTGTCTTCGATAAATTCAGATTCTGTTAAATACATCCACAGATATATTTTCACATAGTCACAAGATCGATTATTTGTGTTTGTCAGTCAGCTGTGAACAGTGTTCCTCACAATACTGTGTTTCTTCCATGTAAATATTTAATTGCGAGTACTGGAATATGGATGTGTCTTTGGGTTGTTAATAATTTAAATCAAATGCTTCATAATTTTGATTGTGTTGAGACCAACTTCCTGTCTGCATACTGTCATTGGTTCTGTTGTGGATAGGCCACAGGACTGTAAGGACTGCAGTTGAGTTTATTCCTTTGCCCATGTGCAGTCATGAAGATTTCCTTTCCTGGCCTGTGTCAGTAATGGATCAGTCTTAGGTCCAACTGTGGGACCTCTATCCATGGTTCAACATTGTACATTTCGTGACTGCTGAAGATTAACTTGACTTTGAATTAAAACATCTTGGCTCCTATTAGCAGGTCAGAGGTTTCCCTCTACTGGTTCATAAAGGCTGTGCTGTTGACTTCATATCTTGACACGAGTTAAAAACATTTTCATGTGGCCGTCCAGAAATAGAAAAAGGTAAAAAAAACAAAACAAATAAAGAGATATAAAAAAAAGTAAGAGAAGAGAAGATCATTTCAAAGAGTTGAAATGATTATATATTTCCAGTTGACAGCTTTACATTGTGATAGAAATGGAGACTTTATATCTGTTTCCTCATGATAAAAATATTCAGTCTACATGTTGACTATCAAAAGATCCAGTTTAATGGTTGACTATAACTTTGTTGAATGGATAAAAGTTTTTCTCATTATCTGTCTTGTCAACCATGTTGTTAGTGGTGTCAGGTTGTTTGGATGTTGAAAATACTGTGAGGTTTCTTTTCTTGGTGAGTTAAGTTATGTTCACTTCCTTTTTGTTGCCTCTCTGTGTTCAGTGTTTGTAAAACCTCTTCTTGTGAAGGTGATCAGTAAAAGGAGACGTTTCAAACTGTTCAGAGTAGGATGTATGCTGTTAGCTGTCAGTGTCACAATGACGGATATTTCCTTCTCTTCCACTCAGTCCATCACACATGAAGGCCCACTTGTTGTACTGAAGGCTAAAAGAGGTAGAAAACTCACATCAGTTCCTCTTCTCAGCATCACAAAGATACAACGCCCTGCTCAGTCAAGTTTTCACACACTCCTCTGAGCTCGTAGTTAGTGTTGGGTTGAACTGGACTGCATCATGTTCCTCTTTGACTATGAATTCAGTAATTAACACTGTACATGAATTTACACACATCAGATCATGTCACCAAAATGTCAACATCATGATCTTCAGAGATGTTGTGGCAGTGCTGCTGTTGTGTTACTAGATTTATGTTTGACACAGATGAGACAATAGACACATGACTGTAGTTAAAATAAAAAACTGAGCAATAAGTTTGTTTTGATTCTCCACATACAGGATTTAAAAGGTTGATCAGTAATAGGAGACATTTTAAAATGTTTCTAGTTTGATACACGTTCATGATGGTGTCTTAGAAATATCAGCTGTCAGTCTCAGAAGGAGGATGTTTCATTTAGTCCACCCACACAGAAAAACACACTTGTTGAACTGAGGCTAAAAAAGGAAGAAAGTTGATACTGCCTCCCTTTCTTTTTTCTTCATATAACGAGAAGTTAGAAACAACGTTGTGCACATTTCACACACTCTCCTCTGAGGCTGATCACTACCACAACACACTGCTTTCTGTTGAGAGCAGGGTACATAGGTTTGACTTTGGGAGGAATTAGATAAAGTTTGAAAGCTGCTGAGTGACTGAACAGAGTGTGAAGAGAAAGGAGACATGGAAGCTGTGGTTGACTGATGCTGATGATACTTGGAGTCTCTCATGGTGAGATATTGACGTGGTACTTTATTCAGGTTTCTAAAGATGGTTTAGTGGATGAGTGAAATGTTAAACTTCTTGTTAACTGGTTCTGAAAGGAGGTTTGAAAGTCTCACGTTTATCAAACAGTTTGATTGAGGACAATGAAGATGACATGATAGTCTCTTATACACACGGCTTTAGTTTGTAACTTTCCACAAAGTGAAGACAGCTTGTCTCCCAAAATATCTACAGAGAAAAGATTAAGATTGATGCTTTGTGTCTTTGAGGTTGTGACACAGACATGGTCTCAGTGAATTCTTTCTAGTTTGGAGAAAGTCACAACTGAGAGATTTACACTTTGGAGGAAGGACAAGAAACAATAGTGATGTATCAGAGACCAACTAAGGATGATAAATTATATTTGTGTAACTCTGCTGTTACATTGTGCTTCATGTGGCCTTGAGCCTCTGTAACTTTGTTGAGTAAACCTGATGAACAAAACCAGTGACAGATATAATGCCTTATATGTCCTTGTTCCAACACTTCCTTGTAGCTACATACTGCCTACCCACTCTGAGTGACACATTCACATCTCTTAGTTTCATTGGCTGCACTACTGATTCAAATGATTCTACATTATTAATCATTTTATTCACATTTATTCATAAAATGAACCAACAGATAATTTGATGGGTTTAACTCAGTTTGACACACACAGGTCTGTAATTACTGCTTGAATTCAACTAATGTAAAAACTCTGTTTAACAGATTAATGTTGTTAAATGAATCACAGCAGTTTTCCAACCACTGACCTGTGAAATGCTCAGCAGCAGAAAATACAATGTTTGATTGATTGTTTAGTCTGAGAGAGTAAAACCACTATAAGTCTGTTTTAGGTCAATGCATTGACTGAAATATTGCAACAATTATGCTTCATAGTGGTAGAAATGAAATACTCTCAATGTTTTAATTCACAGGTGGAGAAACTTACTGTGATGGCAGACAGAGTGGAGCTCAGTGTTATGGAGCTTTGGGAGGAACTGTGGTCATCAGACTGATGGACAACGCCTTAGAAATATTTAGATGTGAAATGAAAAAGGGATCATCAGTAATATTAAGATGGAGAAACAAAACGATCATAACTAATTTGATAAAAGACAGATCTGTCTTTAATCCCAGTGATGGAACATTTAGGATCAATGACCTGAGCAGGAATGACATTGGTCAATATGATCTGATAATCACTGACTCAAATGGATCAACATTATCTGAACAGACTCTACAGTTGTTTATTGAAGGTAAAATATTTTTTTCTACTCCTGAGAAATTAAGTCATATTGACAGATCAAAATCTCAAATTGTATTGATTTGTGTACAAACAAAGATATCTTACATTCACTTACCAGTTTTTAGGTTCACTAGTGAAAACAAATATAACAGTCCTGAACTGAATCCTCCTTCATTACTGTTACAGTCAGAGTCTAAATAATATACTTTATATTCTGCATGTTTCTGTATTTATTTATTATTTATTTTATTACCTTGTTATCAACAGTCATCTGTGTGTGTTTCTCTCAGCTCCGGTGTCCTCTGTCCATCTGGTCCCTGAGTGTCTGTCCATGGAGAGAAGAGGGTGTCCTGCTCCTCTGATGGAGGGGACAGTCCTCAGTACAGCTGGACTCTGGATGGCCCACTCAGTGACAGACGCTGAGCTCCTTCCTGGAAATAATGAGACTAACGTCATCACTCTGAAACAAGACGTCTCAGGACATCTGGTCTGTTCAGTCAGGAATCACATCAGTAATGTCTCCAGAGGAGAGAGGATCTCTACCTGTGGTGAGTGACAACATGATGAGAAATAACCTGGTAATCATGTTGTTTTCATAACATCAGTCATAAATGATCTTTGTTTGTTCATAGGCTTCATATTCATCAACTGCACCTTACCTAATGGGACACACATATCAGAGTGGGTGTTTGAAGACAATAACACACTGTGTATTAACCCAACTACTGCCCCTACCACTGCTCCAACCACTGCCCCTACAACTGCCCCAACTACTGTCCCTACCACTAGTTTGGGTAAGTAAACGACCATAGTGTCAAATAAATCCTTCAATCCAACTGTCATCAGTGATGAACTATGGTACATTCGTAAATTAAACTTTACTTAACAAATAAAATGAAAACTCTCCTGTCACAGCTTCACCCTGACATGTGACGTTTGTGTCTCTGAACAGGTCACATGTCCATCATATGTGCGTTGAAAGCAGCTGTGATAATTCTCTTGTTAATTGGGATTTTCGTCTTTTCTGCCTGGAAGAAAAAGAGACAAGGAAAAGCTGAAGGCTCAGTTGTCCCACAAACACTGGAATCTCCAGAGAACTCTGTCATGATGGTTGAAATGAGAGATTCTGCACCTTAAAACAACAACTAGCGACATATTTCATCCGCGCTAGGTTCCTTATTTTACCCGTTTTTGTCTCTGAAGAACTTTCAAATGTACTGGCTTTACATGAAGCACGGCAGCAGAAAAATGTGTCTTATAATAAAAAGCACGTCCTTCATTAGTGGATCACTGGTACCAAAATGACCCAATATTCAAACCTTGTCTGTATTTTCATGGAACCAATTAATTTTAAGTTTTTAATGGCTGTTTCAAGTTTTGTTTAGTATTTTGTCTGTGACTGTACTAATAAATTGTACTTGAAGATCTAAGAGTGATTCTTAATAAAATATTACACAAATGCATTGGGTGTCTGAAAACTTTTTTCCACAGCTGTATTTTATTAAACCACCTGTGATTTAATTTGACAAAGAACATACAAACAATACTTTAAATGTTTAATCCAGTTCATCGTCGTGTCATTTCATCCCATGTTCTATCAAGTATTGGGTTTAATCTTGGCGCAAAGCCCGTCACGAACGCCTACAAAACGTAGCTCAGTGCTTTTATACGCAGGAGCTGGGCAAAACAAGCAAACACGTGACGCACTTTGCGTAGTGGCCGCCGAGAATACAGACTCTCTGCAGAGGACGTCGGTGTGCGTCCTCCTCGTCCACATAAACATTGAGAAATATCCAGCGGTGGCCTCGGGTTTCCTGCAGGTGAGCTCAGACTGGATGCTGCACAGACTGTGTGATGGATTGTTGGTTATCAATGAAAGCGCTTTACATCCCTGTAAATGCTGTCCCGAGTCTGAGGAGCGCGCTGGACACCTGAGTGGACATGGCTTCAAACAGCAGACATGACATGGTTAGATAGTGCCGCTGATGCTGTTTCGGCGTGAACTGGATTTGCCTCTGCACATGCATGACCACATTTCGTCGTTGGCCTCTCTCTTTCGTAGCGTCCTGATTGACCCGTGTCCCGCCCGGACTCTGGTTTTCAGAGGAGGGTGGGGATGAATGTTTACAGTCCAAACTGCTGTCTTTTACAGGAGACGATGTCCTTCTACCTCCTTCTTACTGCACTTGTAACCCTTCCTCTGGCTTTGGGTAAGTTCCTGATTAATAAGAAATTAGTTTGCAGTGTTAACACATGCCTTAATTAATTGTTCACTTTTTTTTTTTATCACATACTGTTGGTGTTAGCATCCTACTCTAATTAGCCAACAGCTAAATTATTAGCAGGTTTAAGTATAAATATATTCAAAAGTCACTAATAATGGTTTCTCAGTCAATAAATAAATCAATAAAAGCTGTCACCTGATTTCAGGGTCCTGATTTCCCTCAATAGAAAATAAAACATTCGAAATAAAAACCAGGAAGTCGATTTGTCCCCTTTAGTGCTAATCACTGTTTATTTATTTTATCTTATTTATTTTTCACTTAAATTCTGGAATCTGGAGTGTTGCAATTCACTGATTTATTTATTTATTTTTTTGAGGAAAATCATACATTACGCAGTCATTTAACACAAATGAAGATCAATACAGAATAGAATAAAATATAATAAAATTCTTTGTCTTGACAAATTTCCATTGCAAGCTCTGTAACTAGGATTATTACTGTCTTAAATATGACTTTTATTATCACCATCTGTGTAACAATGCAACTAATACGCGTGCAAACATACACGCATGCCATAATTGTTATTTCCTCTTTTTTCATTTGTTTTTTTTTTGTCCGTCCATGTCGCAGCACCGTCACTGTTTTGTCATTGTCACTGTCTCATTGCACAATAAAGAAAAGAGAAATATACTTATACATGTGTCAGAAGTAAATACGATCAATACCAGACAAATTGTGCAATGAAGTATTTTTTATTGAAAGCATCGAGAGTTAGCAGTAGTTGATCATTTCTAACAATGCACTCGTCACTTTTAACACTGCTGAATTAAAGCTTGAAAAAGACAAATCAGTTCAAACTTGACACGTTTCAGTGATTCGTTGATATACCTTGAGGAGGTTGTCATTGCTGTGCAGCCAGTAACTCCCTTTATACATCTGACTGTAAACTCTACCCATAGAAAACTGAACTGTAACTTTCTCAGTGAGGTAGAGAGGTCCACTAATTATGTAATTCATACTCAACCTGCAGGTTGGGACTTATTAGGTGAGTCGACATGAATATTTCATCTTTCTCCTACAGAACTAGTCACCGCAGAGGTCGCTCACTTTCCTTTTCACACTGACAGGTGAAAGAGAAAAAGTCCAGACGGTGTGCATTGGGAAGGAATTTAGTCTGCCAGTGGACTCCACGCCGAGGATTGTGACTTTCACGCCAAGCCCCGATAGGCCGAGACGTGTCCTGCTGGATAAGACCACTGTGAGTGGAAGCGTGTCCATGCTTGTTGTTGTGTTTGGATGTTGCGCTGCCTAAACCTGTTAACTGTTCGTGTGCAGGTGAATGATCCACGGTTCAAGTGGACCAGAGATAAAACGTTGGTCCTGAAAGAAGTGACTCACAGTGATCAGGGGCTTTATGTCAGTGGCAGTAAAGGCCTCAGCAAAGCATCACAAATGAGGACACTCACTGGAGCAATGACTGCTTGAAGTCACGTTTCCTCCAGTTTGAATGTGAGTATCGTCTGATTCAGGGGTTCTCTAAGTTCTGCAAGCTGGGCCTCCCTAAAGGTGGTTGGAAAGACGTGTAGAGGCAGCAGCAGCAGCGATCAAATGTAAACATCGGTATTAAGTGTAATAAACTTCATCACCAGAGTCTCTCTCAATAACACACCTGTCTGACCAAAACAGCCCCTCTCATCCACACAGACACACCTGTGTTCACCAAGCTACAGGTTTTCACAGCAGCTCATTACACCACACCACTGTTTAACGGAGATCTGCTGGTGAAGTTCATACAGTTAATACTGATGTTTACATCAGATCACTGCTCTGTGTGTGTGCGTGCTGACTGATTGCCAGCGGTCGGTCGAAGCAGGACACTTGTCCTGCTTGCTTGGTCGTTTGAGTGGCTGGGGCACAATAGTAGGTGCTCTGTGTGAAACAGTGCACTGTTGAGACAGCTCCTGTATGAGTGGAATGCTGATTGAAAGGTAAAATCTTCCATTTATTCCTTTACTTAAATATGTTGGATTCATGCTAATATGTATTTAAATGAATTTAAATTTGTGGCAGAAAATTAAAATAATATATATATAAAAAATTCTAATCAACCAAAGATTTTGCAAACCCCCCTGCAGTACCTCCGCAAATCCCCTAGGTGTGTTGGAGACCTATGGTGTAATGTGTGTAGCCACTAAATGTAACCACAGGAAGAACTGAAACATGGGTCTATATTATGATTTCCTGCTCTCAGCACACAAAAACATTACGATAGTGCCAGTTTGGACACAGTCCTCTGCGTAACACAGCTCACTGCAGAGTAAGGGACACTTGTAGCTGATAATTAGATAAACTTTCTAAAGCTGCAGACTGACTCAACAGAGGCTGAACTGAGAGGAGACATGAAAGTTGTGTTTGGACTGTTGTTGACGCTACTTGGAGTCTCTCATGGTGAGATGTTTTTTCTATCTCTACTTTTTTGTTCTTCTTTTTCTCTACTGAAAACCAGCAGTGGTCGTTTTTGTCTTCGATAAATTCAGATTCTGTTAAATACATCCACAGATATATATATTATATAATATCGATTATTTGTGTTTGTCAGTCAGCTTGTGAACAGTGTTCCTCACAATACTGTGTTTCTTCCATGTAAATATTTAATTGCGAGTACTGGGAAAATGGATGTGTCTTTGGTTGTTAATAATTTAAATCAAATGCTTCATAATTTTGATTGTGTTGCATGAGACCAACTTCCTGTCTGCATACTGTCATTGGTTCTGTTTTTGGATAGGCCACAGGACTGTAAGGACTGTAGTTGAGTTTATTCCTTTGCCCATGTGCAGTCATGAAGATTTCCTTTCCTGGCCTGTGTCAGTAATGGATCAGCCTTAGGTCCAACTGTGGGACCTCTATCCATGGTTCAGCATTGTACATTTCATGACTGCTGAAGATTAATTTGACTTTGAATAAAACATCTTGGCTCCTATTAGCAGGTCAGAGGTTTCCCTCTACTGGTTCATAAAGGCTGTGCTGTTGACTTCTTATCTTGACATAAGTTAAAAACATTTTCATGTGGCCGTCCAGAAATAGAAAAAGGAAAAAAACTAATAAAAAGAACAAAGAAAGAGAAGAGAAGATCACTTCAAAGAGTTGAAATAATTTAAATTTCCAGTTGACAGCTTTACATTGTGATAGAAATGGAGACTTTATATCTGTTTCCTCCTAATAAAAAATATTCAGTCTACATGTTGACTATCAAAAGATCCAGTTTAATGGTCGACTATAACTTTGTTGAATGGATGAATGTTTTTTTAGTATCTGTCTTGTCAACCATGTTGTTAGTGGTGTCAGGTTGTTTGGATGTTGAAAATACTGTGAGGTTTCGTTTTTTGGTGAGTTAAGTTATGTTCACTTCCTTGTTGTTGCCTCTCTGTGTTCAGTGTTTGTAAAACCTCTTCTTGTGAAGGTGATCAGTAAAAGGAGACATTTCAGACTGTTAAGTGTAGGATGTATGCTGATGTCTTAGAAATGATTCTACATTATTAATCATTTTATTCACATTTATTCATAAAATGAACCAACAGATAATTTGGTGGGTTTAACTCAGTTTGACACACACAGGTCTGTAATTACTGGTTGAATTCAACTAATGTAAAAACTCTGTTTAACAGATTAATGTTGTTAAATGAATCACAGCAGTTTTCCAGCCACTGACCTGTGAAATGCTCAGCAGCAGAAATACATGTTTGATTGATTGTTTAGTCTGAGAGAGAAAAACCCACTAAGTCTGTTTTAGGTCAATGCATGTGACTGAAATATTGCAACAATTATGCTTCATAGTGGTAGAAATGAAATACTCTCAATGTTTTAATTCACAGGTGGAGAAACTTACTGTGATGGCAGACAGAGTGGAGCTCAGTGTTATGGAGCTTTGGGAGGAACTGTGGTCATCAGACTGATGGACAACGCCTTAGAAATATTTAGATGGGATGTGAAAAAGGGATCATCAAGAATATTAATATGGAGAAACAAAATGATCATAACTAATGTGATAAAAGACAGATCTGTCTTTAATCCCAGTGATGGAACATTTAGGATCAATGACCTGAGCAGGAGTGACAGTGGTCAATATAATCTGATAATCTTTGACTCAAATGGAAAAGAATTACAAGAACAGACTCTACAGTTGTTTATTGAAGGTAAAATACCTTTTTTCTACTCCTGGGAAATTAAGTCATATTGACAGATCTAAATGTCAAATTGTATTGATTTGTGTACAAACAAAGATATCTTACACTCACTTACCAGTTTTTAGGTTCACTAGCGAAAAGAAATATAACAGTCCTGAACTGAATCCTCCTTCATTACTGTTACAGTCAGAGTCTAAATAATATACTTTATATTCTGCATGTTTCTGTATTTATTTATTATTTATTTTATTACCTTGTTATCAAAAGTCATCTGTGTGTGTTTCTCTCAGCTCCGGTGTCCTCTGTCCATCTGGTCTCTGAGTGTCTGTCCCATGGAGAGAAGAGGGTGTCCTGCTCCTCTGATGGAGGGGACAGTCCTCAGTACAGCTGGACTCTGGATGGACACTCAGTGACAGACGCTGAGCTCCTCTCTGGAAATAATGAGACTAACGTCATCACTCTGAAACAAGACGTCTCAGGACATCTGGTCTGTTCAGTCAGGAATCACATCAGTAGTGTCTCCAGAGGAGAGAGGATCTCTACCTGTGGTGAGTGACAACATGATGAGAAATAACTTGGTAATCATGTTGGTGTCATAACATCAGTCATAAATGATCTTTGTTTGTTCATAGGCTTCATATTCATTAACTGCATCTTACCTAATGGGACACACATATCAGAGTGGGTGTTTGAAGACAATAACACACTGTGTATTAACCCAACTACTGTCCCAACAACTGCCCCAACCACTGCCCCTACCACTGCTCCAACTACTGCCCCTCCCACTAGTTTGGGTAAGTAGACTACCATAGTGTCAAATAAATCCTTCAATCCAACTGTCATCAGTGATGAACTGTGGTACATTCGTAAATTAAACTTTACTAACTAAATAAAATAAAAACTCTCCTGTCACAGCTTCACCCTGACATGTGACGTTTGTGTCTCTGAACAGGTCACCTGTCCATCATATGTGCGTTGACAGTATCTGTGATAATTCTCTTGTTAATTGGGATTCTCGTCATTTTTGCCTGGAAGAAAAAAAGACAAGGAAAAGCTGAAGGCTCAGCTGTCCCACAAACACTGGAACCTCCAGAGAACTCTGTCATGATGGTTGAAATGAGAGATTCTGCACCTTAAAACAACAACTAGCAACACATTTCATCTGATTTGTCTTCATTGGTGTAAAGAAATAGGGTTTCGAGTGAAACTCTGCTCCTGTTTCTATTCTTCATGAGACTGATGACAGCTTAGCATCTTTCTATTAATCCTCTTAAATATTTCTCAGTGTTTCCTTCATTTTTATCACTGAACACTCTGATGGAATAAAGGTTACGTCAGTAATTCAACAGTGATCACAGCTCACATGTTGCACATCCTCCATTTGGCAAGTGGAAGATGTAGCTAAATCTTGTTGTGTCTGAAAGATAAAAAGTAATAAACACATAATTTTTCAGAGCTACTGATCCTGGAAATTAATGAAAATGCACAAACACATCCACATTACAAGAGATACCTCTCCATGCCTGAAAAGTTAGGAATGAAAGGCCTAGGTACACCACACACACCCATCCCAAGTTTTTAATGCACCTCACCTTAGGGGTCCACCCAGGATCGGTCAGGGTCAGGGCAGGCTGCAGGACAGTAGTGTGCTGCAGTCCTCTGACCCACCCGACCCTCCTGTTTGCCCTCTGTCTTAATGCACCACACCACATCCAGGGTCACAGGGTCACAGTGTAGGGGCTTGCTTCCTCATCAGGGACTGAGGAAGCACAGTAATAGGGACACTGTCACTTTACATTATCCCTTGGCACGGCTTGGGGGGCCTGGTCCTCCGCTAGCAGGGGCATCTTGGGCTGGCGGTCTGTGGCCCCACGGCGGTTGGTAGGGGTACCTACCTAGGTTCTCTTTTGTCCTCTTGGCCGGGCTTTGTCTCCCGGTGCTGCGTGCGGCTTGGTGCTTCCCCTCTCCCTTCGATGGGGGGCTGGGGTCTCTCCCTGGCGGGTGGGGGTTCCCTCTTCCTGTGGTCTCCCTGGCCTGGGTGCGCCAGGGGCATGGGGCCGGCACCTTGGCCCCCCTGCTCGGATGGCCCGTCCCTGGTTGGGCGCTGGGCCGGTACCCGTCTGCGGGGGCTTTGCTGGGCTCCTGGGGGAGTCCTCTCGGCTGGAGAGGTGTCCATGGCTGCCCTGCGGGCGGGGGGTGGGGTCTTTGGGGAGGGTGTTGGCGGCGGTGGGTGGACGGGCTACGGTGGCTGGGGGGTGTGGGGGGTGTGGGGGGTATGGGGGGCTGCTCTGGCCTGCACCGGCTTGTGCTCGCTTGGTCAGGGTGTTGGTCGTCGCTCGCCATCTGCGCTGGGGTGTGGCTTGCCCCGTGGCTACGGTGGTTCTCTGGTCCTGTCACCCATGCGCCCCACACTGGGGTGGAGGTTCTCGGGCGCTGGGGCTTCTGACCTGACTCTGGGCCCTGGTAATGGTCTCACTCATATTTAGGGAATGCCTACATGCATGTGTGTTGTCACCTGCCAGCCCGTGCTGGATCACATCAAGAAGAATTGATGAGTCCCGGCTATTAAGGGCTGGATTATTGTTTTCACTCTATTACTACGTGCCCTATGGCAGACTTCTATCCTTCCATTGGGACACCATTACCCCCCCTGGACTCTCTCATCTCTCCAGAGATGACTGTACCCAGTCATACTTGAGTGAGGTGACTTGGGAAGCACAGAACCCTACACTCCACTAGTTCCTACTAGCACCACATTCCTCTCCTCCACTGTCCATCCTTCTACATCTTTTCTGTCCTTTGTTCTCCCCCTCTATTCACTGAGGTGTAGCACTGCCCTCCCTGCCACACAAGGGGCACTACACTCAATAAAGATCAACAGGACAGTCCTCAGGGAGGGCTGGTGATGGTCACACTCACGCACTGAAGTAATAAAGCTTTCAGCTGCAAGAATATAACTGCATCAACCTCATATAATGTTGACACCCTGTGGTGTTCAACTATGCAGACAAATAAATACAAATAAAAAAAAAAAAAAAAAAAAAAAGGAATGAAAGGCCGACAATAAGAACACATTCCCAAGAAGGAAAGAACTTGTTTCTTTGTGATGGGTTTAGGAGTGGCAACAATGGCCTCAACGCGTTCGGGAGACGTTTTTTTCCACTGGGGTGTCAGAAGATGCCCCCCCCAAAAAAACACTTCCTGGTTGAAGTTTGCACAAGGAGGCTTTATGGCCTTCTGCAGCGAGATGGCTCGCCACAAGCTGCACAGAGTGGAGGCAATGACATTTGACCAACTAAGGAAGTCTGTATGTGTTAGTTGATTTAGAATAGAGGAGCTGTGTCTGGTGGGGGAAGGAGAGTAGTCGCATACTTGTGTGACTTTCTTCATGAACTCGCCCACACTCTTCCAGCCTGCGGTAGATTTTGTTAGAGAAACATGAGGTACAGAGCCAGAGACAAGATAGAATTTCTGCTGTGTGTCTGTGAGTGTGACAGAGTAAGCACAATCATCATCAAGCAATCATCATGAAACCAAAAACAAATGTTTTTGTAGACAGCTGATTATCACCATCCATGAACAGGAAACGGTAAACTGAGCATCTTTCTTTTACAGCATGTCCACTGTTTTTTAAGAGGCAGTTCTTCAGCTCATATTACAGAATGTGTGGCACCTGAGTCCACCAAAAAGGTGATATTTTTCCCAACAATAGTTGGCATTTTCTTGTAAGCATCATTATTAAGCATCATATTCCACTTATGACACCAAATTGTGATGGCAATTCTTGTTTTCCTCAATAAAATATCGTTCAAATGATGGCTGTCCAGTCAGTTGTTCTATATGCGAAGCTAGGTTTATTCTTACCCGAGGAGAGCAGCTCTGTGTACGACAGGAAACAACTCTGACTCTCCTTCGTATTCACATTCTTTTATAGCAGTGCACAAACATCTTAAAATGATGATTATACAGAACGTGTGAGCACATCTTTTCCATGAACTTTCCACCTCTTGAGTCTTACTTCTTCTTAGACAGGATGTGAGAAGATCAAGAGGAAGTGAAACTGAAGTCAAACGAGACAACTAAAGGTCTTCAGTCTGCACATAGAAGATACAACGTAACATCACACTTATTATAAACTTTCTATGAACTTCTGCTAAACTTATTTCAGCTTGTTATGAACTCACGTAGGCTAAAAGGTCACTTTTAGCAAATACAGACAGAGAGAGAAGTAAGAATTAAATGTAATCACATAGCGCTGATGCCTCCCAGCGAGAAGGTCCGAGTTCGAGTCCAGCTCAGGCCCTTCTGGATGGAGTTTGCATGTTCTCCCTGTGTCCACGTGGGTTTTCACCAGGTACTCTGGCTCCCACCTCCAAATGTTCATGCTCGTTAGGCTAATCTGTGACCCTAAATTGACAGTGCAAATGGTTGTTTGTCTCTGTGATAGGCTGATGCCCTGTCCAGGGTGTACCCCGCCCCTCACCCAATGTCAGCTGGGATAGGCTCCAACAACCCCTGTGACCCTAGTGAGGATTAAGTAGTATGGAAAATGAGATGAGATGAGATATTCTTGATGTAATGTTACAGACCACCAGACCCTAAGTTGTCATCCTCTTATCTGAAGATGATGACTGACAACATCTGAATGTGTGTAACATTAAACATTTACTGTTTCGTTGTTTCTGGGTAATGTAAAGGAGCTTTTCTTGAAGATAAACAGGGAGGAACAAATGGCTGCAGACTATTGGTGCTAACAGTCTCTTATTTCACACATGCAGACAAATATATTTGCTGAGTACAGTTTGACCTCATACCTCACATTTTAATTCTTGTCAAAGCACAGTTTGTGTTTTACATCAATATAAATAATTAAAAAATAAAAAATTGCTGTTAACTGTGTCTGTGTGAGTTTCCTCCCACCTCCAAAAACATGCTAGTTAGCATCAAGATTAAGTGGTAGCAGATGAGATGAGATCTTTCTTTGTAGGTGTCTATTTACTGTGACAGAGATCAGAGTGAAATTTAATAGATGTTTCTTTTTCTGTTGTCATCAGAAACCTACTGAGAATATTAATAGACTACATACATCTCAAGTTATTTTAACGGACTCATCTCATCTCACATTCAAATATAAACAGAGCGGTAACCCTTTCTATGAAGGTTGTATTTATAATGCCCTATGAAAGCATTCATAATGTTTTATAAGGTGTCTATAAAGCATTGTAATGCTCATTATTACCATTTTATAGTATTCACAAATCATCATAAACCAACTTCATGTTGCATTATGACAATTGTTATGAATGATTATAATTTTAATCTGAATAGTGCATCATAAATATGTCAATATCTGCCTAGTCACTTGTTCATTTTATGATGCATCATAACTACTTTGCTTTGCTAAATGTGTATAGTGATGCATAATGAGTTTTGACTTCTACTATAGTCCTTTATATCTGTAGCTATAAGTATATGTAATAAAGTTATAATAATGTATACATCTCCCTACAGCACACAGTTTAAAACAGCTATGCAATATCATAAGAGCTATTTGTCAGCTCTAAGTAAAGTGACAAGAATATGACACTATTATTAACAGATATAAGTTACTATCTTTGTAACTTCTCTTGTTATAATTATCTTTGTTTATTCATAGGCTTCATATTCATCAACTGCACCTTACCTAATGGGACACACATATCAGAGTGGGTGTTTGAAACCGATAACACACTGTGTATTAACCCAACTACTGCCCCTCCCACTAGTTTGGGTAAGTAGACTACCATAGTGATAGATAAACCCTCCAATCAAACTTTGATCAGTGATGAACTGTGGTACATTAGGAAATTAACATTTACTAACTAAATAAAATAAAAACTCTCCTGTCACAGCTTCACCCTGACATGTGACGTTTGTGTCTCTGAACAGGTCACTTGTCAATCATATCTGCGTTGACAGTAGCTGTGATAATTCTCTTGTTAATTGGGATTCTCGTCGTTTTTGCCTGGAAGAAAAAAAGACAAGGAAAAGCTGAAGGCTCAGCTGTCCCACAAACACTGAAACCTCAGAGAACTCTGTCATGATGGTTGAAATGAGAGATTCTGCACCTTAAAACAACAACTAGCAACACATTTCATCTGATTTGTCTTCATTGGTGTAAAGAAATAGGGTTTAGAGTGAAACTCTGCTCCTGTTTCTATTCTTCATGAGACTCTGATGACAGCTTAGCATCTTTCTATGAATCTCTTAAATATTTCTCAGTGTTTTCTTCATGTTTATCACTCAACGCTCTGATGGAATAAAGGTTATGTCATTAATTCAACAGTGATCACAGCTGGAGCTTTAGCAATGATTTCAACTCAGAAATCATTGTGTTGTGTACAGATTTTTGTTCCTATCATCTGATTACAGTCATAAACTGCATAATATTGTTCAAAGCTTTAAAATAAAGGAAATGAAAATGTGTTACTGTGTTGTTCTGTGGTCAGTAAACCTCTATGTTCATCAAGGGAAATACACAATCTATAAATAGAATTACTGCTGTTTGCAAACAGTGAAGACTTGTCTGAAAGAGACATACCCAGAAACCACACCACATACATTTATATGTCCACATTTTCAAACATATCAGTGTTTCTGATCAAGTTGTAAGAGTTTTCGTTGTAGGTGTCTATTTACTGTGACAGAGATCAGAGAGAAATTTAAAAGGTGTTTCTTGTTCTGTTGTCATCAGAAACCTACTGAGAATATTAATAGACTGCACACATCTTAACTTATTTTGACAGACTCATCATATCTCACATACAAATATATAAAGATCAATCAAGATTCATCAAGTTATTTGTCAACATTTGGTTTGATTCCTCTCGCTGCCAGAAGAGGGAGACAAAAGATCATCACTATGACTTGAAGGAAGTAAGAGCTTCTCACTCATGATCACCATTAACTGTCTACAGGATGATCACTGATACTCACATTTACACTGACATTAATCAGTAGTTTTGTAGTCGTCTATACTGTAACAGAGGAGACTGAGATCATAAAATACCTTAACATGGACTTCCTGGTTGATGCTGAGATGTTGCCTAAGGTGATTCCTCAATTTAAACCCACAACCTGTGCCTTAGATCCCATCTCCACATCCTTA
Organism: Mugil cephalus; assembly: GCF_022458985.1. Lineage (NCBI taxonomy): Eukaryota > Metazoa > Chordata > Actinopteri > Mugiliformes > Mugilidae > Mugil > Mugil cephalus. The sequence continues at coordinate 13,172,027 of NC_061774.1, read as the reverse complement.
AAAAAAAAAAAAAAATCAGTTCATGGCTTTTTAGACGAAGATTTTTCTCAATATGTTAACTGTTCTCTTCAGTCGGGTGTTTTCCCCCCAACTTCTCTTAAAACTGCAATTGTCAGACCCCTTCTGAAGAGACACAATTTAGATCCATCAGTTCTCAGTAATTTCACACCTGTATCTAATCTGCCATTTGTAAGTAAGATTTTAGAAAAGCTTGTTTTTAATCAGCTGAATGATTTTTAAACTATCATGATATTTTATTTTATATTTATATTTTATTATATTTATTTTATTTACTTTTTCTACTTTAACCAACACAACACACTGAGATGACCTGAAATGCTGCTGTGAAGAGAAGTGGGGAGATGGAACAACCCACTGCTATTTCCTATTGCTGTTGATACCACACATAGTGGTTGTTGCTGTTAGTGTGGAGTAACACACTTGGAGGTTGTTGAAGTAGGTGGTGATCAGGCTCTGGATGAATGGTGGGATGTGGAAAAGTTCAGTGTGTACCAGATGAGCTGGTGGGGAACAGACCCATAGGCTTTAGCCAGATCAAGACAGACTTGTTGGGTTTGGTTGTCTGAATCTGTTCCCAGATCATCAGGGAGTGCTCCAGCAGCACTCATGCATCCCCAAACCAGGATACTGCCTCCACCATTTTTGACAGTAGGTACTGTACATGCTGGAGACAATGCTTGGCCTGGCCTTCTGTGTACCCTCACATTAGCAGGAGGAAGATAAAGCCTCATCTGACCACAGAATCTTTTTCCATTTCCTATCTGTCCAGTTCTTCTGTGCTTGGGCCCAATGACACTGGGTTAACCTCTGTCTCTCATTGATCAGGGGCTTCTTGACAGCCTTACAGGACCTTAAGACATGATCTAAAAGTCAACCATGTACAGTGCAGGTGAAACACGGGGCACCAGTTTGGTTTGACCACTGTGTTGGAGCTCTTGTGATGTCGTTCAGCGGTTTTTGGGAAATCAGGATGTGGTCATTTCTTGCTGAAGAAACCCTTGGACGCTCCCAGATCAGTTCATCTGTATTTCTGTAGAGTGTATCCAACTGCTGAAGGACTGCATCTGCACTTCCTGGTGATCTGGCGGCAGCTGAACCTTTCCTGGCTGAGAATCTGTATCTTCAGGCGTGTTTCCTGCGTTAGGTTCCTTATTTTAGCCGTTTTTGTCTCTGAAGAACTTTCAAATGTACTGGCTTTATATGAAGCACGGCAGCAGAAAAATGTGTCTTATGATAAAAAGCACGTCCTTCATTAGTGGATCACTGGTACCAAAATGACCCAATATTTGAACCTTCTCTGTATTTTTATGGAACCAATCAATTTTCAATTTTAAGTGTGAGTGATTCTTAATAAAATATTGCACAAATGCATGTGTCTGAAAACATTTCTCCACAGCTGTATTTTATTAAACCACCTGTGATTTAAGTTGTGTGAATAACACAGTTACAGGTCTTACTGTAACATACTTGCTGAACATTCACATACGGAAAGTCTAAGATTGTACAAGTGCAACATTTTCAATAATCAGTTCTGAAATAATTCATTCATAATTCATTTGACTGATATAAAAAGACCAGACATGTATTTATTTAAACTATAGGAGGAAGCTTGGCCACCTGGACAAAACCCACAGTCAATAGTAGAAAATGAAATTTCCTCTCAATAGACACGTTAAAGTCCTGGAACTTGCTCATTTTTTTTCAAATTATTGAGTTACCCCACCCCAATGAAAACATTGTACCTACCATTAACTGATGAACATTACTTTATCAGGTCAGAGGTTTCAGACTGTTCAGTGTAGCATGTATGCTGATGTCTTAGAAATGTTAGCTCCCACTCAGTCCATCACACAAAGGCCCACTTGTTGTACTGAAGGCTAAAAGAGGTAGAAAACTCACATCAGTTCCTCTTCTCAGCATCACAAAGATACAACAACCTGCTCAGTCAAGTCTTCACACACTCCTCTGAGCTCGTAGTTAGTGTTGGGTTGGACTGGACTGCATCATGTTCCTCTTTGACTATGAACTCAGTAATTAACACTGTACATGAATTTACACACATCAGATCATGTCACCAAAATGTCAACATCATGATCTTCAGAGATGTTGTGGCAGTGCTGCTATTGCGTTACGAGATTTATGTTTGACACGGATGAGACAACAGACACATGACTGTAGTTAAAATAAAAAATAAACTGAATAATGATAACAACTCCGGAGAGATTGTTTTGATTCTCCACGGTTGATCAGTAATAGGAGACATTTTAAAATATTTCTAGTTTGATAAACCTTCATGATGGTGTCTGGCTTTGGGCTTTCCCAGTAGTCCTTTAGAAGATCCAACGGCACCCTCACTTGGCGACCATACAACAGTTCAAATGGTGAAAAGCCTGTTGATGCTTTTGGAACTTCCCGGTAGGCAAACAGCAGGTACGGCAGCCACTGGTCCCAGTCCCCACCTGTGTGTGAGATGAACTTACGCAGCATGTTTTTCAGTGTCTGGTTATAGCGTTCCACCAGACCGTCCGTCTGGGGGATGGTAAGGGGTGGTCTTAATGCCCTTCACTCCTAACACCTGATAAACCTGTTGCAGTTGTTTGGACAAAAAGTTTGTCCCACAGTCTGTTAGGACCTCTCTAGGTATGCCTACCCTGGAAAACAGCTGTACAAGACAATTTGCTACCTGTCTGGCCTTGACGGACTTGAGAGGGAAAGCTTCAGGGTAACTGGTTGCATAGTCACAAATCACTAATATGTAGCGGTGACCCGAGGAGCTTCTCTTTAGGGGCCCTACAAGTCCATGCCTATTCTCTCAAAAGGGGTGTCTATGATTGGCAAAGATTGCAGCTGGGCACGTGCTACTCCTTTAGCTGAGGTGAGCTGGCATGTTTCACAAGAACTGCAGAACTGAGAGATTTGGGTATACATCCCTGGCCAAACAAATCGACTTCCAACCCTATGCAGAGTCTTTTGAAAAGCCATGTGACCAGCCCACGGGATGGAATGACCAAGCTCCATGACTTTTTGCCTGAACTGTTCTGGAAGTGCTAAAACCTCAGTCTTTCCCTTCCGCTGATACAACAGGCCCTCTCTTATCAGGTAAGTGGCATCATCTAGACAGCTTGACTTACCTCGCTTAACCCCTTCAACTTCTGTCACCTTCTCGAACCACTGCTTCAATGTGGAGTGATCTTTTTGCAAGTTCCCTAAATCTGAGGGAACTTGCAACGAGCAACTTTTCTCTCCTTCTTTGTGCCCTTGATTTGGGTGGCTTTACCGGGCCTGCCTCCCAGTCTTCCCCAAAGAATGACAACTACCTGAGGACTCCCTTTGCACTCTGCGCTCTTGTGGTGACATTACAGGGTTTGACTGGCAATGTGATTGGTTTCAACACAACATCACTTGGTAGCTGCCTGAGACCTGCCTTACTCACAGTATCTACTCTGGTTGGCCTTGGGAGTGAACACAGGAGAGCTGGTTTAGTGTGGTTAATGGTTGGGCAAAACTGCTTGGTGTGACCTAAACCATTACAGTGGTAGCACCTGACTTCCTGTTTGACAGATCTGGGTGGAGGTTTTTTTGTACTGCTCGGGGCATGTGGATTAAACTGCCTACCACTAGAGAAAACCCTTCTTTGTGGCTGACCAGACCCCTCTTCACCCCCATAGGACTTACTTGCATGGATTTGATGGTTCTCCCAGCTGAACGTGGCACTCCGACTCCCTCTTCTGGCAGACATGAAGACCTCTGCAAGTCGAGCTGCATCCTCTGCTGTCTTGGCGTCATGCTCTTTGATCCAGACCTCTAGCTCCGGATGGACCATCCTCAGAAACTGTTCCAGGACAATAGTCTCTGATATTTCCTGCACAGTTGATTTCTCTGGCTTGACCCATTTTGAGAACAACTCCTTCAGACGAACATACAGCTCTCGTGGAGTCTCACCTGGATCAATCCTCAGGGACCGGAATCGTCTTCGGTAGGTTTCTGGAGTAATCTCATATTTTTCCAAGATAGCAGCTTTAACTTTATAATAATTTTCAGAGTCTTTAATGTCCATCAAAACATAGGCACTCCGAGCTTTGCCAATGAGTAGGGGAACAAGACGCATGGCCCATTGGTCTTTGTGCCAACGGCAAACATGGGCTAGGAATTGTTCCATGTCATTCTCTGCGGACAAGGGAGGCAGTTTAGGCTCCCTATGGGTAAGGGGTACTCTCCCAGGCCCAAAATTTTGGCAGGTCATCTCACCTAGATCTTCATCATCACCGTCATTATCATCATTATCATTATCATAGGTGGCTTGGTTTTCACACTCATGTCTGTTTTCTTCTCTCATCAAATTTACTTGCTGCTGTATTTGGGAAAACTGATGCTGCATACTTCTCCATCGCTGTTCTTGACGTGCAGACTCTTTCTCCATCTTTTGCTCTTTTACTGCCTGGGGCCGAACCAGATCTTTCAACAGACCTGCTAGCTCCTCCAGCTTTTCTTCTGCTGTTGCCCCTGCCTCTGGGCCAGCAGATGCGCAGGCTCCATCATCCGTTTCGTCCTGTCCATCTTGCTTTGCTTTTCTAGTCATCATGCTTTTCCATAGGCAACAGTCAGGTTTCCTGGTTGTCTTTCTTTTTATTATTCAGTACCCAACAGCAGCAGCAACGGGTGAAATTTCTCTTGTGTACTGTGCCACCGACTAAATTACTGGACTCTTCCACTTTACAGGTAAATTTACATATTTATCACATGGCTAACTAACCATAGACAAATATTCAATGTCTCCTGCACACATAATATTTACAATACTCCATTTGGCTGTTGTCATTATCCCCAAAACACCTCTAAAATATAAATACAATGAATAGAAAAAAAAAAAACACCCTGATTTGAAAATCCCCCCACTTCCTATCCTGTCACTTGGTCTCTCCCGGAACCTTTATGAAGGTGCTGTGCCCCCGGGGGAATCCCTTTGGCCGCGCACCTTCAGGGGAGAATGTAATATATTATCTTATTGTTTTTCTCTTCTCTCCCCTTTTCCTAGATGCAAGGAGATAAGTTTTCTTTGTTTGTGAATGGGGATAAGAACCATATATAAGGTGACTGTGGGAGCTGAACGAGAGAGGGGATTCGACAATTGGCCAGAAGCTCTCTCAGATTCGGCAAGAGTTTTTGACATTGTTCTTTCTTGTAATAAACCTTTTTAAATGCAAGATATGACTTGTCAGCCATGATCACTTCTTTCTTCAGCACACTTCAGCACATCAATATACAACAGGTTCTCAAAGTTTTGCAAGCTGGGCCTCCCTAAAGATGGTTCAATGCTGCTGGGCTCCCCGCATGACTTGCCTGCATCAGTGATGAAGTCTGCAAAGCTGGGGGACATGTCGCAGTTCCCTCAACTGATGCAGCAATGCCAGAGGTCAAGTTTTTTTGTGTGAAGGTGTCCACTCTATCTGTGAGGAGCAAAACTGTTTCGCGGCCTTGGAAAGACATGTAGAGGCAGCAGCAGCAGCGATCAAATGTAAACATCGGTATTAAGTGTAATAAACTTCATCACCAGAGTCTCTCTCATTAACACACCTGTCTGACCAAAACAGCCCCTCTCATCCACACAGACACACCTGTGTTCACCAAGCTACAGGTTTCACAGCAGCTCATTACACCACACCACTGTTTAACGGAGATCTGCTGATGAAGTTTTTACAGTTAATACTGATGTTTACATCAGATCGTTGCTCTGTGTGTGTGCGTGCTGACTGATTGCCAGTGGTCGGTCGAAGTAGGACACTTGTCCTGCTTGCTTGGTCGTTTGAGTGGCTGGGGCACAATAGTAGGCGCTCTGTGTGAAACAGTGCACTGTTGACACAGCTCCCGTATGAGTGGAATGCTGATTGAAAGGTAAAATCTTCCATTTATTCCTTTACTAAAATATGTTGGATTCATGCTAATATGTATTTAAATGAATTAAAATTTGTGGCAGAAAATTAAAATAATATAAATATAAAAAATTCTAATCAACCAAAGATTTTGCGAACCCCCCTGCAGTACCTCAGCAAATCCCCTAGGGATTGTACACTCTGTGTTGAAGACCTATGGTGTAATGTGTGTAGCCACTAAATGTAACCACAGGAAGAACTGAAACATGGGTCTATATTATGATTTCCTGCTCTCAGCACACAAAAACATTACGATAGTGCCAGTTTGGACACAGTCCTCTGTGTAACACAGCTCACTGCAGAGTAAGGGACACTTGTAGCTGATAATTAGATAAACTTTCTAAAGCTGCAGACTGACTCAACAGAGGCTGAACTGAGAGGAGACATGAAAGCTGTGTTTGGACTGTTGTTGATGCTACTTGGAGTCTCTCATGGTGAGATGTTTTTTTCTATCTCTACTTTTTTGTTCTTCTTTTTCTCTACTGAAAACCAGCAGTGGTCGTTTTTGTCTTTGATAAATTCAGATTGTGTTAAATACATCCACAGATATATTTTCACATAGTCACAAGATCGATTATTTGTGTTTGTCAATCAGCTGTGAACAGTGTGCCTCACAATACTGTGTTTCTTCCATGTAAATATTTAATTGCGAGTACTGGAATATGGATGTGTCTTTGGGTTGTTAATAATTTAAATCAAATGCTTCATAATTTTAATTGTGTTGAGACCAACTTCCTGTCTGCATACTGTCATTGGTTCTGTTGTGGATGGCCACAGGACTGTAAGGACTGCAGTTGAGTTTATTCCTTTGCCCATGTACAGTCATGAAGATTTCCTTTCCTGGCCTGTGTCAGTAATGGATCAGTCTTAGGTCCAACTGTGGGACCTCTATCCATGGTTCAACATTGTACATTTCGTGACTGCTGAAGATTAACTTGACTTTGAATAAAACATCTTGGCTCCTATTAGCAGGTCAGAGGTTTCCCTCTACTGGTTCATAAAGGCTGTGCTGTTGACTTCATATCTTGACACGAGTTAAAAACATTTTCATGTGGCCGTCCAGAAATAGAAAAAGGAAAAAAACTAATAAAAAGAACAAAGAAAGAGAAGAGAAGATCACTTCAAAGAGTTGAAATGATTATATATTTCCAGTTGACAGCTTTCCATTGTGAACATTGAAAACACTGTGAGGTTTCGTTTTTTGGTGAGTTAAGTTATGTTCACTTCCTTGTTGTTGCCTCTCTGTGTTCAGTGTTTGTAAAACCTCTTCTTGTGAAGATGATCAGTAAAAGGAGACGTTTCAGACTGTTCAGAGTAGGATGTATGCTGATGTCTTAGAAATGATTCTACATTATTAATCATTTTATTCACATTTGTTCAAAAAATGGACCAACAGATAATTTGGTGGGTTTAACTCAGTTTGACACACACAGGTCTGTAATTACTGCTTGAATTCAACTAATGTAAAAACTCTGTTTAACAGATTCATGTTGTTAAATGAATCACAGCAGTTTTCCAGCCACTGACCTGTGAAATGCTCAGCAGCAGAAATACATGTTTGATTGATTGTTTAGTCTGAGAGAGAAAAACCCACTAAGTCTGTTTTAGGTCAATGCATGTGACTGAAATATTGGAACAATTATGCTTCATAGTGGTAGAAATGAAATACTCTCAATGTTTTAATTCACAGGTGGAGAAACTTACTGTGATGGCAGACAGAGTGGAGCTCAGTGTTATGGAGCTTTGGGAGGAACTGTGGTCATCAGACTGATGGACAACGCCTTAGAAATATTTAGATGTGAAATGAAAAAGGGATCATCAAGAATATTAATATGGAGAAACAAAATGATCATAACTAATGTGATAGAAGACAGATCTGTCTTTAATCCCAGTGATGGAACATTTAGTATCAATGACCTGAGCAGGAGTGACAGTGGTCAATATGATCTGATAAACTTTGACTCAAATGGAAAAGAATTACAAAAACAGACTCTACAGTTGTTTATTGAAGGTAAAATACCTTTTTTCTACTCCTGGGAAATTAAGTCATCTTGACAGATCTAAATGTCAAATTGTATTGATTTGTGTTCAAACAAAGATATCTTACACTCACTTACCAGTTTTTAGGTTCACTAGTGAAAACAAATATAACAGTCCTGAACTGAATCCTCCTTCATTGCTGTTACAGTCAGAGTCTAAATAATATACTTTATATTCTGCATGTTTCTGTATGTATTTATTAAGAGATAATTACCTCGTTATCAAAAGTCATCTGTGTGTGTTTCTCTCAGCTCCGGTGCCCTCTGTCCATCTGGTCTCTGAGTGTCTGTCCCATGGAGAGAAGAGGGTGTCCTGCTCCTCTGATGGAGGGGACAGTCCTCAGTACAGTTGGACTCTGGATGGACACTCAGTGACAGACGCTGAGCTCCTCTCTGGAAATAATGAGACTAACGTCATCACTCTGAAACAAGACGCTCAGGACATCTGGTCTGTTCAGGAATCACATCAGTAGTGTCTCCACAGGAGAGAGGATCTGTACCTGTGGTGAGTGACAACATGATGAGAAATAACTTGGTAATCATGTTGGTGTCATAACATCAGTCATAAATGATCTTTGTTTGTTCATAGGCTTCATATTCATTAACTGCACCTTACCAGATGGGACACACATATCAGAGTGGGTGTTTGAAGACAATAACACACTGTGTCTTAACCCAACTACTGTCCCTACAACTGCCCCAACCACTGCCCCTCCCACTAGTTTGGGTAAGTAGACTACCATAGTGTCAAATAAATCCTTCAATCCAACTGCCATCAGCGATGAACTATGGTACATTCGTAAATTAAACTTTACTAACTAAATAAAATAAAAACTCTCCTGTCACAGCTTCACCCTGACATGTGACGTTTGTGTCTCTGAACAGGTCACATGTCCATCATATCTGCGTTGACAGTATCTGTGATAATTCTCTTGTTAATTGGGATTCTCGTCGTTGTTGCCTGGAAGAAAAAAGGACGAGGAAAAGCTGAAGGCTCAGCTGTCCCACAAACACTGGAACCTCCAGAAAACTCTGTCATGATGGTTGAAATGAGAGATTCTGCACCTTAAAACAACAACTAGCGACACATTTCATCTGATTTGTCTTCATTGGTGTAAAGAAATAGGGTTTAGAGTGAAACTCTGCTCCTGTTTCTATTCTTCATGAGACTCTGATGACAGCTTAGCATCTTTCTATGAATCCTCTTAAATATTTCTCAGTGTTTTCTTCATTTTTATCACTGAACACTCTGATGGAATAAAGGTTACGTCAGTAATTCAACAGTGATCACAGCTCACATGTTGCACATCCTCCATTTGGCAAGTGGAAGATGTAGCTAAATCTTGTTGTGTCTGAAAGATAAAATGTAATAAACACATCATTTTTCAGAGCTACTGATCCTGGAAATTAATGAAAATACACGAACACATCCACATTACAAGAGATACCTCTCCATGCCTGAAAAGTTAGGAATGAAAGGCCTAGGTATACCACACACACCCATCCCAAGTTTTTAATGCACGTCACCTTAGGGGTCCACCCAGGATCGGTCAGGGTCAGGGCAGGCTGCAGGACAGTAGTGTGCTGCAGTCCTCTGACCCACCCGACCCTCCTGTTTGCCCTCTGTCTTAATGCTCCACACCACATCCAGGGTCACAGGGTCACGGTGTAGGGGCTTGCTTCCTCATCAGGGACTGAGGAACCACAGTAATAGGGACACTGTCACTTTTTATTGTCCCTTGGCACGGCTTGGGGGGCCTGGTCCTCCGCTAGCAGGGGCATCTTGGACTGGCGGTCTGTGGCCCCACGGCAGTTGGTAGGGGTACCTACCTAGGTTCTCTGGTGTCCTCTTGGCCGGGCTTTGTCTCCCGGTGCTGCGTGGACACGGGTTTGTGGCGGCTCCCTTGGGTACCCGGTTGTTCCGGTATCGAATGGTTCGGGTTGTGGCTTGGTGCTTCCCCTCTCCCTTCGATGGGGGGTTCTCAAGCGCTGGGGCTTCTGACCTGACTCTGGGCCCTGGTAATGGTCTCACTCATATTGAGGGAATGCCCACGTGCATGTGTGTTGTCACCTGCCAGCCCGTGCTGGATCACATCAAGAAGAATTGATGAGTCCCTGCTATTAAGGGCTGGATTATTGTTTTCACTCTATTACTACATGCTCTATGGAAGACTTCTATCCTTCCATTGGGACACCCTTACCCCCCTGGACTCTCTTATCTCTCCAGAGATGACTGTACCCAGTCATATTTGAGTGAGGTGACTTGGGAAGCACAGAACCCTACACTCCACTAGTTCCTACTAGCACCACATTCCTCTCCTCCACTGTCCATCCTTCTACATCTTTTCTGTCCTTTGTTCTCCCCCTCTATTCACTGAGGTGTAGCACTGCCCTCCCTGCCACACAAGGTCACTACACTCAATAAAGATCAACAGGACAGTCCTCAGGGAGGGCTGGTGATGGTCACACTCACGCACTGAAGTAATAAAGCTTTCAGCTGCAAGAATATAACTGCATCAACCTCATATAAAGTTGACACCCTGTGGTGTTCAACTATGCAGACAAATAAATACAAATTAAAAAAAAAAAAAAAAAAGGAATGAAAGGCCAACAATAAGAACACATTCCCAAGAAGGAAAGAACTTGTTTCTTTGTGATGGGTTTAGGAGTGGCAACAATGGCCTCAACGCGTTCGGGAGACAACGTTTTTTCCACTGGGGTGTCAGAAGATGCCCCCCCCAAAAAAACACTTCCTGGTTGAAGTTTGCACAAGGAGGCTTTATGGCCTTCTGCAGCGAGATGGCTCGCCACAAGCTGCACAGAGTGGAGGCAATGACATTTGACCAACTAAGGAAGTCTGTATGTGTTAGTTGATTTAGAATAGAGGAGCTGTGGTCTGGTGGGGGAAGGAGAGTAGTCGCATACTTGTGTGACTTTCTTCATGAACTCGCCCACACTCTTCCAGCCTGCGGTAGGTTTTGTTAGAGAAACATGAGGTAGAGAGCCAGAGACATGATAGAATTTCTGCTGTGTGTCTGTGAGTGTGACAGAGTAAGCACAATAATCATCAAGCAATCATCATGAAACCAAAAACAAATGTTTTGTAGACAGCTGATTATCACCATCCATGAACAGGAAACGGTAACTGAGCATCTTTCTTTTACAGCATGTCCACTGTGTTTAAGAGGCAGTTCTTCAGCTCATATTACAGAATGTGTGGCACCTGAGTCCACCAAAAAGGTGATATTTTTCCCAACAATAGTTGGCATTTTCTTATAAGCATCATTATTTAAGGTTACATAAGTTCTCTCGGGGGTGAGGAGGCTCTGTTCTAACTAAGAGACCTTTCCCTGAACTAAACCAAGCTGTGTGTCAGTTGCAAGCGGCTCTTCTTTGTGGTGAGCATTGTGTATGTGTGTCAGTATCAGACCAGATCTCAGTCAGAGTGAGGAGACTGGAGCTGTCACTTTTGCCGGTTTCCTAAGTTCGGACAATCTCTGGTCCAGTGTACATCCTGTCCACATCTGTAGCATCGGTCACTTGGCCAGTCATCTCTTTCTCTGCCTCTTCCTCGTCTCCTGCCATGGCCACGCCCTTGATAGTGTCCTTTTTTCCCAAACGTGAACAGCTGCCCTGTGAATTGTGCCATTGTGAGGTTTGCATTGTATGTGGTGGAACGTCCAACTCATCTTGCATTCTGTGGAGCTCTGACAGGATGGGATAATGTCCCGATGTGGGTGTAGGTGTGTGTATTGGCGGTTTATCTTTCCCTTTCACTTCCACTACCACTCAGATTCACAGGCATCTGCTTCTGCAGCTGTTTTCTCTGCCTGATTTCACATTCATCCATCCACAATTTCCACACATCCATTTCATTCTCAAACTCTTGTAGTTTCCTTCCCTTCACTTTTGCTTTTGCTTTTCATCTATATCTTTCTGTGTACTCTCTTGCAATTTTCTCAACTGATTCTCGCTCAGGCTGCATTCACTTGGGAAACCACGTTCATTACTCCACTTAGACATACATTGCACAGATTTGTTACCATATTACTTTTTCATTGCTTGGCATATAGGAAACTGACAGTTTTCATCCAGAGATCGACCTCTGCTGCCGTTGGACCCCATTTTTTCCAACTGGACTTTAAGGCGAACTCGATCTGCAGATGTTTTGACATGAAATAAAAGTTCTTTCTTACCAATCAGCGTTGAGGGTTCTTTTTGTTCAGATACCGAGGTGACAGCCGTCTCCTATGTCTGGTCCACTCGTCCTTCAATGTTCAGGGTGTAGCAGGAATAATCCTGGGTGGCCAACCACTGTCCATGGAGACGACAATCAGCCTGGTATTCCACTTCTGACACCAAATTGTGATGGTAATTCTTGTTTTCCTCAATAAAATATCGTTCAAATGATGGCTGTCCAGTCAGTTGTTCTATATGCGAAGCTAGGTTTATTCTTACCCGGGGAGAGCAGCTCTGTGTACGACAGGAAACAACTCTGACTCTTCTTCGTAGTCACATTCTTTTATAGCAGTGCACAAACATCTTAAAATGACAGTTATACAGAACGTGTGAGCACATCTTTTCCATGAACTTTCCACCTCTTGAGTCTTACTTCTTCTTAGTCAGGAGGTGAGAAGATCAAGAGGAAGTGTAACCGAAGTCAAACGAGACAACTAAAGGTCTTCAGTCTGCACATAGAAGATAGAAGAAGACAATGTAACATCACACTTATTACGAACTTGCTATGAACTTCTGCTGAACTTATTTCAACTTGTTAAGAACTCACATAGGCTAAGATGTCACTTAAGCAAATACAGACAGAGAGAGAAGTAAGAATAATATGTAATCACATAGTGCTGATGCCTCCCAGCGAGAAGGTCCGGGTTTGAGTCCAGCTCAGGCACTTCTGGATGGAGTTTGTGTGTTCTCCCTGTGTCCAAGTGGGTTTTCACCAGGTACTCTGGCTCCCACCTCCAAATGTTCATGCTCGTTAGGCTAATCTGTGACCCTAAATTGACAGTGCAAATGGTTGTTTGTCTCTGTGATAGGCTGGCGCCCTGTCCAGGGTGTACCATGCCTCTGACCCAATGTCAGCAGGGATAGGCTCCAGCAACACCTGTGATCCTAGTGAGGATTAAGTGGTATGGAAAATGAGATGAGATATTCTTGATGTAATGTTACCGACCACCAGACCCTGAGTTGTCATCCTCTTATCTGAAGATGATGACTGACAACATCTGAATGTGTGTAACGTTAAACATGTACTGTTTCTTTGTTTCTGGGTAATGTAAAGGAGCTTCTCTCAAAGATAAACAGGGAGGAACAAATGGCTGCAGACTATTGGTGCTAACAGTCTCTTATTGCACACATGCAGACGAATATATTTGCTGAGTTAAGTTCGACATTATCTTTTGTGTTGTGTTGATATTAAAATAATATCTGACGGCATTGCCAGCGTAGTTGTACCTTGTCGTACACAGGACCAGATCAGCCTTTGCCATAAAAAACATCCAGAACTGAGAGGAGACATGAAAGCTGTGTTTGGACTGTTGTTGATGCTACTTGGAGTCTCTCATGGTGAGATGTTTTTTCTATCTCTACTTTTTTGTTCTTTTTTTCTCTACTGAAAACCAGCAGTGGTTGTTTTTGTCTTTGATAAATTCAGATTCTGTTAAATACATCCACAGATATATATATTTTAAGACACTGCCAGATTCTACGATTGAACATGAATCTTTTCTTAAAGAAAATATATGATATGAAATATGAATAAAAATTTGTAGCCATATATTTATCTAATAATTACTGACGGTTTTTGTTCAGTCACAAGATCGATTATTTGTGTTTGTCAGTCAGCTGTGAACAGTGTTCCTCACAATACTGTGTTTCTTCAATGTTAACATTTAATTGCGAGCACTGGAATATGGATGTGTCTTTGGGTTGTTAATAATTTAAATCAAATGTTTCATAATTTTGATTGTGTTGCACGAGACCAACTTCCTGTCTGCATACTGTCATTGGTTCTGTTGTGAATAGGCCACAGGACTGTAAGGACTGCAGTTGAGTTTATTCCTTTGCCCATGTGCAGTCATGAAGATTTCCTTTCCTGGCCTGTGTCAGTAATGGGTCAGTCTTAGGTCCAACTGTGGGACCTCTATCCATGGTTCAACATTGTACATTTCATGACTGCTGAAGATTAACTTGACTTTGAATAAAACATCTTGGCTCCTATTAGCAGGTCAGAGGTTTCCCTCTAGTGGTTCATAAAGGCTGTGCTGTTGACTTCATATCTTGACATGAGTTAAAAACATTTTCATGTGGCCGTCCAGAAATAGAAAAAGGTAAAAAAAAAAAACAAATAAAGAGATATAAAAAAAAGTAAGAGAAGAGAAGATCATTTCAAAGAGCTGAAATGATTATATATTTCCAGTTGACAGCTTTACATTGTGATAGAAACGGAGACTTTATATCTGTTTCCTCATGATAAAAAGTATTCAGTCTACATGTTGACTATCAAAAGATCCAGTTTAATGGTTGACTATAACTGTTGAATGGATAAAAGTTTTTCTCATTATCTGTCTTGTCAACCATGTTGTTAGTGGTGTCAGGTTCTTTGGATGTTGAAAATACTGTGAGGTTTCTTTTCTTGGTGAGTTAAGTTATGTTCACTTCCTTTTTTTTTGCCTCTCTGTGTTCAGTGTTTGTAAAACCTCTTCTTGTGAAGGTGATCAGTAAAAGGAGACGTTTCAAACTGTTCAGTGTAGGATGTATGCTGATGTCTTAGAAATGTTAGCTGTCAGTGTCACAATGACGGATATTTCCTTCTCTTCCACTCAGTCCATTACACATGAAGGCCCACTTGTTGTACTGAAGGCTAAAAGAGGTAGGAAACTCACATCAGTTCCTCTTCTCAGCATCACAAAGATACAACGCCCTGCTCGGTCAAGTTTTCACACACTCCTCTGATAGTTAGTGTTGGGTTGGACTGGACTAAATCATGTTCCTCTTTGACTATGAACTCAGTAATTAACACTACACATGAATTTACACACATCAGATCATGTCACCAAAATGTCAACATCATGATCTTCAGAGATGTTGTGGCAGTGCTGCTGTTGCGTTACTAGATTTATGTTTGAACACGATGAGACAATAGACACATGACTGCAGTTAAAATAAAAAACTGAGCAATAAGTTTGTTTTGATTCTCCACATACAAGATTTAAAAGGTTGATCAGTAATAGGAGACATTTTAAAATGTTTCTAGTTTACACCTTCATGATGGTGTCTTAGAAATATCAGCTGTCAGTCTCAGAAGGAGGATGTTTCATTTAGTTCATCACACAGAAAAACACACTTGTTGAACTGAGGCTAAAAAAGTAAGAAAGTTGATACTGCTTCCCCTTCTTTTTTCTTCATATTACGAGAAGCTAGAAACAACGTTGTGCACATTTCACACACTCTCCTCTGAGGCTGATCACTACCACAACACACTGCTTTCTGTTGAGAGCAGGGTACATAGGTTTGACTTTGGGAGGAATTAGATAAAGTTTGAAAGCTGCTGAGTGACTGAACAGAGTGTGAAGAGAGAGGAGACATGGAAGCTGTGGTTGGACTGATGCTGATGATACTTGGAGTCTCTCATGGTGAGATATTGACGTGGTACTTTATTCAGGTTTCTAAAGATGGTTTAGTGGATGAGTGAAATGTTAAACTTCTTGTTAACTGGTTCAGAAAGGAGGTTTGAAAGTCTCACACGTTTATCAAACAGTTTGATTGAGGACAATGAAGATGACATGATAGTCTTTTATACACACGGCTTTAGTTTGTAACTTTCCACAAAGTGAAGACAGCTTGTCTCCCAAAATATCTACAGAGAAAAGATTAAGATTGATGCTTTGTGTCTTTGGGGTTGTGACACAGACATGGTCTCAGTGAATTCTTTCTAGTTTGGAGAGAGTCACAACTGAGAGATTTACACTTTGGAGGAAGGACAAGAAACAATAGTCATGTATCAGAGACCAACTAAGGATGATAAATTATATTTGTGTAATGCTGCTGTTACATTGTGCTTCATGTGGCCTTGAGCCTCTGTAACTTTGTTGAGTAAACCTGAAGAACAAAACCAGTGACAGATATAATGCCTTATATGTCCTTGTTCCAACACTTCCTTGTAGCTACATACTGCCTACCCACTCTGAGTGACACATTCACATCTCTTAGTTTTATTGGCTGCACTACTGCTTCAAATGATTCTACATTATTAATCATTTTATTCACATTTATTCATAAAACGAACGAACAGATAATTTGATGGGTTTAACTCAGTTTGACACACACAGGTCTGTAATTACTGCTTGAATTCAACTAATGTAAAAACTCTGTTTAACAGATTAATGTTGTTAAATGAATCACAGCAGTTTTCCAGCCACTGACCTGTGAAATGCTCAGCAGCAGAAATACATGTTTGATTGATTGTTTAGTCTGAGAGAGAAAAACACACTAAATCTGTTTTAGGTCAATGCATGTGACTGAAATATTGCAACAATTATGCTTCATAGTGGTAGAAATGAAATACTCTCAATGTTTTAATTCACAGGTGGAGAAACTTACTGTGATGGCAGACAGAGTGGAGCTCAGTGTTATGGAGCTTTGGGAGGAACTGTGGTCATCAGACTGATGGACAACGCCTCAGAAATATTTAGATGTGATGTGAGAAAGGGATCATCAGTAATATTAAGATGGAGAAACAAAATGATCATAACTAATGTGATAAAAGACAGATCTGTCTTTAATCTCAGTGATGGAACATTTAGGATCAATGACCTGAGCAGGAGTGACAGTGGTCAATATGATCTGATAAGCCTTGACTCAAATGGAAAAGATTTACAAGAACAGACTCTACAGTTGTTTATTGAAGGTAAAATACTTTTTTTCTACACCTGGGAAATTAAGTCATATTGACAGATCAAAATCTCAAATTGTATTGATTTGTGTACAAACAAAGATATCTTACATTCACTTACCAGTTTTAAGGTTCACTAGTGAAAACAAATATAACAGTCCTGAACTGAATCCTCCTTCATTACTGTTACAGTCAGAGTCTAAATAAATATACTTTATATTCTGCATGTTTCTGTATTTATTTATTAAGAGATAATTACCTCGTTATCAAAAGTCATCTGTGTGTGTGTCTCTCAGCTCCGGTGTCCTCTGTCCATCTGGTCTCTGAGTGTCTGTCCCATGGAGAGAAGAGGGTGTCCTGCTCCTCTGATGGAGGGGACAGTCCTCAGTACAGCTGGACTCTGGATGGACACTCAGTGACAGACGCTGAGCTCCTCTCTGGAAATAATGAGACTAACGTCATCACTCTGAAACAAGTCGTCTCAGGACATCTGGTCTGTTCAGTCAGGAATCACATCAGTAGTGTCTCCAGAGGAGAGAGGATCTCTACCTGTGGTGAGAGACAACATGATGAGAAATAACTTGGTAATTCATGTTGGTGTCATAACATCAGTCATAAATGATCTTTGTTTGGTTCATAGGCTTCATATTCATCAACTGCACCTTACCTAATGGGACACACATATCAGAGTGGGTGTTTGAAGCCGATAACACACTGTGTATTAACCCAACTACTGCCCCTACCACTGCTCCAACTACTGCCCCTCCCACTAGTTTGGGTAAGTAGACTAACATAGTGTCAAATAAATCCTTCAATCCAACTGTCATCAGTGATGAACTATGGTACATTCGTAAATTAAACTTTACTAACTACATAAAATAAAAACTCTCCTGTCACAGCTTCACCCTGACATGTGACGTTTGTGTCTCTGAACAGGTCACATGTCCATCATATGTGCGTTGAAAGCAGCTGTGATAATTCTCTTGATAACTGGGATTCTCGTCTTTTCTGCCTGGAAGAAAAAGAGACAAGGAAAAGCTGAAGGCTCAGTTGTCCCACAGACACTGGAACCTCCAGAGAACTCTGTCATGATGGTTGAAATGAGAGGTTCTGCACCTTAAAACAACAACTAGCGACACATTTCATCCGCGCTAGGTTCCTTATTTTACCCGTTTTTGTCTCTGAAATACTTTCAATTGTACTGGCTTTACATGAAGCACGGCAGCAGAAAAATGTGTCTTATAATAAAAAGCACGTCCTTCATTAGTGGATCACTGGTATCAAAATGACCCAATATTCAAACCTTGTCTGTATTTTCATGGAACCAATTAATTTTAAGTTTTTAATGGCTGTTTCAAGTTTTGTTTAGTATTTTGTCTGTGACTGTACTAATAAATTGCACTTGAAGATCTAAGAGTGATTGTTAATAAAATATTACACAAATGCATTGGGTGTCTGAAAACTTTTTTCCACAGCTGTATTTTATTAAACCACCTGTGATTTAATTTGACAAAGAACATACAAACAATCCTTTAAATGTTTAATCCAGTTCAGCGTCGTATCATTTCATCCCATGTTCTATCAAGTATTGGGTTTAATCTTGGCGCAAAGCCCGTCACGAACGCCTACAAAACGTAGCTCAGTGCTTTTATACGCAGGAGCTGGGCAAAACAAGCAAACACGTGACGCACTTTGCGTAGTGGCCGCCGAGAATACAGACTCTCTGCAGAGGACGTCGGTGTGCGTCCTCCTCGTCCCATAACATTGAGAAATATCCAGCGGTGGCCTCGGTTTCCTGCAGGTGAGCTCAGACTGGATGCTGCACAGACTGTGTGATGGATTGTTGGTTATCAATGAAAGGCGCTTTACATCCCTGTAAATGCTGTCCCGAGTCTGAGGAGCGCGCTGGACACCTGAGTGGACATGGCTTCAAACAGCAGACATGACATGGTTAGATAGTGCCGTGATGCTGTTTCGGGCGTGAACTGGATTTGCCTCTGCACATGCATGACCACATTTCGTCGTTGGCCTCTCTCTTTCGTAGCGTCCTGATTGACCCGTGTCCCGCCCGGACTCTGGTTTTCAGAGGAGGGTGGGGATGAATGTTTACAGTCCAAACTGCTGTCTTTACAGGAGACGATGTCCTTCTACTCCTCCTCACTGCACTTGTAACCTTCCTCTGGCTTTGGGTAGTTCCTGATTAATAAGAAATTAGTTTGCATTGTTAACACATGCCTTAATTAATTGTTCACTTTTTTTTTATCACATAGTGTTGGTGTTAGCATCCTACTCTAATTAGCCAACAGCTAAATTATTAGCAGGTTTAAGTATAAATATATTCAAAAGTCTCTAATAATGGTTTCTCAGTCAATAAATAAATCAATAAAGGCTGTCACCTGATTTCAGGCTCCCGATTTCCCTCAACAGAAAATAAAAACATTCGAAATAAAAACCAGGAAGTCGATTTGTCCCCTTTAGTGCTATTCACGTTTATTTATTTTATCTGATTTATTTTTCACTTAAATTCTGGAATCTGGAGTGTTGCAATTCACTGATTTTTTTTTTTTTTTTTTTTGAGGAAAATCATACATTACGCAGTCATTTAACACAAATGAAGATCAATACAGAATAGAATAAAATATAATAAAATTCTTTGTCTTGACAAATTTCCATTGCAAGCTCTGTAACAAGGATTATTACTGTCTTAAATATGACTTTTATTATCACCATCTGTGCAACAATGCAACTAATACGTGTGCAAACATACACGCATGCCATAATTGTTATTTCCTCTTTTTTCATTTGTTTTTTTTTTGTCCAACCATGTCGCAGCACCGTCACTGTTTTGTCACTGTCACTGTCTCATTGCACAATAAAGAAAAGAGAAATATACTTATACATGTGTCAGAAGTAAATACGATCAATACCAGACAAATTGTGCAATGAAGTGTTTTTTATTGAAAGCATTGAGAGTTAGCAGAGTTGGTCATTTCTAACAATGCACTCAACTTTTAACACTGCTGAATTAAAGCTTGAAAAGACAAATCAGTTCAAACTTGACACGTTTCAGTGATTCGTTGATATACCTTGAGGAGGTTGTCATTGCTGTGCAGCCAGTAACTCCCTTTATACATCTGACTGTAAACTGTACTCATAGAAAACTGAACTGTAACTTTCTCAGTGAAGTGGAGAAGTCCACTAACTATGTTATTTATACTCAACCTGCAGGTTGGGACTTATTAGGTGAGTCGACATGAATATTTCACCTTTCACCAACAGAACTAGTCACCGCAGAGGTCGCTCACTTTCCTTTTCACACTGACAGGTGAAAGAGAAAAAGTCCAGACGGTGTGCATCGGGAAGGAATTTAGTCTGCCAGTGGACTCCAATCGAGGATTGTGACTTTCACGCCAAGCCCCGATGGGCCGAGACGTGTCTGCTGGATAAGACCACTGTGAGTGGAAGCGTGTCCATGCTTGTTGATGTGTTTGGATGTTGCGCTGCCTAAACCTGTTAACTGTTCGTCTGCAGGTGAAGGATCCACGGTTCAAGTGGACCAGAGATAAATACGTTGGTCCTAAAAGAAGTGACTCACAGTGATCAGGGGCTTTATGTCAGTGGCAGTAAAGGCCTCAGCAAAGCATCACAAATGAGGTACACTCACTGGAGCAACGACTGCCTGAAGTCACGTTTCCTCAGTTTTGAATGTGAGTATTGTCTGATTCAGGGGTTCTCAAAGTTCTGCAAGCTGGGCCTCCCTAAAGGTGGTTGGAAAGACATGTAGAGGCAGCAGCAGCAGCGATCAAATGTAAACATCAGTATTAAGTGTAATAAACTTCATCACCAGAGTCTCTCTCATTAACACACCTGTCGTTCGAAGTAGGACGCTTGTCCTGCCTGCTTGGTCGTTTGAGTGGCTGGGGCACAATAGTAGGCGCTCTGTGTGAAACAGTGCACTGTTGAGACAGCTCCCGTATGAGTGGAATGCTGATTGAAAGGTAAAATCTTCCATTTATTCCTTTACTAAATTTAATTTTGTGAATTTAAATTTGTGGCAGAAAATTTAAATAATATAAATATAAAAAATTCTAATCAACCAAAGATTTTGCGAACCCCCCTGCAGTACCTCCGCAAATCCCCTAGGGATTGTACACTCTGTGTTGAAGACCTATGGTGTAATGTGTGTAGCCACTAAATATAACCACAGGAAGAACTGAAACATGGGTCTATATTATGATTTCCTGTTCTCGGCACACAAAAACATCATCATAGTGCCAGTTTGGACACAGTCCTCTGTGTAACACAGCTCACTGCAGAGTAAGGGACACTTGTAGCTGATAATTAGATAAACTTTCTAAAGCTGCAGACTGACTCAACAGAGGCTGAACTGAGAGGAGACATGAAAGTTGTGTTTGGACTGTTGTTGATGCTACTTGGAGTCTCTCATGGTGAGATGTTTTTTCTATCTCTACTTTTTTGTTCTTCTTTTTCTCTACTGAAAACCAGCAGTGGTTGTTTTTGTCTTTGATAAATTCAGATTCTGTTAAATGCATCCACAGATATATATATATTTTAAGACACTGCCAGATTCTAAGATTGAACATGAATCTTTTCTTAAAGAAAATATATGATATGAAATATGAATAAAGATTGTAGCCATATATTTATCTAATAATTATAGACGTTTTTTGTATAGTCACAAGATCGATTAATTGTGTTTGTCAGTCAGCTGTGAACAGTGTTCCTCACAATACTGTGTTTCTTCAATGTTAACATTTAATTGCGAGTACTGGAATATGGATGTGTCTTTGGGTTGTTAGAAATTTAAATCAAATGTTTCATAATTTTGATTGTGTTGCATGAGACCAACTTCCTGTCTGCATACTGTCATTGGTTCTGTTGTGGATAGGCCACAGGACTGTAAGGACTGTAGTAGTTGAGTTTATTCCTTTGCCCATGTGCAGTCATGAAGATTTCCTTTCCTGGCCTGTGTCAGTAATGGATCAGCCTTAGGTCCAACTGTGGGACCTCTATCCATGGTTCAACATTGTACATTTCGTGACTGTTGAACATTAACTTTACTTTGAATAAAACATCTTGGCTCCTATTAGCAGGTCAGAGGTTTCCCTCTACTGGTTCATAAAGGCTGTGCTGTTGACTTCATATCTTGACACGAGTTAAAAACATTTTCATGTGGCCATCCAGAAATAGAAAAAGGAAAAAAACTAATAAAAAGAACAAAGAAAGAGAAGATAATTTCAAAGAGTTGAAATGATTATATATTTCCAGTTGACAGCTTTCCATTGTGATAGAAATGGAGACTTTATATCTGTTTCCTCATAATAAAAAATATTCAGTCTACATGTTGACTATCAAAAGATCCAGTTTAATGGTCGACTATAACTTTGTTGAATGGATAAATGTTTTTCTTAGTATCTGTCTTATCAACCATGTTGTTAGTGGTGTCAGGTTGTTTGGATGTCAAAAATACTGTGAGGTTTCGTTTTTTGGTGAGTTAAGTTATGTTCACTTCCTTGTTGTTGCCTCTCTGTGTTCAGTGTTTGTAAAACCTTATTGTGAAGATGATCATTAAAGGAGACGTTTCAGACTGTTCAGTGTTGGATGTATGTAATGTCTTAGAAATGTTAGATGTCAGTGTCACAATGAGGGATATTTCCTTCTTCCACTCGTCCTCACCCCATGGGAAAGGCCCACTTGTTGTACTGGGCTAAAAAGAGGTAGAAACTCACATCGTTCTCTTCTCAGCATCACAAGTACAAACATGCTCATGACACTTCTTTCACACAATTTTCATACTGTGAAGTCAGTCTGAACAAGACACCCTGTATTCTGTTGAGAGCAACAGATTAAAGACATAGAAAATGGAGGTTTCCTATATTATGTTTTTTTACAGCTGTATGGGGTGTTTTTAACTGTTCATAACCATTTATGAGAACATTAGTGATACAACTGCAAGGGTTTGTTTCAGTGTTTTACTGTCTTGTCAAAGTCCACTTTACTGTAATGCTCATGTTTTCACACTGTACATATGAGTTTACTGGCTCGTAGTAGTGTTGGTATGAAACTGCATCAGTTCTCTTTGACATGAACTCAGTAATTAACACTGTCATGAATTTCACTCATCAGATCTTCACCAAAATGTCTAACATCATGATCTTCGAGATGTTGGCAGTGCAGCTGTATGTGTTACTAGATTTGTTTGACACAGATAAAAATAGACACATGACTGCAGTTAAATTAAATGAGCACTTAATGTTTTTTTGAGTTCTCCACATACAGGATTTAAAAGGTTGATCAGGTACTAGGAACCATTTAAACATGTATCTCATGTTGATACACCTTCATGATGGTTCTATAGAATTCAGTGTCTATGTTCAGGAAGGAGGAGTATGTTTCATTTAGCTCATCACACAGAAAACTACACTTGTTATGACTGAGGCTAAAAAAGGAAGAAAGTTAATACTGCTTCCCTCATATCTTTTTTAATTATTATAACTGAGAAAGTCTATGAAACAACGATTGTGCTACATTTTTTTTTCACACACTCCTCTGAGGCTGATCACTACCACAACACACTGCTTTCTGTTGAGAGCAGGGTACATAGGTTTGACTTTGGGAGGAATTAGATAAAGTTTGAAAGCTGCTGAGTGACTGAACAGAGTGTGAAGAGAGAGGAGACATGGAAGCTGTGGTTGGACTGATGCTGATGATACTTGGAGTCTCTCATGGTGAGATATTGACGTGGTACTTTATTCAGGTTTCTAAAGATGGTTTAGTGGATGAGTGAAATGTTAAACGTCTTGTTAACTGGTTCTGAAAGGAGGTTTGAAAGTCTCACACGTTTATCAAACAGTTTGATTGAGGACAATGAAGATGACATGATAGTCGTTTATACACACGGCTTTAGTTTGTAACTTTCCACAAAGTGAAGACAGCTTGTCTCCCAAACTATCTAAAGATAAATCTATCTACAGATTAATATTGATGCTTTGTGTCTTTGGGATTGTGACACAGACATGGTCTCAGTGAATTCTTTCTAGTTTGGAGAAAGTCACAACTGAGAGATTTACACTTTGGAGGAAGGACGATAAACAATAGTCATGTATCAGAGACCAACTAAGGATGATAAATTATATTTGTGTAACTCTGCTGTTGCATTGTGCTTCATGTGGCCTTGAGCCTCTGTAACTTTGTTGAGTAAACCTGAAGAACAAAACCAGTGACAGATATAATGCCTTAAATCTCCTTGTTCCAACACTTCCTTGTAGCTACATACTGCCTACCCACTCTGACTGACATATTTACATCTCTTAGTTTTCTTGGCTGCACTACTGCTTCAAATGATTCTACATTATTAATCATTTTATTCACATTTATTCATAAAATGAACCAACAGATAATTTGGTGGGTTTAACTCAGTTTGACACACACAGGTCTGTAATTACTGCTTGAATTCAACTAATGTAAAAACTCTGTTTAACAGATAATGTTGTTAAATGAATCACAGCAGTTTTCCAGCCACTGACCTGTGAAATGCTCGGCAGCAGAAATACATGTTTGATTGATTGTTTAGTCTGAGAGAGAGAAAAACCCACTTAAGTCTGTTTTAGGTCAATGCATGTGACTGAAATATTGGAACAATTATGCTTCATAGTGGTAGAAATGAAATACTCTCAATGTTTTAATTCACAGGTGGAGAAACTTACTGTGATGGCAGACAGAGTGGAGCTCAGTGTTATGGAGCTTTGGGAGGAACTGTGGTCATCAGACTGATGGACAACGCCTTAGAAATATATAGATGTGATGTGATGAAGGGATATTCAAGAATATTAATATGGAGAAACAAAACGATAACAAATAATGTGATAGAAGACAGATCTGTCTTTAATCCCAGTGATGGAACATTTAGGATCAATGACCTGAGCAGGAATGACAGTGGTCAATATGATCTGAGAAGCTTTGACTCAAATGGAAAAGAATTACATGAACAGACTCTACAGTTGTTTATTGAAGGTAAAATACTTTTTTCTACTCCTGGGAAATTAAGTCATATTGACAGGTCTAAATGTCAAATTGTATTGATTTGTGTACAAACAAAGATATCTTACATTCACTTACCAGTTTTTAGGTTCACTAGTGAAAACAAATATAACAGTCCTGAACTGAATCCTCCTTCATTACTGTTACAGTCAGTCTAAATAATATACTTTATATTCTGCATGTTTCTGTATTTATTTATTAAGAGATAATTACCTTGTTATCAAAAGTCATCTGTGTATGTTTCTCTCAGCTCCGGTGTCCTCTGTCCATCTGGTCTCTGAGTGTCTGTCCCATGGAGAGAAGAGGGTGTCCTGCTCCTCTGATGGAGGGGAC
Organism: Mugil cephalus; assembly: GCF_022458985.1. Lineage (NCBI taxonomy): Eukaryota > Metazoa > Chordata > Actinopteri > Mugiliformes > Mugilidae > Mugil > Mugil cephalus. Next base: position 13,146,738 of record NC_061774.1, on the reverse strand, counting down.
AGTCCTCAGTACAGCTGGACTCTGGATGGACACTCAGTGACAGACGCTGAGCTCCTCTCTGGAAATAATGAGACTAACGTCATCACTCTGAAACAAGACGTCTCAGGACATCTGGTCTGTTCAGTCAGGAATCACATCAGTAGTGTCTCCAGAGGAGAGAGGATCTCTACCTGTGGTGAGTGACAACATGATGAGAAATAACTTGGTAATCATGTTGGTGTCATAACATCAGTCATAAATGATCTTTGTTTGTTCATAGGCCTCATATTCATCAACTGCACCTTACCTAATGGGACACACATATCAGAGTGGGTGTTTGAAGCCAATAACACACTGTGTATTAACCCAACTACTGCCCCTACAACTGTCCCAGACACTAGTTTGGGTAAGTAGACTACCATAGTGTCAAAGAAACCCTCCGATCAAACTTCAACCAGAGATGAACTGTGGTACATTAGTAAGTGAAACTTTACTAAGTAAATAGAATGAAAACTCTCCTGTCACAGCTTCACCCTGACATGTGACGTTTGTGTCTCTGAACAGATCACATGTCCATCATATGTGCGTTGAAAGCAGCTGTGATAATTCTCTTGTTAATTGGGATTCTCGTCTTTTTTGCCTGGAAGAAAAGAGGACAAGGAAAAGCTGAAGGCTCAGCTGTCCCACAAACACTGGAACCTCCAGAGAACTCTGTCATGATGGTTGAAATGAGAGGTTCTGCACCTTAAAACAACAACTAGCGACACATTTCATCTGATTTGTGTCTTTATTGGTGTAAAGAAATAGGGTTTAGAGTGAAACTCTGCTCCTGTTTCTATTCTTCATGAGACTCTGATGACAGCTTAGCATCTTTCTATGAATCCTCTTAAATATTTCTCAGTGTTTTCTTCGTGTTTATCACTCAACGCTCTGATGGAATAAAGGTCATGTCATTAATTCAACAGTGATCACAGCTGGAGCTTTGGCAATGATTTCAACTCAGAAATCATCGTGTTGTGTACAGATTGTTGTTCCTATCATCTGATTACAGTCATAAACTGCATAATATTGTTCAAAGCTTTAAAATAAAGGAGATGAAAATATGTTACTGTGTTGTTCTGTGCTCAGTAAACCTCTATGTTCATCAAGGGAAATACACAATCCATAAAAAGAATTACTGCTGTTTGCAAACAGTGAAGACTTGTCTGAAAGAGACATACCCAGAAACCACACCACATACATTTATATGTCCACATTTTCAAACATCTCAGTGTTTCTGATCTAGTTGTCAGAGTTTTTTTTTGTAGGTGTCTGTTTACTGTGACAGAGATCAGAGTGAAATTTAAAAGATGTTTCTTGTTCTGTTGTAATCAGAAACCTACTGAAAATATTAATAGACTACACACATGTCAACTTATTTTGACAGACTCATTACATCTCACATTTAAATATATAAAGATCAATCAAGTCTCATCAAGTTATTTGTCAACATTTGGTTTGATTCCTCTCGCTGCCAGAAGAGGGAGACAAAAGATCATCACTGTGACTTGAAGGAAGTAAGAGCTTTGCCGTATTTCACCGTAAGTCACAGTGGTTTGCGCTATTGACAATATTCATTGTGACTGAACACTGGTAAGTTGTGCTTTTGCCTGGAAGACCTTCGTGACATCTCAAGGGTATAACTAACTTTGTTTTTACCAACAAATTCCTCCAAACAAGTCTCTCTTGCTGGGGCTCCGCGATCGTTGCTCTCCAACCTGCAGCCGACAGCAGCGGTGCGTCATCATTACCGTAATGGCAGCATTTTTTTCTAGAAAACGCAACTTGAATATTATCCATCGGGGAGTTACGGTAATTCAAATACAGCAAGCTTCTCTGTGTGGGCAGACGGACATTCAGGTCTTAAAGGGTTAAACATTTATTGAGTTTTATTGAGATACAGAAAATAATTCATGCAGCTATATGATCCACCTGAAGTTTTCCAAAGAGGACAAACAAATTCCAACATTCCAATGTGTATATCCAAAACTACAGATCGATTGTGTTTCATTTTCCTCTTCAACCTACACCAAAACTATATTTACAGAATATTCTTATGTTTCTGATTACCAGTAGCAGCTTATCAACATATATAATCTACTGCTTTTTTACAATGGGAGAAAATTAATATTGAGCAGAATAACGTTCAAGTTATCGTTTGGTTTGGCCTCCAACACACTTCAGATTTTTCATGCGGCCCCCTGTAGAAATTAATTGCCCAGGCCTGATTTAGATCCATCAGTTCTCAGTAATTTCACACCTGTATCTAATCTGCCATTTGTAAGTAAGATTTTAGAAAAGCTTGTTTTTAATCAGCTGAATGATTTTTAAACTATCATGATATTTTATGTTATATTTTATTATATTTATATTTATTTGATTTACTTTTTCTACTTTAACCGACACAACACACTGAGATGACCTGAAAGGCTGCTGTGAAGAGAACTGGGGAGATGGAACAACCCATTGCAATTTCCTATTGCTGTTGATACCACACATAGTGGTTGTTGCTGTTAGTGTGGAGTAACACACTTGGAGGTTGTTGAAGTAGGTGGTTATCAGGCTCTGGATGAATGGTGGGATGTGGAAAAGTTCAGTGTCTACCAGATGAGCTGGTGGGGAACAGACCCATAGGCTTTAGCCAGATCCAGACAGACTTGTTGGGTTTGGTTGTCTGAATCTGTTCCCAGATCATCAGGCAGTGCTCCAGCAGCACTCATGCATCCCCAAACCAGGATACTGCCTCCACCATTTTTGACAGTAGGTACTGTACATGCTGGAGACACTGCTTGGCCTGGCCTTCTGTGTACCCTCACATTAGCAGGAGGAAGACAAAGCCTCATCTGACCACAGAATCTTTTTCCATTTCCTATCTGTCCAGTTCTTCTGTGCTTGGGCCCAATGACGGTGGGTTAACCTCAGTCTCTCATTGATCAGGGGCCTCTTGACAGCCTTACAGGACCTTAAGCCATGATCTAAAAGTCAACCATGTACAGTGCAGGTTTTACACGGGGCACCAGTTTGGTTTGACCACTGTTGTTGGAGCTCTTGTGATGTTGTTCAGCGGTTTTCGGGAAATCAGGATGTGGTCATTTCTTGCTGAAGAAACCCTTGGATGCTCCCAGATCAGTTCATCTGTATTTCTGTAGAGTGTATCCAACTGCTGAAGGACTGCATTTGCACTTCCTGGTGATCTGGCGGCAGCTGAACCCTTCCTGGCTGAGAATCTGTATCTTCAGGCGTGTTTCCTGCATTAGTTTCCTTATTTTAGCCAATTTTGTCTCTGAAGAACTTTCAAATGTACTGGCTTTATATGAAGCACGGCAGCAGGAAAATGTGTCTTATAATAAAAAGCACGTCCTTCATAAGTGGATCCCTGGTACCAAAATGACCCAATATTCAAACCTTGTCTGTATTTTTATGGAACCAATCAATTTTAAGTTTTTAATGGCTGTTTCAGGATTTGTTTAGTATTTTGTCTGTGACTGTACTAAAAACAATTGCACTTGAAGATCTAAGAGTGATTCTTAATAAAATATTTCACAAATGCATCAGGTGTCTGAAAACATTTTTCCACAGCTGTATTTTACTAAACCACCTGTGATTTAAGTTGTGTGAATAACACAGTTACAGGTCTTACTGTAACGTACTTACTGAACATTCACATACGGAAAGTCTAAGATTGTATAAGTGCAACATTTTCAATAATCAGTTCTGAAATAATTCATTCATAATTAATTTGACTCATATAAAAAGACCAGACATGTATTTATTTAAACTGTAGGGGGAAGCTTGGCCACCTGGACAAAACCCACACAGTCAGTAGTAGAAAATGAAATCTCCTCTCAATAGACAGGTTAAAGTCCTGAAACTTCCACAGCTTTTTTTTTTCTTTCAATTATTGAGTTACCCTTATGATGAAAACATTATACCTACCATTGACTGATGAACATTACTTTAGCAGGTCAGAGGATTCAGACTGTTCAGTGTAGGATGCATGCTGATGCCTTAGAAATGTTAGCTCCCACTCAGTCCATCACACATGAAGGCCCACTTGTTGTACTGAAGGCTAAAAGAGGTAGAAAACTCACATCAGTTCCTCTTCTCAGCACCACAAAGATACAACGCCCTGCTCAGTCAAGTCTTCACACACTCCTCTGAGCTCGTAGTTAGTGTTGGGTTGGACTGGACTGCATCATGTTCCTCTTTGACTATGAACTCAGTAATTAACACTGTACATGAATTTACACACATCAGATCATGTCACCAAAATGTCACATCATGATCTTCAGAGATGTTGTGGCAGTGCTGCTGTTGTGTTACTAGATTTATGTTTGACACAGATGAGACAATAGACACATGACTGTAGTTAAAATAAAACATAAACTGATTAATAATAACAGCTCAGGGGAGTTTGTTTTGATTCTCCACATACAGGATTTAAAAGGTTGATCATTAATAGGAGACATTTTAAAATGTTTCCAGTTTGATACACCTTCATGATGGTGTCTTAGAAATATCAGCTGTCAGTCTCAGAAGGAGAATGTTTCATTTAGTCCATCACACAGAAAAACACACTTGTTGAACTGAGGCTAAAAAAAGGAAGAAAGTTGATACTGCTTCCCTTTCTTTTTTCTTCATATAAACGAGAAGTTAGAAACAACGTTGTGCACATTTCACACACTCTCCTCTGAGGCTGATCACTACCACAACACACTGCTTTCTGTTGAGAGCAGGGTACATAGGTTTGACTTTGGGAGGAATTAGACAAAGTTTGAAAGCTGCTGAGTGACTGAACAGAGTGTGAAGAGAGAGGAGACATGGAAGCTGTGGTTGGACTGATGCTCATGATACTTGGAGTCTCTCATGGTGAGATATTGACGTGGTACTTTATTCAGGTTTCTAAAGATGGTTTAGTGGATGAGTGAAATGTTAAACTTCTTGTTGACTGGTTCTGAAAGGAGGTTTGAAAGTCTCACACGTTTATCAAACAGTTTGATTGAGGACAATGAAGATGACATGATAGTCTTTTATACACACGGCTTTAGTTTGTAACTTTCCATAAAGTGAAGACAGCTTGTCTCCCAAAATATCTACAGAGAAAATATTAAGATTGATGCTTTGTGTCTTTGGGATTGTGACACAGACATGGTCTCAGTGAATTCTTTCTAGTTTGGAGAAAGTCACAACTGAGAGATTTACACTTTGGAGGAAGGACAATAAACATTAGTCATGTATCAGAGACCAACTAAGGATGATAAATTATATTTGTGTAACTCTGCTGTTACATTGTGCTTCATGTGGCCTTGAGCCTCTGTAACTTTGTTGAGTAAACCTGAAGAACAAAACCAGCGACAGATATAATGCCTTATATGTCCTTGTTCCAACACTTCCTTGTAGCTACATACTGCCTACCCACTCTGAGTGACATATTCACATCTCTTAGTTTTATTGGTTGCACAACTGCTTCAAATGATTCTACATTATTAATCATTTTATTCACATTCATTCATAAAATGAACCAACAGATAATTTGGTGGGTTAACTCAGTTTGACACACACAGGTCTGTAATTACTGCTTGAATTCAACTAATGTAAAAACTCTGTTTAACAGATTAATGTTGTTAAATGAATCACAGCAGTTTTCCAGCCACTGACCTGTGAAATGCTCAGCAGCAGAAAATACATGTTTGATTGATTGTTTAGTCTGGAGAGAGAGAAAAACCCACTTAAGTCTGTTTTAGGTCAATGCATGTGACTGAAATATTGGAACAATTATGCTTCATAGTGGTAGAAATGAAATACTCTCAATGTTTTAATTCACAGGTGGAGAAAACTTACTGTGATGGCAGACAGAGTGGAGCTCAGTGTTATGGAGCTTTGGGAGGAACTGTGGTCATCAGACTGATGGACAACGCCTTAGAAATATATAGATGTGACGTGAAAAAGGGATCATCAGTAATATTAACATGGATAAACAAAATGATTGTAACTAATGTGATAAAAGACAGATCTGTCTTTAATCCCAGTGATGGAACATTTAGGATCAATGACCTGAGCAGGAGTGACAGTGGTCAATATGATCTGAGAAGCTTTGACTCAAATGGAAAAGAATTACAAGAACAGACTCTACAGTTGTTTATTGAAGGTAAAATACTTTTTTTCTACTCCTGGGAAATTAAGTCATATTGACAGATCTAAATGTCAAATTGTATTGATTTGTGTACAAACAAAGATATCTTACACTCACTTACCAGTTTTTAGATTCACTAGTGAAAACAAATATAACAGTCCTGAACTGAATCCTCCTTCATTACTGTTTACAGTCAGAGTCTAAATAATATACTTCATATTCTGCATGTTTCTGTATTTATTTATTAAGAGATAATTTACCTTGTTATCAAAAGTCATCTGTGTGTGTTTCTCTCAGCTCCGGTGTCCTCTGTCCATCTGGTCTCTGAGTGTCTGTCCATGGAGAGAAGAGGGTGTCCTGCTCCTCTGATGGAGGGGACAGTCCTCAGTACAGCTGGACTCTGGATGGACACTCAGTGACAGACGCTGAGCTCCTCTCTGGAAATAATGAGACTAATGTCATCACTCTGAAACAAGACGTCTCAGGACATCTGGTCTGTTCAGTCAGGAATCACTTCAGTAGTGTCTCCAGAGGAGAGAGGATCTGACCCTGTGGTGAGAGACAACATGAAGAGAAATAACTTGGTAATCATGTTGGTGTCATAACATCAGTCATAAATGATCTTTGTTTGTTCATAGACTTCATATTCATCAACTGCACCTTACCTAATGGGACACACATATCAGAGTGGGTGTTTGAAGCCGATAACACACTGTGTATTAACCCAACTACTGCCCCTACCACTGCTCCAACTACTGCCCCTCCCACTAGTTTGGGTAAGTAGACTACCATAGTGTCAAAATAAACCCTCCAATCAAACTTTGATCAATGATCAACTGTGGTACATTAGTAAATTAAACTTGACTTAACAAATAAAATGAAAACTCTCCTGTCACAGCTTCACCCTGACATGTGACGTTTGTGTCTCTGAACAGGTCACATGTCCATCATATGTGCGTTGAAAGCAGCTGTGATAATTCTCTTGATAATTGGGATTCTCATCGTTTTTGCCTGGAAGAAAAAGAGACAAGGAAAAGCTGAAGGCTCAGCTGTCCCACAAACACTGGAACCTCCAGAGAACTCTGTCATGATGGTTGAAATGAGAGGTTCTGCACCTTAAAACAACAACTAGCGACACATTTCATCTGCGTTAGGTTCCTTATTTCAGCTGTTTTTGTCTCTGAAGAACTTTCAAATGTACTGGCTTTATATGAAGCACGGCAGCAGAAAAATGTGTCTTATAATAAAAAGCACGTCCTTCATTAGTGGATCACTGGTACCAAAATGACCCAATATTCAAACCTTGTCTGTATTTTTATGGAACCAATCAATTTTTAGTTTTTAATGGCTGTTTCAGGATTTGTTTAGTATTTTATCTGTGACTGTACTAAAAAAAATTGCACTTGAAGATCCAAGAGTGATTCTTAATAAAATATTACACAAATGCATGTGTCTGAAAACTTTTTTCCACAGCTGTATTTTATCAAACCACCTGTGATTTAAGTTGACAAAGAACATACAAACAATCCTTTAAATGTTTAACCCAGTTCAGCGTCGTATCATTTCATCCCATGTTCTATTAAGTATTGGGTTTAATCTTGGCGCAAAGCCCGTCACGAACGCCTACAAAACGTAGCTCAGTGCTTTTATACGCAGGCGCTGGGCAAAACAAGCAAACACGTGACGCACTTTGCGTAGTGGCCGCCGAGAATACAGACTCTCTGCAGAGGACGTCGGTGTGCGTCCTCCTCGTCCACATAAACATTGAGAAATATCCAGCGGTGGCCTCGGGTTTCCTGCAGGTGAGCTCAGACTGGATGCTGCACAGACTGTGTGATGGATTGTTGGTTATCAATGAAAGGCGCTTTACATCCTGTAAATGCTGTCCCGAGTCTGAGGAGCGCGCTGGACACCTGAGTGGACATGGCTTCAAACAGCAGACATGACATGGTTAGATAGTGCCGCTGATGCTGTTTCGGGCGTGAACTGGATTTGCCTCTGCACATGCATGACCACATTTCGTCGTTGGCCTCTCTCTTTCGTAGCGTCCTGAATGACCCGTGTCCCGCCCGGACTGTGGTTTTCAGAGGAGGGTGGGGATGAATGTTTACAGTCCAAACTGCTGTCTTTTACAGGAGACGATGTCCTTCTACCTCCTCCTCACTGCACTTGTAACCCTTCCTCTGGCTTTGGGTAAGTTCCTGATTGATAAGAAATTAGTTTGCATTGTTAACACATGCCTTAATTAATTGTTCACTTTTTTTTATCACATAGTGTTGGTGTTAGCATCCTACTCTAATTAGCCAACAGCTAAATTATTAGCAGATTTAAGTATAAATATATTCAAAAGTCACTAATAATGGTTTCTCAGTCAATAAATAAATCAATAAAGGCTGTCACCTGATTTCAGGGTCCCGATTTCCCTCAATAGAAAATAAAAACATTCGAAATAAAAACCAGGAAGTCGATTTGTCCCCTTTAGTGCTATTCACTGTTTATTTATTTTATCTTATTTATTTTTCACTTAAATCCTGGAATCTGGAGTGTTGCAAAAATCATACATTACACAGTCATTTAACACAAATGAAGATCAGTACAGAATAGAATAAAATATAATAAAATTCTTTGTCTTGACAAATTTCCATTGCAAGCTCTGTAACTAGGATTATTACTGTCTTAAATATCACTTTTATTATCACCATCTGTGCAACAATGCAACTGATACGCATGCAAACATACACAGACGGTCATATATGACCATAAATATTATTTCCTCTTTTTTCATTAGTTTTTTTTGTCTGTCCATGTCGCAGCACCGTCACTGTTTTGTCATTGTCACTGTCTCATTGCACAATAAAGAAAAGAGAAATATACTTATACATGTGTCAGAAGTAAATACGATCAATACCAGACAAATTGTGCAATGAAGTGTTTTTTATTGAAAGCATCGAGAGTTAGCAGAGTTGGTCATTTCTAACAATGCACTCAACACTTTTAACACTGCTGAATTAAAGCTTAAAAAAGACAAATCAGTTCGAACTTGACACGTTTCAGTGATTCGTTGATATACCTTGAGGAGGTTGTCATTGCTGTGCAGCCAGTAACTCCCTTTATACATCTGACTGTAAACTCTACCCATAGAAAACTGAACTGTAACTTTCTCAGTGAGGTAGAGAAGTCTACTAATTATGTTATTTATACTCGACCTGCAGGTTGGGACTTATTAGGTGAGTCGACATGAATATTTCATCTTTCACCTACAGAACTAGTGACCGCAGAGGTCCCTCACTTTCCTTTTCACACTGACAGGTGAAAGAGAAAAAGTCCAGACGGTGTGCATCGGGAAGGAATTTAGTCTGCCAGTGGACTCCACGTCGAGGATTGTGACTTTCACGCCAAGCCCCGATGGGCCGAGACGTGTCCTGCTGGATAAGACCACTGTGAGTGGAAGTGTGTCCATGCTTGTTGTTGTGTTTGGATGTCGCGCCGCCTAAACCTGTTAACTGTTCGCCTGCAGGTGAAGGATCCACGGTTCAAGTGGACCAGAGATAAAACGTTGGTCCTGAAAGAAGTGACTCACAGCGATCAGGGGCTTTATGCCAACAAACTGTCCCTCGGATTCACCTACGAGACTGTTCGTCTGATTGTCTCAGGTAGTTTTCTTCTCTGGTGTAACGTAGCGTATCCATCGCCCTTCCTCATTCAGACTTCTTCGTCTTTTTTATCTCAAAACTGTGTTTCAGAATGCATCAAGCCCTACCACAAGCACTATGGGAAGAACTTTGAGCACAGCATCCCTGATAACAGCTCCGTGCTGGAGTTTTCTCCTCTGGGAGCTCCGCCCGAGGCCATGCCGGTGGTACTGTGGAACCACACGGACCCCGAAACCGGCGAGGCAGGCCGGGGCCGCCTGCTGCGAGGGGGGAAGGTCTGGGTGGCGGAGAGGGTGACGCAAGCAGACCAAGGCAACTACACAGTGAGGAACGTCGACGGGAAGGTGCTTTCTCGCAGCACCCTCACCGTCCGTGGTGAGCAGAGACAGAAGCTTAGGACTGATGAATTTCTTCCACTCTATGATGCTCTCAGTGATTATAATCACCTTTTTTTTATTTTGTCTCTCCCTTTCCATGCCCTTTCATTTCCCACATCTTTTTTTTTTTCGTTCATGATTTTGCACATGGATGCAGAGCACTCCTTTAATGTCACACGCTTCACCAGGGAGTCTTTAACCCTGCCCCTGTTTGTGCCCGTCCCTCACGCCCATCTCATTTTTACACCCTCCCGGCATCCTGACGAATCCTCCCTCGGCCCTTTCGACCCCAAGCCCCCGCGCGGCCCCGTGCAGCTCATTCGTGAGGGTCATATAATAGACCACGACATTCGCTACAGGGGAATCATCTCCCTGGGCAAGAACGGCTCCGTCAATGAGGTCGTCATAGCCAGACTGACCTCCAGGCACAATGGGCTGTATGAAATCAGAGACGGGAAGGGTAACCTGGTGTCCTCCACCTTCTTGCAGGTGATCGGTGAGTTGCGCAGTGTTTTTTTTTTGTTTGTTTGTTTGGATTGTTTTTTTTTTTGGCAATATCTCTGCCATCCCCTGTATCTCTAACTTTTTTCAGACAAGAAGGGTACCTGGCGAGCACTTCTCAAGTCCATCACCGTCCCCTCCGGCATGTTTGTGACACTGGCTGGTTTCATCCTGTTCTTGAAGCGCTACCCCAGCTGCAGCCTCTCACACGTGATCCCTTGCCTCAGGACGAACCGCACGCCACCAGCCAACCCCCCGAGGGTCAACATCCAGGTGAGGAAATTATTACTTTAACATCACTTTTTATTATTTTTATGCTGCTGCGTGTCGTCTTACTAGTACTGTCCCATTAGTTTTCCCATTAGCATTTGTTTTCCACCTCCTTAGTGCGACTCCACTCACTTGTTGAATTAAATCAGTTGTGAGGTGCAAAGAAAAGTATTTTTGTCTGGAAAAAGAAGGGGAAACCGCATGATTCATTAATGAAATCAGTCATTTCGGCCCTTGTGATGCTCTGTTACTGCCTTGCTGCTGCTCTGAGTTTACGTTTGTTTGTCTGTGTTTGTGTTTGTCTTTATCTTTGTAGGGATACAATCAGCCCTGTCCTCAGCCCTCAGGCTACCACGGTCAGCAGCCCGGTACACCGAGAAAATGGACCCCACAAGCCAGTCCTGCTCGCTCTGTAAGACTAATTAAAAGAATCAAATATGGTAAAAGTGAGTTTGAACCGTTAAATGGACTATTTGTTTGTCTTCCCAGAGTTACTCTCCTATTAGGGTCGGGACGCCAAGAGCTGAGAACCAGGAAGCACACAGGCAGACAGCCGGTAGCTCCCCTCATCATAATGTCGCCCCTGAGGTAGTGCATTGCCCAACTTCCAGCTCTGAGTGTTTGCATGTCACCAAGTGTTTTCTAATCACGTGCCTTTATTAACTCCTAGCGAGACCGAAGTAACGAGGAGGAGAACGAGATTACCTTCTCTGTGGCGGGGGCTTCAGACTGCCTCCACTCCTCCGAGGACTGTGTTCAATTCCAGATCAATAAAGTACGAAATGGGCAAAGGTGGAGCAAATCGCAAGAATTATTTGCCACGCTGCCACTGGACACGGACACCTCCGAATCCTGCAGTGTTTACACATCAAAGAAGCTGGACATTTTATAAAAGGGAAGTTGAAGTAAGAGAAGAGAGGTTTTTTTTTTTTTTTTCTGCGTGGGATTATGAAATCTGTGCCTTTTGCACAGTTTTAAAAAGGTTGGGTATCAAAATCGCTTGCAATGTGTTCACGTGTTTCTTCTGAAGCAGGAGTTGAGCATTAAACTACCCATCTTCTATTACACTGGCTGATGGTGCACCTGAAATCTCCCGCTGTTACCTACCTCCACACCCTCAGGACCAATATGATCTGCACTGTATTTACTGAGTGTCTGTACGTTTGTGTGTGTATTACTATCTCTAGGGCTAAGAATAAATTAAAATTGTAACACTAAGATGAGGAAAGAGACTTTTTTAAATACTGTACAGTAATATAGAGTTAAGTCTATATGCTCGTCCTTTTTGTTGACTATTCCTAACTGCAACAATAAGTAATTATCATGTCAAATGTCTGGCTGTTTTCTGAATTTTACAGCTGTAGTGTATTTCCCTTCTAATTTTGTGACATGTAACATGTGTTAGTGGACTTTGTGTACATTATAATATCTTATAATCATTTTTTCCCATCAACAAAAGGCACAGGACTACTGTGTGTGATTTGAAAATGTGATATCTAAAATAATAAAATGCATCTTTAACATGGATATCTGAGGGGATTTTTCTAAGTTGCTGGTCGGGCCATGGACTGTTTATTTTATAGTGTTTATTCTTAATTATTATTTTTTATATTTGCATTATTTTAATCAGGAGCAACCATCCAAAAATTTGTTATCTACAGACATAAGTGCACACAGCAGTTACAAATCTTAAATCTGAAATGCCTTTTTCATAAACATACATTTTTACTTTTATTTTATTTATTTGTTTAATTTGCTGTAGTCAGTCTTTTTAGTTGCTGTAAAATTGATTTTTAATTGCGCTGTTCTGTTTGATACATGATGAACACTTGAATTTTAGTTAGTGCAGTGCTTTATTCCTGGCGGTAGGTGGCGGTGCAGAAATTCTGAGGCAGGTCTCTTACGTTAAAACTGACCGTAGAAGAAGAAGAACAGGAAGCAACTCCGTTTGTAGCGGCAATGAAAGGACAGCGTGCTACTTCTAAATTGAGCAAAACACATAAGTAAAGTGTCCATTAGCGAGTATAACTATTCGGTACAGAGTTAGCATAATTCATTTTTAAAATTAGATCACTAGGACTGAGTCGGGAAGATGTCTTTGGTTTGCGCAAGTAAGTGGACCTCAATTCATTGGTCGGTTAGCTCAGCACCGCGCTAATGCTGCTAGCATATGTAGCTAACGTTAGCGCCCATGCATTGCCGCCGCTACTTGAGATAGTTCCCCGGTCATATTTGTGTGTGTTTTGCTGTTAATATTACGTGTTTTTTAAGCGTTATCGTCGTCTTTTCCAGTCTCCAATGAGGTGCCGGAGCACCCGTGCGTCTCTCCGGTGTCCAACCAAGTGTTTGAGCGCAGGCTGATCGAGAAGTACATCGCAGAGAATGGGACAGACCCGATGAACGGACAGCCTCTGTCCGAGGAGCAACTCGTAGATATCAAAGGTAAACCAATGAAAGTCAAAGCTAATACGCTACGATACAACAGATCCTCATTTAATTCATTTAAACATGTGATGTTTTGATTCTGGAGGAGTTTTCTTTTACATCCTACTGAGAAATGAAAGTAACACAAATCTGCACCATTCATGAACATCATGCTGAACATTGTGCTCATGTGATACGTGAATGTGCTTTACCTTTAGATTTATGTACATCTGCAGTTAAGATTTCAAAATTGCTCCCTAGTACCGCAACTACTCTCTAGAAGTCTTTAAAATCAGAATACATTTAAAAAAAAAAAATCTTGATTAAAGGTTGCTTTTCTCTGTTTTAGTGTCCCATCCTATTAGACCAAAGGCACCATCAGCAACAAGCATTCCTGCCATTCTCAAGTCCTTGCAAGATGAGTGGGTAAGTATTGTAAACCCAGCGAAGTTGTAAAAGAAAAGAATGCACCAGACTTTTAAATACATCTGTTGTAGACCACCGTGCAATGTAAATTATTAGTCATTATTGGAAAAAAATCAACCTTAAACTAAGAAAACATGTTGCTTTCTTGTTTTTATTTGCAAGAGAGCCCCACAGTCGTAAGACTGTAATATTTCAATTACCCCTTTCTCTAGCTTTTAAAGGTATGAGCTTTAAATAAGGACCACAGTTCATTGTTAATTTTTTCTCTTTTCCGTTTTAGGATGCCGTCATGCTTCATAGCTTCACCTTGCGGCAGCAGCTGCAGACCACTCGCCAGGAACTTTCGCACGCCCTCTACCAACACGACGCCGCCTGCAGAGTCATTGCTCGACTCACCAAAGAGGTCACCGCTGCCCGAGAAGGTGGGTTTACGGTGATTGTGCTGCTCGAGTTCTGCAGCACATGAACAACATTTATGAGTAACGTATCTGTTCCAAAGCGGCACAAACGTGTTGGATGGTATTATGAGATTTTCTAACGGGTTCGATTATTCTTTACAGCTCTTGCCACGCTTAAACCCCAAGCCGGATTGGTTGCCCCACAGGCAGCCCCTGCCTCCCAGCCAGCTGCAGCAGTGAGTGCTCTTACACCAGAGAGGGATTTTTTTGCTATAGTTTCTTCAGACAATCTTCAATTCTGCCTTCTGTCGTTTTCAGGGTGCTGGTGGAGAGCCTATGGAGATTAGTGAACAGGTGGGAATGACCCCAGAGATCATTCAGAAGGTAAGATATTTTTATCTTGTGGTAAACTGTCGCTTTGTTGAGCTAGTCTAAGAGGTGTTTCAGTATCTGTTTTTTCTGTTTGCAGCTCCAAGACAAGGCTACGATCCTCACTACAGAGAGAAAGAAGGTATTACGTCTCTCTGTTTTAGCTCCATTTGTCCTGTAGATCTCCATATCGTAAAAATAAAACAACCACAACGTTGTTTCTGTTGTGATACTATAAAATTTGCTCTCCATTCACCCAAATGTCTTACTTCATTCATCCAGAGAGGAAAAACTGTCCCAGAGGAGCTGGTTAGAGCCGAGGATCTCAGCAAATACCGCCAAGTGGCCTCTCACGCCGTAAGTATTGATTTTGCATAATCAGAAGGATACAACTGATCTGACGTACACGGTTTTCACGTTGTTTTGCCTTTTGCCTCCAGGGTCTTCATAGTGCCAGTGTGCCTGGTATTCTGGCTCTGGATCTGTGTCCCTCTGACACCAGCAAAGTGCTTACTGGTACATTGAATTTCATCTGATTTCACACCAGTCCCAGTATGAAGAGTCTGTTATGTGATTTTGACCCACTCGTGTTCTTTCAGGTGGAGCTGACAAGAACGTGGTGGTGTTTGATAAGAACGAGGAGCAGATTGTGGCCACGCTTAAAGGTCACACCAAGAAAGTCACCTCCGTCATTTACCATCCATCTCAGGTAACTCTTCGTCTGTTGATACATCAGGGGATAAACGTCTCCCTGATAACCAAATCACATAAGGAGACAAACTGTACACTGTTCTTCTTCTAATCCAGTGTTTCGCTTTTTCCTCCTTTAGTCTGTGGTCTTCTCTGCATCTCCAGACACCACCATCCGTGTGTGGTCTGTCACCGGGGGCAACTGTGTGCAGGTGGTGCGTGCCCACGAGGCAGGCGTCACTGGACTCTCCCTTCATGCTACTGGGGACTACCTGCTCAGCTCCTCTGAGGATCAGGTGTGTGACAGATCTCAGGCTTTACTTACTAAAGTAATGGCTCTACAGTTTGGCTGCTAACCTCACTAACTTATTATTATTTTATTCTGCAGTACTGGGCCTTTTCTGACATCCAAACTGGTAGAGTCCTCACCAAAGTTACTGATGAAAGCGCTGGATGCGGTAAGAACCTTTTATGTTTACGTCTATGTTCGATGGCGCCAACATCCTCTTCAGTAGGTAACGTTTCCATTTTTATCCTACAGCTCTCACTTGTGCTCAGTTCCACCCTGACGGACTCATTTTTGGCACTGGTACTGCTGACTCCCAAATCAAGATTTGGGATCTGAAGGAGCGCACTAACGTGGCCAACTTCCCAGGCCACTCTGGACCCGTCACCTCCATTGCTTTCTCTGAGAACGGATACTATCTTGCCACAGGTTAGAATTACTAACTTTTTTCCACAATATTGCTTCTAATCTTTCCTGTAAAGATCCAGCAAAATTTAGAGTGTCGCACATCACATTCGTCTGAACTACAATATCTTAAGTCGTGCAGGGGTCTTCAGTCTAAAGGGATCTGTGTGTTTACTTTTGTTCTCCAGGTGCTCAGGATAGCTCTCTGAAACTGTGGGATCTTAGGAAACTGAAGAACTTCAAGACTATCACTCTTGACAACAACTATGAGGTAAGAAATTGCAAGTATTGGTTTGACAGGTTGAGAAATATATATATATTTAAATAATATTGCCTAAAGTTTGAAGAAAACTATCAATACTGTACCTTTCATTAATAATTAATATAATACTAATACACTAAATATGACATTGTAGCCCGCAGGCCATTAGCATAGAAAATACATGTTGTCACATCACACCTAGTAAGAAAGCAAACTCTGAGTGTGCAGTAACATTAGACGGTCACACAGTTTTCATCTATCTGTACTTTTTAATCTCATTTATGTTTTTTTTTTATGTTTCAGGTGAAGTCCCTTGTGTTTGATCAGAGTGGTACCTACCTGGCTGTAGGAGGGTCAGACATCCGTGTCTACATCTGCAAGCAGTGGTCTGAGGTCCTCAACTTCACAGGTGATGATGAGCAATACCTTTGCAAATGATCATATAGTGTGAATGTAACCTGACAGTAATCTGTGACGATATAGATTTTGTTTTAAAACTTGATTTTCTTTTCTAAATTGCAGATCATACAGGATTGGTGACTGGTGTGGCCTTTGGAGAGAACGCTCAGTTCCTGACCTCTGCAGGAATGGACAGAAGTCTCAAATTTTACAGCTTGTAGAAAAGGAGAGATTCAGGATTCAGGGAGTGGGGGGCAATGGAGAGGAGGATAGAACGTGTCTTTGTGTCTGAGCAGCCACTATCCTGGACACAGTCATTTTTAGAAAATGAAAAAATGAAAATCACTGCTAACTTTGTTTCTTTTAGTGTTAGTCCTCAAGTCCAAGGAATAAATCCTTAAAATGATCTGCTCTCTGAAGCCACAGCAGCATGGTTAGTACGTACAACATATTTGTTGGCTGTGTAAGTTCAGAATGTGAATGACATGAAATCAGATGCAAAAGCCAGTGTAAAGTTCCTGTCCTGTTTGCCAGCAATTATGATTTTACTGTAGTATTTTCTTTTTTTTTCTGTGTGTGTGTGGAGGGTCTTCAGTTGCTTGTGATACAACTCTTAAAGTGTACATGATCAGAAACTAATTGATCTACTTTGCTTCTTAATGTAGACCATCTTCATTACAGTATATGTAGGGTGAAATTTAAAATACATCTGTAGTGATGTACCGTAAAAATGGAAGATGAAGAGGTTTGTGTACTTCTGTGAACAATTTAGTCATATTTAACCTTCCCTAAGTTTCATTTGCTGTTTCAGTTCCATTTAAAGCCGTCTTTTTTTTTTCTTCCTCCAATTGTATATTTTTCATTACCTGCTGTTGTGTCTGTTGCACCTCTGCCCTTTTACAATAAAATAAAAATATCTTTTATATTGCCATACAGACGTCTGTCACTGTTCAGTCCTCGGTTAAAACATTTCTCACAGGGTTACATACATGTTGCCATAAATTAGCATGAACTTGGTATACACTCACTGGTGTACCCTGGTAAAAACAAATGCATTCTGATACACAATGATCAGCCACAACATTAAAACCACTGACAGGAGAAGTAAGTAACATTGACCATCTTCTGACAATACAATGATCTGCTGAGAAACTTTTGGACCTGGTATTTGTGTGGATGTTACTTAGACATGTTCCAGTGTACCTAATGCGTACTTGTTTGTCTCAGTGCGGCTTTTCCTTTGATATTGCACAATAATAATGTACTGTGTATGAGCGCTGTTGCTTCAGTATGCACCATCAAAGTAGCCAGTAAAGAAACTTGAAACATAAAGAGGGCCGTTTTCAATCAACAACTCATCTCCTGCTTTGAATCCAACGAGGTGTAAGTGTAATTTCCACACAAGTTGTGATGTCTCTTTGTTTGGATGCCAACTCGGCTTTAATGACGCTCGGGACAGATAATGTCATTATGGCGGTCGCTTAGCAACCACTTTTCGCCCGAACCAGCTGTGTTTATTATTATAAACCCGATATAGCAGATTAATATTTAACACAGAGGCAGAGTTCGATGTTATCGACACAGACTGATCAAATAACCCGATAAAAACCAGACAACATCTGTCTGCGGTCGTTGCCTTTGCCGCCATTTAAATAACCGGAAGACAATCTCTCTCGACCTCTCGTGGCCAAACGAGAGACGAGCGGTTAACTGTCACGTGAGGCCGCAGTAACGTGACTCTCTTTCACAAACGGGAAGTGGTACAGAGCGGAGAAATAACTTCTGAAAAAGCTCAGAAACACCACGACCAGACGGTCTCCTCAGTCCCACGGTACGGGGCTGGACAGTACGTCGGAGTCCAGCTGAAATCAGGACGCGGGCCGGTAAGATATTTAACATTTAGCTTCAACTGTGAGCTCACATGAAACGCGTTTTTACCGTTTACCCTTCATCATGCTGCTGCTGCTGCTGCTGCTGTTTACATGAATCCAGTCTTTGTTGTGCTAATTAATTTTTCCTTCTCTTTGAATTTCCCTAACACTAACAAGTGAATCGTAGTTTAATGCTTTAAATGTTAAAAAAGTGACTTCCCTTTGTTTGTAATTACCCCAAGTTTAACTGACACGATGAGCTAATAAAAACGAAACTGGCTCAGTTCTGCATAACACCAGATGTAGGCAAAGGCAGAGATTTTTTAGACTTAAGGTTAACGTTACTTAGCTACTGTGTATCCGGGGATTTATAGTTATTATTACGTCAAGTTAGACAGAGTCTTCACAAATATTTTAATGTTGCACACTCTCGGTTGTCAGTTCATCAGACATTTCTAATCAATCCGGCCTAATACAGCAGCTTTTAATTCAGTTTATGTTCAGAGAGGCTAGGATTCAGTTTCATTTTCATTTTAGGGCGCTGTCTATTTTAGTTCTTACTGTACCCCCCAAAGTGTAACACGAGAGCAACACTTTTTTTTTATTATTTTAAAACAAATGCCTTTTACGGAGGAGAGATTTTCCTCAGAGTGCTTGTGAGCACCTTAGTTTTAGCTGCGTGAAACTGATAAACTGGATACTGACTGCATATTTCTGTATAAAGCAGTGTTTTAGTTAGTGTATTATTAAATGATTATATTAACAAAATGGATAAAATTGCAAGAGTTGGCAGAAACGGCATCTGTGCAAAAATGGAAATCCCACCTGATTGTCACAGTCAGGAGGTTTCCACGCTTCCCCTTTCTTCAGTTTCCACCGATTAACTTCTGCATTGACTAACTGAGCGGTTTTTATTGTCCCAACTGAAAATAGATGCCACCTGGCACCTCTTCTCTTTACTTATGAATCAGCGTCGAGAAGCAAATGTAAATTTGGACTTGTTTCCTTGTTCCTTGTCCTAGCTATGGGTTCCATGTTTCGCAGCGAGGAGGTTTGCCTGGTGCAGCTCTTCCTTCAGTCCGGCTCGGCCTATAATTGTGTCAGTGAGCTGGGAGAGCTGGGCCTGGTGGAGTTCAGAGACGTGAGTCACCTAAACGCTTTGCTCTTGGTTCATTGTCTCGTTGTTCAAAAGCACAAATGGATTATATTCACACTCTTGTCCATAACTGAATTGCTTTACGTGTAAGTGACGGATGACTTTAATCATGCGTTTTTGGCTCATGACAAGCTCAACGTGACTGTCTTTGTCTATCCTTTGTAAAAATCGCTGTGAAATCTCTCCTTATCTGAGTTCAGACTAGCTGATAGTTGCTTTGTCTGTTATTTACCATTGCTTTTTCCCTCTCTTGAGTAACCCTGCTCTAATGTTTCAGTTGAATCCTAACGTCAACGCCTTTCAGAGGAAGTTTGTCAATGAGGTCAGACGATGCGAAGACCTTGAGAAAACCTTTAGTAAGTATCGACTCATTGTCAGCCACGAATGCATTTTAATCTTGTTTATTCATTAGTTTAATTATTAATATTCTCTACCTGCCTTTCCTTAATCTCATTACCTGCCATTCAGCCTTCCTGGAGCAAGAGATCACTCGCTCCATATCTCCACCCTTGCGTGGTCCCCTCTCTCCTCCCTGCCCAACGCCCTCAGCCCCTCAGCCCCGCGAGCTCATCACCATAGAGGAGGAGAGCGAGAGGCTGGCTAGAGAGCTAAAAGAGGTGAGCACCTTAAGCAAGACTACCGTCAGGAATCTTACGGCTTCTGTTTTCTTCTCAGCGTAACGCCTGGGATGAACCCTCTCGATTAATGGGATTTGTGTGTGTGTTTCCTTCTAGGTGTCTCGGAACAGGGACAGTCTTCGAGCTCAGCTGACGCAGCTCTGTCAATACAAAGGAGTCCTGACCAGAACACACTCTCTCACAGCCTCACAGGTGATTAACAATTACATTTCTATAACAGTTACTGTATTAGTTATTTAATCAAAACTTAAACTACACTAAAGTCTCTTTTGTAAATTCTCACAGGCACCACCACCACCTGCACTGGAAAGCCAAGGTCTGTTTGATAACCGCCAAGATGTCCACCTCAGGTAGAGCTCATTTGCAAAGAATGTGTTTGAATTTGTCTATTTGTCTACGCGTCAACACGTTTTCCATTGCGTCTGTTCTCTCTCAGTTTTGTGGCAGGAGTGGTCCACCCTTGGAAGGTGCCCTCGTTCGAACGGTTGCTGTGGCGAGCGTGTCGCGGGTACATTATCGTGGATTTCAGAGAAATGGAGGATCGACTTCA
Organism: Mugil cephalus; assembly: GCF_022458985.1. Taxonomy (NCBI): domain Eukaryota; kingdom Metazoa; phylum Chordata; class Actinopteri; order Mugiliformes; family Mugilidae; genus Mugil; species Mugil cephalus. Next base: position 13,125,912 of record NC_061774.1, on the reverse strand, counting down.
GCACCCAGACACGGTGAGAGCTCAGAGGCAGAGAGAAAGGGTTCTGGTAGAAATACATAAGTGAGATATTTCTAACTAAATGAAAGTGTTTTATTTTTGTTTTTTTTTTGTTTTTTTTGGGGGGGTCTGCAGGGAGAAATGGTGCAATGGACCGTGTTCCTCATTTCCTACTGGGGAGATCAGATTGGACAGAAAGTCAAGAAGATATGCGATTGGTGAGAAAATCTGTGCCTCTTTTAGTTTTTTGTGGGTTTTTTTTTTTTTAGATTGACATGCTCTCGTGCGTTGAGGTTGAGGTTGAACTTGTTTTTGATTTCCTCATCGCAGCTTCCGTACGCAGACATTCGCATACCCTGAAAGCACTGCTGAGAGAGAAGAAATTCTGCAGGGACTTCAGGGTAGAATTGATGATATCAAATCAGTGAGTTTACCATCTCTTTACAAAATCATATTGCAACATTGATAGAATCACCAACATTTTCCTTCTTTTACAATGTCTGAAATGGCAGAAAAGTTTACTACTAAGAATGCAGTTATCCCTGTTTTATCATTTCGTCCAAGGACAATATCCTCACTTAGTCACACCTCTCATTTTTCACATTTTTCGACTGTACTCCAGGTGTTGCAACAGACCGAGGAGTTCCTGCAGCAGCTGTTGGTGCAGGCTGTGACTTTTCTGCCCCAGTGGAAGGTGCGAGTCCAGAAATGCAAGGCGATCCAGCTGGTGCTGAACCTCTGCAGCCCCTCGGTTACCGACAAATGTCTGATTGCTGAGGCCTGGTGTCCCACTGCCAAGCTGCCTGAACTGCAGAGCGCTCTGAGGGAAGGAGGGGTAAGACATCAGGGCCCCAGAAACACAAATCACTTGACATTCATGAGTAAATTGCCTAATTTTTCTCTCCATTTTTATCCAACTCTCTTCTTTACCCTCAGAGGAAGAGTGGCAGTGGGGTCGACTCCTTCTACAACCGCCTGCCGTCCTCCACCCCTCCGCCTACTCTGTTTCCCCTCAACTCTTTCACGTCTGGCTTCCAGAACATTGTTGACGCCTACGGAGTGGCCAGCTACCGTGAAGTCAATCCAGGTACGTCAGCACTCTGCAAAAACGATGCTCTCTTCGATGTTTGGCATCAAGAGTTTGTTCGAGGTGTAGAAAGCTTGCTTGTATTTGTCTTAATTCAAGTCTTTGTTTCAATGCCTCCGCAGCGGTGTACACCATTATTACATTCCCCTTCCTGTTTGCGGTGATGTTTGGCGACGTGGGCCATGGTTTACTGATGACTCTCGCTGCCCTCTGGATGGTACTTGAGGAGAAGGACCCCAAACTGCGGAACAGCAACAATGAGGTAATTCATCCACCAAATCTTTTTTTTATGTTGAATGTAGCTTTGGTGGTGTCGTACAATTTAGGGTCCAAAACTGAACTGAAACAACACTGATGCTCATATATGTAAGATGAGAAAAAGCCATAGTTCACTTGGACTACATACAATGTTTGAAGCCGTCAGAATTTTCCACATTTCTGCAAAAACGGAAAAGGAACATATGGTTCCAGTTTACAGTGCTGTTTGAGTTCAGGTTTACATGTAGTATTATTCAAAAGTTACCCTAGTGCCTTTTCAGATCCATCAAAAATGACATGGTAAAGAAACAAACCATATTTGCTATAAAAGCGTTTGATCTGGGTCAACGTTGGATCCAAGAATGACCTCCTTCCTCTGTCTTACAGATCTGGAGGATGATGTTTGGAGGGAGGTACCTCATTCTGCTGATGGGACTGTTCTCTGTCTACACGGGGGCCGTTTACAACGAGTGCTTCAGCAGAGGCCTTGCTACATTCAACTCGGGGTGGCACGTCCAACCGATGTTCGAAAAGAACATATGGAAGTGAGGATGCTTCAAATAGCCTTAAGCAGACATTTCACGTTCCTCTTTTTTCCCTAAATAGTCGCTTCATACGTTTGTGTTATCTCTTCCAGTTCGTCGGTGTTGGCAGGGAGCCAGTACTTGTCCATGAGTCCTACTGTCCCTGGCGTTTTTACCGGCCCGTATCCATTCGGCATCGACCCGGTATGGCCACCACACTCACCATCTTTCAATCACGAACAAAGATCACTGCATCCATTCTCAATCTCTCTTGTTTTGTTTTTGTCAGATCTGGGGCCTGGCCAACAACAAACTGACTTTCCTTAACTCCTACAAGATGAAGATGTCCGTCATCATCGGTGTTATTCACATGACTTTTGGAGTCTGCTTGTCATTCTTCAACTACTGGTAAGAGTGCTGCTTTTTGGGTGTGTGTGTGTGTGTGTGTGTGTTGTGTGCACACCTCAACCACTGTTGCCTTGCCGTCACGTAAGCTCGTTTCCCTGAATCTGCTTCTCCTTGTTGTTTATCTGCAGGCACTTTGGCCAGTTAAGGAGCCTGTTCTTTGTGCTGATCCCAGAGCTGATCTTCATGCTGTGTCTGTTTGGCTACTTGGTGTTCATGGTGATCTTTAAGTGGATCGTCTATACCCCTGCCATGTCCAAAAGCGCTCCCAGCATCCTCATCCACTTCATAGACATGTTCCTGTTCACGCAAAATGCCGACAACCTGCCGCTTTACGAGGGACAGGTGTGTGGTGTGCTTATTTCCCCCAAAATGGAAAATATCACAGCTGGGCTGATGGTGGCTGAAACTAACAAGGAACCCGCGTCATTGAACGTTTATTCTGAGTTAGATTCGAGATTAGCACACAAGCAAACGCTGAAATACGCTTATAAGCAGGAGAACGTTTAAATAACAGACTTGTAATTTGTGACAACGGTGTCAATTTTGTTGTGTTATTTAAAATGGAATAACCAAGACATTTAGCTTTTTCTAAAAAGAAAATTGTGCAAGCAAATTTATATTATTATTTATTACATATATATATATATATGATTTATATGTTAATATATTAAACTCATAAATTTATTAGGGAATGGTTTCACATTAAAAAAAAAAAAAAAAAATGGCTGTATATCCAGGTATAAATGTTCTATTGATGGCACCATAAAGGTCTAGGTCCAGCATAGAAGATGCACTTCTATGTAGTTGCTATGGTATCTCACTTTAATTTACAGATTATTTGCTTACTCCATTTGGTGAAGTCATTAAAATGACTTCTGGGCTGAAGAAAAGCGATTGAACTCTATAGTATATGTCTTGTGTCAGTCATTATGCCAGAGACACATCCCTCCTTACACAGTCTAACAAGATGGTGCAGCAGGTATTAAGTCCATAAAGGACATTTTCAGGCCCAGCCTACTCTTACAACATGGTGTACTTATAGCTGGTGGCATTGTCCTTTAACGTCGCCTCCTTTTCTTGTAATTGCTGGTGTGTAGGTTGTGGTGCAGACCGTCCTGGTGGTGCTGGCTCTGTGTGCTGTCCCAGTCCTCCTGCTGGGGAAGCCAGTGTGTGAATACATCTCATTCAAGAGAAGACGACGTCACTTTGTGAGTCTGATTGACTGAACCTTGACCCTTTTTTTCTACTGCGAGTGCCCTTTTCTAACAGATCTGTAAATATTTGCAACATCAGGAGGCAGAAAGGCAGCCACTGGTGTCTGACAACGGCTCCATCAACACTCGTCAGGGGGAGTTAGAAGGAGGCGCTGCTGAAGAGGAGGTAAAAGAAAAGCGATTGAAGATTAAATCTGGTCTATGATGCACTGTTTTGTGTGTGTGTATGTGTGTTTTTATTTATTTATTTTTTTATATATATATCCAACTGCTTTGATTGTGCTGTTTGTAGGAGTTTGATACTGCAGATGTGTTCATGCATCAGGCCATCCACACCATAGAGTACTGCTTGGGCTGCATCTCCAACACGGCCTCTTACCTCCGACTCTGGGCTCTGAGTCTGGCGCACGCACGTTAGTGTCAACACAAACACCATGTGTGCCTTCATCCTCACATGATGCACACACACACAAGACTTCCCCTCTAGCTTGCTCATGATACTAATTTTCCAGCCAATTATGGTTCTGCGATGGTGAGTTATTCGTGTCTCCACAGAGCTGTCAGAGGTCCTGTGGTTGATGGTCATGCGTATTGCACTGAAGTGGCAGGGCTACGTGGGATCCGTCATCCTCTTCGTGATATTCGCCTTCTTTGCTGTGTTGACCGTCTCCATCCTCTTGGTCATGGAGGGACTCTCAGCTTTTCTGCACGCGCTCCGTCTGCACTGGTGAGTATGAGAGGAAGGAAGGAGAAGGGGAGAGACTTTTGAATATCGGGTATTGGATCATAGGACTTCAACAGGGGGTCCATGACCCCTAGGTACTCCACAGAGGTACTGCAGGGGGAGTCCCAAATCTTTGGTTGATTGGGCATTTATTATATCTTTTTTTTTCTTTTTTTAATTTCCTCCTCAAATTTAAATGCCTTTAAATACACATTAACATGTATCCAACATATTTTAGTTAAGGGATAAGGGATAGCTTAATATTGAATTGAATGAATTTTTATAAATAGCACTAGACCAAGTTTAATGTAGAACACATATAGTAGGTATATGTGTAGGTATATGTAGAGGGTCCCTTGGCCTGAAAAACGTTGAAGACCTTTGTATTAGATCATCCAGACGATCCAGTGATCCTTCTACAGAGTTTCCTCAGGCAGTTCTCATGTGGTTTATTGGTGCTTTTACTGCACTTTGTTTGCTGTCTGTCACCTGACAGATGTGGTGGAATAAGTCCTGACTCTGACTCGACAGTTTTGTTTTTCCTACTTAAGGCTGGTGTTAAAGCTCAGGGAGCCTCCACAAGGAAAAATGTATATAATCTAAAGTAGGCAGCATGAACAGTCTAGTTCCATCTTAGTCTAGACATTATTTTTAGGTACTTTTTGCACATGAATTGTTTTGTTTTTTTCTTATGGTGGTTTAAGATAAATTATTCACTGAGCCATGAATAAAATATACAATACATGTATTTAAAACAAGGGAACTAGACTAGCTTGAGTTTCTAGAAGAACCTCAAGTCCAGTTTCTTTGTTTTAAATACTTAAACATACAATGCCTTGGTTTACTGAGAAATCCACGCTGAAGATGTTCATGATTCAATTTTTCCTGATAGCGGCGCCCTACAAAGTTTAGAAGTGTTGATTGTGCTGTTGTGGGTTGACTACGCTCGTCTCTCTCACAGGGTGGAGTTTCAGAACAAGTTCTACAGCGGAGCAGGCTACAAGCTCAGCCCTTTCTCCTTCTCATCTCTGATCAACGCCTCAAACGCTATATGACCGGCCAAACGATTAATCAGAATTGCCAAACGGTTAAATTAACTTGTGTAGCTCGTGTCAGAATTAGCCTGTCTTATGTTATTCTGCTGCCCGTGGGTCGTGAAATGGGTAACAAATCTTGCACAGTGATCACAATGAATGATACAGACTGTTATTTTTGCATCAGTACAATGAAAATGAATCCCTATATGATACATTACAAGTGTATTATCACATGGAAAAAAAAATACTTTTGTATCCCACTTGCTGATTTCAGTGTTACGTATTACACTTTCGGAAGATCAAGATTATCATTTAACTCTTAAACACTTAGGCATCACTTATGAAAAGGGAAAGTACTGTACATCACAAATGGATCTGTTCTGCAGTTTAAGGGAAAATGTGGTTGTTGAGTGGGTGCACTGGATGGTTTGATCAAATGACTGCAGGGAATGATCTGAATGAGTTTCATGAGCCAAAGATACTTTCCCCTCATTGTCCTGTCTTCCAAACATACAACAGGTATTTATTGATAGTTAGATGCATTTTTCTGGTGCCTTACTGGAACTGTTGTTGTTGCGTCATGTATTTTGGACGGATCTTAACTTCTATTACTGCGCCACTACTTTATACACTGCAATGGTTTGTGTTTTTCTGCCAGTTTACACAAAAAAATCTTCATTAAATTGAACCGAAATTAAACCAGAGTTTCTTGTTTCATTGTGCGGTGTAATTAACTGAACAGGCTGCCTCATGGCTTGAATGACACATGTGTATGACTGTTTTGTGTAATGATGGAAAAAATATTAAAATAATTTATCTATAATCATAAGGAGGAAATGTGGCTCATAATAATATTAATCTAATAATATCTGAGCAGTCCAGCATTCCAAGCTCTATTATAAAAGTAAATCTACCTCGGCATATTCTATATCTGATATAAATACATTTACCTTCATGTAAATGGACAAAGACAAGGATATAGATTTTGTTGCCTTATTGTTAATATCTAACAACTATACATATTTTTTTTAAGACGAGCTCATATTTTCTAGGTCAAAATGCAAAATTACTTATAGCGATATTATGTATTTAATCTACTCGATTCTTAATCACTAAAGACCGTCAGTGATGCGTTAAAAAAATAGAAAAAGTATTTATTTTGATTTTCGGCGATGACGCGTGAGCGGAACCTTGAGTTCTGTTTCTAGCCGTGCAGATTTTAAAGTGACATCAACACCAAGGATATTTCCGTAACGTCAAAGATGGCGGCTCACATGTCAGGGTGATTTCTTCTCTCGACCAAAGAGAAATGCTGGTGTGTTTTTGAAGAAACGGTGTTTCAGGAGACGATAGTTTGCCGAGCAGAGTTTTATTTTGTTTGATGAGGAGGACATGGCTCTGAGGGAAATAAATCGCGGTGTGCGGCTGCTCCTCGGTCAAATCCATCGATGTCGCCCAGTGGCTGCAAGCCAGACAGGTAAACTAGCTGCTGGAAATGACCGTAAACTGTTAGACCGTGATAACTAGTCTTAACTAGCCCGGGTGGTTTTGTCTCACGGTAACTAACTTGGTGGCCTGTTGTGTGTCAACCAGCTCGGTGCTTGAGTCAGGCGGCCCCTCGGTCGGAACCCGTAGAGGATCAAAGTGAAGCCGTGAGCCCGACCTTCGTGAACAGGAACCCCCGCAACCTGGAGCAGATGGCCCTGGCTGTGAAGGACCGAGGCTGGAAGACCATCTGGCCCCGCCGCGAGTACTACCACAGGTCTGGATGTTAATGGATAAATTGCGATCTAAGTAGATCACATGACTTCCCCTTTTTCTTCCACATGTGACAACATTGTTCTTGCAGCAATGATATAATGACGCATTTAATTAACAAGACAATTCCCCCAATTCTCCATAAATGGGTGAAAACTGTCATTTAAGGCAGGGAAACTGTGGCTGCTGCTGTGATCAGAGACAACATGGACATACGTCCACCTGTCAGATCATTAGGTACACCGGTGAAAACAAATGGATTACACCTTATGCAGTCCTGCACCTAATCTTCTCTTCATCAAGAACTGTTGGTTTAACTGTTTTTATTTTGGAGGATTTGTAGTTTTGCAGTACTCTTGAATTGTGTTGTTGTACCTACGCTTTAGTGTTTGACTGAATCCATTTTAACAGAACCACAAGTCACATCCTCCATAATAAACACGCAGTTGAATTATCATCTTTCTGATGCCGTTTCCACGTTAACTGAGCGTCACAAGAGTCGCGGTGGAATAACAACTGAGAGTATATTGTATTTACTTTACAATATTTCTTGCAAAGTGAGAAATGTGACTGAATGCATTCATGCAAGTCCTGTAGTCAGTCAGGATCCTCAGACGTGGAGGAACATGTGAGTAAAGAAAGAAAGTGCTAACTTGGTGTCATAGCACATATTTTTTTCCAGTCCCATTCCTTTCCTCCCACAGAACTCTGCCACTTACCGTTTCTCTCTCATCTTTCAGGCTGATGTTCTTCCGCAGCAACCACTTCGTGACGGCCCAAGTGTTCTCCAGCAGCTCTCCCGACCCGGTGCTGACTTGTTCAACCAAAGAGTGGGCGCTGAAGGAGCAGCTGGCTTCCACGAACTGCGTGGCGGCGTGTCAGGCCGTGGGCGAGGTGCTGGCGCATCGGTGCCGGCAGGCTGGCATCACCAGAATGGTGTACAGGGAGATTCCCTGGACGTACCGCTCCGATGCTGTGAGTACACCCAGCGGGAACTGTTGGAAGAATTTTCCCCTCACTTAAATTGTGACCTGCTTCACGTCCATCTCTCTGGCCGCTCTCTTTTGCAGGTTCAGTCTTTCAGGGCAGCGATGAAAGCGGGAGGAATCACCCTCAGCGAACCCAGAAGGAAATTTGTCGGGACATGAGTTTAGGTGTCATCTGTCGCAGCTGTTGTTTTGTATAAATGTCTTCTTTATCGCTTACTTCCTCCTTTGTTTGAATTATGACTGACATCAGAACTACAGTTAATAAAAAGGATCAAAAGGTGTGATCAAAGGAAGGAAGTTTGTCCCTGTGCTTTGTCTCTTGTGGATGAAATATTATAAACACGAGTAGTTCTCCTCTCGTTATTAAGTCAAGGAATAAAGTGTGTGGTTGGGGTATAATCATTTATTTTTCACTCAAAGTGCTTGTAAACAAGAGTGAGGTGCAGACAGTGGGGAGCTTAACACAACAAGACGTAGACACTTGAACAGTTCATTTTTAAAAAGATCATTTCCATCAAGGTACAGCGTGAAGTTGGCTCAGGCAGTGGGAACGGAGTGTATCCAGGGATTATAAAGTGCGCGTTTAACTTATTTTAAAACTGAGCGTGCAAGTTAAATGATGGAAGCTTGAGCTTAGGTTCACTGGGTAAGAAAATACCAGCATCAAATAAGAAAATTCCACATCAGCACTGAGCATTTTGAATGATTTACCTCAAGCCATTCAATGTCTGTAAAATTACAAGAGGAAAACCCTGAAGTTTCCTTTCACAGGTTTGTATAAAAACTCAAAACATGCACCCGGGGCATCGGCAATTATGTGTCGATACATATATACTGTAAATACGGAATACGCATACATGCACAACCTCGGGAAGTCACATACAAGATGCAGTCAAACCAAAGTGATAAACGGTACAAGAGAAATACAACCACCACCTCGCATTAAAAACCTTAAAACCAGTCATGGAGTCGTTTCTTTCTCGGGTTGAAGGCACTCGTGCAGGCCTGGTCTTAAGATGAATAAAACCAAATGAGTGACTGTGTTTCTCAACATACTGACGTGATAAAGATTTAAAGTTAAATATATTCATTGGCACATAAGGAATACATAATTTTGGCAAACAGGCATGTGCCATAAAACTGGCCCTGACATGGTCCGTAATGCACAGCTTAGATACAGTGAAATCTTTTAAGAGAGGACGTGTAGGACATTTAAAACCGTCCACCTCGTCCCGGCAGCGTACAGCGTTGTATTTACAGAGTGAAAGAGAACAGTTATTGCATAGAAACCCGTTGATAATGGAGCTAAAGAGGGTCAGAGGGAAGAGACTAACCGGTTTGTATGCGAGAGATCTTAAAAACTAGTACAAAAAAAAACATAATAATACACTGAAATGACTTCAGCAACCAGATATCCTGGCTTTTACTGGTGGAGCAATACTGCAGCAAGATTCTTGTCAAAACGAACTATGAGCTGAGCTATGCAATGAAAGACCTGCGACATATAAATTAAAACTTCAGTATCAGTGTATAAAAACCTTGGCATGTTCCCAGAGCTCAATCTCCTTCTGGTTTCGTCTCCTTCGGGGACTTTCCTACTCTGTGCCTCTTTTACACTGAAAGCTTGTCCATCTCTTTGTCCACTTCAGGGCTTGCTTCTCCGACATCCGGCAGGCTGCGGGGTTCAGGCGAGACGTCCACGCACGCTGCCTGGTGAGCGAGTGCTCGTCTCCCGTGGCTACGCCTCCGCTGCGCTGGAGACCGCATCGGACTGCCGGGCATCTATGAAAAGACGGGAGTGAAACTTTGAAGTGTGAGAAGAGAAGGAGAGGAGGGCTCATTGTGACGTCAGCCCCTCGGAGCTGGTGAAGGAACGCCGGCACCACAGGGATACATGTCATGAAGAAGTTGTTGCGCTTTAAATGAATGAAAATGGAGCAGGACAATTAGGTAACACGATGTTGAAGTGTATTGGAACATCAGAGGTCGGAGATAATTTCATGAACACTATCATAATCCCTCAAAAATGTATATACCGTATTTTCCGCACTATAAGGCGCACCTAAAAACCTCCAATTTTCTCAAAAGCTGACAGTGCGCCTTATAATCCGGTGCGCCTTATATATGGACCAATATTGAGCCACAACAGGTCTCGCAACTACGGTAAGCAGCCGCCGACTTCATTTCCCCCCGCAGAAGAAGAAGCGCGCGGTGCATGCTGGGATATGAGTGCGCGAGGCGTGCCGTTTCATTTCCATTTGTGTGTTTATGTAAAGACCCCAAAATGGCTCCTATTAAGAGACACGCTTACGACGCAGAGTTTAAACTCAAGGCGATCAGTCACGCAGTAGAACACGGGAATAGAGCAGCAGCGAGAGAATTTAACATTAACGAATCAATGGTGTGGAAGTGGAGGAAGCAACAAGATGACCTGCGCCAAGTAAAGAAGACTAAACAGAGTTTCCGAGGGAACAAAGCGAGATGGCCACAGTCATTCATCTCTTCACCGCGATGATGCCAAAGAGCTTTTTCTCCTGCGATAAATAACACCGCTCCGCTGCCCTTCCTCTCGTAACCGATAAACTACCGTATTTTCGATACTATAAGGCGCACCTAAATACCTCCAATTTTCTCAAAATCTGACAGTGCGCCTTATAATGCGGTGCGCCTTATATATGAACAAAGTTTTAAAATAGGCCATTCATTGAAGGTGCGCCTTATAATCCGGTGCGCCTTATAGTGCGGAAAATACGGTAAACAGATTGGAAATAACAGGAAGTATATTCACTCACATAGTGGTTCTTCCACTTCCTAATCTGCCATTTGAGTGCTCAGTTAAATTACAGACAGAGGGAGACGGTTCATTTACCTGTTCGTGTCCTTTGTCCACATCATCTAGTTCGCTGATAGACTGCATGAGCGAGAAGAGGTTCATCCTGCCACTGCGGTTAACGCTCGGAGCGACCTTGATATTAAAGTCAGATAAAAACACAAGCTGCTTCAGATAAACTGTGTGAGAGAGAAAGTAAAAAGACAACAGGGCCCCGGCAGTCTGCTCACCTTGTCTGGTTCATTTACAGTGATGACAGGACCTGGTCCCGTCTGCTCAGGGTCCTGCTTGGTGCTGGTCTTGTGGGGGAGCTCTCCAAATACCTGTGTGTGTGTGTGTGTGTGTGGGAAGTTAAAACAGTTAAAGCGTAAACAAAAAAAAAAAATCATCAACATTTAAAAGAGGTGAAGTAGCTACCTCGGGCTCTTCCTCTGAACCGTCCCTTTCATCAAGTCCTTCACCTTCCTCATCATCATCCTCATCATCCTCATCATCCTCGTCCTCCTCCTCCTCTTCCTCTCCTCCGTCGTCCTTGCACACAGTCTTTTGTCTTTGTTCTTTTGACTTTCGCCTCCAGAGTGCGCTGTGGCGCTGCTGGCTGAAACCATGAACGAACACGAAACACAACGTCTTCAAACCAGCTACGCGCTACTGTCATTTACAAACTACGAGCAGTCGGGCACGTCGGAGCAGAGCCCTGAGGCCTGACCTTGCTTTGAGGATGCCGTCGTAGGTCTGCAGCTGCTTCATGAAGCCCTCGTTGGGCTTGATGATGGACCTGCGATCCCTGACGTAGGCCAGGGCCACATCCAGAGGCCAGCGCTGCTGCTTCATGGCGTAAGCGATCACCGTGGATGCAGAGCGAGACACGCCCATCTTACAGTGCACCAACACCGCCTGCCCGCTCTTCCTGTGAGACGCAGACAGGAAGAGACGCTCACAGAGTGCTTAATAAATCATGGTGGGACGATTTGATCCCCTGATGGAAAGTACATGATGACGCGGTCGCCGGCTTCACATGCATTGCACTCTAAAACACCTGGAAGTGACAAGCTGCTGGAAAATACGCGGAGGCTCCGATAAATTGGCAAAACCGACTGACTGATCAGCTGGACGGATTCGAGGAAAGACTTCACACTATGACCGAGAGTGTAACACACTGAAATTGAAAAGAAAATACAGAAGTGGAACTTTTGTCAGTCTGTGTAGACGGGTTAGAGTAAACGAGAGTCTAAGACAGAGTGAAAACTGGGTAAAGTCATGAAGTGCATGTAAGGATGTACATACAGTAAATACAAACACTGGTGGGGATACATTTCTGTACATATAGTTTGTGGTCTACATGCGGATTAATACACAGATCAGGCATAACATTATGGCCTCATTAGCAGTTTTGACTCATCAGAGAATGGACATGGACACTGAGGGTGTCTGAGGGTGTCCTGTGGTGTCTGGTAACTGAATGTTATTAGTGGGAGTGTTTGGGTCCTACGGGTTGAGGGGAGGGGCCTCTGTGGATCATCCCACGGACACTTGATCAGTTTGGGATCTAGTGAATTTGGAGGCCAAGTCAACACCTTGTTCTGTTCTTCATGCTCTTTTTGAGTTGTTCCTAAACTGTTTTTCTGTGTGTCTGTGTCAGGCTGCGTCCTCCTGGGGTGTCATTGCTACGGGGTGGGGGGTCTCTTTCATTCTGTCTGAAATAGTGAAACCGATTTGACAGCTGGACCACAGACGTGTGAACTACTAAATAGCTTGTTGTGCACAAACCTTCGATTATCCAATTTAGTATGAAATAAATCTAATGTTTGACAACTCCTTGTCCACCCCTGTGATCTATGGTGTCCCTGATGCACCCCAAAGATATGATAACACTGTGATCATTAAATATGTAGTAGCCAAGTTAGCTTAGCTCAACGTAAATACAAAAAAACACAGTAAAACAGCACGCCTGGCTCTGGTAAATGGTAACAAATCGTGACTATGTGCACCCACATAACTTAGTGTTTACATAATAACAGCCTGGCCGTTAGACTGAGAAACAGGTGGCAGGCGGATTCTGGACAGATCCAGACAAGATGATGTCAGTGGTTTTGCTCCACGCTAGGCTAATCACCTCTATATTTATCTCCAAGACAGGTATGGATCTTAACAGCAGACTCTCAGCAACAAAGAAAATATGTGTCAACACAAGGTCAACTGGAGCAGGCAGAATAATGAACTTTTCATAATTTTAATTTCTGATGATGAAATGAATATAAATGTGATGTGGTTGGTGTAGAGGCGCGATAGACATGTGCTCCCATACGACTGTGGTCAATAACAGCGCGTCTGGATTTTTGTTTCATGTTTACCTTGCACCGTTGATGAAGTTGTACGTGTCTGGCCAATGAGAGAGCAGATCGGTCGCTTCCACATCGTAAACTCTGATGTTCATGTAAGTGAAAGACTCTGGGAAAAAGTTATCAATCTCCCTCGTCACATTCAGGATGTAGCCCACGCTGAAAAAAAAAACACAGACGCAAACTCAGAGCCGTAGCAGTGACTCAGCGAAACACAATGCACGGTTCAGTGTTACCCACGTCATGAGACAATGGAACAGAGAGATGGCTGACAGTGCACAGAGTTAGAGGGAAGGGTGGAGGCAAAAAACACTGACTTGTTTTTCTGCAGCTCCTCAAAGTTTGCTGCGTTCCACTCAGAGCCCTGAAATCAGATAAAGAGACGCTCAGTCAAGGGTTCAGAAGGCAAGTAACAGTCTTCCCTATCACTCTCAACGCAGATCTCCCACAAAGGGGAAGTTACAGTCACATGACAACATCCTGGTGAAAGCACATTTCCGTCAGTTCCCTGACCCAAGCAAATGAAAAGGCTTCTTGTCACGACAGTGAAAAATAGTCAAAGCTGGACAACCACTCACTAGGTAAAGGTAGTCAAATATTTTAGAGGGCTTGTCCATCTGAGCCATGGTGACAAGGATCTCGTTGTCGATGTACTCCTTGTAGGGTCTCATGTCGAAGCCTATCCGGGTCTCCAGAGCAGCGTGCACCTAAAGCGGCGAAATAAAGCTCACGTTTCACTCTCACATTCTCGTACTTCAGATCCATTATTTTCCTGCGTCACGCTCTTCTAATATTTTCGCAGTAACTTCCTCTCTCCCTCTGTGTGTATGCACAAGTCTCACCATTTTAGATGTGAGGTTGTCCAGGTCTTCGGTCCTCATGATGTCTCTCAGATGCTCTTTGATCAGAGTCTCGTTGGAAACTCTGTCTGCCGAGCTTGCGGCAAAACAAAAGTTCAACTTTAGTACGAGTTCACGAGTATGTACCAGCAGTAAAAACATACAGAAGGCCGGTTCTTTATTACTTCCCCATTTAGTGTAGCAATATTATGCTGAAATACTTTATACTTTCACTGTGTAATGCTGTAGTTAATCCCAGACAAGCGCTGGAGATTTCTTTAATTAATACATATACGTGTAATATGTTGCATTGTTACAGATGCAAATACGAAGCATTAGTAGTTCTGCTCCTCACTGAACGCATCACTGACAGCTCCTCTGACAACCTCCTGCCTTTTAACTAATACAACTAAAGCGTGAGCACCGAACCAACATTTAAGCGGAAACGGCGCTTACCTCTGCCCGTTACTGTCCCTGCGGACCGACTCCAGGTCGTTCATGGCCTCCCACTCATTGAGGCAGAAGCGATCAGACTCGATGTTCTGGTTGTAATGCTGGGCCCACTCCAGCCCGTTGCCCGGGATCACAGCCGCCTTGACTGCCCGCTCACAGCAGCCGTGCAACACCTGCAGCACCGACCTGACAGCGGCATGAAGAAGAAAATGTAAGGTTCTCATCTCAAGATTTAGTGGTGGAGTCAATGCTGAGACAGTTTGAGAAGTACAATACTGAATTGAATCCACTGTAATACTTTACACTCACCACATTGTCTGCATGGACACCGGCTTAAAAATCCTGGTCTCTTCTGCTGAAGTCACGCTGAAACCACTGCAAGGAAAAAAAAAAAAAAACAGTAATGCGACCACTGACATGCTTATTCTGGTAAAGAGAAAAAAGAAGAAATGGAGAAGTAACACTAGAGTAATAAGAACCATAGACGGACAACAGCCTCAGCGAGAAGAGAGAAATTATTCAGTGTAAATTAGTGACAGTTCTTGAGATTAAAGAGTATGATGAAAATGTGAGGGCCGTGAGGACGGTGAGAGAGAGGCAGAGAACTAGCACGGTTGGAGGTGCGATGAGGGTGATCACGCTGGTGTGACACGGCAACCCATCAAAGCATCTTGCATGAAACTCAGCATGTGACGGCAGATTAGTTAAAACACAGTCTGCACCGTGTTAGGCCCCCGAGCGTTTTTATCTGTCAGCTACAGCGTCCTCGGCTAAATCCTCTGAGCATCAGCCGCTAATGAGACGAGAGGCCTGGAGAGTTCATTCGCTAATGCTAAGCTTTAATGGACGTTTGGTGATTTAAATGAGCTGCACTGCAGAGCAGATTCATTAGGACTTTCTGTGGCCGAACCTGCACTGACCACAAAGAGGCCGGCCGCACTTATTATCCTTTTCATTACAATAACACATGATCACCATGCTTATGTAAGCGCCCGAGTGAGTGGCGGGAGCCGGTGTAATTTATGGAGAATGATTCAAGTCCATAAATAAAGGCATTACTCATTCACATTATCTCTGGCCAGAATCCCAGATATCAGGCTGTAGAGTCTGTGCTTTTAGGCACCTTTTTTTTCCCCCCCAAAAGTTTCTTACCCGTCTCCGTCCAGATACACTTGTGTGTCGCTCCACACCGGCAGAACGAGACCTATGGTGCAGCGATCACTGCGCACAAACAGAACACAAGGGAGGACGTTTAACTCGTAAACGCTGGAACGAGAAATTGTTTAAGCGAGTAGATATCTTATCTCGGGCTTTATTCGCGGAACAGTACACCGGCATCTTGGTTACACACACCTGTCTGAGCTGGGGAAATCCATGCCCAGCAGGATGCTCTCCTGTTTGCTGCCCAGCGTGGACACGACGATCAGATACCTGACTCTGACCGGGCTGCTGGACTCCAGCTGCACCGCCTGCGGGATGAGAGGGACGGAGGGGGCCGAGACAAAACTGGTGAGGCCAAGTAAAACGAATGTGCAACAATTCACAGTTTCCTCCAAAGTCTGACGTTATCTGGTTACAGGCGGTGTAAAGTATCCAGTGCAGTTTGTTTTCCTTGGCCTTCGTGGAAAAAATCGAATCGGGAAGTGAATGCTGTGTTTAAAGAGAACTGAAGAAACGGGCTATTGTCCACTTAAAGGACCATATCTGGGCTCCTTTTTAATCCATGTTTTAGCTCATTAACTTTAAACTCTGCATATTTAACATTACTTTTTTTCCCCCAAAGCAAACATTAGGTTTTCCATCAAAGTTTCACAATTGCTGTGAAGTAACGCAGCTGATTGTCCAGTTGTGCATTAAAGAGTTTGAAGGAAACTTCGAGTAAAATCTTGAATTTAAGACCTGAATGCGTAAGTTAATGTTAAGTGTTTTACCCACATCAGAAACTTTGTAACGTTTATGTTTTAGAAATCAAAAAGCTTCCTGAAAAACTCACTGTTTAATCTCAAAAATGTGCAGAAAGACTTTGGAATGTGTCCGTAACACAATCAGCAGTAAATGTCCAGAAACAGGTGAAGCCACCAGTGCAGTTTGTTGGCATTTCACGAGCGTGTTTACCTTAAAACACTGACATGCTGCAGTCATGCCTCAGTCACAGCACAGTGGCCACAAACTGCTGCACAACTCAAACCTGGTGTGATGATGGTGGAGGTGTGAACATTTACAGCGCCTGCTGTGGTGAACCCGAAACATGGGTAATCTTTTCCGAACTGAACCATTTCCACGTTTAATCCACAAGAAATTTAAGAGCAGATTAATTTATTATTCTAAAACCTAGAACTTCCCACAAAAGGCTTTTTGTTGGGGATACGCCATTCACGTTTGTTTCTCTTAAGGGTATCTGCTCATAACAAGTAACAATGAGAGACTGGTGCTCTCTGTCTTAACCTCCTCCAAAATAAGCACATCACTTCACTCGAATTACTTTTGTTCATCTGAAGCAGCGTTAAGGCCCTTTAACTTCAAATAGCTAATCTGACATACTCTTTACACGCGTATGAATTTAAGTGACATCCCATTCTTAACGTGTGTGCTTATGAGATTTTTTGACCATTCTGCCAGAAGCTCATTTGACACTGATGTTGGACGAGAAGTCCTGGATCGCAGTCATCCCAAAGTTGCTCCGTCGGATTGAGGTCAGGACTCTGTGCGGGCCGGTCAAGTCCTTCTGTACCGAATTCCCTCATCCACGCCGTTGTGGACCTCGCTTTGTGCACCAGCCACGTTGGAACGGGGCCACCTCAAACTGTTCCCACAAAGTCGGGAGCATCGGACTGTCCAAAATCTCTTGGTATGCTGAGGCATTCAGAGTTGCTTTCACTGGAACTAAGCGGTCAAGCCCAGCTCCTGAACAACAACAACCCCACACCATAATCCCCCGCCGCTGCACCGAACTTCACTCTTGCCAAAACGCAGTCAGATAAGTACCGTTCTCCTGGCAACCACTAAATCCAGATTGCACCATCAGATTGCCAGATGGAGATGTCTGATTGCCCCCCCCCCCTAAGGAGAATGTCTCCACTGCTCCACAGTCCAGCGGTGGCCTGTTCTACACCACCGAGTCCGAGGCTTTGCATCGTACTTGGTGATGTAGGGCCGGGATGCAACTTACACCCTGTTCTTGAGCTAATCTGAAGGCCACGTGAAGTTTGGAGGTCTGGAGCGGTCGACTTTGTAGAAAGTTGGTGCCGCTCCGTCATTTTACGTATCCTGTCACTTCTTGGCTGAGTTGCTGTCGTTTCCAATCACTTCCACTTTGTTACAATACCACTGACAGTTGACTGTGAAATACTTGATAGCAAATTTCATGACTGGACTTGTTTCGCTGGTGGCATCCTATCACAGTACCACGGTAAAATACCACTGAGCTCCTGAGGGCAACCCACTCTTTCACAAACGTTTGTAGAAACACTCCGAATGCTTAGGTGCTTGATTTTATAAACCTGTGGCCATGGAAGTGGTTAGAACACCTGAATTCAGTTATTCGGATGTGTGAGCAAATACTTTTGGCAATATATAGTGTATATCCTTAGGTCTTCCACCTGTTATATAGATGCATGCAACTCATGCAACATTTTTCAAATACTTTGCAGCTCGAGTGTAGACACGTTCCCTCACCAGCTTCAAAGTATCTTCCGGTCTGAGCTGTTCAACCATGGCGTGGAGGTGCCTGCGCCGCGTGTCTGATGCTCCACTGTCCTGCTTCACCGGTGAAGTCGGAGGTTGAGAAGTCTCCTCGTGAAGCCCCACGGAGTCGCCATCTTCCAGCAGAAGAGCTGCCCCTTTTACGAGGGCAAAGCTCTCCCTAGAGACAGACAAACGTCAGTGACTGACGACGCTGCAGTCGAGGCTGGTGGTTATGTTTTGCTTGGGTTTTAATTAAATGATATTTCAAAGCCGGCATGGGTGTACATCTACCTTTTCTGAAGTCTCCCTCTTCTTTGGAGGAGCTCATCCTTGAAACACAAAACAAATCACAAGAAAGGATCAAGTAGACTGGAAGATGAAAAGGATTTAGCCACTATTAGAGTCTGCGTCATTCGGTTTGCGTGTACAAACCTATAATATATTATGACTCTGTCCAAGTAATTACATGTTTTATAATTTCATTATTTATCAATTCTAAAGTTTCTGTTGTGCAGATTGTTTGTAGCTATCAAAAAGATTGGCATATGCACACACCTAAGGAAGGTCTAGCTGTATTACACCAATATGAGAACATGTTGCACACTGTTTCTAATACTTATTAAAGATAAACGCGTTGGACAGACAATCAAAATCTTCAGGGAACACTGGAAACAGTTAGTTTTAACTCTTGCTCACAGCTGAGATGCAGTAGTGAGGACACAGACACAGAGAGTGATATGGAAGCACATACAGAAAACAAGCAGATAAACTGTGAAAGACAACGCTACGACGTTCAGGAGAATGCAAGGCAGGGGAGGGAGAAAGAAACAAGAGAGAAGTAGCTGTGACAAAAACGGTTCACAGAGAAAGAAACTTGAGACAGTAACATTACCTGTTACGCAACTGACAAGTCCAGACACAGTCAAGTAAAAAAAAAAAAAGAAATTAAAGAGGAGAAGTGAGCAGGAGCCAAGGGAGGAACGATGAGGGTTTGAAGGAAAAAAAAAAGAGAGAAAACAAGTTTAGATAGAAATGTGATTAGATTATGTGACAAGATATGCAGAAAAAATGAGACTTGGGCCAACAATTAAGTAATTTATGGTTTAGCCATGTAAAAAAAACACACAAATAAAAACGAACAGTAAAAGCCAGGCACCCGACACTTGTAACACTAATTCAAGTTCATGATGACAGAATGTAAGGTAGGAGAGACAGAAGCTGACAGTGCAGTGTTTGTATGTATTTAACAGTGACAGCCAGCATTTGAACAGACGTAACGCGATTTAATCAATTCCTGACGATGTTGTGACGAATGCGAGCTTAATCACGTCTACGGCCATGTAGCCGTGACACGATCGCCCTGTCAACTTATCAGTGAAATCACATCACTGGCAAACACTGAAAAACAAAACGGTCTCGTTATCTTTCAGGCAAACGCGGTGACGATGTTCACAGAACGGCACGCCGAGGGGGCGGCCGCTCTTCACGCAGAGCTCTCGGGGGGGCTGGCGGGAACAGCTCCCAGCCAACAGACTGAATCATTCTTTGTAAGGCAAAAAGGTAAACAACTTCATACTCGAGGATACAATGCAAAGCGTTTTGTGCACCACATGGCAGTGGCATGACTGAACTCACTGGAGCGGCGGAGATAGACGGGATCCGGTGCAGGGTCAACAGAGCCATTGCACAGTACAGGTTTGTCTCCACTAAACCTGCTGCTGCTTCTGGCAGGCTCAGACAGGCTCTGCAGGTTCCTCAGCCAGAGGAGTGCGGTGGGTGGGGTAAATACGAGTATTTATTCTGAAATAACACAGAGATATTTGCATTCATTTGTAACCCAATAAACAAGCTTTTCATGGCAAATTTTCAACGGCTGAGGAGAAATTGACAAAATATTATTACAGTAGTGTTTAAAGTGGTTGATGTAGAGGAATATAATACGAAATATTGTTACCAATGGACTGATATCTGGGGATGCAAAACCACACATTTACGGGATTTACATGACTTTTGAATAAATGTAATCAAATACCAAGATCTGCAGGTAATTTCACAGTATACATATATAGTGACAAATGAGCTCATGTAAATCTCTCCTGAAAGCCAGAGAGTCATTAATCACACACACAGGATTAAAACTGTATTTCTTTCCTGCCACACAATCTTTTATCCTCTACACAGTGACACAAGCATGACAAGGCACAAAAAACAAGATAATGATAAAAACTGGTCAATAATAATTGGAAAAAGTACAGTCTTAATGGAGGATGTATCCAGCAATATCGATATTATATTATATAATATTAAATTACATACCTAAAGTTCTTTTTCTTTCTTTCTTTCTTTCTTTCTTATTTATTTATTTTTTTATTTACACATAGAATAAACATAGTTACCTGCCTGAAACCTTTCCACACAAGAAGAAGATGGTTTGTTTACCATCACCTTAGGTCGGTGGCGCCTTATATGACAGCCGACATGGTTTCAGCTCGATGCATACAGATAACGCTCATTTGTTTTCCGGACTTGTGAACAAATGAGTAATCTTCACGAAAAACCGTCCGATATTGACATATGAGCTAAAAGCAGACATGGTTTCTAGTGAAACCGCTGCCCACAAGCTAGCAGCACTGCGCGTGTTTAGCCTGTTACAGCCCGAGCCAGCTAACTGCTGTCCTCACCAAGGCAACAACAACGCGTATAAATATAGGCTAAAGAAGACACTTACCTTTCACACACTCTGTCCCGCGCTCTAATTTCCAGTTTGTCTGTTGTCGTTTTTTTTTTTTTTTTTGGCGCCTGGTTGTTGGCTCCGCACCGAGAGCTCCTTATTCCGCTCTCTGTCGCTTCCGAGGCTGAGGAGAACTTGACCATTTACAGCCGCGACTGCTCCAGTTTGGCCAGAGTTTGCCACCGCCGAGCTGAGACACGGGAGGCGACCGTGACGTCATCACGCAGGGCCACGTCTCTGCACGTCAAAGAAGAAAAATACCGCAACCATCCAGGTACAGGAGTCCCTAAACGTTTATTAATCAATCAAAGTTTACAATCACATAAAAAGAAATACTCAAGATAATGTTTAAAATATTACAAAACTGCAAGACGTACTTACATAACACAGAAGTGATCTAAAAAAAAAAAAAACTAACAAACAAAAAAAAAACGTGTGACTGATGCTATCATTATATGACTTCATGTATGTGCATTTAGGGCAGCGGCCAGCCCAGTCTTCAAAATAGTCACAAGACCGACGTGAGGGGCGGTCAAGCAGTTAATAGGGTGGGAAAGCAGAAGAATACAAACTTGTATTCATAATTTAGATTAGATTAGATTAGATTAGATTAGATTAGATTAGATTAGATTAGATTACATAGATACTTTGTTTAAGTCTAATTGCGTGGGGGACTGGAGACTATCAAGAAACCGCTGAACAATGTTAGAATAAAACCATATTAAAAAAGAGAAGTGTCTCCTCCACATAGGCATACAAAACATGGCAAGTATTCACAGACGCTATTTTATTCTTTTAGAACAGCATATTGTTATCATTTATATGTAGAAAAGTAAGTATAGATAATTGTCCTCTAAACTCGGATTGGAAAGTATTAGTAGTAAATAAGACTGTAGCATTAAAGAAAATTCTCAAGTAAAACCATTTAAACCTGGCCCACGGAAGCTCAGTAAACGACTTTACAAAATGTAACGTAGCAATATTATAATTCGAAGTGCTGTCAATAAAACATTTATTTCGTTAAACTGGTCAGTCTTACGTTTTATGACGGCTGACATGTTGTTAAGCAAATAATTGTTGCCCAAGTGAAATGATGCCTGTTGAAAAAACACAACGCGCATGCGTCTTAAAACCAAGGCGCTGCGAAGCTGTCCTGTCCTTCCTTTTTTTTGTGTGTGAGATCTCAGGAAACAAAATTTCAGGAATAATGGCAACATTCCTACGCTAGGATAAGACTCTCGCCTATGTGTAACAGCTCGCTCCCAAATAAATCAATAAGAAAACGAATTAATTCAGAAGAGTTTGTCTTAAGATTGATTTGCATTGGCGCAGACTTTTATATGTTTTAAAAACTGACATCCTGTCCAGTTAGACAGCAGACAAGACTAAGTTTATACAGTCTGTATGTCTGACATGTAAGGACGCCAAAAAAAACAAACATCCGTCAGAAGAGAACAGGGAACAACCCAAACCCACCCACGTACGGTTAAAATAGCTCCATCTCCGCGCAGGCGCACTGGCGAGAAACCGAGTGCTACTTCCTGGTGTCTGAATAAACTGGTAGCCCTTTCACTCAGCGCTGCACACGGTGAAGGTTAAGTGGTTTAAATTTCAGCCTGACCTCAGTGTGCAGAAGACCACCCTCCTCACAGAGCTCCTATTTCTGCCCGAAAGGGACTTGAAATAACTTGCGCCGTTGAAGTGGGATGCAGGCAGCTGGTAAAATCATGAAGGTTTTCTTAACGAGGCGCATCCCGCAAGAAGGGATGAAGATCCTTTCAGCGGCTGGAGTGTATGAAGTACTTCTAACATCTAGAAAACTGTCTGCTAAAGTTACAGACAACGCCTATACTGCCAGCTTTATCAGCTAGCATAGCTGTTAGCCTCTGTACGTGTTCACGTCTGAGTCTGAGTTTGGTCCTTTTGTGTCTCCATGGAAACAGGTGTGAGGTGTCTCTGTGGGACTCGGACGAGCCTGTGCCGAGGACAGAGCTTCTCAAAGGTGTCCAGGGGGCTCACGGTCTCCTGTGTATGCTGTCAGACAAGATAGACGTTGAGGTCCTGGATGCGGCAGGTACTGATCCACGTTACTGTCCTCTCACGCCTGGACTGGTTTGTGTGTGAAGAACTGGGTGATACATCCATCACATAACCAGGATGGTCACTTTATGTCCCCTTAAACATGTGCTGCAACAATATTTCAAATGAATAGATTGCACTTTTTATTCGGGTGCGTTTATTTGACAGCTGTAATTTGCAACATGCACACGAACATAAACATCCTACTGTATTTTAATGAGGATATACAGTTAAGCCCACATATTTGGACAGTGACACAGTCTTCATGATTTGGACTCTACATGCCGACTTAAATGTTAAATTAAAGGGTTTGGACAAATATGTCCTATGGAACGTTTTTATACAGTCTTCTCATTTCAGGGGCTCAAAAGTCATTTTTGTAAATTAGCATTACCATAAACAAAATGCCAGTTTTGAACACCTCGTTAAGAATATTTTGCAGACAATGACTGCCTGAAGTCTGCAACCCATGGACATCACCAAACGCTGGGTTTCCTCCTTTGTGATGCTTTGCCCGGCCTTTACTGCAGCTGCCTTCAGTTGTTGTTTGCCATTGTAAAATATCTCACTTCTAAAAAACTCCTGGGTTGCTTTTGCAGTATGTTCTGGGTCGTTGTCCATCTGTACTGTGAAGCACTATCCAATAAACTTTGCTGCACTTGGCTTAATTCTGAGCAGAAAGTATATCCCTGCTTAAGAATTTAAAAAAGTCTAGTCTGGCCTTTCTGTGTTTGAGACTGATTGATGGTTTGCACCTTGTTGGATTTATGGTAGACTTAGATGCTGATACACCTACTTCCTGGGGAGTGTCCTTCATTTGGTCGGATGTTGTGAAAGGCTTTTCTTCATAGTGGAAAGGAGTCTGTGATCACGCACCACTGTTGTTTTCTGTGAAGGTCCAGGCCTTTTTGAGTTCCCGAGGTCGCCAATGTGTTAGGGTTAGGGTCAGAATGTACCAAACAGTGGATTTGGCCACTCCTAACATTTCCACTGTCCCTCTGGTGGGTTTTGTCTTTTTTCCAGCCTAAGGACGGTCTGTTGTACTTTCACTGAGATCTCCTTTGACGTCATGTTGTAGGTTCACAGCAATAGCTTCCAACTGCAAGTGCCACACCTGGAATTAACTCCAGGCCTTTAACCTGCTTAAATTACAAAAGAGCTTTCGAGTGAGCTGTTGAATTACTTTTGGTGCCTTGAAAAAGAGGTGGCTACATATTAAAGAGCTTCTCCTAATACTCCTAATTCCTAAACACTTCCTCCGGTTTGGATGCGAATACCATCAAATCACAGCTGAGAGTCTGCACTTTAAACCCATATTGATTATATAACTGTATCTTGAAGACGTTTTGGTTAACGGCTAAAATAACAAAAACTTGTGTCACTGTTCAAATAGATACGAACCTAACTGTTGTATATGACACAGTCTATGCAGATTCAACTTCAACCCCATTTCTAAAAACAGTTGGGGACACTATGTAAGATGTAAATAAATAGTTGATGCTCATCAACCCTATATGACCCTATATTTAATTGAAAAGACAACATATCACATGTTGAAACGTAATGAAATGTTCTTGCGCTTAGTGTAAGCATCCCATTTCAAAGACACTACAACAAATCACCTGCATGAATATTTAACATCTAATTAGGTTAGTTGGCAACGGGTCAGTAATATGACTTCTAAACTCATAAAAAGAGAATCCCAGAAAGCTTTTTACCAAGTAAAGGCGGGGCAGGCTTCACAGTTCCCGGAAAGACTGAGCGGGCAAATATTTCTGCGGATTAAGAATAACATTTCTCAGTGTGACATTGCAACGTAATTTAATTAAAAGATTTAGAGAATCTTGAGACTTGTCTATATCACAAAACAAAGACAAAGACAAACCAAAACCACTTTTGCTGGCATAGAGTTCTTACTAACTTCACTGTTTCTCAGTTGTTGTCTATATTCAGTTAAATATGCTATTTATTTGCATTTTGCACCATGTCTCAGCATTTTTGGAAACTTTTTTTTTATACTAAACAGAATATAATGAAGTTACAGTTAACTCCCGCCCGACAAGCTGCAAGAAAAATACAGCACTTCTTCTACTACTATTAATGTAACAATAATACAGTATAGCACTATGGAAAGGATGAGGGCAATTTGTCTGTGTATTAAATACTTTAATTGTAAAGTTAGGTGATATTGTTGTATCACTAGTTTTATTTTAGATAAAGAACTTTCTGATCACTTTGATTTCCGACATCTTCTGACTTTTCTTTCGATTCTTTCGACTAAATTCGAGCAGACTAGTGTAGTAATACTCTGCACAGTATTAGTGTTTACGTTTCACCATATTTCTCTTATTTCAGGGCCAAACTTGAAAGTTATCAGCACCCTCTCCGTGGGGTTTGACCATTTGGCTATGGATGAGATTAAAAAACGGTGAGCCGCGCTAACAAAAACCGATCTTTCACAGTGCGAGAGCATGTTTGACGTTGCGTCACAGTTACGTCGCTGTTTGTTTTTCAACAGCGGCATACGCGTCGGATACACTCCGGACGTCCTGACCGATGCCACGGCAGAACTGACCGTGGCTCTGCTGCTCGCCACCGCCCGAAGACTACCGGAGGGAGTGGAGGAGGTTAAAAAGTCAGTTACACATTTACACTAATCAGTACACTTCTGTATTTGTGTTGGTGTAACTTTTTAACCAAGACCACATGCTGCCTTAATTCATCCACACAATGGTCGTACTGTGTTTTCCAGCGGTGGCTGGAGCTCGTGGAAGCCTCTGTGGCTGTGTGGTTACGGTCTCTCTGGCAGCACTGTAGGAGTTATTGGACTGGGGCGCATAGGTTGAGTTTACAGCTATTGCTTCATTTACTTTGGCACAGCGAGTCTATTATCGTAGGACATAGACCGTGAGATAAGGTCCCGTTCTGTCTGTTATATCTAAGGTGTGTTTGTGCTCAGGAATGGCCATAGCTCGGAGACTGATGCCCTTTGGAGTGAAGAGACTGCTGTACTCTGGGAGAACAGTCAAAGCTCACGCTGCTGAGGTGAATGGAGAGTTTGGTAAGGAAAAGTAAAAGAGAAACCAAGGGTGCTATTCTCATGAACAACAAAAAAAAAAAAACTGTGATCTGTTTCTTCACTTATTCTGTGTTGCCTCTTCTGCTTTCTCACTGTTGAACAGTTCCCCTGGACACGCTTGTGTCTGAGAGCGACTTCATAGTCGTTTCCTGCTCCCTGACGCCTGAAACTCAGGGCCTGTGTGACAAGGCTTTCTTTAGCAAGATGAAGAACACAGCGGTCTTCATCAACTCAAGCAGGTAGACATTTTTCATGGCCGCACACCATCCTGCTACATCTTTTTCTGTTAAAACACATAAAAATGGGAATGCGGTGAATCACTTGTTTCAGGGGAGCTGTGGTGAACCAGGAGGATCTGTACGAGGCTTTGAGCAGCGGCCAGATCGCCGCAGCTGGGCTCGATGTCACGACACCTGAGCCACTCCCAACAAACCACCCGCTTCTCACACTAAAAAACTGTGGTGAGTTTGACGAGTCATGACACAAGTTTACTGTTTTTTTTTTTTGTCCTCTTCATTTGCTTTTTTTTTTAAAGCTATTTCCTCTTCCTTCTTTTCTTGCGCAGTGGTGTTACCGCACATCGGCAGTGCCACTTACTCCACGAGAGGCATCATGTCGGCTCTGGCCGCCCGAAACCTGCTGGGTGGTTTGCAGGGCACAGACATGCCCAGTGAACTCACTTTCTAGAGGTTACAACTTAACCACTGTGTCTGCTGTCTCCTCCGGTGCCTCGTGGACAACAGCGAAGAATAATTTTATCATGTAGATGAAAAGAATAGTACGAATACTAAACGTTCACCCTCAGCTGCACGTTTCCATCCTGTCGGCGTTAGCTCGGTGGTGTCAATTGACTCTGTCGCACTGTGTCGACTTGTGAGGAAAGAAATCAGTGCAGTTTTGTCATTTCAAGGTCTTAAAAAAGAGGATAATGACTCATAGATCTTCATAAACCCTGTATGCAGTCTGTGCCTTATGAGGATCTTAACATAAAACCCCTTCTCTTTCGCATTTTAAATAATTCCTTCAGAATAGAATCAGTAGTTGTTCATCCCTCCCATCCCGAATTTAAGAGGTGCCAAACAGATTAGCATTTTACTTCCAGGTCTGCACTTTAATCTCATATTAACGCTCCCTCTTCTCCCACTGAAGCACATAACACTCCAGTTTTGTATGAAGTAGGATTTTTCTGAAGAATAAAAACACTGGTTTGGTTTCAATGTGAAACAATGTTTTCTTGAACTGGAAATAGATCAATTAAATGACCAAATGCTGTGTTTTATTTCCACGGGGTTTAACACAACAGTGATAACGAGTTATTTTTGAGAATACTTCCAGGGCATGTTTTAAAATTTAATGAAATGATAAATAAAAGCATTGTTTATAACAGAAAATGGTTAGTTAAAGATATACACCGATCCGGCATAACATTATGACCACTTTTCTAATATTGTGTTGGTCTGCCTTGTGCCTCCAAAACTGTTGTGACTCATCAGAGAATGGACATGCGCCATGCTGTCTGGCAATAAAATGTTGTTAGTGGGGGCCTTTGGGTTCTCTGGGTTAAGGGGAGGGGTGGGGCCTCTTGTTCCATCCTTAGTGCATTCTACAGATACTTAATTAGTTTGGGATCTAGTGAATTTGGAGGCCAGGTCAACACGTTGTGTTGTAAGTAACATCCACACACTAAAGCCAGGTCCAAAAGTGTACATTGCATGGTCACAAGATGGTCAATGTTATTCACTTCTTCCGTCAGTGGTCTTAATGTTATGCCTGATCGGTGTATATGACAATACTGACTCAATTCAATGTACCCAGAAATGTCAAAAAATTATTTCTTTTGGTAGATAAATAACAGTGCAATTTGCTTGAAGATCGTGTGTAGTTACGTCTACAGGCAACTTCACAGGTCAGAGCAGAGTTTCTGGCAAAGACTGATCATCTTTCCAGCTGAGGCAGGTGTTCTTCGAGTGCTTGTACAGATGGGATGACTGGCTGAAGCGCTTGCCACATTTTGGACAGGGATAGGGCTTTTCCCCTGTGTGGACACGGATGTGCTTCTTGCAGTCGGTCAGGTTCATGAAGGTCTTGCAGCAGATTTTGCAGGCGTATTTCTTCTCCCCTTCCACCAACAGCACGTGGTCCTCAGCAGCCGCTTTCTTGCACTTGGACAGAACATCCTCTGAAGCTCTGGTTAGAGGAGGCCGATCGGTTGCTTCTCCCGCCGGTGCGGACAAAGGATCTGCGCCGGTTTCCGATCCAGGCTGCACTTTGGGGGCGATGCGACGGAAGGTCGTCGCCCCTGAGCTTTTCCCAGCCCTGGAAGGTTGGACGAGGGAGGCTTCCAAACTGAGGCCTGGTCTGATGCCGCTCAGGAACCCCGTCAAAGAGCTCTGGGCGGGCTGGAGGATGATTGTGTCACTAAAGCTAGGGCTTTGAGTCGGGAGGAGCTGCTGCAAGGGGACTGAGGCTACTGGAAAAACAAGAGAAGATGACGAATCAGAGGAAGGAGCAGCTTCTTCTGGCTGTTGCTCATCTGTGCCTGCAGGAGCTGTTGGAGCGTCACTGGCAGCAGCAGCAGCAGCGGTAGCGGCAGCTGTGAGACAAGCGAGACTGTCTTCTTCTTCCAAAGCCCCCATAACGCTTTCACTGGGATTGAGAAAGCAGGAAAAGGCAAGCTCTGACAGGCTGTCCAGGCCTTCTCCATCTACAGAGTCCTCGCCCGCACCTCCAGCCTCCCCGTGTACGTCCGTGTGAAGATCTGTGCACAGATGGGATTGTAAAGAGCTGGCACCACCCTCTGTCGGGATGATGGTGGTTTTCTCCTCATTTAGTTGTGCGTTCAAATCGTCTGCGCAGTTTTGCAGTGGAGACGGAGGAGAGTCATTTTGTAGGGTTTCTAAATTTGGAGAATACGAGCTTGGATTTTCTTTTTTAACCTCAACCACAGCCAACTTAAGCTCCTCTCCCTCCTCTTCCCCCACCTTAACTTTGACCACGTTGTCTCCATCTGTGTCCTCGCTCTTCTCACACACCCCGACGCCCCCTGTGCCGCTGTCCGACTGGCTCGGCAGCTCCTCCAACTCTCCCTTGGCGGCCTCGTATTTCTCCTCCTTCTCGTAGTCGTCGAGTAGCCTTTCCCAGAGTCGGTCGGTCGTCTTCAGGCAGTCTGGAGAGAACAGATCATCTGCTCCGTCCTCTGTACTCGCAGTGCTCCTGGTCACGGTGGGCGAACCCTCCTTACAGTTTTCTCCGGGCACCCGGCACGATCTCTTCCTGCCACCGAGCCTGTCCTCCTGCGACTTTCTCTTCTGCCCCAAAGATGATTCTACACTCTGCTCGCCACTGACTCTCCTCCTCAGCACGCTGTCTTCTTCCCCACCAGACTGGCTCACCTCCTCTCCCACGTCCTCTTCAGCGAGGACGTCCTCCATGGCCGACGTGACCTGCTGCTGCGTGCAGGCTGCAGCCCGTGAAGACGAACTTTGCTGCTGCTGTTGCACTGACCTCCAGCCTTTAGGAGGGGATGCGGGAAAGTTTTTCCTGGACAGGTGGAGCTTGCACGCCTTGACCACCGTGTTCAGGTGCAAATGCGACGCCGCTAACAGCACATCCATGACATTAGAGGAACCTATGGAGAGGGTGGAGGTGTAAATCATGTCCAGAAGGGTTGAGAAGGCCTCTGGGGTCACCACCTCCGCGTCCAGCTCCATCACAATGGGGCCCCCGTCTCCGCCTCCATCAGCTCCTGGACCTCCAACTTCATCAGCACCGTCACTGGAGCTGAGGAGAGCCCTGAAGTGAGAGCTGCAGGCTGCCAGGATGGAGCGGTGAGCCTGGAAGGTCTGGCCACCGACCACCACCACGCAGTCACACATCTGAGCGTGGAGCCGCTGGTGGTTGAGCTGTTTGAAAATATGCTGGAAATGACCTGGGAAAAACATCTCAGCCGGGGAAACCTGCTCAATACTGAAGATATGTTTTAGAGCATCCCACGAGCCACTGACAATAACGCAATGGTTTCTGTCAGTTCAGAAACAGCGCTAGAAAAATGCGTCTCGTTATCCTCATCCCATCTGCACGAAACGATCCCAGTTAACTGATATGACACATTTCATCTCAGCCTACCTCCAGTTTTATGTTGAGTAGTGCATTGTCTGCCGGCTTTCATAGAGATGCTCTGGATTATGGGCGGGCCCGGTCCGACAATAAAGCGATCAGAGCAAAGCAGACTCGGGCTTTGTCTCCAGGAGCTGAAGGCTGCTTCTTTTCTCTTGCTAAAACCTGCGGTTATTGTGGAGTCGCAAGTATTTCAAGCGATATCTTGCTACGATCGCGCGGTTTAGCATCTATTGTAGACGTCTCCATCACCGGCAGTCGCATCATCCTAAGCGCTAAAACAACACCGCCCCCAGATGGTGATCTTAGGGAAGTGTAGCCTCATTGATAGTGGCTCCTGTAAATTTCGTGTTAATGCCAATTAAAAAATAATATATATATGTATATATATATATATGTGTGTATATATATATGTGTGTATATATGTATATATGTGTGTATATGTATATATATATATATGTATATATGTGTGTATATGTATATATATATATATATATATATATATATGTGTGTGTATATATATATATATATATATATATATATATATGTGTGTGTATATGTATGTGTATATGTATATATATATATGTATATATATGTATGTGTATATATATACATATACATATATGTGTGTGTGTGTGTGTTACCATAATTAAGTAGTAACATTATTTAAAATGCCTATTTTGTTGTAGCTACTGTAAGTGCCATTAGAGTTCAAGGTACATTTAATTTGGATTTTAATTGAAAAGACAATGTGAACACCCTTAATTTATTGCACAAAATAAATGTGAGTAGTGCATAATTAAAATTAGGTTTAGATTTTATTTTACTAGATACTGTATGCTATTTTACCACTGTAAATATTAAGCTGATGCAGATAAACAATTTTATACAAGTCTCATGTACATGTATAAAACTTGCAAAACTTAACACATATAAACCAACAGAATCAACATTATCTCTCTTTATTATGTGACAAAGCTGGCAGACACTACCAAACCGCAAACTGTGCAACATCAAAGATCATTATGTTAAATAAAAAAAAAAAAAACAACTGAAGATTTACAACTTGAAACAAACAAAAAACAAAGAATAGGCTGGTTCTCCCGGTGCAGTGATGGACACACAGGTCATGTTCCACAGTGATGCTGTAATGGGCCCCAGCTGTCCACATATGGAGATGCGTGCTGTCTCGGATGCAGTGAACTCTCAGTGGATAGACGGGGGACGATGCCAGCTGCTCCGCTCATATGCTGTCCAGCTTCTTTAACACGTATGGAGCTGTGAACACCAAAAACATACAATTAGTTTGTTTGAAATCACTTAAAGAGATGGTTTGTCACAGCTTAGTATAATGAAGAGTTTTTCAGAATTATCAGGACTGAATACAACAAGGTAATATTACATATACATGCTGTTGGCTTACAGATTTCAAACCCTTTTTTGTTGTAAGTACCAACACAGGTCTGAGCTGCAGTACCACATAATTCCCATGTATTACTTTTAGTTAAAACTGTTAACTATTTGTCTATTAGCTATAGCTACACACTTCGATTTATTCATTTATTATTAGATAGGCTAAATCACTGTAGCCTTTGTCTGTTTTATTTATTACTTACCACCATTAAACCATAGTTGATCAGTTTTCATGACTCAGTGGTGGCGTTTTCTTATGTAAATCAATTTATAACTTTCTATAATTTACTCAGGCTTATCACTCCATGTAGCCCAACTGATCAAATACCAACAAATGAAAGAGTTTACTTTAGTTTCTTAGATGCACAACGTGACCGAATAATTTCCTCTTAATTATTGCAATTTCTAGTATTTCGCTTAACGTCAATGTCATCTGTCTACTCACTGGCTCTGAGAAGGGCGACGTAAATAAGAAAGTTTCGTAAAGATGAGATTACATCTTGACGCATTTTCTTCTTCATCTCCTCT
Organism: Mugil cephalus; assembly: GCF_022458985.1. NCBI lineage: Eukaryota > Metazoa > Chordata > Actinopteri > Mugiliformes > Mugilidae > Mugil > Mugil cephalus. The sequence goes on along the minus strand of NC_061774.1, from coordinate 13,093,822 downwards.
GGGTCCATTTTAGGCCCGAGTCCTTCCAGTTTGAACATGGTAGATGTTGTTTTATTTCAGGTTTTGGTCTTCAGCCTGTCTTGTAGAAAAACCAGTGCCTCAGTAGCGTGGATGGAAGAAGCTAAACCGGAAATACGTAATGACGTAAGTTACTGAAGAGACGGTGCGCAGGGAGGGACAAAAAAGGGGACGGTACGAGAAGGCGAACATTTAAATGGATTTCAAAAGAGTTTAATATCAAAATATTAACAACTCGAGTCTTTTTAAGTGTGTTTTGTGAAAATTGACGTAAATGACATTGCTTTAAATATATATTTTTATTCATTCATTATATTTTAAGTATCTATTTTTTGTCTACGGGTACGATCTATATGTAGACTATTTCTAGCGCTATGTACCATTTGATACTGGCAGACTAAAGTGATAACATGAAATTAGAAATGTAATTAGAAAAATAGATTTTTGATAGAATAAATGTATATTAATAGTTTGACTACGACCAATTTGACCCTAGTTGACCCAGATTGAAAAGAAATTCATTTAAAAACCTGCACCACAACAATTATGAGAGAGACAGGTTGCAATTACTAGGACCTGCTTTTAGGTCCTTCTCATGTGAGCTGGCGCAGCGAATGGATGGTAGTCATTGCCTAAAAAAACACAAATATTTGCAGTCAATTAGGCTCAAATTACGACAAATAATAATCTAAGTAAACATGAGGCTGCTTCTCTTAATTCTCCCCGTAGGTTATTTATTCAGTGATAGTGGAAGGCGCGAATAGTAGTTTTTATTAAAACAAATCAAAGTTTTGTTTAAAAAAAAAAATACAGATGGTTAGAGTTCGGTTACAATCATCATGGTTAATAAAAATGAGAAAATTTTCACTAAACTCAGAAACTAACAAGGAAATGAATTGTTAATGAACAGTTTCTGGATAACCCAGTCAATTCATTCTTATTGTTGTGCCTGACCTTGCGGAGGCGGGGCGGGGGTCCTCCGAGCAGACAGCGATGGAGGCAGGGAGGAGGGAGGCAGGGAGGAGGGAGAGACGAGCAGAGGGAGGGGGTGGGTTATTTCTGAGCTCAGGGCCGAGGATTAGGCAGAGAGAGCAGTCCCAGCTCGATGACAGCATCCAGCGTATGGCCAACCCCCCCGCACACCACACCACCACCACCACCACCATCATCTGCTCCGGGAAGACGCCGCTGATATATTCTGAGACACATCCACCGTCTACCCCTCAAAGCCTCCGTCTGCACCCTCGATCTTTCGGGGGATAAACCCCCCTACATCCCCGATCCGTCTGTCTCCTCCTCAGCCACGAGGTGAGTCTTCTATCGTTATTTCCCGGTGTTATTGTCTGATGGAGGAGCGCCCGGCTGGATACGGAGGAGGCGGCGGCGGACACCTTGCGTCCGCTGCTGCCATTAGTATTGATATTTCTTACACAGGAGAAATAAATAACCCATCTCTTGGTCATTTTAACATCGCCCTCGGGCTACACTCCGGACCCGTTTTAAAGGGAAGCGGCGGAGAGATTTAAATCCGATTAAGATTACAAAGGAAACAACAAAAGACTGACCTTTTTCTTCTTCTTTGTTCAGAATCACGGTTTCAGTGGCATGGCTGAAGCTATTGATCAAAGTTAGTGTTTGGTCGGTGTAATGGGATTTATTGGTTTATTGGGATATTTGTGAAACATTTATGATCACAGACACAGCCCCCCTTCAGTTGGCAATATATAGGCTACACACACAGTCATAATACAGACGCTGCCCGTTCTTCAAACACATTTAATTCACCGTATTCGCAAAACACATGTCTATAAGCGGCGGAACTGGAGAGCCACGCTGTCGTGTGCGCAGTGAAATCACCGTCACTGGCTACAGATTGGAAAAGCACGGACTAAATCCTGACGGATGGAGTGGGGGGTGAGTGGGGGGCGCGCCAGGAGTCAGGGTAGTAAGACACGCACATTATGAATGGGCGTAGGCGATGTGCAGCCACATCGGGACGGTCCACTTTCTCCTTTTAGTATTATTGTCCTCCGGCCAGCCTCAAGTCCCTTCCTTGCGCTCTTCTGTGCCGTGCCAGGCATGACAACATAACTAGACCGGAACAATGCGTTTTGCTATTCTGGGGCCTTAATTTAATGCATGACATGATTGCGGTTCAGACATATGTGCGACCGCAGCTTTCAGTTTGCACGAAGACATCACTTTACTTAATCATCCCGAGTCCTTTTTTTTCTTTTTTCTTTTAATATGTAACAGCATCTGGTCCATGTGTCATGTCGGCGCCGTGTTACGCAGCGTCTGTGAAAAAGCTCGGTGTTTTGCTTTCGTTCCTGTGTTCTCTCGGTGCGTTTGCGCGCTGTCTGCGCTCTCTGCCACCGCTGCGGGCGTTGTGCTGTGACTCAGGGATGTATGCTACAACATGTGATGGGAGTTGCTGCTCCGAGGTCACTCTGCCAGAGGAAAAACCTGACGGGCAGAACTTGCACATCAGGATAGACTTGATGCCTGGTTGTATTAGCCTCGGTCTGCTCTGCTGACTGCTCCTCTGTCCCACTTACTGCAGCCAGCCAGCCATCCTCTTCCTCTCCCTTCATCTTTAGCCTCACCTCCATGTCCCCAGGGGGGCAGACTGTGTTGCTGGGCTGGTCTTTCCAGCCAAATGAAGCCTTGACCAATAGGTCATTAAATCTGCAGATAACTGAACCTGTTCAAAAATTGATATTGGATTCGTTTCGCTGCTAAACCATGGATCAACTCAGTTCAGTTAATGAATGGGTCAGGGGCTGCGTGATTCTAATGGCTACACTGAAATGAAGATTAATTAATGGTTGCATTAGTGGATGTTAGCCAGTATGTTGCACATCCCCCCCCCCCCCCCCAAACTGTGCCAGTGTTACTCCTGCAGAGGAAAAGGAAGACGTGACCTCATTGATGTGACAGCTCCATGGTGATGGCACAATTGACCGGCAGTGGTGCCGTAATGTAGGCCATCTATGAGCATATGACAAAAACATTACAAGAATGAAGAGTATTCCCTTAAAACCTCATAAAGTAAATCATCAACTTCCAGTAACCACATTGCTCCTCTTCTGTTCTTGGGTGTGATATGAAATATTAAAGTCCTGCTGTAGCTGTGTAAGTGTTATCCTGGAGCCCAGAAGACAATTGTAGCTCTTGACTAACTCGACTGCCCTGATATTACTTTACTTAAAGATAAGACTTGCATTGTGCGTTTTTTTTTAAAGGATCACTGACAAGAAGGAAATTGGCTGAGACAGATAAAAGTGAAGCAGACTTTCCAGACTTGCAACATCTATCATCCTCCTACAACCGAAGGCTTTCCTCAGACATCGTCGTCTTTTATTCCCCGGAACCGCCAGAAACGCTGGAACCGCCAGAACCATCGACAGAGACCTTTAACACAATGCAGCACACTATTAAAAGACAGATTATTTGGTAGTGCACAGGGGAACTCAAGCCTTGCCAGGTCACAGATGAAAGGGGAAATGAAATGAGCGTCGGATGTTGAGCCCTGTCTCTGTAATCGTATAATGCTAATGGGACGAGCTGACAGACTGAACGGAGATGTGATTATGTGTGTGTGACAGGTGACTGGGAAATAACCAGCAAAACACAACAAGCAAAAGTCGACACTCTTTTTTTTTTTCCCGAGGAGCAGTGGAACATACCACGTCATAAAAAGCCTATTAAACCACTCATTCATATACAAACAGGATAAAAGAAAAAACACAGACAACTAACTGTGCTCGAGACATCCCACAGTGCTGCTGCCTTGAGTTAAACACTCTCACTCTCTCATTGCGCTGGTATTTGTCAGGTTTAGCATTTTCATCACAGGTTAGCATTTTAGCACGCTAACATTTGCAACCAAAGTTTTGCGCAAGCTTCAGTCTGCGATCCTGTGGTTGTGCTTTGAAATGTTAAAGGGTCTCGAGTGTGCGACATGATGTCTGTACAAATTTAATCGCAGTCCATCTCATATTTAGTTGATCAGCCAAGTTGTAAGAACACGGTAGCCTACAAAAGTTTGTACCAGCTTAGCCGGTGGATGCTTACTGTGGGTATTTTTACTGTTTATGTGCAGTCATAGAATAGGATACCTAGGGGGTGATGTGGATATTGTTGATGCACTGTAGGTTTAAGAGGGTTTAGGGTTGTCATTGGAAAATATGTTAAAGGCAGCAACCCCCATTCTCATTTCTTTTCATGGGGTCCCATGGTGATGGTGCACCACTGTGGGACAACCACACGGCATGAATCCAACATATTTTAGTAAAGGGATAAGGGATAGCTTAATAAGGAATTTAGACATAGAGGTAGGCTCAACATATTTGATTTTTTAAGAATCTGACTTCCTGTATGATAACGAGATTGACTGATTATGGCCAGAGCTTGTTGTGAGCATGGACACACATCTTAGATTGAATAAGATCACGGTATGCACTAAATTATTTGTCAAATGGCAAATGGTCTGTCAGTCTGTTTGCTTGTTTATCAAATTTTAGACGTGTTGATCATAAACCCGAGATTCATTACTCCTATTTATAGTAAAACTAAATAAATCCAGGTTTAATTATTTAAATGTCACTTACCCAACTGCGAATTAAAAGCAGAGATCTCAAGTCATCTGCACTGACTCACTCTGTGGTATTTATTGTCCGCTCTACTTGTTGTTCCGAACATTTACAACTTTGCGTTTATGAAATCTGAGGCCGTACAGCTGCGTCTCATAAACTTAAATCACCCTCACCTCAAGTCATCCAGATTTTTTCGCAAACACGGGATTTTCTGCCAACTGTGCTGCTGCCGGGCCGAACGCTCTCTGAGGCCCGTGTCCAACTTTATTGGCAGCGACTGTGAGACGAAATGAAATGTTGAGCCTGCTGCTGCTGCTGCTGCTGCTGCCCTGCGCCTCATGTGGCGTAGCTGTGTCTGGCGTGTCGCATTCAGATTGGGTGGGTGGGCGGGCAGTGGGTGGATCACAAGATGTCAATAATGGCCAACTGGTCCTGTGTAATTCTCTGCTTGCTTATCATATTAATGCCTGTAAATCGTGCTTACGTGTAATTGTGTTTACAACGTGGGTTTATTACAGACCAATTCAGTCAGATTATCAGATCGGCCGCACGGGTAATGTCGTTTAATGTGAAGACAGCTGTAGCTGAGGACTCTTCCTCCCACTTCATGCTCTAATGCAGCTTCTCTCGGCCCCGTCCAGGTTGATCTGACCTGCCGTGGCCCTGCACTGGTAATTGGGCTTAAAATTGTTTTGTATTCAGCCGGCTGCACAGGAACTGCCCGCTCTGTGCCACATCTCAACCTCCCGAGGAGCACCTCTATGAACTGCATGTGTGCTCGTAACGGGATTGAATAACTGACTGTTTTGTCGGAGACAGAGAGGCATTGTGTGGGTAAATGAGCAGACCGGTGGTGGGGGGGAGGAGGTGGGGATTGTCTCAGGGAAATGAGACGCAGACAGACTTCATATCCTAACGAGATATATACGTCCTGTATTCTCCGCGTAAAGCGAAGGGGGGAATGACGAGGCTCGATCAAAGGCCTGACAGCAGAGGACGGCATTTGTGACTCACTATTGATCCAGAACCAGATTAGGAGCAGACTCACCACTGTTGCTGTCTGGTTTCTATCTGTAATCAAGCCAAGATGCCATCACATCATGAGGAGAATGGTGACGATGCTACAGGTCTGATTATTTATTATTCAGTTATTTAACAAATCGCCATATATCTGGGGCCTGGCTTCCCTCTCCTCCCTGTGAGCGTACCTCTCACTGTAGATACTTTTGTGCTTTCTTCCCTTGCAGCCTTCTTTTCTTTCCTTTTCTTTGCCTCTGCCCTCTTCACCCTCTTTAAAATTCTCCCCCTTTCTTCCCCCCTTCAATATCCTGTCCTTTCTCTCCTTTCTTTGCCTTGACCAATTCTCTTCTTTTCTGCGCTCCTTCCCCTTTTCTCAGCCCCTCTGGAGTCCCCTCCCCTCTCCCCCTTTTCTCACCCCTTGCAACCCCCATACGTCTTTCCTGTGTGTCTCTCCCTCTCCCTCCTCTTCTTCTTTCTTCTTCTTCTTCTGCTTGTCGGTGTTGGCAAAGTGGCAGAAGTAGGCGGTTGGAGGCTGAGCTAGCTGCATTAGCCCCATGCATTATTCATGTGCCCCGCAGTCTGTGTGGGTCTGGGTCCTACGCTGGCTTTTTCAGTGGGACACATGGGCCTCGTGAAAGAGCTCTATGTGAGGGACACAGGGCCTGATGGACGAGCTACACCGCCGGGACTATCGGGTCTTTGATTTCTGCTCCCCTTTGAGCACGAGAGACCCAAAGGAGCGAGGCTTTGCTTCACAGATCAACATTCAAAAATGCAAAATGAGGTGGTTTCCTTAGACGAAGGTCCACAATGCCGGGCTCTTTCACAACAAAGCATTCCCCAAGTATGTTTTTTTTTTTTTTTTTTCCCCTCAAAACCAGACGCTGGCTAAGGTTTCAGCTATATCTGAAGGCCTGATGTTCACATGAAAGCCTTGTCCTCTTTAACCAGTGGCCAAGATCTCCGTTTGCCTGGCAGCGTTTCACCGGGATTCACAGGGCCGCCCTCTTTGCTTTTAGAGTGCGCCCAGTAAGAGCCGTTAACTGAACTGGGCTGTATGAAATTTTAATTTAGACAACCAGACGGAGATGGAATGCCTCGTCTCCACATCGCCATGTGCTAGAGAAAGACGGCGGGTGAGAGAGGGAAAGAAAAAAAAAAGAAAGAAAGAGAGAGAGAGCCTTTGGGACCAGAGGAGGGGCCTCTTGGAAAACCACAACCACATAGCTGGTTTAGTCTCACATCTGCTTCGCTTGACATACTTGCGTGATCACACTGAAAATATCGGCAGTGGCAGTGCAGTTGCCTTTCTTTCAATAAATAGGTTAAGAATTCACAGCAGATGCGGCTCACGCGGCTCAGTCGAACCGGCCTGCTTCATTCTCCACTCCAATTATAAACTTGTCACGCGGATATTCACCCCGTTTATAGGCTTTGACAGGTTTCACAGATAGCGTTGCTCTGCCCCGCACAGGTGGCCGCACCGGATCGGACTGGGATCGGCCCCGATGGTCACACGGACCGCTGTCCGCCTCTTTTCCGCCGGTCCTGGAGGGGTTACGGAGCTGATGTCTCAGAGGACGAGGGGGTGTGCGTGTTCTGGAGTCCTGAAGAGGCAAGCTACATCACGGTGAGTCACGCTCTCTCAGTCTCTGATTAGAACGTGGAGCATTGTGCTGCTCGCTCAAAATATCTGAGCGACATTTGAGCCCATGAGCGTGTGGGTTTGATTTCCTGTGGACAGAATACATGCCAAACATTTTTTTTTCTGCCTTTTTGCAGGAGTGAATCTCTCTTTTGCAACATTTGCTAGAATATTCGGTTGTTAGAGATTTTCGGGGGCCTATTACGCAAGCACACACTGCGTTTGCACCTGTGTGGCCTGCTGCTTTGTTGAGGTGAAAACGTGTGCTGCTCAGAGTAAAAACAGCGAACCCCTTTGCTCAGGAGCTTTGGGCGTGCATGCATATGAAAAGGAAAAGGCTGCTGCCGCCCACAGGGACTGTCACTGGAGATGCCTACCTGACTCTGCAAGGGCGGTGAAGGTGAGATAGAGAGGGATGGACGGATAGAGAGAGAAAATGAAAGACAGACGAGAGGAAGAGGGACAGCAAAAACCCTCGTCTGACTCAGCGCTGATCACTGCACTTGAGCAACAACACAACAGCGCGCATCCGCACGCGCCGCACGAGGATAATGCGAGGATCCTTGTCGTGCGTCGTGATCCACATACGGTGCAGACTGGCGTTTGACTGAGCCGAACGTGTCAATAATCTCGCTCGGTTCCTTGTGTGCAGCTGTCAGAGACACCTCGTCTCCCCCGGCCTTCTCCGATCGCGTCAATCTGCCTCCGTCCTGGATAAGCGGGAGGTGCTGAAGCGACACCCTGGCCAGTGCGGGGCCTGGTGCAGGACGAGGGCCTGTAATCCTCTTAAAAGGACAGACCTACGCTACCGTAGCTTCTAGCGAGGGAGGCTGATGCACACAGTTGTTTTATTTACCCGTTGTTTCTTCCAAAAGACAAATTCATTTAGCATCCTCTCTATAAATGCCACTCTACTTGCAGCGTTACAGCTTAACGTCCTGCATTGATCAAAGTGCGGTGTGTGTTGTTTCCACGCAACTCAGAACTTAAAGTACAGTCGGGTAATTGCGTTATAATGACTCAGGCCTCCTCGTTCGTCAGACGATGGCATGTATTATGATGATCAAGTGTGGAGGGAGGCCAGAAAACACTTTGCGCTAGTTTTATGATCTTCGCAAAAGTCTTGGCTTGCAGAGGCCTGATCAGACTAAGCTCTTGGCTCCTTTTTCCCCATAGCCAGGATACGTACCATTAGGTCTGAGCAGCGCATTCATCATCGTTAGACGTATCGATCAGGTCTGGGTCGCTGCTCTTCCCGACGCTGCCAAGGTTTCCCTCCTTTACCCCGGGTTCAAACGCATCATGAGTGCATCATGAGACAGCAGCTATGCGATGTCTGCTGAAAGCAAAACACACACAAAACAAACGCCCTCCCCGATGTCTCAAATCAGTGAGGTCGCTCCTTCAAGTCAAACCGCACAAATTAGATTCTGCAGATTCTGTGAACGTTTTGCAGCCCTAAAACAACAATCTTCCGTCTTGTAGAGTAAATTTCCCGTAACAGACAATAAAGTTTGCCGAGGGATTATTAGTTTCTACAAGCCTCCCCGGCGTATTGATTGGCTGACAGACACAAAACACAGTCGAGGGAAGTCGTAAGTCTTGAGATTTGGTCCGGATTCAGTGCTGAGCAGCTCTGCCTCCCTGGGGTCCAACCGGGCCCTCCATCGTTCATTACGTCCCCGGCACTGGCCCGTTTTAAAGGGCGAGCTAAGCAGAAAATCCACAGCTGCAGAGTTGTACAGATCGTGCAGATTGCGGCATATTTATGTTGAACTCTGTGTGACGGTGCAGTTGTTGTTGTTGTTGTTGTTGTTGTAGAGTCATTTAGGCATGTGCTGTTGCGCAGGCCGACCAGGCTCCACCCACCTTTCTGTCCCGGCCTTTGTTGCTTTCTGTCCCCATGTCTGACACCGTATTCAAGGCTGGCTACACGCGCTGCATATCAAAACAGACCGGGGTGCAAATTTAACCGGAGCACAATCCCCGGCGCTGATTACACAGTCGAGAAAGAAAAAAGAAAAAAAAAGACAGAATTAAGCTCTGAGCAGTTTCTAATTTATTTTATCCCTTCAAATCCTTTCATCTTCTTCCCACATTTCCTTTTTCTCTACTTGTTTTGCAGCAACATCTGTAACTCATATCCTTCTCTCCCCGTTCGTCCCTCCAGATAAATGGAGGAGAAGGAGCGATGTAGGAGCAGGTCTCCAGCTCGGAGGGCCAGCCGGGTGCAGCAGGTGGTGGGAACAATAATTCGACGCACCCGGGAGTCCCTTAGCAGGTACACAAAGTTCAGGACGAGTCCAAGAAATCGAGCATGCGGTAGAAAGCCGGAAACGTCAATTTTACTCCAAACACCATGTCAGCAACAAATAAAACAGCTTGTACAGTAAAGAAAAAAATTATTAAATAAGTTTGGGCTCGAAAGTGGAGAAAGAAGCTTCATCGACTTCCAGGACTGTTGCCAGATTCTCTTGTGATGGAGAAGTATGGATGTCGTAGGTGAATTTCGTCCAATATACTTCATAAAAGAGACAAAGATTATAGAAAGTACATGTCTTTTTTTTTTTTTTTTGTTACCCCGTATGAACACACACACCAGATCTCCTCCCCACACCCACACATAGAGACTCATAACACATAGCTGAGGACATATCCAAACCCCCGGCTGTCCCTCTCTCACACATAAACACACCCCACAGCGGACCACAAGTATGCTTTCAAGAACCCTCCGTCCTCTTGTTGTCCGCTCCGTGGTTTTCATTCTCAGCAGAGGAGGCGTTGCAGAGGGAGCCCAGTGAGCCCCCTCCCAGCCATCCTTGGGAAAGGTCTCTGGATGCTGTGACCGACTGACCAGGAGGGGAGGAGGCCTCGGGGAGCTCAGCTGTCACTGCTAGATTCAAGTGGCGCGCATAAGTGCATAGGCGGTATTAAGAGCCGTTTGAGCTGACGACGTGCAGCAAGTTGCGCAAACGTGACCTCGGTTCAGTGGCCGCTGTGATGAACCGCGTGTCCTGTTAGAAATGAAACGGGGAGTATTTGTAATCAGTCAGTCGCTGTTTTTAAATGAAATTCTCCAGATCCAGGCTCCTAAACGTGGCTGGTTCTGTGTTTGTTAGACAGACAAAGGAAGGGATTTGAAGGTACCATGTTGTGTCGCTTACACCGATCAGCCACAACATTAAAACCACTGACAGGAGAAGGTGACGATACTTGTGACAATTCAGTGTTCTGCTGGGAAACTTTTGGACCTGGCATTCATTCGTGTGGATGTTACTTAGACGTATAGCACCCACCTAGACCAGATCAAGCCCCTCACCCCATAGTAATGATAAAAAAACAGTTTAGGAACAACTAAAAAAAAAATATGAGAAACAGCACAAGGTGTTGACCTGGCCTCTAAATTCACTAGATCCCAAACTGATCACATATCTGTGGGATGATCCACAGAGGCCCCTCCCCTCAACCCAAACACCCCAACCAACAACATCCTGTTACCAGACACCACATGAAAACCCTCAGAAGGCCCGTGTCCATTCTCTGATGAGTCTGTTTTGGAGTCTCAAGGGAGACATAACAGTGGTCGTAATCTTATGCCAGATCAGTGTCACATATCCGTCTGAATCCAGATAAGTGTGAGGAGCTAAACTGACGCCCTAGCCAGCGAAGGCTCGCGCAGAACAGGTGCCTATAATCCTCTTAAAGGACAAACTACCTTTCTAAAGTTTTTGCAGCAACGCAGCCTCTCCCCTTTTCTCCAGCCTCGGCCCAATAACAAAAAAAAAAGACACGTGATTCGTAAACGATAAAAGAAGCCCTCTTCAGCCAGTTGAATGTGTCTATCGAGGACTATTGTCGCGTCCAGCCAGATAACCTGTCGCCCTGTTTGACCTCGCCAGGGAGCGGTTGCTAGGCGATGGGAGGTCGCAGCGCTCCAACAGTCTGTCCAACCAGAACTTCCAGGCCAAGCTGACGCTGCAGATCACCAGAGACCCGGTCCTGGACAGCAGCACGGGGCACGGCTTCACCCTCACCACAAACGCACCCCTGCTGGTCAGGGACGTTGCCGCAGGTACGCGGGGGGTTTGTGTGCGAGCGTGCGTGTGTGCGTGCGACTTGTTTGTCCGTGTGGATGAGTGCACTATGTTTTCCTTCTTCCCCTCCAAATGGCCACCTGCTTCATGTAACGTTGCAACGCCTGCAGTTAGTCAGGATTTACACACTCTCTTTGTCCCCCCGCCCGCCAGCCCCCACTCCCCCCCTCTCTCACACACACACATATTGACTCTCTCTCTCCTGGCATCCAGACTGCAAGGCACGGTGCCAGAGAAGCCACAAAAAAAAACAAAAAAAAACAACGCAGCCACCTGCTCATCCTTTCTAAATTCAATCACTTTTCATTTAGGCATCTTTGATAGGGGGGATAGAGAGTGAGAGACAGAGACATGCTGACCCGTTGCTTTTTTGTCCGCCTTGTAGAATAAGCCGATAAATGCCCCGAGGAGGGTCCCGCCCTGACACTAGCTCTGTAATTGCCGTGAGCTGCCAAAGAAAGAGGGGGGACGAGAAGGAGAGAGGGAAGTGAGGACAGAAGACGAGATTTAATACAGGGAGGAGACGCCCGCGGGAGATAGACTACAACCAAAGTGCAAATATGGCTAAAGATAGATAAAATAATGAGTGTGAAAGTGTGCGGAGTGCAAGGAGGGAGGGAATATGGGTGATGCCCTTAGGGGTTCAGGAGAAGTCAGGGAAGCCTTAGCGGTGAGGAAAGTGATGGACGACGGAGGATAGGGAAGGAAAGAGGAGGAATGGGCAGGTCTTCAGGCAGCAGTGTCATGAAAACTTGATGGGGGTGCTCTGGTTTGCTGGTCCGTGTGTGTGTGTTTGTGTGTGTGTGTGTGTGTGTAGGAGCTGGCAGAGCAGCGCAGTGAGCCATCAGTGGGTCAAAAATCAGGGCCAGACAGGGCTTTACCAGGCGGAGAGAGGGGGTTTGCGAAAATCTGTGTGTGTGTGTGGTTGTCCATCTTTGCTCACACGTGCGCCTACAGTACTGTGTTTGTGTGTGCTAGAGTGAGCTGAAACCGCTGTGCCTCGGCCGCGCTCTCTTGCCTGAAGATAAATGAGTAGAAATAACTAGAGAAAGCAGAGCGGAGCCGAGCTGGAAGAGACCCAGAATAGCCGTAACCCCTCACGTCCCGGAGAGCTCGGCTGAACGCTGTCGAGTCAGCCATGTTGAATAAGCACATGTGCCACTCTGTGTGTGTTTGTGTGTGTGTGGGTACTTTCATCTGTGTGTATATCCTAATTTGTCCCCACGTGTGCTGGCTTTTTATGCTGAAGCGCTCACTCTTTTCATTGTGTGAATATGCGTGTGTGTGTGTGTGTGTGTGTGTGTGTAGGGAGTCCTGCAGATGGGATACTATACCCAGGAGACCAGGTGTTGCAGATTAATGAGGCAGTTCTAGAGGATCTGAGTCCAGAGCAGGTGGAAAACGTCTTAAGGTGAGTATCTGTCTATCAATCTATTCGTCATTCATTTGTCTTAGTTAGCGTTCGTTAGCACAGTGATTCAAACTAACGTCTGTTGGTAATGGGAAATGGTCTTGCTTTTATGTAGCGCTTTACAGTCACAGAGGTTCAGCGTCTTGCTCGAGGACACTTCGGCATGTGGCACATTCTGTGGGTCGAACCGCTAACCGCTCCACCTACTGATCGACAGTCACCCCTGTTGTCTCCCACAAGCTCCAAATCATCATCGTAGTCACGTTCTGCCCCGTCAAGTCAGGATAAATCACCTGTATTAGCTGCATTTAATGCAAAACACCAACCGATACTGCATATACACTCATAATTATTCTAATGGCTAATTAAAGAAAGCTGATTGACTGACACATGCATATCATACATAAGAAGTGTAACTGAAAAAAAAAAGGATTTTACATCTAATTAGTTTGTTAAATACAAATACGAATACTTTTTTACCTCAACAAATACAGATAGTGGATTCTTTCCACAGCCCTATTGCATATACATCCACAATTATTATACTGGTTAATTAATTACACATCCCATCTATCTCAATAGGTCAATCAAAAAGCAACATAAATCACGTCTTGTATACAAAATCAATTCACAAGTGTGTATTGAACTGTGGGTGCTGTACCTTTTTGACCTTTCAGTTTTATATATAGAATTATTACTATCAGTGCATCTATCAATTCATGAAATGTAAACAGAAAACGTGTAGAAACTCATGTGGCATGCTGAGACCAGTGCATCTGGTCCATCCAGTGACTAAATGCATCGTCATCTCTGTTATCAAGAATAGATCTCTGAGATCGTTTGGATGATTCGCAGGTGACTGTGTGTGTGAAAGGTTTAGCGCATAGAGGGCAAAGGTCAGGGGAGAATGCGCTTGTTTGTCAGCTGGACAGAATGATAATAATCTGTTCACGCATTGTGTTTAAACATGGATGTTATATATATTTTTTCTCTCCACCCAGGAACTTGGAGGATTGCATTAATGTGACTATCCTGCGGCACATGACGGTGAGTACAAGGAAGACATTGATGACCACCCCTAAACACAAGAGCACGCATTCACAGAAGCTCATTACACCACATTTCATTTGAACATAAGCCGCCTGTGTGTCTCCGAGCATGTGACGGTAAACTGGCATCTTCTGACTGGATTAGCTGCCTTCGCGCTGCGTAAAAGCGTAAATCTGCGTCTCAGTACAGCTGCATCCCAAAGTTATTTGTTGTCGGAATAAATTGTGTGGGTTAGAACGTGGTCTACCTCACGTATACGGCATAGTAATGGCGCGTGTCTGTGTGTTACAGAATCCCAAGTCCTCCATTATGTCGGCAGAGAAGAGAGCTCGCCTGAGGAGTAATCCAGTTAAAGTGCGCTTTGCAGAAGAGGTGGTGGTCAATGGGCACACTCAGGTGGGTAAATCTTATCTGATGCGGATGGAAAGCTGCCGTGATAAATGACTCTCATTCCTGGATCTCTCACACCTTTGAAGATTCTCTGTTTGGTTTCATCTTCTAACCTGTCAGGCTTCTTTTGCTTTCTGTTTTATCTCTCCTCATTTGACGTTGATCCTGTCTGACCACACCTCTCGCTTCTCTCCGCCAGGGAAACTCTCTTCTCTTCCTGCCCAACGTCCTGAAGGTCTATTTAGAGAACGGACAGACCAAGGCCTTCAAGTTCGACAACACAACCACAGTCAAGGTATTTAATAAAGGGGATTCTCAGGACGGTGAGGAAGAATTACCACAAAAGCATATTTGGAGCGTTTGGATTTGGTGTATACATATACACGTACAGTGGTCTGATGGAGATGCATATTGCCCTTGTACACCAAGTGGATTAGCTGAATATATTTATATATTAACAATGGACACAATCTGACATAAAACAGAAATAAAAGATTGAGTTATACATGTTACTGCCCAGAAGAACCAATGAGATACCCCCTTTGGTTTCCCACAAGCATCTCAAGACCAAACATGAATTGATCGACTGTATTTTCAGAAGGCTTTCTAGGAATAAGTGGGTGTATTTTGCAATTAAGCACACCACAAGTTATGGTGTGATTGCCCCGAAGGTGTGGGTAGGCTGCTGTCAATGGGGAATAGCATAAAACATGGCACCGTTCCTGGAGGAGGAAGTTATGAAACATTTAAAAGTGAGAAGAACAATATGGAACAATTCAGAGCTGCGTAGCAATGAGGCTAACGTGGTTGTTTGCAGGGTGCAGCTCGGTTTTTATGGGCAAGTCTAGTTTGCAGACGGAAAGTGCACTTTAAAGAATCATCATAAGTCGCCTCAAGTAAGGTCCGCGTGTGTTCTTCATGAGCACTGCGTTTACCGTCGTTGTAACAGCTTTTGTGTATGCATTTCAGTTTGTATTCCCAGACAAAGGGCAGCTGAGAAGGAGAGTCAGATTTGTCCATCTGCCCTCTGCAGGCTGGGATGAACCATGTTTGTCTAAGGGGTCTGAGCTGTTGGTTTTTCATCATTCCAGGACATTGTTTTGACTCTGAAGGATAAGCTGTCCATCCGGGCCATTGAGTACTTTGCCCTGGTGCTAGAGCAACAGTACAGCATCACCAAACTACTGTTACTGCATGAAGATGAGCTCATACAGAAGGTACAGTAGCTGTGAATGGAGGATTAAATAAATCATAACTCTCAGCTGAGACAGTTTCCCAGACGCCAAATTATTTACTCTTTTATATTTTCTTGTTCTTCACCAGGTGGTGCAGAAAAAAGACTCCCATGACTACAGGTGTCTGTTCAGAGTTTGTTTCATCCCCAAAGACCCCATGGACCTGCAGCAGGATGACCCCTCTGCCTTTGAGTACTTCTTTATGCAGGTCAGAGAAGCTTTTTCTTTTATCTACAGCGATGCTTTGTATTTGCTTTATTCTCTGTTTGTCTCACGGTCTTTTGCTTTGAGCTTCACAGGCAGACACTGACCCCTTTCTCCCAGCTGTAAAAAAAATAATAAAACAAGTCTTATGCACATACACAGAAAATTTAATGTTTGATAGATCATGATGTTCAACTCCAGAGTCTCAGAAGTTTGCTGCTCTTTGTTTCTGGTACCAGTTGAAAAGTGTAATAACGTCATATCATTTTCTATCACGGCTTTGCTGTATATCATGTTGCCGTCACGCTGTGAGTCAGTAGTGAACTCGGCCATATGTGCCACTCAAGTACTTGAGTCTGATTACACACGGCTTTCAGATATAAACGCCGTGAAAGGTGCATGTTGTCTTTGGGTGTTTTTGTCCCACGGTAACAGGAGTGCCTCTTACATCATGTTGATTTATTGTTTTAAAATCAGTCTCTTCCTCCTGCTGTGTTTGTTCTGCCAGAGCTGGATTAAGATGCTCACGAGTTGTGTATTTTGTATTGTCTTGCATAAAGTCTGCGTTGGCAGATTATACAAGTTACTGTGAAAACATGGTGCTTCTCAGTTTACTGTAAGGACAATGTCTGACACTGTGATTGTGTTTGTTTGCAGAGTGTTGGAGATGTGCTGCAGGAGCGTTTTGCAGTAGAGATGAAGTGTAACACCGCGCTCCGCCTGGCTGCCCTGCACATGCACGAGAGACTAGATAGCTGCGGCCAGACCAGGACCTCCATCAAGAGTATTACGTGAGTTATATGTGTGTCATTTTAGGGTCGCACATGTAGAGCAGTGCTGGCCTCCACACAGCTTTTTCTATAATTTTGTTAATCTAGGGAGATTGTTTTGCTGCTGCTATTCTTTTCCGGGATGAAGCTGCTCGCTAATCTATTAGTGTGATGGAACAGATTTTTTGTGTGCACAGTGTTGTGTTCCATAACCTGTATGTGGAAGTATCTCAACTAGCACCAAATCTAATGAGCACAAACCCATTTAAGGGCCATCTCTTTGATGCACTGCTCCAACATTCATTTTCTTATATACTGCGCATCAGTGCTGTCACAAATACGATATTAATACAAATACTTCTGTTCCACACCGATACAGCTACCTCATATCGTAGTGATGATGATCAGATTTAAATAAAGGCGCTGTAGAGAGCTTGTTCTCAAATCTGAAAGAACTACTAACATTATCGTAGGCTTAGATGACAGAAAAAAATAGAAATATTGAACTGTTCAAAAAGGTCCCATCAAAAATTAATTGAAGCTGGGATATACCAAAACTTGGAATGAATTCGAACCGCACTGATGTAGCACCACAAAGCTAATACTAGTATACAGACAAGCTAATGTTAGTGTTGAAGGATTTGTGTGTAATTCATTCGGTAATAATATGACAAATGTTAGGTACAGGTACAATGACAGAGTACAGTTCTTTATTTATCTAATTTCACCAGATGTGAAAAGTTAGCTAGCGTATGAAGCCAGCATGGCAGTGAGTTGTTTGGTGGGAGCAGCGAGACTGGACGGTGGTTGAGATATTTGAAAAAAAAAAAAAAAAATCATAGTAACGCTGTTTAACATTTGTCATGTTGCTTTATGTTTTGACTTATTATCATTTTTTACTTTCTGTGAGTCCGTTCTGTTTTCATATGCTACACCAATATTTACTTGGTTTTCAGCAAACTGAATGAGGGACATAGTGGGTGGTGCTGTGGTTCAGGTTTAGAGCCTCTGAGCTCCTCATTAAGAAGCCTATTTGTGTGATTTGCCTCCCTCTACGTATGCCTGTGTTGGCAGAAAGGAGTTTGGCCTGGACAGCTTCATCTCTCCCACGCTGCTGAGCAACATGAGGGAGAAGGACCTGAGGAAAGCCATCAGCTACCACCTCAAAAAGATCCAGTCCCTGCTAGAGCCACGCCAGAAGGTAAATACAGACTGAATGATGAATGGCAGGAAGCACTGAGAGGCGTAAAGAGACGGATAGTGACAGTCCCGTTGTGGCTTTGGGGTACTTTGTAGCTGACATTTAATTTCCCTGGGGTTTGAATTGGTAAATGGTACACCAGCAGGTTGGGATAAGATAGATAGGTAGGAGGGTGATTAAATGGGAGTTGTAGATCTGGGGCTTGGGTAATGTTTCGAGGGAAAGGAGTGGGGCGTATTTTCTAACATGTCCTGTTGGCCACATGTTGGATCTGTAACACTTTTCTCTCTGTATCCATGCTTGCTGTGTTATAGGTAATATCTGCTAATCAGGCCCGGTTGGCCTACCTCACTCAGTTGGGAGAGCTCATTTCATATGGGGGAAGATCCTACACGGCAACAATGATGGTAAGGGTTGGGAGCTGTATGCATATCGTGTGATGGGTCCATTTGCTGAATCATACGATACCAAACAATTTGGATTCAATCTTTCCCACCTCCAGCTTCAGGACAGAGAAGTGTTGGTCAGCTTGCTGGTGGGAGCCAAGTATGGGATGAGTCAGGTCATCAACCACAAGCTCAACGTGATCTCTACACTGGTCGAGTTCAGCAGCATCAGTCGAGTAGAGTTGCTCTCGGAGTCGGACAAAGTCAGCCTACTGCGCATCTCCCTGCATGACATGAAGGTATGGGAGACACAGGCTACGTATACATGCACATGTTCATAGAGATGCTAGGCTCTATTATTCATGTAGACACTGACACAGATACAAAAATGGATGTTCACCCACCGCACTATATTCTCACCAAATCTCATGCTAGAATAAATATAGGTCACGCTTTCTTCCTCCAATACACACAGAACAGTATGTAGCCTAAGGGAGTGTGTGGTAGCTATATAATGTTAATTCACTGACTCAAAGGTGACTATTTCTCCCTCTTTCTCCCACTCCATCGCCTCCCCCTTTTACCCTTTGGCTTTAATCACTACTGCTTTACCTTATCTTCTGCAATGCCCTCCCCCTTCGCAGCCATTTGCCTTACTGATGGACTCTCTGGCAGCCAAAGACTTAGGGTGTCTGCTGGGAGGCTACTGCAGACTCCTGGTGGATCCCAGTGTTAATGTCTTCCGTCTGGGGCGCCCAAAAGTGAGGGTGCACCGGATTCCTGCTGAAGAAGGTGTGTGTGGGAGGTTCGCCGTACTAGAGGGCGTGTGCTATGAATCCCTATCAAGTGAGCAAAAACTGTTTCACTTCAATCAATAGATTTCTGGCTTTGGCCTTTTGATAGAATTTTCATTGTCACCAGCCAGTACGGGTACGGATAAAAAAGACAGTCATTTAATACCATTACACCTAAACATTATTCAGTTCAACCATTGCACTAACACAGTCTTTGCATTGCTTGTCTGGTGTTTCTTTATCTTCTTCATCTCATTAGGTTATGTGTCACGCTGCTGCAGTGATTCAGATGACTCAACAGATGAGGATGATCCAATGGATTCCCAGAATTACAGACGCCTAGATCCAGCAAGTCAGGACTGGGAAGAAAGGAGGAAAGAGGAAGAAGAAAAGCGGAGGGAGGAGGAAAGAAAAGAGAGAGAGGAGTACAAAGGCAAACAGGAAGTGAAGATAATAGTGACAACGGAAGGTAAGGAAAATGAGAGTGAGGAGGAAGGAGGAGCAACAGGAAGTGGTCTGCGTAAGTTCAGTGTCATGGATGAAGAAATGAACCTGGAGACCACCTGGTACCACACTGACCCACGGGTCACCAGCAGCTTCTCCAGCCTGTCCAGTGGTTCGCTGAGCGCCGCCCTGGAAGAGAGCAGCGCCGCAGCCAAAGCCCCATCTCGCGTGGATGCTGTTCGTGGGCTACGCACAGGCGAGAATCTTCCAAACTTGGATGTTCATCACCCCTACCTCCTGGAGCCAAAACTACACCAAGGGCCCCTACGACCCACAAACCTCAATTACCGTGGCAACGATAACTCTTGTCTTTGCTTTGCTGAGCTCAGTGCAACTGATTTCCTTCCTAGCCCCCCTGAGGCTACTAGTGATGATTATGACGACGAAGAAGAGGAGGAAGAGCGGGGAGTCAAGGAACTTAGACGTATCTCCAAGATCCCGAGTTCAAGGGATTTGAGAATGATTGACAGCATACCCTTTCAAAGATCACCCATTAAAAGAAAGAAAAAGGCCCCTCCTAAAGTCCCAGTAAGGACAAGTTCAATTCCTGGGCACAAAGGAGAACAGGCTGAGAACCGCTTGTCTAAGGATGAAGATGCTTTATTTCTGACTCCGTCACCCAACCCCAAACCAGCTCTTTTGGTCAAGGAGAATGCCTCAGAGTCTGATGATGAGTTTTTTGATGCACAGGACAGATTTACTCCACCAGTTCCCGATCTATCAGGTTTGTATACAGCATTGTTGATATGACTTTGTAGATGAAGATGACAGTTTAACTTTGTAACTTAATTGTAAAGATTCTTTGTCTGGTTTGAGTATTGATGACACATGGGAATAATTAAATGTAGTGTGATTAAGATGGTTGCATTGGAGCTGTGATATTTATATCAGTCTGTTGATGCATTTCTCTTTCAGACGCTGAGCTGGCTGATCGGAGAAATGCTAATCGTTTAAGTGGGACCTGGAATGGTCTTCCAGCCGCCCAAGGGAAAGAGCCATTGTCCCATCTTGCCAATAAAACCCAAAGCTGTAAAATAAAGAAGGAAAAAGAGAAACCTAAAGGTCCTGCAAATCAACTCATTAACCAACAACCAAGTCCTACAAAACAGTCCCAGAAACCTGAAGTTAAGGTCAAACCACCACTGGCACCGAAACCCCAGCTGCCTCCCAAACCTCAAATCATTCCTCCAAAATCCCCCCAGCATGGGAGATCTTACGCCCAGTGTAATGGGGATGCCTCTGGACGCATGTCTTCCGAACTCCTGGAAATGGAGCCAGACACCATGGAGTTTAAATCTGTCACATCAGGTGGACTGCCTCTGTCATCGTCCCTGATTACAGCAGTGCGATGTAGCAAGCAGTCGGTACCCATCACAACGCCACAAGCTGAGGAAAAATTAAAAAGGCAAGAAAGCAGTCCCAAAAAGAAGAAGGATCTGGTACAAGGGAATGGAGCACATGTGATTTCCAAAGACAAAGCAAACATTTCTGATGAAAAACAAAATCATAAACCAGAGGGCAAAAGCAATGGGACTGATGGACTGATACAAAAGCCAGCACTCCTACAGCTTATCTCTCACTCTAATTCAGGTACAAAGCTAGCTACTCCCCCTCCAGTGCCTCCAAAACCCACTTCTCCCACCACTTTTCATCCCTTATCACTTCCTGCTAGCTCTCCTGTCACCCCTACTGATCCAAACCAAGGGATCTTTAAGGATTGCGTCACTCCGCCAAATGGGATCCACCCGTGGAGCAGTCGCAATGGTAGCATCCAGTCAGGACCTAGGAGGGTCTCTATGAGCCATGAGAGCCTGTCGCCCAAAAATACAGATGCACCCCTTACTCTTACCACCTCCCTGACTTCAACCACCTCTACTGGTGTTGGGGGGATGGAAAACAGAGAACCTGGAAGATCTGGTTCTGGATCTGACCTGAGAACCAGCTCCTCCAGCCTGGGGGGCAGACTTCCAGCCTCTGCCCTGAGAGGGAAGATCCAGGCTCTGCCTTGGTACATGACCCGTTCCCAGGAGATTCTAGGGACACTTGACTATCCCTCCACTAGCTCCATCAATGGAGACACATCTGGATTTGGCTCAGGTTTGTCCGTAGCCAGTGGTTTATCAGACCTAAACAAAACCCCTGTCAAGGATAAAGAAATCGTGACCTCAAAATCAGAAAGCAAAGGGAACATTTTAGATGATGGTGCTGAGGTTGTGATAGCAACCATCAAAGAGGCCCAGGAAGTGACCTCCCACATAAAAAAGGCCAATGGAACTAATGGCTCAGACCATGATCTGAGTTTTAGAGAAAATAGTGCACACAGTGCCAGTGTTTCCTCAGAGCAGCCTCAGTCACGGTCTCATTCAGCGGTGGGGTTGGGAGGTGTGTCCGACATGCAGATAGGTGGTGACTCGCCAACATCATCACAAGCAGACAGTACTCCGCAACGGGAGGCCTGTGGCTGCCGCACCGTTTACGCCAATTGTTTCAGTGGAGACACTGAGGATGGTGTTAGCTTTGATGAGGAGCTCACCGTTTATGAGTTTTCCCGTCGAGTACGCCCGAAACCTACGTGTCCAGCACCAGTCCCCTCTCCAACAACACCCTCTCCAAAACCCAATATTCTGTCATTGCTGAGAGATAACCCTCGTCCACTGTCTACCTTCTCCACTGCCTCCTCTGAACTCAGCCCTCTAGTTTCACATCCGGTTTCACCCACATCCTCATTTGGTGGTCCTCTGCGGTCGCTTACCAACAAGAATTACGGTGGGTTGAGGGGAGGCTTTACTTCCCTACGTCAAGATATAGATCAGCTTCTTCTGGTGTTGGAGAGGGGAAAATTTGAGCAATCGCAACAGATATGTGGAGATTCAAAACAGGAAAACACAAGCATAACAATAGGGCCTGACCTGAATCACAATGGAACTCAAGACAGTACTACCCTGGCACAAAGTCTAAATTGTAGTGGGTCAAGCCCTGCTGGCATGACAGAGGCTGAAAAGAATCTTCTCCAGGCAGAAGCTCGGCGGCTGGCATCCGGGTGTCAGCGGGCCACACGTGTAGGCTGGGCGCCTGATGAAGCTCTGCGATCTTTATCCAACAGCTTCAGCGCCCTGGTTCAGCTGTCAGCAGCTTGCCTGCGAACAAATCCCTGCCCTGGTTGTGACATCTGCCATAATGCGACTTTGCTCAGCAGGGATGAGGACGATGATGACGGCCAGGAGGCAATGGACAAGCTAAAGGAGATAGTTGGTCTGTACCGTGAGTTTGTTGGGGCTGTTGAGACAGCTGGAACTGGTGCTGGGGTCGGGGGTAAGACTGTGGGCCTCACTGGGTCTGCACAGGGTCAAGGGGAAGGTGACGGCGTGAGGCTACTAGCCAAACGCTGCACTGTGCTCATCTCCTCTGTATTCGCACTCACCCAGCTCTTCCGGACACGCACACTAGACCCGTCGGACAGACCCGGCCGCGTACCTCTCAACTTTTGACCTGTGAATTTTTACACACTCATAACCCACTGGCCCTAGAGGTGAGACAAGAGGAAACAGCACAGAGCTAACTGGTGTGTAACTCCTGTGTTCTTGTACAGTAAGTGCCATGCACACCACAGCACAGACACATGACACATAACCCACACAGAGACACATACACAAAACATACTCCTACAGGAAGAGCTCCTTGGACGCATATGGACTATGCATTTGTACATACGAATTTTATAATTATCTTATAATTCTCTTATTTTATGAAACAACGTGTATGTATGTAAGGATGAATAACCCATGTATGTATTTATGTATTTATTTTTACAATATTTGCACCATGATCTGTGATGTGCAGGTCTCTGGTGAGGAAAAAAAAATCTATGGATGTCACTGGAATTTTTATGTTTCCTTTCTTTTTGAGACAGTATTATGATTTGATTTTTTTTTTTTTTTTTTGCTGCTTTGAAGATTTCTCCACTCCACAAGGTGTAATCTGTAAATTGTCATTTTTCAAGTTTAATATCATAGTATGTTTACTTAACAAAAAAAAACAATACAGAAAATATACTTTATCGCTCTTGTGAAATATAGTGATTAACTCATTTGTTTTATATGTGCAGGGTTTCCTTTTTAAGGATTTAGTTTTTCAACGTTACAGTCACATATAAATGGGATACAAATCTATACCATTACACAGCAGGGAGAGCACTTTTGACTGTTACAGATTGCACCTTTTTACGAGACACACATCCTTGTGTAAAGTGTTTTTCTACCCTTTCCCTTTCCCAAACTGACTCCGAGTGAATGCTTCTTGGAAATACTCCCACGTCCCCAAACATATGCAGTATTATAACATTGATCTAGTTTTCATCCAAAGGACACAGCGTATATATATTTTCTGGGAATGTGTGGGTCGGCTCCAGGCAGCAAAGCGCGGGACTTTGTTTATGTTTTTGACTCGGCACAAGAGAGACTGTTAAACTCTGTCCAGATGTAGCAAATATCCAAAGTCTTACAACACTGAGCCACAAACTGTTCCCTGCTATGGTTTCCTCTTTGGGGCGTGCCATTTTATTAATAACTGACTGACTGACAGATGGACTGACTGCTGTAGGCTGGGGTCAGAACTGTAGATATACATTTATATCTCCGTGTCCTACTCTGTCCCTGACCTTAGTTTATGGCTATGCAAACATAAACCCCTCAACTCCCAACATGATGTAATATTCTTTTTCCTGTGCTGACATTAAAAAACAACAATAGCTGCATTATGTTTGTCTGAATATAATGGATGCTTTCTTTGTTTGGAATGTTGGCTTTTGTCTTGTTTCGGGAAAAAACTTTTTGCATTATGGATTGCAACGTTTCGCGAAGTTGCATGGCATTAGCACATCGTCGATATAAAGACTCCTGTCGGTACTGATGTCTGTGAATTGTCGGTGAAAGGATTGCGTTGCTCGATCAGTTTGCTGATGTACAGTGTTCACCAATCAGCTCGTCCACATCACATGATGCCAGCTCACTTGATGAGCCATCCGGGTTTCGAGGATTTACTTGAGCCACCTGAGACAACAGGAAGGTAATTAAGTCAAATCAGGCTACGGTTGCTTATTCAAATATGATCAGGGGGGGATTAGCTGAAATAAAGACCGCTTAAGTGTTCAGAGACAGCTGGTGAGGAGAAAGGTTGTATATTTAATCTGCTAGGATGATGACTGAGGGAAATTTTTGTCAAGGTGACGCGTGGACTGCTTCACAGCTTCCGGTAACGCCACTGAGGTAACGTCCTGTAGCCGTGTCCATCATAGTGCCAACGTGAAGACACTCCGCTGCGTCTCAGGAGTGCTGCTGTTCATCGAGCGGGCTCAAACAGTAAAGAGTGCCTGCGTTTCAGACTTCTTTCTGTATGGTGAAATTGTGCAAACAGCATTTCATATCCGGAGATAACATTGTGTTTCTACATAGGTAGTCACTTTTGCGTACCCACGTACAATGAAGTCAATGTACCAAGAAATGTATTGTTTGGGAATAAATGACACACTGACCTTAACGGTGCTGGACGTGTTCTGGGATTTATCTGATGGAAGTGTGAGTTGTGTTCAATTTCACATGGCGAACTTTATTTATGAGATCAGGAGACCTTAGGGCCACCACCGTGTCCTAACATTCAGCACAGCAGAAATAAATAAACGAGGTCTGAATATTAACCTCGGCCGCGTAAATAGCCTTACTACTGTCTGTGTACCTCCTCCGCTCTACTAATGCAGTTAGAGAGGATTACCGTGGACGCAGACACAGACACGCTAGGATGCTACACTTCCACAAAGGCTTGTTTATCTATTAATGTAGCACAGGAACCTCACCACTTTGTGCTTTCTCTTATTCGGCACTTGCCCCTAAATTATTCACGGAGAGAAGCTAAATTGAGCAAAACCGCAACTCCTATTATTAAAACAGCTTCTTAAATAATGAATTTAAATAAGAAGATTTCACCTAATAGTCCCAAAAGAGGTGGGAAGTGTTGAGAGAGCTGAGAGGTTTTGTCATCACAGCAGCTCAACCCTCACTGATCCAAAGTCCCCATGTCAGATTGTCCTTAATCTGATCATTATCTGCAGCCTGACTTCATGACACATTAATCTACAAAGGAGCAAACTGAACTGACCCGCGCGCGCAACACACGTCCTGGTCCGACTGCGCGGTCCTGCTGCTCGAGCCACTTCTAACGTCCGATGCATAAAAACACGACAAGGTGTTTAACTACACTTAAGTCCGCTCACCTTCTCCACAATGCGTCGTCGTACGGCAATGCCGTTTGTGTGACCGGTTACAAAGAAAGGATTACAGTGCATATATGGAAAAGGGCCGGTCAAACATTAGACACATTATCGACATTTACTCATACTTCGAGAACAAGACGCACAAGAACCTGTTCAGTTTCACAATGTAAGGCTTCTATCAGTAAAACACCGTCATTTGTCATCTTTCTCCACGAGTCAAGCTTAATCTTTGAAAACAAACACGACAGTGGACTCTTTTGTCACCAAGTACTCCCCGAGTGACAGATTTATTTGTGTTTTTATTGGACTGACTTTAAATCACTGAATTTACGCACAATCATGAATTTGACATTTTCAGAGCGACGTGGCAACTTGTGCTTCAGGAAAGTCAATCAGCGAGGGAGTCCCACTATTAAAGTACAAAGTCTTACTTTCCAGGAGGAAACACTAGAAAATCCTAAAAAAAAACAAAAAACAAAACAAACAATCCATGAAACGTATTACACTGCGGACAGAAATGAAGAAATAACGCAGAGTGATCTTTTTACATGGCAGCTTGAGCTTTTTGTGCCACTGAACATTACCCTCTGCCCCTGTCCTCTCTCAGTACCATTACCCCTCAGCCTCTCTCTTTCTCAAGCGTCCAAGCAGCATGCCTGTCCTCTTCGGGCTGCTGTGCGGCGACTGCATCTACTCAAGCTTGAAATCTGAGCCCATTATGTCAACAGATGTTACAGGCAGAGAGCAGAGCAAGCGTGAGAGAAGGAAATATCAAAGTCTGAACAAAGGGAGAGAGATACATGAATAAAATAAAGGGCCGTTTATATATATGTATATATAAAAAAAGGAAACAAACATTCAGGAGCATTTTGTTTCATAGTCCGTGAAAGAGACAGTAGTCGTCCAAAGATCTGAAAATGCAGCCGGCGGTGTAATTTCTTCTCAGTCAACACTTTATTTATTGTATTAGGAGACATGGTTAAATTTTCTCTCTTCCAATTAATTTTAGAAACCGACGAGATCTGGGTGTAACTGTACGTTTTACTACACGACATGTAAATCATTGGGCACTTGTCAAAAACACAAATAACAACACACACTGCCAGTGGCACTTCAGAAAATGAACAAGGACAGACTGTATTTCATATCTCACTTGGATTAATAGTGTGAACATACAAGCTGATTAAAAAAAAAAAAGAGAGAGAGAGCCTGACATGTGTACTTTTGGTTTTGTTAGCATTTCCAAGAATCACTTAAACTATCGCGTCGTATTTCGACTGTGAACTCGCGGAGAATAAACAAACAGTAATTCTCCTTGACGATAAACCCCACTGAACAAATTCAATGGACAAAAGCATCGGGATTATTGAAGTGGCAGAATTTTTGCTTCACAGAGAAAACGATCTTGGACAAAACAAACAGATGTTTCAAAAACACCACAGCACAAGCAAGAAAAAAAGATTCTCCAACAAAACAGTGAATCCAGTCAGGCAACCTTTCCTTTAAACTGTGGAGGGGGAAAAAAAAAGTTCTGTTTGCTCCCCAAGTTTTGTACACAGAGCAAACGAGGGCGTTTCAATTGGACCCTGGCACAAGTTTTTATAGGCTAGTGTGTGTCTTGTTTATAATACTTTTGATAGTAGTAAAAAGTAACAATGGCCGGTGGTTATCTTACACTGACTGTTGGCCCCTGTCAGAAAATGCAACCGCTGTCTCTCAATCATAGAACCCGTGTCCCACCAATAGTGCCGGACAGCTAGTGCATCGGTTTTAGTTTCCTTCTTCAAACTGGCTCTATCCCTACATACAGGTTTTTCCCTTTAAATACGCTCTATATCACTCTAACGTCTTACTTCCATCCGCTCCACTCCTCCCCTCACATGAGCTTCAGCAGCAGCTCGTAGGTGGCGTTGATGATCCCCCAGGAGAGGAGTGAACGGTGGTAGTTGAGGTGGGCCCCTCGGAAGAGCATGGCCACGCTGCCGCCCCGCTCCCTCCACACCATTAGCAGCACGTCCCTGCAAGGCTGGAAGGCTCCACCAACCTGAGACTGAGCCCGGGATTTCACCACGTTTAGCGGGTAGAACATGATGCCGAGGGCCGCCCCCAGCACCCCCCCGCACACGAAATCGTTGACCAGGTGACCGGCCCTGCTGGTGGCTTCGGGGAGCTGCTCTTTAATCGGCCCCCGCAGCCCGAAGAAGAGCACGTTGCTGGGGCCGTTGCGGAGGAGTATGGGCACGAGGCCCCGGTAGCACTCCCTGACGCCGTGCTCGCTCACAAGTGTCCGGAAGGTGTGGGCCGTGTTGTTGAAGCGCCCGTGGTGCCGGTGGTCCTGCAGGAGGGTCTGCACGCGCTCAAACGGCGTCAGGAGGGCCTCGGCCATTCCTGCCAGCGCCGCGGCAAAGCTTCGCGTCACCAGCTCCGGCACGCCGCTGCCGCCGGCCTGGTCCAGCAAGACCCTGGAGAAGTCCTCGTACAGGCCGAACATGATGGCTACCGTAGTGGTCTTTTGCAGCAGGGGGGGCAGCAGGCCCCGGTAAAGATTCCTCAGCCCGTCCCTCTGGAGCTGGCGCACGGCCTCGGTGGCCAACACGCCGTGCAGCTGCTGGCGGAAGAGCACCTTCTGGATGGGGAAAGTCACCACGATGTTGGTAAAAGCCGCAACTGAGCCGCAGACGTAATGTTTCCCCTGAGGGCCCAACATGGCACCCAGAGCCCCATCAGGCAGCAGGGAACGGCCTCCTTTCGTGAGGGCAGCCTGGGGCTGAGGGGTCCGGGTTGACTCAGAGTCCATGGTGCTAACAGCCATGAGAGGCTTAGTGCACCGCAGCCTGATCCCCCAGCATCGCTGCACACTTCTGGAAAGGTAAAAAAACAACAGCAAAACAGTTAGTTTACATGAAAGCACATTAAATAATTAGTAATAATGAAAACAACAATGAAGCTAGAATTAATTAAACAAGGTATGATACGCAGTATCAATAACAATTATAGATAAATAATTATAAAGGAGTAGCAGCACAAATTCTTTCGGTATCTAGCAACACATGCTGAAAGTATTCTTTTTATTTCTTTACAACACGCTGCGGTCTTTATTGGTTGCGGTCTGAATTAAACGGCTCACACTCGCAAACTATAAATGTTGTCTGAAGAAGATTGAACCATTTCAATTCAGCCTTCAACTTGTCCACCCAGGCTGTTCCAACCGTCCACTGATAAAGAGTTATTTCACAACTTAACACACTGATAAGTCCGGGCCAAGTCAAGGGGAGGCCAGTGTAACTGTTAAGACACGTCTCTTGAATCAGTGTTCACTGTGAAGATCGCGCTTGAATATTAAGATTGAAGTGCGCCTTTTTACGTTTTTTTTTTTAAATGACAAAAACAAGTGCCACGACCTATTATAAAAGCAAGATTGTGCCAAATTAAAAGTAACTGTCTAGAGACTTTAAGTACATGAAGGAAGAACAGAAGTTCTCTAAATATAGACCAGGAAGGAGATAGTTGTGGAACAGCTATGAGGTCAGTGGAGGTCAACCAAAATATCACAGGAGAAATCTTCACCCACAATTTTAGGTCAGTGTGACAAACCAGAGTGTCACCACGTGGCTACTTACGTCTGAGAGCCCACCGTGGAATTAAAATACAGCCACAAGTCTAAAACAAAGTACCTTTGTTTGAGCACTTTTGAGTCTGCAGATCATCAGCCATGCTGCATCAGGGCAGCGTGGCTGATGATCCATAATAATTAACCTGCAGAGTATCGGTATCCATGCAAATGTACACTCACTGGCCATAACATTAAGTACACTAGTGAAAATTAATTTATTCCAACACCCAACACCAGTCCAGCTAATGTTAGCCTCATGGAGATTATATGTTTCAGTTTTGTTTGACACAGTGCAAGACAAGCGGCCATTAAACTGTGTGATCATATCGGAGGATGTAGTTTGTGGTGCTGGTGGTTAAACACAACAATGTTTCTATTATTTTGAGATCAACTACATGCATTTGTTTTCACTACTAATGAACTGGCAAGCGAGTGTATGTTTAATTTAAGTGAAACTGCACACGGAGCAGCACATCGAGAGTTGTTGGATCACCTATTATGACAGGAAACTGTAAAGAGATTGTAAATGTTAATGTGTGATTATGGGAATCAGAATGAATAGGGTATTATACTTGGGATACTTCTGGGATCACACCTGAATACAAGTATGACGTATTTTCCCATTACAGATAACATTACACAAACAAATGAGGTATCCGGCGTATGTAAAAGATTTGAGTACAAGTACAACATTCCTATTATGAATCCTGATGTTGAGCCTTAACTGGTGAACACGCCCTCTGTGCAATGCTCGCTCTTAGCTACCTAACTAGTCTTGTCATGCCTGTTTTCTAAACATTCCTGTCAGTCCGAAGGCTGGTGGAGACAATAAGACCTCGACTGCATTACAATGGCACGAAGCTTTTACTTGACTTGGAGTCAGAGCGGCTAAATGAAGGTAGCTTAGCTCAACAGGCTGACACCGGGATGCTAGGCTGGTTAGCAGACGCCTCTAGCTCAACGGCGCTAGCTACCGTGGCTCCCTGGTTACGCGTGACCCGTTAATTAGATTTAGGTTTAGGATAAAAGCAGAGTCGGACGCGGTCACTGTAAGCTACAGCAAAACACTGTGCCCTAGCATGCTAAGTGGCTAACACTATCCTGATGACTGATGATTGGTTGGAGACACCATTGACAGCAAATGAATGTCAAAAACCAAGCAAGAGCGCCTCACGCATTTGGTCACGCTTTCGCGAGTCTCATAAATTCGTTTTCTTGTTTTTTTACTTGCCATGTACACCAGTCGCTGTCCTATCCCCGGACAGGTAGAGAGCTGTTTTTTTTTGCAGGGTAACTGGGCCACCACTACTGTAGGTCGTGTCTGCAGCCCCAGCAGCAGGTGACAGCGTTGCAACATCTGCGCATGCGCGCGTCAGCACCCTTACAGCGTAAACCGAGTGTAACATAGGGGCGTTTCAGACTAAAACACTCTGTTTATTGTGTTGCACATTGTGAATGGCGGACATGCTGGTTTGTCAAAACACTCCAGATGTTTTTAGCGCACACAGTTCAAACATGAGTGCACTGAATAAAAGTACTTCCGCGTTGTTCCTGATGCTATCTATGGATCATGGATCTATGCCTATGGATGCTACTAGCTAATACGGCAGTGGTCGTAAAGCAGCGTCGCTTTTGCGACTACGGCGTGACGTCGTTATCGTAATACTAGAGAGTGTCGGTAAATAAAGCTTTAGCTGTATCTGGTTAATTCAGAAGGACTTTTTTAGATGAGTTGCCTTTTTGTTTTTACATGTATCTGTTGTTCTTATATAAGATATCTGAATAATAGAGCATGGTCTGGCTAACGTTTCAAACAAAGATGTCAACTGAAAGTCTTATAGCTAACCCTAGCTAGCTAACGTCATGTGTTGCTAACTTACATTTTGCAGAGACGTAGTCTCTAACGTTGGATATCTATCAACCAGAGGACCACTGTGCATCAAACTGCAGCGTGGGCTGCATGTTTGGTCAGTTTGTTTTCCTTCGTCACTGAAAGTTCAATTCATGTAAAATGTCAGCGCAAAAAGACTGCGAGTTTCTGGTGAAACGAGCCCGGGAGTTGGTCTCTGATGATCCCTGCGCAGCCAAAGCCTGGCTGATAACTGCCAGAACCCTTTACCCTACAGATTTCAACATACAGGTAAACACTAAAGCATCCACCTCAGCCTCTTCATTAACCACTGCAGACATAGAGATTTGTGTTTCAGTTACATGGTCGTGGGTCTGTGTTAAAAAAATGTATTTCACATATTTTGTTACAGTATGAAATGTACATCATTGAACGCAATGCAGAGAGGACAACTTCAGCAGGGAGGTTGCTGTACGACATGTGAGTCACAATCATCGGTCTTCCCACACCCAACCTGACAGAACTGAACAATAGATCCATAAGACGATTTGCAGAATAGGACAATGCACACCCACTCAACCTACACTTCATCCCACTATCATCAGGTCGTAGATACGGGACTTTTATATTATGACAGGCTGGCATAGGAAAACCCTTAATACCTGCAGCCATAGCCACTCTAAAAAACAGACCTCGATGATTTCTCTCTCCTCCCCTGTGTCTACCATCTATGTCCACCACATTTAATGTCCAATATCATAACTTGTTGTTGATTTGGGTACTTTCTTCTCTCAAGTGGAAACAAATCTCCGTTCTGGGTATAATCTTAGCCTGTAGTGTGTCTTTTGCACTAGAGTTAATGTAAATTACTGAGCCTGACCTAACAATGTCTAACAATTTGTCCATCCTCTAGGTTTATAAACTTCCCAGATCAGCCCATCGTGTGGCGTGAGATTAGTGTCATCACAGGCGCCCTACGCTCTGACTCTCAGGACAAGCATGCACAGTTTCTACGAGGTATGAGGAGTTCAAGTGCATTCATAGAGGAATGTGCATTACACTGTCCTTATAGTAAAGAGTGTCATGAAATTGGAAGCCAAGTCTGTTTGTGTGCTTGTCTCTCCTAGGTCTTTTTGAGACGCTGCCTGGTCGTGTGCAGTGCGAGATGCTGCTGAAGGCCACGGAGCAGTGTTTCAACACGTTGGAGAAGGCAGAGATGCTGCTGCTCCTCCTGAAGCGCTTTCCAGAGTCTGTCGTCCAACACGGGGTTTGTAATAACACCGCGAGTGTTGTGCTTTTGAGATTTGAAACCACGCGTAACAGTGAAACGGTAACAATCTGTTGCACTGCCAGGTCAATTTAGGAGAGACGTTGCTTGAGGCGGAGGTGTCGGAGAATGTGGAGACTCCCGTCAACTGCTTCAGAAAACTTTTCGGTAAGTGAATACTATAATAAAAATGTTTTTTTTATTAATTTGCAAAAGTACCCATGTCTCATTCTTTTCTTTTTTCTTTTTACAGTCTGTGACGTTCTTCCTTTGGTCATAAATAACATGGACATGCGCCTTCCAGCCAGCTTAATGCAGAAATACATGCTGAAAGCAGCTGAATTCTACATTAGTTATGTTACCCGTGGACCTTCATCGGATGTACAGATACAAGGTGAAGTGATACTCTGTTGAAGTTGAAGTTCTTATTCATTACCTGCCTGACATTATTTTCATTTCCTCTTGTTTTTTGTTTCAGGCTCTCAGGAAGGTGGGACTCTGAAGTCTCCCACCGTGTCCCGCGGTTCCCAGCGTTATGTGATTGACGGCCTGTCGGAAAAATCGTCGGTGGTGGCAGAACCTTGGGAGAGGCTGTTGGAAATCCTTGGCGTGGTCGGAGCACGCTGCGAGTGGCAGGGAGACAAGGGTCAGAGGTAATCTGTCAGTCTGCATGTCACTCAAATCAAATCAAACTTTATTTTTACAGCACCTTTCATAGAAATAAATTGCAACGCAAGGTGCTTCACACATAAAACAAACAAAGAGAAAACAAACCCTCCTCCCTTCCCGCACACACACACACATACTTAGACATAGACGGACTTTAATGATCCGCGAGGGTTGCACATAAATGTAAACAGTAGAGAGATAAAATAAAATGAGATTAAAGTAAATGAGATTAAGGTAAAATAAAAATAAGTATTATCTAAAATAAACAGTGTAATCAAAAAATTTACAGAATTAGCATCATGAACAAATATATAAAAGTAGTTGGCAGCAACAGTGTCCAAGGTGATGTGGTTGTTTGGCCAGTTGCATAGCAACAGCGGCATGGATCGTGTCGCATAGTGTTTCTTTGTCGCTGAGGGAGGGATGTAAACGCCAACGGAGTGTATCCGCCTCCTGAAGCTGGGCACAGACGTACTGTGGTCCTATGAACCAGGTCTCTAAGGCTCTTCTCATGACACACTCCCTCTGGGTCCCATCAAGCGCACAGAGTCCATTCATTCTGCTGCCAGAGACCTCACGTTTCCCGTCACTACAGACGGCACCGCCGACCCGAAACCTCTGGAGAGGAGGCCTCACTCCACTCCAGAATAAAAAAATAAACACAGCACAAAAAGACAAAAAATGACCAAAACCATTTTGACTGGTTCGAGGCACAGAAAAACAAGAACAAAACCTAAGAAGAACTAATAATAACCTAAAAATGTAAAAATCATGGCGCTGCTGGCGACATGCACAAGCACATGTATCTAACTGCAGCTACAATCAGTTAAGACTAAGTGTAATGCCACCTCTTTTCAATGTTGTTGAGACCTTATCGATCCAATTTTATGGTAATTGTAGAGACTCTAGTTTGTGGTGGTATCACATACCATCAGCACAAAAAGCAATCTTCAAAATCTTAACGAAATCTTAATATGAATCAAAATATAATCAGCAAGTTGAATAATTTGGAAAAAAAAAATGCAAATTATAACTCATGTCTGTAAATGTAAGAGCAACAGATATCATTAATAAATGTGCAGCAGTTAAAGATGATTTATAAACACAGGTGTGTTATTTGTTTGTATGTGCTCCAGGAGTTATGTGGACATGCTGCAGAGAGTGAAGGAGCTGTGTCGCTACCTGCCTGGTCTGGAAGGAGAAACGAGAGCCCGCTGCTGCAGTCAGGTGGTCATCTGTGCTGCGCTTGTCCTCTTCCGTAGTGCCTTCCTCTACGTCTCCGCCGTACAGCCTGCACTGTTCCAGGGTCAGTCTTCGTCTTTGCGAGCATAACATCGTTTCCTGTTTGTCTGTGTCTCTCAGGACACGCGTCTCCGTCATCTTTTCAACGAAGGGTTTTGACTGATTGATTGATTGATGTGTTTACGTGTCGTAGGGGTCAGCGCGTTGAGTTCAGGGCCCTGGATCCTCGTTGAGGATTTGAGCTCTGTGCATAACGATGTGGAGGTGGAGAGAGGAGCAATGAAGCACGCGCATAAGAAACGCAAACTGGCCGATGGGAGAGAGAAGACTATGGTGAGAGTATTTAAACGAGTTTTGTGTAATTTGTGCGTGTACTTTTGTTGCATTTTGCTTTTTAGTCACTGTGCCATTGTGCGTGCGTGTCATTGTAGAGCTCAGACGATGAGGACGGTTTGGGGAAAGGCCGTGGCCGACATATCTTAGTGAACAAGGCTGAGATGCCCACCTGGTCAGAGACTCTGGAGAGTTTCCGCACAGCGAGAGAAAGCTGGGACCTCCTTCACTCCCACGATGGTTTGGAAGCTGGTAAACAACTTTAATGTTCGCTGGTGTTTTTGACGACGTCAGTAGATGCTTGTAACTGGCTGTAAATGCCTTTTAACAACAAACAATAAAGAGACAAGGAAGAAATACTTGAAATGTTTTCATGTTTTTAGAGTTTAAGAAGATCTGTGCTACGTGGAAGACGGACAGCTGGCTGTGGTTCAGAATATTCCTGACCGACATGATCATATACCAGGCAAGATATGATTAACTTTTACTCTTCTTTGTGACAAAACACCTGTGGCCCTTTTATTTTTAGTAAGTACCAGCACCTGCTTAGACTGTATTCTGTTGCATTTAAGCCAGTTTATAATGTTTAGAAATAAACATTTTTGGGGAGGAGCGACAAATATAGAATATAATAATACATACTGTACATTATTATTATATAGATGTTAAAAAGGATAACACAACTGACTATACTTAATAATAATAATAATAATAATATGATGATGATAGGATTTAGTTTTGTTTCCTTGTGCCTCACGCGTTGGTCTGTTGTTCTACTGAATAATACTGATTACATGTGAATGTGTCGTCTCCAGGGACAGTACCGTAAAGCCCTCTCCAGCCTGCACCAGATGGCTGCCGTGCAACAGCCTCAGCCCGGGCAGCAGAGCCCCTCAGGTCAGGCCAGTCTGGAGCACCACAGGGCCCTCATACAGCAGGCATCCTGCCACTACGCACTGGGAGAGTACAGGGTACACAACCGCACACAGCCACACTCTGACAGTTTACGTCAGGAGAAGTGCTCAAACAAACACGCTTCTCTTTTCCTATATTCTCAAAGCAAACCTGGTAAAATTGTTCTAAACAGTTGTATCATATTGATGTAATCCCACTTTTGCATAAATATATTGTTCAAGTATAAGCTTTTTTTTTTTGTTTGTTTTAAACATTTTTAAGGTGAAGTCGATGCTATTACACAAAATACATGTTCAATGACCCGTGCTTTAAAGAAAACAGACACCAATTGGCCTGAAGGTGGCGATATAGTTCCAGTTTATTACAGAGACTCGTTATTCCACATAGAACAACCCGCTGATGCTTGACAACAGTGTACAGTTTACAAAAAAAAGAGCAAAACTAAGCAACCTGTATATGAATGAAATGCAGTACAATATTCCCACACTGTGTACACTTCTCATACTGTTTGTTATTCAGCTGGCCTGTGAGAAGCTGCTCGATGTCGTCAGCGGACTGGTGCCCCCGAACCAAGAGCCAACAAAGGCCCCGGAGGATCAGAGCCGAGTCAAGACCAAATCTAGGAAAGGTAATTGTTCCTGAGTTGCTGGCTGACCCTGACCATGGACAGCCTCCAATGAGTTCTTCAGCGTCGGTTACTATGGTGCATTCCCGTGTGTCGGTTCGTTGTTGTGACCACTGATTCAAGTGCTATTACATGGAGTAGTACCACTTAGACCACAAGTTCCCTTTACTGCAATCTGCACGTTCATTTCACATCCACATGACCAACGGTTCACTAACCCCTGAAAGTGCGTGACCGGTACATACGTTTTATTTAATCGGAGCGTTGTCCTCTTTGTGTTTTAACTAGGTAACGATCTGAGGCTGCTTCCCTGCACCAGTAAAGCCGTGTTACCTTTCTGCCTCCAGCTGATGCTCGCCTGCTTCAAGGTACCTTCAGTTACATCAGAGGAAATGAATGAAATTTAGAGCGCAGAGTCCATGTTTCTATGGGAAGACTTTAAATAAAACACGCTCTGTGATTATCACATGGTGTATTTTTCAAAACCGGATTCAGATGCACCGTAACACCTGGCTGAACAACTTCTCCTCTTCTCCCTCCGTCAGCTCCGTGCCTTCACAGACAACCGTGACGACCTGTCCCTCGGCCACGTGGTGGTCCTCCTGCAGTACGACTGGCCGCAGGGAGAGATGCTGTTCTTAAAGGCGGTGGATAAAATCTGTCAGCAGGGCAGCTTCCAGTACGAGAACTTCTTCAACTACGTCACCAGTATCCTGCTGCTCAGACACAATGAAGCTCACTTAACATATTTGCATAATGTTGAATTGCGGTTTCTCGTATGTGCGCTCTCGCGTCTTGGACGTTGGTTTCCATGAGCCTACGACCTCTCTCAGACATCGACATGCTGGAGGAGTTTGCGTACCTGCGTACTCCGGAGGGAGGGAGGATCCAGCTGGAGCTGCTGCCCAATCAGGGGATGCTGATTAAGTAAGCAACTCCCGTTCTGGGGTTTTTTTTCAGCTGGCACCGTGACTCTGCACTCTCCCGTTCTGTTGGTGTGTTTTTTAAAGAGGGCCGCTCTGCTGACTGATGATTTACGTAGACATGGCCTGTGGGGAAAGTTTCACTTTGAATTGATAAAGCTGTTAATGGAGCGGGCTTCGTAAAGAGAAAGGGGTTTATGGTGAAATAAAAGCTACAGTCAAACTCCTTCGTTATTTGCTGTGGACGTTTAGACACTTGAATGCACCCGCACTGACTGAGAGTTCTCGAATGTTGCTGTCCCTCAGGAACCCTAGCCCCGCCCTGGGGGTGGAGTTAAATACCCTTCTTCTACAAGGGGTGCAGACCATGGACAGGTACCCCAGGCCCCTCCTCCCACAGTCCCCATCCCGCCCACTCCACCTTTCTCCATTCCCAGCTTCAAGGCTTGTCATCCCCCAGTTTTAATTTGGGCCTGTCATTTTACATCAAGAGTTAGTCGTTCTTTGATTTCCTGTCGGCGTTTGTTTATTTGAGCCATTACTCGTCTTTCTGTGGTCATCACTCTCGTTGTTCTTGTTGTTGTTCTTGTTGTCGTTCTTGTCGTTATTTAAGGCTAATGTTGGTGTCGTTGTACAGCCAGTTTAGTTCTTTGCCTTTTCATAACACTTGATCTCATTTCATCCGTGGACATGTCTTATGTGGTCATGACTGGTTACGATGGAACATACGTTGTTTGAACTTGACTGGCTGATTCATGTGTGCAGGGTGAAAGTAACGTGCCGACTCCATGGCTTTGTCTTTACTACACACCTCATATAGATCTCAGTCTCTGTTTGATACATTTCTGACGGCGTTTTACGTTCGTATTTATTTCACCCGTCCTTTCATTCCTGCAGACACCACACAGTGACTCGAGGAATCACCAAAGGAGTGAAGGAGGATTTCCGTCTGGCCATGGAGAGGCAGGTGTCGCGTTGTGGAGAGAACTTGCTCAGCGTGCTTCACCGTTTCTGCATTAACGAGAAGATAATCATCATCCAGTCTCTTCCTTGACACCGGGCCTGTTGCTGTTCCAAACGAACTGCAGTTGAGCTGACTTTATGAGTCCTGGAGCTTTTTTTTTTTACACATTTCTACTCGTCTTCGTCATCCGTCTCCAAAGTCTTTAAGAAAAGAATGAGCCTGTGTGTTGTTGACCGATCATTTCAGAGACTCAAAGCCGATTTTGAACATACAGTATATAGTAGTAGTAGTATGTGAGTGGTTTGTCTGTTTGTACAAAGTTGAGGTGTTAACAGTCAGTACTGATAAAAGAAGAAATTGCATTTTGATACTCTTTGTTTTTTTCTACAATCTCGAGAAAACATTAAGTTTATGTGGATGTTTGAATAAAATGTCACTTGAATGGTTTGGTTTCATGTACCAGTTACATCTTGATCTTCATCTACTCATAAAACTAAAATGAAATGCTCACAAAGGTGATTCCATATACACATATATATACATATACATATACATACATACACACACATGTGTGTATATGGGTCAAAGACATATAAGGACTTTAAAAGTGGCAAAAAATCTAAATCAAATCTAAATTCTATTAATAATAATAAAAGAACAACAGTACAACATCAAATCAATGTCTAAAAACCTACAGCTACTGAATTGATCAACATGTCCAGTCTCTCTAACAGAGGACATGTCCTGGGTAACAGAATATCTTCATTATCCGGGAAGGACATATCGTTAAATTTTCATTTCTTACAGTAAATACTCATATGAGCAAGTAAAGTGGGGAGAACTGAGTAACAAATTGTACTTTTTAAAAAATTTTATTCATTTTTACTATCATAAATATGCCTCGGACACCAGAATTGACATGTCTCGTCTTTGACCCATATATATGTATGTATATGTATACATATATACATACATACATATTTACTTAGTCTTGAGAACGTCCAAATGCTTTTCCTGCTTTTCCTACCTTGACACCTTCACTCCTGTATCTGTGCGGCAGGTGCGTTTGGCAGGTTACCCTGTAGGGCCGCCCTTAGGTTGGCCCAGAACAACCTGTGCTTGGCCCTGTCCTGGGGCCACTCTAAATAGGTGTGGCGTTTCATCATGGACTTCAGCTGGTAGTACTTGGACGGGATCAGGTATTGAGGCAGAGGCTCGAGCAGCACCAGCACGATGCTGTCCGAGCCGCGGGAAAGGCGCTGGTGGCTGGCGAAGTACAGCTCGTAGTGGCACCACTCGCTCTGGACGAAGTGAGCCGAGAGCACAAACACGGAGCGCCGGCTCTTCTCCACACAGCTCATGATGTTCTCGATGATCGTTCTTCCCGGCACAAAGTGTTTCTCGTGATGGCAGATTCTGAGCCCGCCCGCAGGGCCTTCGAGGTTGGGGAGGAGGGAGTTGTGCACCCAGTCCGCGTTGTGCTGGCTGTAAGAGACGAAAGCATGAAACTCGACACCCACGAGGTCCTCGGGTCGAACGTGGCGCATTCGTGCGCGGTGTTTGGCTCTGGTCCACTGCCAGATCATGCGCATATACCAGGGAACGTCAAGGTGGTGGCACAAAATCGCAATACTGATAATCAGTACCACTGCTGGGACCAGGATAGCGGCTGCTAGAAGGCCTACGTTGCAGGAGATTTCTGGGAACCAGATGTCTTTCAAAGAAGAGTTTCTAACGTCCTCTGGGTAGATGCAGAAATAGCCCAGTGGCCAGCTCAACAGCTCTATCCCCGTTTGACTTTGTTGGTTTTCAGACTCAATTCCAAGTCTTATGAAACTTCTCAGAGAGCACGTGCAGGTGAAAGGGTTGTCACTGACGTCGAGGGTTTTCAGACTGGAGCAGCTTTTTAACCTGTGTACAGATGGAGCGTGGAGGGAATTTGCCTTGAGGAGGAGCTTGTTCAGAATGGGGAAAGAATTACACCCTGGCAGGTCACGCAGCCTGTTAGCATTTAGATTCAGGGATGTCAGGTTTTCCAGCTTAAAGATGGATTCAGGTACAAGAGAGATCTGGTTGTTCTGGAGGTCCAGCGTCTCGACTCCTTTGGGTAGGCATTCAAAAACTGAGTGCGTCAGATCATTAGAAGACAGATTCATACTGGTAATGCTTTGTGGCCAGACGCAATCCAACAAACCGTCGTAAACTATTGAGTTGACGCTGAGGTCCAGGGATTGCAGGGATGTCATGTACCCCACGCGTTTGCTGAGTAGCTGCAGGTTCTTAAGATTGTTGCCCACAAGAATCAGCTTCCTCAAGTTGCCCAGATTCTCACATTCAACAATCTTCTCACGCTCCACTCCGGTGAAGATGGTGTCTGACAGAGCACAGTAGGAGAAGTCCAGCTGCAGGACAGGACTCTGCGACTTTGGACATGTCATGTGTATGATCGGACTCTTCACGATTGCCACATTCATCACGGGCAGGTTGATAAAAAAGTTGTACAGACACTCCTGGGAAAAGAAGAAAGATGTCACCTTTGCCCCGCTGGCTGTGAAGGAGATCATTTTTGACGTTTTGGTCACAGGGGTGTCACGAGTAGGCGGATTGTTAATGGTCACATCAGAGGCCGTCAGGTGGGAGATGGATGTGCGCAGAACCGCATTCACAAACTGAGTCAACTCATCCCAGACAATGACGATGTGTGTGAGATGAAGATACGAAGTGTGGATTTCTGATCTCTCAATCAACTGCTTAGTTAGGGTTTTGTAGCCGCCTTTCAAATGCATCAACTCCACTTCAGCAAAGACTGACAGGGCGTCATCGATCAGATCATGATTCATTATTTGAGTGCTACTGAAAGCTATCTGCAGCCTCTGGGCACGAACATCCCTCACGCTGCCGTTTTCATAAGCGAGCTCATCCTCGATGGAAAGGGTCAGAGTGTGCAGCTCCACACTAGCGATGTTCACGAAGTCACTCACGTTGATGCATTTCGCCCCAACTGTTAAGCTCTCCAGCTTAACCAGGGAAGAGAACTCACTCCCCAGCGTCATAGTGAGGAACTCGTTATGTGCCAGGTTCAGCACCAGGAGGTTCCCCGTGTGGAGCAGGTATCCCTGACCTGACAGGTTCATCAGCCTGTTGTGTGACAGGTCCAGGTGACTCAGGAGCGGCGTGTCGAGAAAAGTGTCCGGGTCGATCTCCTCCAAACTGTTCCACGACATGTTCAGGAAGGTGAGGAGGGCGGTGTTTCTAAAGTCTCCGTTGTGAAGGCGGTGTATCTGGTTGCGTGAAAGGTCGACAGCCTCAGCCGTCTGCGGCAGGTCTCCTGGGACGGAGGAGAGGTTTTTGGATGAAAGGTCGACGATGCTGTCGGGGGACGAAGCGCTCCTCTTTGGACTGAGCCCCATCAATAGGGCAGCTGCCCAGAGGACAGCAGTGGTGAGTCTCATTGTTTACCTGGAAAATAATAGGCAACAAGTTACCAGCTTATTAGATACACATTCAAGTGATATGTTCTACCTCTGTGATGTTCCAACATCAGCTGAAACCACTTCAGAGAAACATTGGTGCACATTTGACGATGCAGTGTGTGGACATTTTAAACCGCTTTGCAATCGAATGACGTGTGTTCTTGTCTGTGGGTCGAACTAAATAAAAGAAGGCGTCTGGAAACAGGATGTTGTTAGTGGGGTCTTTAGGTCCCGTGGATTGAGGGGAGGGGCCTCTTTGGATCATCCCACAGATGCTTGATCAGGGATCTAGTGAATTTGGAGGCCAGGTCAACACATTGTGCTGTTTTTCATGTTTTTTGAGTTGCTCCCATGCTCTTGTGTGTGTGTGTCTTCGTCAGGCTGCATCCTGCTGGGGGTGGCACGATGCTATGGGGTGGGGGTGTCTGGTCTGGTCTAGTCTGGTGCATATCTAAGTAACAACCACATGAATACCAGGTCCAAAACAGAACACTGAATTGTCACAAGATGGTCAGTGTTATTTATTTCTTCATTTATTTCAGTCTTTGTATATAAATAAAAGTGGTAATACGAAATTCTGGCATAAATTAAAGGATTATCTCTTTTTTAAAAAAATCTTAAATGTGCACGAGTACAAAAAATACTTGTTAGTAGTATTTCTACTACTAACTCGTGTTCATCAATTATCAGATGTAATATATTATGACATATTATATTATTAATGCTGATGCATTCATTTTAAAAGCAGGATTTTACTGTTCCCGCTGGTTGAGATGGAGTTCGCTTTGAACGACTTTTTTCAAACTGTAACAACCGTAACATTCATCATTTCATCGTGGATTGATCTGCTGCTTATTTTCTCTCTCAATTGAAAAAAATAAATAAATCAGAAACTAGCCATCACAGCTGTTCCAAATAGTAAACAAAACAGTTAGACTTTCAAGTCACTTTCAAGACATTGATTGATTGATGGTTTCATCAGTGTATGAATAAACTGTAGAAAGTGACGGAAAAAGAAAAGGATCAAGAGCAAGTACTTCACATGTGCATTTAGGTAGCGTACTTGAATGAATTACATTTCATGTTACATTCCACCAGTGAGTGACGCATGGCGTTAGTTTTATTGAAGCTACATAGACCTGGATGTACTGATTCCACAACACATTTAAATACAGATATTATTTTCAATCATTGTTTACGTGGTCACATTTTTGAATGTAACAAAATCACATAAATATAGCTAAATGTTGTTTCAAAACTCATAATTACTTCTGTCTAAAATAAGAATGAATTAACAGCAAATTAAAAGCACAGCATGAAACACTATGTGATACGCAGACAAACAAATGAGTGCACCGACCTGCTACTGAGTCCCGTGCTTGACATCAGGTTGATTTGTTGAGTATTAAATTCCCGTTAATCAGGTCTCTCCTCCCTCTGATGCACAAAGGTAGCTTTCAAATCTCAGAATAAAAACCGATGCAGAAATAAAACCATGTATGATACAAATCAGAGGAGAAAAAAAAAATTAACTGCGTGCCACCAGCCCTGCTGCAGGATTTTTGCTCTGCATCTGCTTTACTGTTACCACATGCAACAAAACAGGAAACAGGCACAGAAATGAAAGCAGGCCTGGTCATGTTTGAAGTCTTTTGAACATCCTCTTTTTACTTCCTCTTTCCCTGACCCCACTGGCGCTTTTGCTGATGGAAGCGATTTGCTGAGCTTCAAGATGGTGATGGTGTCAATGTGTGTGGGAAAATCGAAAGTACTGAAATCAGTTTTTAATTCATCTCATTATCTATCACAAAGCATGTCACATATTATGAGACATTCACGAGCACAGGTAGCGGCTTGAGAATGGTGAGATTTGGGAATTTGCAATCAAGAAAATTTTGATAAACTTCAAAGTACTAATTCAATTCTATAAAATGATCGCACGCCCTCAGATAAATGTGGTGGAGTTCAATATTTGACTTTGAGAGCATGATGGTGGTGATGAAGATCTTTATTTTGAACAGAATTAAAATGAAGATGCCGCAAAAAACAACAAAAAAAAAACAAACAACTTAAACAACAAAATTTTGATCATGTTTAACCCATGTTCAAAAAGGAGGAAGAAGAACCAAAAACGAAGTCATTTATATCTCCTTCTTGCGTGATAAAAATACATGTATAAATAATGTATACACATACATATATACCTCTACTTACATACACTTATATATATATATATATATATATATATGTGTATCTCTATACTGTATATACTAGTATTTAGATGCATTAGATGGAAATACCAAAATTTGTACCCAAGCAAATGTATTTAGTTACATTCCTGAGCTTTGATCCAATTTCTACACAAATTACTTGTATCTCACATATTCACAACAGAACCAATCACAACAAAATATTATTCTACGTTTTTTATCCAAAATGAACGAGGCGACCGCACCATGGCTCAGTCCTTTTGAGGTGTCTTTCTCGTAGTATCATAGCGACCACGCTGAGGTCAGTCTCGATGCTAGATGAACATTTTCCAACTCAATTGACTTATCCCACTAATGCCTTGAGGCAGAGCGTCTCCCGGGCAACTGTGTTGTTTACTCTAGACTGCTACACACACTTGCTTAAATGAAGGAGAATGAGAGTCTTTTCTCTTTTTTTTTTCCGATGGGCTTTTTATTGTGATGCTGGGAGGCTGTGAGCGTGTGTGCAGACAGATGGAGGGTGACACAAAGTGTGCGCAAGCACACACTTCCCAGCAATGTTTTCAGGTCCGGCCCGTGCTGCTCTTGCCTCGGGTCGGTGACTGATACTGATACAACAAGTGGCGTTAAATTAAATCATGTCATATGAGCTGCTGTTCTCACCTGGCGTGGATTGATCAAATCTCGGAGGAACACTGCAGACGTGCTTATAAGCTTCTGGGCATAAGACAGCAGAGGAGAGGAGTAATTTCGGCTTTGTGCTTTGTCGTGTCACCGCCCCCCCCCTTTTTTTTTGGTGAATGTCTTGGACATTCGATAATTGGCTTGTATTAAGTTATATGTAATCAAAAAACCTGTGTCTGTGTTTATTTGGAACAGATAGACAGCAGTGTGACGCACGTCTTAGTTATGAAGCTAAGATCAGAGTACAAGCTAATTATTGACACAAGAATGTTCTTTATAGCAACAATCAGCATGTGCCTGTGAGCCCTGTCTTCTCAAGAATAGCTCAGTAATACCTTCGTGGCTCGCCTTTTTTTTTTTCTTTTTAACAATATCTTTGGT
Organism: Mugil cephalus; assembly: GCF_022458985.1. Taxonomy (NCBI): domain Eukaryota; kingdom Metazoa; phylum Chordata; class Actinopteri; order Mugiliformes; family Mugilidae; genus Mugil; species Mugil cephalus. Next base: position 13,049,089 of record NC_061774.1, on the reverse strand, counting down.
GATATAATCAAAGGAGTTTTTGGGAACTACAGGTTAAATAAATCCTCCAGAAACCTATCAGGAATAGAAGTGTTTGTGTACATGAGTCAACCTTTGTATGTGTGAACGTTATGTGGTAGGGAGGGGCTGAGCGGGAGCAGAAGTACACACAGGGACAGATAGGGAAGATTAACCAGGATGTCAGATGGACACTGCTGCACCTGGATAACGCCTGGCTCTGATCAGTTCTCCGACTTCCATACCGACATTATGTATCCCGTGTCAGTCCCAAGAGGAATTATTATATTGAAAAGAACAACTGCGCACGCTGACACCGGCTGTCGCTCTGATTTCTGATACAAGGTAGACGCCTTCAATATGTTGGGCCATCCTTCACTCTCCCTCCTGGTGTTGCTGGCGTGTTGTTGGACCGAGGCAGCTTGTTCTCTCGGAGAGGGCAGGAATATATGGCTGCAACCAAAGCCGAACCCGATCATCAAAGACCAAGCTTTCCTTCAGGACACCTTCCCTTCTGGGTTCCTCTGGGGCTCGGGGACTTCTGCTTTCCAGACGGAAGGAGCCTGGGACCAGGATGGGAGAGGCTCGTCCATTTGGGACAATTTCACCAACTCTCCAGTCAGGGTGGCAAGTGACAGCTACAACTGCTGGGAGGAAGACGTCAAGGCACTGGAATATCTAGGTGCAAGATCGTACTCTTTCTCTCTTTCCTGGCCCAGGCTCTTTCCTGATGGGAATCCTAGAAATCCGCCCAACGCAGCTGCCGTGGATCATTACAAGAAGCTCATAGAGAGGCTTCTGGAAAAGAAAATAGAGCCCATTGTCACTCTCTATCACTGGGACCTGCCACAGGTGCTGCAAGAGCAATATGGAGGCTGGAGAAATGACACGCTGGTTGGACTTTTTGGGGAGTACGCTCAGTTTTGCTTCCGCACATTCGGGAGTCACGTCAGGTTCTGGCTCACGATGCATAATCCCTACCTGATGGCTGTGCTGGGGTACGGGACAGGTGTGCACGCTCCGGGAGAGAAAGGAGGTCTTTCTGCCTCCCTTATTGTGGCTCACAACCTGATCAGGGTGAGTTATCTCATCGGGGTCAACAAGCAGATTCTGTGTAATTTGAATGTGTACATTAATTACTCATACTAGGAATTACCTGCCTCGGTTGCAGTAACAGCGACAATATTTTTCCTGTGACACATAAAGTCACAGTCAAACTTTGACCTTCTCCAGCTTTATCAGTTTATGATGGTCAATGAATGTTTACATCTTTGAAATGATTTTCGGTCACAGGACAGTGAAGCAATCACAGTCTGCACCACGATTCCTTCGTTATATGCCCCGACACTTTGTAATAATCCACTTCCTTCAAGACATTGAAATCCAGTTTAATGCAACTTAGCCCTCTAGCTAGTCCAACCAAACCTCACTTTGTATTTTATCTCCTTAGTCAATAATATTCATATAGATAGGTTTTTGATCGGTTAACAGGACTGTTCACAGTTGAGGTCAGAGTCCACCACATCAGCACTTTTGTGCTGGAGAAAAATGGTGTGTGTCAGGAAGTCAAGGAGATATGCTTCATTAATAATCACTCATGTTCATGCAGTCAAGCACAGATGGCATGTGCACAGCTAACACAGAGCAGACAGAAAGAGCAAATAGTCATTTACTGAAATTACCTTCATTATTAGGCTATTACTTCTTGAACCTATACTCGTTGTTCAATTTGAGCTATGTTGCTCATTTACTTGTTCATTGGAGTGAAAAGATAAAGAAATCAGTTTGGATTTTGTGGAAATAAGAAATAATTGTTCTCTCACTGTGTCTTTTGATGCAGATCAACACTTAAAATGTGCAAAACCTCATCTCATCCTCTACTATCACTTATCCCAGCTGTCTGTGCAAAAAACCTTTCTGCAGTTAAACAGATAATTTAGGGGACCACGATGTCTTGATTAATGTGTTTCCCAGCTCAAACCTACTGTAGGAAAACTAAAGCTGTTATATGAGTTATATAATAAGTCAACTATGATAACTTGATAGGGGCCAGACATACACAATGCCAGGACACAAAAACGGAAGCAGATAAGGAGAGGAGTCATTTTACAATTTACACCACATCATGTGTGACATAGCCTTCAGCACAACATGTTTATTACCCTACAATTAAGCTGGGCATACAGCTTAGAAACACCATATTAACCTCTCTGCTTTTCTTTTGTAGGCACACGTCAAAGCATGGCACACCTACAACACCCACTACCGGACAACTCAGAGGGGGAAAGTGTCCATTGTTTTGGGTTCCCACTGGGTTGAGCCTCAAAGGGGCCAAGCTACAGATGCCAAAGTTGAGCTTTGTCAGCAGTCACTAGAGGCGGTCCTTGGCTGGTTTGCCAACCCCATCTTTGGGGATGGTGACTACCCGGTCTCTTTAAAGATTAAATATGGCGCCCTGCTGCCCGCATTCACCCCTGAGGAGAAGCTCTGGGTGCAGGGAACAGCTGATTTTTTTGCTCTGTCGTTTGGGCCTAACATCCTCCGTCTTGGCCGCAACCTGATCCACAACGGCCAGAATGTGACCCCGGACCTGAGGCGTATTCTGGGCTGGATAAAGCTGGAGTATGGGAACCCTGTGGTGCTAGTGGCTGAGGGAGGCTGGTACTCTGAAGCTCTGGGAAGGGAAGACACAGTGGCCATGTATCTAATGAAGAGTTTCATCAATCAAGTATTGCAAGGTGAACAGAGAAATAAAAATATGAGGTCGTCATGATAAAAGAATTAATTAGAGAATTAAAGAGTCCTTCTCCACTCTTATTGCTCTGTTTTCTGTTCTAGCTATCAAGCTTGATGATGTGCAGGTGTTTGGCTACTTAGCCTGGTCATTGGTGGACGGATTTGAATGGAATTATCGGGACTCTGTTAGACGAGGCCTCTTCTACGTTGACTTCAGCCAACCAAATGGAACCAGGACACCCAAGACCACAGCTGAGTACTACAGACAAGTTGTCGCTGACGGTGGTTTCCCGAAAGATGAAACCTCCAGAGAGGTCGAAGGCCATTTTCCCTGCACATTTCACTGGGGCATTGCTGACTCCACCTTGCAGGTAAACTAAGTTGACGTGATGCACTGCCAAATTGCTTGAATGCAAATTAAACAGTTTTTTAATGGTCTTTTTTGTTTTTGTAGGTCCACTACTACCCTTTCTCCCCCCAGTTTACTGACCCTCACCTGTACAGCTGGAACCTGACAGGAGACGGATCATTGCGTCCAGTCCCAGGGGTGAAGCTCCACACCCGACGAGCCCAGTGCACTGACTATCTGGCTATCCGTAGTCACCTTCGCATGTTTGCATCCACCGGGGCATCTCACTACCGCTTCGCTCTAAACTGGTCTCTGATTTTACCTGAAGGAGATCGCTCTAATGTGAACAGAGAAGCACTGAGGTAGAAATAACAACACAAATTGAATTTGTTTCTAGAACGAAAGTTGAAATCTCTGCCTTAGATTAACGTCTAAATCTCTCCTTCTAAAAGGTACTACCGCTGTGTCCTGACAGAGCTCAAGAAGCTGGACCTGGAGGCCATGGTTATTATGTACTATCCAACAAACAAAGGTCCCAATCTGGGCTTGCCTGTGCCATTACATGCCTCTGGGGGCTGGCTCAACTACAGTACAGTGGCAGCTTTTCAAGAATATGCAGAACTTTGCTACCGGGAGCTGGGTACCTGGGTTCGGCACTGGATAACGATAAATGAGCCAAACAGACTGGTAGATGTTTATCCCAGTGGGAAAGATAAACATCAAGCAGCCCACAACCTTCTTCTGGCTCATGCAAAAGCCTGGAGGTTATATGAGAGGGATCATTACAGCCAACAGCAAGCGATGGTGTCCCTCGCTCTACATGCCGACTGGGTCAAACCTGCCAACCCCTTCTTGGAATCACATACGTTGGCAGCTGAAAGATTTCTTCTGTTTGAACTTGGTCGTTTTTTAGACCCGCTGCTGGGGACTAAATACGAGGAGAAGGCGAGAAAGGGCGACTACCCACAAGAAGTGAAGGCGTACCTGGAGGAGAGAGCTCGAGTAAAAGGACTTCCTGAGTCCCCTCTTCCTAGTTTTACAGAAGCTGAGAGGGAGGAGCTGAGTGGGGCTTTGAGCTTTATTGCACTCAATCATTTCACCACCCGCTTGGTCTCCCCGTATCCCCACCCACAGACTGGTTTTCAGCAGAGTTCGGCCCCTGATCATGGCTGTTTGACTCTTTCTGATCCCACCTGGCCGTCCTCCAGTCTGGGGCAGGCCATTGTCCCCTGGGGTCTACGGAAGATGCTGAGCTGGGTGAGCCAGAGATATGGAGGGGATCTGCCTATCCTAGTCACTGGCAGCGGGATCGATGATCAAGCCCCTGATGAGGACAAACTTAGGCAACACTACCTCAGGAGTTACCTGCAAGAGGCTCTTAAAGGTGGGGTAAATTGAGAATGCTGTTGTGTAATCATATTAGGGTAGGTACAAAATACACAGTCTGTAGTTCTCAGGATGTCAAGACAGAGGAACAACTGTGCAGGTAATACAGGGTTAAGTACCTTATTGCTTCCTGTAATAAAACTTAGACCTTGTGGGGAACAACGAAGATAATAAAAATCTAACAGCGGAGCTAGAAAAACAGTGTTGTATTCCCTCTTCATGACTGTCCTGTATTTGCACACGCAAGCATATTGGTTTTGAACCATCACTCAAAGTTCGTGCTTCAGTCAAATAAGCTGATCTTATCTGTCTTACTTGTGTCTGTTTTCAGCTAGCCACGTCGATGGAGTCAACCTCCAGGGCTTCTACGTGTGGAGGCTCCAGGATCGACACGTTCCCCAGTTCGGCCTCTTCACCTCAACCCAACACAAATCCACAGCCAAAGCCTCGATTGGCGTTTACAGGGAAATCATCTCTCACAACGGTTTCCCTAAAAATGAGACAACGCAGCCCTGCAAGTTCAGTGAGATGCGTGAATCATGTCTTGCATGTACGTGGATATTCAAGAACAAAGCGCTGCTGGTTTTTGGAGGTTGCCTCCTGATAACAGCCGTGATGCTGGCAGCACTGGCCATCTTTGTCATCATCTCCAAGAGAAACCAAGCACAAGGCAGAGGTAGGGGGAAAAGCAGAATGAAGAGGAGGAGAAGACGGGATGGACCATCGGTGTGTTTCTGTACACCTGTTGTTAAGTGCTGATTGTACAGGAAAGACTGACTCAGTAGAATATAGAAGAAGACGTTGCGTTTGTGGCCCAAAGACTCAGAGAAAAAGCCACTGTCTGTAAATGTATCTGCTCCATTAGTGGCTATTTTTGGCGATGTGGAAAATGTGTGATCAGTTTACCATCAATCACTGTCAAGAGAAAATGTCTGCAACTATTTTACTCCAACAAAAAATAATCATGACTGTAAAACTGTTTTTAAAAGTTTTTTTTTTTTTTTTTTTTTTTTCATATGAAACAGCAACAGATTTACTAAATTCCAAATCCCCTGGCTAGGTGATATTATGGAAGTTAATTGATTATGAAAGTGACATTTATTATAAAACAAAAAACACTTCACCTGCTCATCTGTTTTGTATGTGTGTGTGTGTGTACTTGTTGAGCTATCTTTCTGAGAACCAGTTTAAGTTTTATACCATCAGATTGAGGACATTTGTGTAAAGTAAGGACATTTTGGCCAGTCATCACTTTTGTGGCCTCACTTTTTGGCTGTTTTGAAGGTTGAAACTCAGTTTTAGGGTAAAGGTTACAATTAGGTGGTTAGGGTTAGAGTTAGGGTAAGGGTTAGGGTTAGACATTTAGTTTAGATGGTTAGGGTTAGGGTAAGGGCATCATGGTAATGGGAATGCATCATGTCAATGAGTGTCCTTACAAAGATGGCCATACGAGAATGCGTGTGTGTCTGTGTGTGTGTGTGTGTGTGTGTGTTGCACCACTTGCTTCATTTCTTCATGGGACAATAATGCCCCCTAGTGTCACTGCAGCCGTGATGAAACGCACTATAAAACTGTCTTGTTTTCTGTTAAAAAAAATAAATAAAAAAAGTCAAGAATACCATTGTGCTCAGATGTGTCCGGTTATGAAGCATTGTGACATTGTCTCATGCTAAAAATAAATGCTAAAAAATAAATAGAGATGCCCACATCTCCATATGTCTTAATCGGTTTGCTCTATTAAAGTCATTCTCCCTCTGTCAGTGAAGAGTAAGTGATTTTATTTGAACTTGTCTGTGTGTCTTCAAACAAACCAGTGAAGGGCGTGAGGTGGTGAATGCATCCGAACTTTATAAGAGAGAGCACAGCATTATCTTTCTGTGATCAGGAGATGAAAACAGCTGTTTGGTTTGTGCAAAATGTCAATTTAATGAAGCAATTAAAAGCGAGGGAGTCCGAGTTCAAACTGAATAACTGCTAACAAGGACTGTGATTAACTTCGCTGTGGAACATTTCCGACTAAAAGTAAGTGGCAAGATAACAGTATTAATAAATGGGTGTAATCTGTAGTCATTGTGTGTTTGGTGTTATTTATTTAGGTTTAGGGGTATTCTGAGACATGTGCATTAAAATGTAACACATCTTCCTCATACTGATTGTATAATTATAATAATAATAATAATAATAATAATAATGGTGATAATAATAATAATGCTAACAATATTAACAACAACAATAATAATAAACAATGACTGATCGCTAAAAGATTAGCCAATGGGAGAGGGTGACCAGGATGGCATTACAGATCACATGAGCCCCTCTCCTCCAGACTGCATGCAGTTTGGTATTAAAATGTTTCCAGTGCCACCAACCATTGCGTTGAAACACATTTTGATATGGTAGATACGTGTCGACGGACTACACCTTCACATTGACAACGACGACTGACGACACCCCGGGCGAACGACGTTACAGCTGTAGTTATATATTTGTTGTTTCTGTTTCTGTTTTTTTTTTTTTTTTTTTTTTTTTGGTAGGGAGGGGGGGTGGGGGGTGCTGAAGGAGCTAGCCTTAGCCTTAGCTAACGTTAGTCAGGTCGGACGGCGACGAGGCCCCAAACCGGACGGGACGGGACCACGGGGGAACCATGGCCAACATCGCGGTTCAGAGGATAAAACGAGAATTCAAGGAAGTGCTTAAAAGCGAAGAGGTTGGTTGTCATGTTTGTGGCCTTCGCGTTTTCCTTCTTTCTTCCTGTGGCTCCACGGGGCTGAATGAGTCGCTAACTGTGTGTCCCTGGATGTAGCATCCAGCCTCCACCACTGCCAGACACGATGGGAACTCAGACCAGATACGAGCACTGTCAATTTACCACAACTTAAATTATTATTATTTTTTTCCCCAGCATTTCTGGTCGCAAACGAGCCGCTGGTTTATTGTGCTAACATTGTGGGCTAGCTTACCATGAGCTAAGCTAGCCGGGCTGGCCCCCAGGAAGACAGTTTGGTTTTATCCTGGTGTGCTACTGAAACCATCCTCCCCCCCCTCATGTGTCTGGTGTTACACTCTCGTTAGATGGCCTGTAACGTGCAGATCGCTTTGATGAGTGCAACAAGTTGAGGTCAACTTTGGCTGAGGCTTGGGAGGGGGGGGGCGAGGGCTGGGGCTGGGTGTCAACTTCTGCTGCCGAGGCAGGTTTGTGTTTGTCTGCGAAGGTGCTCGCTCATCCAGGTCATGGTATGTGTCCCAAAAAAGAGTTTAAAAAAAAAAAAAAAACAGCAACTGGACATGTAGAGTTTTGTGAAAGACGTAGCTTCTTCAGCTCTGTGAGACTGTTGGGAAGTTTGAGGATTAATTAGTAAAACCCCATCAGAAACTTGCTAAGACGAGCAACTGGTGCAGCTCATTTCCATTGACGGCTTTACCTGTCATTGAGGGCGGGGGACTGTTCTGTTTATCCCTGTCCTCTCTCCCTATGAATGGCGTCCTAACTGTGACAGAAGACGTGGTCGGAGAAGACGGGTGGTTTGAAAGAGCGGTAAAGGAAGAGATCTATGTCAGATTGGGAAAAACCTTCTCTAAACAGAGCAGGTGGACTGAGATATATAATCTGCCATCAACTTACAATAAAGTCTTGACTTCTGTCCCACGAGAAGTTCGCACCCCAGTCCCTTAGAGCTGAAGAAGCTACTCGGACAAAGCGTCTTCTGGAAAAACTCAACAGGTCCAGTCGCTTTTTATTTTTGTTTAAACGCTTTTTGGACAGGTTTGCGTTTGGCCGCATGCTACCTCAACACTTTGCAGCCTGCCTGTCCGCTGACGTTGTAACACTTCTGTTTTTTCACCCATTCAGACAAGCAAAAACCAGATAAAGGTGGATCTGGTGGACGAGAACTTCACAGAACTCAAAGGGGAGATAGCAGGGCCGCCTGACACGCCATATGAAGGTGAGGGGCTCATGTAGACGCACACACCACGGTTGCACAACCTTGTTATGTGACACTGGGCGTCACTGACAACTTGATTTTGAGGCCTATTAACTATTAACTATTATCGGAGGCTTTTTATTCCTAATAATGTAAGCTGGAATAATTTGCATCTTAACAGTCACCCTTTAACTGCATGTTTAAAAAAATAAACCTGTGGCGACTCTGAGATTTCTACCGAAACGTGTTTCTTTCTTCCAGGGGGTAGATATCAACTAGAAATTAAAATTCCAGAGACGTATCCGTTCAATCCACCCAAGGTAGAGATTCATCGCCACATCCCTTCCCTTGCGTACGTTGGGGCTAATACACTAATAACTTTCTTTCGTGTCATTTTTCATTTAATATTTCAGGTGCGGTTTATCACAAAGATCTGGCATCCCAACATCAGCTCAGTCACAGGTGCAATATGTCTGGACATTCTCAAAGACCAGTGGTGAGTAAATCCGCGCCGGCGTCCTCTCCATTTCTCATCCGTCACACACTAATACTTTCTGGTTGTGTGAGAAAGTATTTTCCATCCTGCGTCGTTATTCGTTTCGGTTTTACGCTGCTTCCAGTGCGCACATTAACAAAGTCCTTCTTGTCAACTTACTCTAACTAAACTAAATCTAAACTAATGCAAAGTTCCTCGTTGTACGTCGTTCGAAACTATTAACATTATACAGCATAATGCACATAAATAGAAGTTAAATAGAAGTTAAATGGGTCATTGAACCTGATGATTTGTGTGTCAGTATTTGGATGAAAACACGTCTGCAGGTGTCGGATCCTTTGAGGAGAGGTGGCCGTGAATCGGTGGCGTCGTTAAACCGTAGTATTTCTGTGGTTTCAGGGCGGCAGCCATGACGCTGAGGACGGTCCTCCTGTCATTACAAGCCCTACTGGCAGCCGCAGAACCAGATGATCCACAAGATGCAGTGGTAGCCAATCAGGTGGGTGTGCATGTGTATTTACATTTTCATCTTTGGTCTGTAAATTCCTTTGACAAATCACTGCTGATGACTGACACTGAAAAGGTTTGGAAACCCTCTATAAACACCAATGCCCCAAACAGCGTCACACCATTGGAAGAAATTCTCAAAAGCAGTGAACCCCTGTAGTGTCGGAATAGTTAGCACTCATTAAAAGTTTAAAAGCGCTACATCGGCATTGTTTAAAGTCTGTGACGAACGAGACGCGTTGGCTTACTCGCCTCTTTTGTTCTCCGTTGTTTTCCTGCATTCGGTTAAAGCCGCTCAGACACAGTTTGTCAATATCACTACAAACAGAAACCTTAAAGCCTCTGGTTCCAAACACTTGACATATTGACTCTGCAGATTCTGCTTTCGAGGTATTTGCCGAACCGTCTGGAAACAAATATCTCGGGAACGCCTTCAGTAAATTTGTTCAAATTTGGCTCAGAGGAGCAAAACACACTATATATGTCACGCTATGAATGTACTGTACATTACAGCTTGAATGATTAGTGGAGGCGTACAAACGCGTTATTCTATATAGTTGAAGTCAAATGTTTATGTACATGGCTGGATGGATTATTTCTTTACCAGTAATGTGAAACTGTTTTGCAGTGAGCTGTTTGCTACTTGTTTCTCTTTTTAAGAATAAAAAGAATATCCTACTCTAGAAAGCACATTATCACTAATTAGTCATCTGTTGATGACCAACAAACAAAACGTGGTGAAACATACAAAGGAAAACAATGAAGTTGCATAAGAGCCAGTGCAGCAGGCTTTTCAGTTCAAATGATAATGTGCTCCACTGCTAACGGTTTGTTTTGTAGAGGTGATATTTGACTACATAGCAACTCGTTTATTAAAATTATGTTAAGTGCAAAATTTGACGAGAGCCACAGCTGCCTAATTTTATTCATTCAATCTATTTCCTCACCAGTGGATGAGTGGATATTGACTCTCGTCATTACAGCTGAAGAATGCCACATAAGCAGAGCTTCGCAGCACTGGGCAGAAATGGCTGCCAGGCAGACGGCAGCTCTCCCAGTCGCTCCGGCTCCGAATATCGTGTCGGCTTCTAAAATCTTGCTGGAATTACGCTATTAGTCATCTGTTGTGTGCACGTACACAAAACAGTGCCGATGAGTCATAAGTGCTGTACCTCAGAGGGACGTAGTGGTGATTGTTGCCTTGAGTATTTGCAGTCAAGTATCAAATACCTGTGCCAAAAAAAAAAAAGTTATTTCTCACAAACAAATATCTGCATCTTTTCAGCACGAATAGCGAAAGTGCCAGTTTGTCGACAGTGGTTTGCCAAAGCCCTTTCAGATGTCGCAATGTGTTGTAATTGCGTCCTCTCACGTTTGTTCACCGCACAGTACAAGCAGAACCCAGAGATGTTTAAACAGACGGCGAGGCTCTGGTCTCACGTCTACGCAGACGCTCCCGTCTCCAGTCCGGAGTACACACGCAAAATAGACAAACTCTGTGCCATGGGCTTTGAAAAAGTAAGCATCCCCCAAACTTTCCCTCCCCCTCCTTCTCCCCCACCGTGTGCGCTTTGTTGCTGAATTGGTTTGTTTTCCTCCACAGAATGCAGTAATAGTGGCGTTGTCGTCAAAATCCTGGGACGTGGAGACGGCGACAGAGCTGCTGCTCAGCAACTGAATTTTGACACCCTCTTCATCTTCCTCTTAATCTCCATCTCTCCCTACACACACACACACACACACACACTCTCTGACTTGTCGTTGTCTCAAGGCGTCTCCCCCCCTTGTCGTTACCCCTCCGTCGCACAGTGGACTCCGCGCCTCCACTCGTCCCCTCTGTCCCGACCCTCTTCTCATCCCCTCCGTGTGGCATCTCCCCTCTGTCCACATCGCCTCCGCTGTACCACACTCCAATCAGCCGCTCGGCGAGCTCTTATCTCTGGTTTCTTTAAGTTCATCCAACATTCCACTCAGCGCTACAATCAGAAACCCAACCCGCATCTCAGCCCCCTTTGAAGAAAAACGCCAGATTACGGACCCCGCCCACGTCGGCTTTGCCGGCTCTGTCCGAGAAGCAGCTTATCCTTGCCTATGCAGTGCATTTACTTTCATTTGTGAAAACCTTTTTGTAGGAAAGAGTCAAGCCATTCGAGGGGCTCTTTTGGACGCGGTCCTAAGTTTTACACACTTCAGGACCTGTTTTCTAAAAAGGGAATAAGCCGAGTCCTAAATGGTCGTCGCTGTTAAAGGAAAAAATAAAATAATTTGTGCTGTTTCCAAACTACTTGCACTCGCTCACGCATCCCCGGATAATAATGTTAAGTTGAAGTTACTCTGTAGTGAATTGTTTTCTAAAACGAGAGGTGTGGTTTTGCACAAGGATAGTTTATTGAACACATCTAGCTAGTAGATCCCAGCATTGTGATGTTTTTTTTTTTTTTTTCTTTTAGGAAAAGTCTTCTTTAGTTTTGTTATGAGAGTTTTCGAGGACTGTAATAGTGCATGGATTGAACACATAAGTTTCTGGGGAGCGTCGGTGTAGCACAATCACTTCGCACGCCACGTGGCTCGGCTTATTCCGCGTCGTGGAAACCAGCTCTTGAAGTGTCACAGAGGTGTTCACGCTGTAGCCATACTCATCGCCATGCCACATTTCCTCCTCCTCCTCCTCCTCCTCCTCCTCCTCAAAAGTCAAAAGCTGACGGACCCAAAGCCCCCGCAGGGAATCCTACCTTCCTCCCCTCACACCTGTCACTTCACCCGCTCCTTCCTTCCCTCCCACAATTTTAAAAGATCTATTTGGTTTTATCCTTCTGCAGGAATACGGTTGGATTCTTGTTTTTAAACCGAGAGAAACAAACACACACAAAAAAAACAAAAAAAAAAAAACATGTTCCGCTGTAACACAACCTGTCACGAGTCTGGATGAAAATGGTTCAAAATGAGTTTGAAAAATATTGCATCAACTTAACTAAGCCAACAGATAAATATGTCAATGATTCATCTGTAAATAAAATATTAAAGTCTGTGTAAATTAATCCATATTGTCTTTTGTGACATCTGTTATAAATCCCAAGAAACATAATGCAGCCACTTTCTTAAAATATTAAAACCTAGGTGCAGTATTGATAAATCGAGGGCCTATTTGCGTGTCCTATGTTTGACTCTGCATGTATTTGAATAAAAATGAGGCTGAGAAGTTAAATTCACTGCACCTACAGAAATCAAACCCACAGGGACTAACGTTGCGGTGAAATTGGAACGAGAAGGTCAATTTGGATGAAGAATGTGCAGAGTGGAGTTTGTCTTTTGCACAGTGCTACTTGGTGCAATGACGTTGCGTTTAGTTCCTGTTGGAGCAAGAGCATTCGGAGCCGCAATAAGGAAGTGAACAGGCACTCGTCAAGCTTAGACCGGGTATGATAACAGATGGCCTGCTTGGTGGCGTGTTGTGCCATGCTGAACGTGTCCAAGAAACCCTGGCAATAATCATTTACGCATTATTTCAGCCTACACCAAAAAAAAAAAAAAGTAAAAATAAATCAATCACTGGCTCGTTTCTAAATAAACAGTCGGGAGTGATGTGACCCCAGAGACGATGATGCACCTGCTGCAAACTGAAGCAGCCTCGGGTATCGACACAGGCTCATTTTTGTGTCGTGTCCCTGGATGCTGGCACATCACTGATTCATATCTACCACCTGGAACTCCTCCAAGCATCCCGGGGTCCTGGACTGTGTTATATTAGACTTAATATACCAGACTGGAAGCTTCCTGGCTCAGGTAATGATTGAATGACTAAAAAATACACGAATAAACTCTTTGCATCGCTCAAGTCTTCCAAAGAGCTGACACCAGCACAGCGACCTCCTTTTCTTCCCGTTCTACTCACCTGTAGGTTTGGACTGTGACTCCTGCACTACTCCTGTTGGGAGGTCTTTCACATAGCGTTGACGTTAGTCATGTAACATTCACGTTTATTGGAATGACTGGAAACACAGTTATTATTCAGTAAAATACTGCATGCACAGCACAGATCAAGCATAACATTATGACCACCTCCCTAATAATGTGTGTGTCTCCAAAACAGTTGTGACTCATCAGAAAATGGACATGTGCCTACTGACGGTGTTTTTTGGTGTCTGGAAACAGAATGTTGTAGTGGGGGTCTTTGGGTCCTATGGGTTGAGGGGAGGGGCCCCAGTGGATCATCTCACAGATGCTTGACCAGTTGGATCTAGTGAATTTTTGAGGTCAGCTTGAGGTCAACAACTTGTGCTGGTTTTCATGTTTTTTGAGTTGTTCCTTAACTGTTTTTGTGTCAGGATGCATCCTGATGGGGATGGCTGCTGCCATCAAGCAGTGTCATTACAGGGGTCTAAAAGTTTCCTATATCTTCAACAGGGGGTCCACACCCTCAACCTCTAGGGGGTCGCAGAATGATTGGTTGATTTTATATATATATATATATGGTTTACACCCACAAATTTTAATTTCTTTAAATATGAACATGAATCCAACACATTTTAGTAAAGGGATAAGGGACAGCTTAATATTGAATGCAAAATGACAATAATAATGTATATTTATAAATAGCACTAGGCTGAGTTTAATATAGAACACATGTAGTAGGTAGAGGGTCCATACTTCATCTCTCCATCAGTTTGGGGCCCTAGAAGAAAACTGAACTGTCACAAGATGGTCACTTCTCCTGACAGTGGTCATAATGTTGTGGCTCATCGGTGTATAATTGGTTAGTTCACAGTCTTCAGTTAATAAAAGCCTTTACATAATTAAATTGAATTTATTTAGAGTTATTTAGGGTTTTCCTAAAGACAATTTGGAGATTATAATATACAATTATAATGTAACAAATAAAACGTAATCAATAAGCCTCATGTTGAGTCCAGTTTAAAATCCCAGCGATTATTATTATTTTTATTTATTTTATTTAGTTTTTTGTCCCTTTCCTGGCCTTATTGCTTATTGTTTTATTTAACATTTGAGGCGTTTGACCAGATGTTTTTTTTTCCCCTAATGGGTTCCTTTATTGATATTTCCCCTCCGCATCCTCCTGATATTGGCAGTACATAATGTGGATCATCCCCGCAGCAGCACCTGGCTGCTTGACAGGTGAATAGTCCCGTGTGTGATGAAGCGAGGATTCGCGGGCATCCTGTTTCCCTCGGTCTGCTGCTGCTGCTATGTGATAGCCAGAGATCTATTCCTTGTCTCAGTGAGCTCAGCAGACATGCTGGCTCCCCTGCCAAGCACTAAGAGCTGGACTCGCTGCCCGGACGGACAGATAGTGTCTTGCTATCTCCAGCCGAGTTCAATCGGGGTTGAACGGGCATCATGTAGGCCTCACCGGGGATGAGACCGGGGATTGTTGCTGCTCATTGCTGCTCGAGGTTTCCCTTTAATCTTGGCGGTGTTCAGAAATGCTCACGATGATCCCAGTAATCTGTTTGGCGATGCTGCTTCCTGGAGGTGAGACAAACTCGATCAAGTCGTTACACACGAACAAACATTATTTTTGAACATTAGTTGAACAAATCGTGACTTTTAAGTTTTTAATAGAAAGACGTCAGTGTTGTTCGTCAAGGTTAAGTTTGGTGCTGATTGCGTAATTACGCATAGCGCGCTATGGCTTTAAAGTAAAACTATTTAGCTGAAGTGCGTGATAAAAGTATGACATTATATTTACCGACGCTGGACTATGCACATTTTCTCATCTATGAACTCAAAATAAATTCTGGCAAAAAATAAAATTATTCTTTGAAATACAGAAACAGGTACTTCGAATTTTCATGTATCTTTATGTCCCGATAGTACTTAATACTTCAAGAAGCAAATATCAGTAATGACTACACAAAAGAAAAAGCTAAGAAAAAGCTTCTTTAAGGAAGTTTAAATTAAGGCCTGTGCTTTCAGAGATGACGGCCCTGAATGGTTTTACAAATATGAGTACACACATTAAGAAGCTCAGGTCCAGTCCTGTAATGAACTGGAAAATATTTGCTTTATGAGCAAATATTCTTTCCCCCTCCAGTGGTTCACTCTGCTCAGGGTCACTTCGCCCAGAAGCTCCTGAACGATCTAATGGAGAACTACTCCAGCGCCCTGCGGCCTGTGGAGGACACAGACAGGGCCCTCAACGTCACCTTACAGATCACCCTCTCTCAGATCAAAGACATGGTGAGTATAAGCTCATAAGAAAGCTCATTACAGATGGCGTACAGTATATTATGATACGGAGGATACAGTGTGTTATCGCTGTCCACAACTAAAAAAATCTTACCTGAGAATTTCTTTGATAAATTGGTCATCCTCCTGAGACCAAGCAAAATTAAAGTTTGACATCTCTGCAGTTTTGACAGACAAAGAAACAAACCTAAAACTAAAATGAAAAAAAAAAAAAAAAAAAATGCATTTCTGAGCAAAGCTCTCTCTGCTTCTCTCAAATTATGATCATCTGTAATACCATGAATTCGAAAGAAACACAGATGTATTAGGTCTCATTGTCCACTGTAAATGAAGAACTTGAGCTTTGAAGGTTCTAATACCCCTTTTCTAACTAATATCAAACGTCCACGTTAGAACCACCATAAATGTATATTCCTAAACTGCTTACCTCTCTTGTTCTCATAAAATATCACTGCTGAGATATCACATAATTTGAAAATGTGCTCAACAATTATATACCGTTGAAATGTCCAGAATGTCCCCCACACAGCACATTAAGTTTAAGCCCCATAGCTTGTTTAGTATTTAATTTGTTCACTGGAGACTCATGTCCCACACATTAACCATAAATTAACCAGCAAGACTTAAAACCCATATGTATATGTTTTACCTAAATAAAAAAAAAGAAAACCTTTTTTGAAATCTGTACATTAATCTACCCACATTATATACATTATATTATACTATATGTGATGCCTGTTATTTAACTTTTTTTTTAATTATTGCTAAGCAACAAAACAAAATCAACAACGAAAAAGTACAGTATACTGGCAGATCAATTAGCGAATCTTAAGTAAAATTTCAAATTACTGATGAAACCTGAGTATGCAGATATCCATATGGTGTAAGTGACACCACTGGACCTGGAACAAAAAGTTGAAGATGAGCTGCTGAATGTCGATTCGCCTTCTGACGGATCTTCATCAGTATCAGTGCCGTGACCAAAGCCCGAGTTTGACGACGCTGATGTAGATGAATGACAGGTAAACTTCCTACAGTTACTCGGCTGGTTCAGGTTCCCGTTCGGGTTCAGCGGCGTTGTCACCCTACGGCAAATTAGTTTTTGCATTATGAGTGCGTGTGTAGCTGAAGAATGAGAACCAGCTCCCCTACTACACTTAATGTCATTTTTAAAGAAACGCTAGCGAGGGCCACACCACAAATGCGTGTGTGTGTTAAAGTGTCCTATTACTCAAAAGTGGTTATGTGTTCTTTGGTTGGTTATATGTTCCCTCATCCACCAGTCACTGATCATCCACCTGATATTGACAGACGGGTCTGGATTTCAGCTGTTGGGATAATCTGAGTAACGGCCCACGTAATGTCCATTAGCAGCTGAGAACTGAGAAGGGGATTGAGAGGAGGATCTCTCCCCTAAGGTGCTGTTATTGCTCGTATCTAATGTGTAGGTATAAAGTTATATGCAAAACTTGGTAAATAACAAATTTGTTGGTTTCTAAAGTGAAAAGGAGAAAGAACAGTCCCTGCAGCTTTCTCTCTCATTCCACGAAGCATTGAACAAAGTCAAAACTCCATTAATTCGTTCTTGTTCTAATTTTAATTTTGCTTGTTAGCAGGTTAAAAGTTGACGGTAACTGTAGAGCCTGATACATTTTCAGTCTCTTCGCACCCTGTGGTAACACTCGCCAACCACCAACTTATCTAAGTATCCAGCCGAGGGCGTAAAATGAAACTAATTGCCGTCGACAAACCAGATAAACATCTCAAAGCACGAACAATTTTCAAGTGTCCGCGATGCCATTAAGAAACGAAGGGGAAGTACAGACAAGGGGAAGCTGAGATCTGGAAGACAAGAAAAAAGAATGTGCCTGCGAGAGAGCTACAGAATGGTTTGGCTGACACTGGAGTGGTGGTGCAGTGTTTCACTGTGCAGCATTGATGTACAAACATGGGCTACATGGAGGAGTCGTCAGCAGGAAACCTTAACCTGCAAAAACCTTAGTCATCACAAAAGTCAGCGTCTCAGGTAGTGCACAGGAGCGTCCGGATGTGCCAGAGCTTTGTGTTCGTACTCGCCAAGTGTATGTTAGGAGTGGAAAAATGCCAATATCTGATGAAAAAGCAAGACATTGTTAAAGTGAAAACTCTAACTGTGAAAACAATGATAAAGGGGCCCCCCTGTCAGCTACCTTCTGGTATATTATTTTGCAAAGGCAACCCTAAACCCTCTTAAAACTATGAAGGCCCTGTGGTGCATCAACAGTATTCTAATAGGGGACACCATTTATATACATTTATATGACATATTTGGCTAGATTGGGCTCAAACCACAAGCCCAACTACCACCTTTGCAAGGGGCCCTTCAGACCCTAGGAACGCCCCTCCTGGTAATCATGGGCTTACATTGCAACCAGTGACGCGGTAAACATGACACAAATAGGCCCAATAACCAATTTCACAAAAAAGTCCTCAAAATCCTCCTCAAGCTATGCCAAGAATTTTAATCTGAAGCTTTTGAAGTGTCCCTCGCTGCTCCCTGACTTTAACGTCACAGAATATAAATCAGTTTTTAAACGTGTGTTACAGGCAGAGCAAACGTACCTTAGAACTTGATATTGCAACTAAAAATCTAGAAGAGAGACTTGGCTGCAATCTGTGATGTCTTCCATAGGAGGTTGTGCTTTGCAAGTACTTTTTCTCGTTAGCTCATGAATGTGACTCTGCGTGCGAAGGACGAGAGGAACCAGGTGCTGATCGCCTACCTGTGGATCAGGCAGACGTGGCACGATGCGTACCTGAAGTGGGATAAAGAGGACTATGACGGGCTGGAGGTCATCCACATCCCCAGCAGCCTGGTGTGGAGGCCCGACCTCGTCCTCTATAACAAGTACGCCCGTACGTCGTTCACGCGTAGCCTTTATTGATTTTTATATGCGTGTGAACACACTGGAAGTGGGGAAAATGCCTTGTTGGCACCTTACATTTGATTTCTCTTCAAAACCTTGTTTTAGTCACTAAAGACATCAATTTGATCTTTTTGAACTTTTATATCACAAGCAGCAGCATTGCACATACACGCATGTATACTTACTAACGAACTTAATGATACATTTCATCTTGTATCTTTAAAATATCAGTAAGCGTAGATTTTATTACATAGACAGGTGCCTAATAGCTACAAAAACGTCCAACTCTCAAACTCCTCTCACCTCATATGAAGCTCACTGCCTTTCACAAAGTTATTTCCCCTCAACTAGTCCTCTTCTTCCAGAGCCGACGACGACTTCTCGGGGCCGATGGACACCAATGTGAGGCTGCGCTACAATGGAGAGATAACCTGGGACGCTCCGGCCATCACCAAGAGCTCCTGCGTCGTGGACGTCTCCTACTTCCCGTTTGACAGCCAGGAATGCAACCTCACCTTTGGTTCATGGACTTACAATGGCAACCAGGTCTGTGTCACCAAAACGAATCAACCCAGTGCTGTGTGTTAGACAAGGGGATTGGAATCAGACATCAGATGCTCATATACTTTTACTCATTGCCTATTCTAGTTCGTAAATCTGTGTGTGCATACATTTCCTGAGTTGTTGGTTGGTTAATCTGTCTTTTCCTTGGAAAATATCTCCTTCTCTGAGCCTACTCATCCTTCACCCTAATTCCAGGTAGACATCATTATGGGCATGGAGAGCGGCGACCTGTCAGACTTTGTGGAAAACGTGGAGTGGGAGTGCCACGGGATGCCGGCCACCAAGAATGTCATAATGTACGGCTGCTGCTCCGACCCGTATCCAGACATCACCTATACCGTTCTCCTGCAGCGCCGCTCTTCCTTTTACATCTTCAACCTCCTCCTCCCTTGCTTCCTCATCTCCTTCTTGGCTCCTCTGGGTTTCTACCTGCCTGCAGACTCCGGGGAGAAGGTTTCCCTCGGGGTGACGGTGCTCCTGGCTCTCACCGTGTTCCAGCTGATGGTGGCGGAGAGCATGCCGCCATCAGAAAGTGTCCCTCTTATAGGTAATTTGTTTGGGATAGTGTAAAAGCCAACACGTATTGACCGTTTTATAGATTTTCCGCAGAAGATTGCATTGCTGTCGCTCTTGATTGCCACTAATTCTTGTACAAACTCTCATGGTCAGCAGATGATATAACATAATGAACTAATGACGGCCTGACCTTTCTTCTCGCTGCATCACAGGGTGAACATCAGTGGTTTTTAATCAAATTTCCCCCTCAGGATTAATTGCAATAATTTTCCATGTTGCATGTTAAGGTTAAAAGGTATATTAGACATAAAATTGTCTAATGAGGCTGACCTGAAGCGTTGCTGACTTTAGGTGAGAGGTTTGTGCCCTGGACAGGCCACAGGGTAATCACAGGATGTCTTTAATATACTCAGAAATCTCCAGATTACAATTATTTTCCCTATAGCCGCAGAAGAATTTTGTTTTAACTGCTAATTAGCAAATGCAATGACGTTAGCATGCACATTATGTACGGAATACAGTGTGACATACTGAGAAATGACGGTAAAAGACCACAAAAGAACTTATCTAACTTGTTGTTCCCTTCTGTTACACAGGAAAGTACTATATTGCTACCATGACCATGGTCACTGCCTCCACATCCCTCACCATCTTCATCATGAACATCCACTTCTGCGGCGCAGAGGCCAAGCCAGTTCCCCACTGGGCCAAAGTCCTCATCATTGACTACATGTCCAAGATTTTCTTTGTTTACGAGGTGGGCGAGAACTGCGCCTCTGCCTCCTCTTCGTCTTCTCACTCGCCCCAGGACGACGCCCGTCACTCGCAAATCAACGGTCACGTGCACTCGAACGGGAAACCTGGGAGCCACGGCGGCCAAGACGACCGGCGCAGCCACAGATACCCCAGACCTCAGACTCCCAGACTTCCTCAACACTCCAAAGTGAAAGTCCAGCACCACATCACCCGAGAGGAGAACAGCCACCTGTCCAGTTTTGCACCTTCAAAGTATGAGAGCACCAATGGTAAAATCCCGACGAGTGACTGCTGTAAAGAAGACCAGAAGGTCCCGTATTACCCTGAGGATCACAAACTTCCCTGCTGCCCCGAAGACAAAAAGCCTCCACCTCAAGGCCCCACCGTAACTTTTGGCCCCTGTGTGTTCTGTAGCCATGGCAGTGGGATCCCCGGGGCGGACACCAAGCTGGTGCGCAATGTTGAGTATATAGCAAACTGTTTTAGAGAGCAGAGGGCCACATGCGCCAAGGGGGCAGAGTGGAAGAAGATAGCCAAGGTGATGGATAGATTCTTCATGTGGATTTTCTTCATCATGGTTTTCCTCATGAGCATCCTCATCATCGGAAAGGCACCGTGACCAAGTAGAGATGCCTTCTCTGTCTTTTTTTCTTTCATTTCAATATTGGACTCAGTGGAAACTTTTTAGTCAACAGAAAAAAGTCAAATGGACTATTTTTTTTTTTTTTAAATAAACATATTGCACACTGAAACATGTGGACTTTGTGACTTTCTCTGCCATCATATGTTTATTAGAGCGATTTAAAATAATACGAATGACTAAGCATTAAAGACCCCTCCCGGACTACGTCACTGTGACGTCACAGTGTGGAGGCAAAACAGAGGGACGCTTGAGGCGAACAGTCACTTTCAACCATGAAAATGGCATCTTGTTGTATTTTTTGGTGCCAAAACCGAAAAATCGAAAACACTAACTTGAAGTTTTACAGCCGCTGCCAGTTGTAGACAACTTTGGTTTGGTTTTAGCAGTTAAAAGAAAGGACTGGAGTGAGACAATCAACAACACGCACTTCATATCAGGTCAGATTAATATGTAATGCATCATCAGTTTCAGCCTGGATAAGTTATGGATTAGAATAAATTGTGACTGAAATTATGTTAAGTTAATCATTATTTAGGGGATTCTTTTTACATGTTAATGCTAATGCTAACCGCGAGCTAACGCTAACTTGCATGTTTCAGGGATGTCCAAGCAGAAGTTGCATTCACTACATTACCCTCCACAGTGGTTCCACTTCCACTTCTTGTAATATCTTTGTTGGAGAGTCTTCACTTGATAAAGACAGACCAGACCCTCTGTGTCCGGCTTTGGTCAAATCGTCCATCCAGTGAGCGAGAGTGTAGGGGTCGGTGAATATAGTCAGCCAGAGTTTTTAAAACACATTCATGGTCTCGGAGAGTGAGTGTATAAGTATATTCTCTAAAATATGTGTTTCCATCATCCATTAGTGACAAAACATTGTCTTTAACCCACCATGTCCTAAATGCATATATTACTTTCTTGGTGTTTACCTAGAACACAATAGCTACTTTTTCCAGTTCCTGCATTCTCGTTAATGAATTTCCTTTGGCTGCTTTACCGTCTGTAATATTTATAGCAGCTCCAATTATTGCATTTTTTTAATGACAAGCCCTCTCCAACAGCATATCCATCAGTCATCAGGTTTGATTTAAGGCTGCCTCATCGTCTGATCATTGAATACATGTGGAGAGATCTGCTGTCAAGATAAAATATGGCCAGTGGAGACAGTGCGTGTCTCATTCACGGCTGTGAAATCAGATGCCTGAGGGTGGTGCACGCTCCACATCCACAGAATCATTTTTCTGTTCAAAATTGTCCGGTGAATAGTTAATGAGCGAGCTTTGTTTGTAGCGCAGCAAGGGCAGTGAGGATGTAAGGTAATATGGAGCATCAATTATGGAACACAATGTGCACACTCCGACACCCACCCCTTCCAAAAGCCCCATCCCTTGAACTTTGAAAGTCAAGTGAATGTGTTTTCGTACTGTATGTGCGTGTGCATGCCCACAAAAAGGGCAGGTAGAAAAGAAGGTCATCAAAAGACATCGGGGTGTAAAGAACAATGGAGCAATGAAAAGAGCAGGAACACAAATATTGCCTATAAATAAACATTCATTCAGTCCACTCCTCTTCTTATTCAGATGGTCCAGACATTTGAGTTTTTGTGCTGTTTTATTTATATTACTTTTATTCATTGCACTTTTCAGTTAATTACATTTCAAGTAATTTTAAGTGTATCTGTACGCATGTATGTATGTGCATACCAATATTGCGTGGATACATGCATGCCTGTACCTGCATCTGTATTTATTTGTAGAATAGAAACTGACTGACAGTCGGCTCACAGTCCAACTAAATAACCTGGTTCTGAGTGAGGACCACACCATTTCGAGTACCCACAGGGGTTGTTGGACCTCAGGTTGGGAATCAATGTGCGATGGTCTTCATGCTTCAAAAATATTCCATAGCAAAGGGATAGAAGTTATAGCAGAAATACTTATTCTTACTTATTTATAATAAAAGTATCCGTTATAAATAAGTTTCCCTTTTTTGGAAAATCTTGAGAACTTGCAGATTCTATATTACTGTAATATTTAACAAATCCTATGAAGATACCAGCAACATTTTTGTTTTGTTTTTTCAGATTTCCCAGCCTTTCTGTTACACTGAGGCCAATACAGTCGATTCTTGCTGAAACATGGTTACAAACACGTATTTTTATTCTTATAAAAACACCAATTAACTTATTGAATCAATGTACCGTAAGTGTACCATATACAATATATTGCCTATACAGCTGTGTATCTGGTATACTAGTGAGAATGTATGACAGACCTTCATGTTATGGGATAGTAGAGGATGTTTAGATTACATAAAAAGGTTCACTAATGTGGTTTTTAATAGCTTTTGGACAAGCATATACCTGTGTGCATACATACATGAGGACTGTAATTTATTTTGTGATGTAACTACTTATTGACTTGTAATATGCAAATGATCTTCGGCAGTTCTTTCATCAGTGGAAAATGCTCACAAGTTTTGGACTGGAATGATTCACCACAAGGAAATGAAATTTCTTCACAATACCTTAAACCAACAGTAGAGGGGGCTCATTTCCCACATACTATTCTGGAAATGAACCCGCATAGATGCATGTTGCTGCAAAATTAGTGTAGTCAATTAGCATCTGAGACGTGTCCCCAGCGCATTTTCATCTTTTACAGAAGAATTACTCACAAGACTTAATAGTCCTGTTGAGTCTTGGGCTTTGTTCAGCAGACATCTGATAGAAATGGACGTCTTGAAACCACCTAATATTGGATAATTATTTTACTACTCTTTAGTTTTCAGTGTTATAAACATTAAGAGCCTCATAAATACCCATAGAGTGCCACGCCCAAATATACAGGTGCAGTATTTTGGTCTTGCCGTGAGGATTATCCTAGACTGCATGAAAATATTCCATACTCTACAAGATTTGAGACTTTCTAAATTCTAATATTCTTCCAGAGCCGACAGATGGCAGAAATATGGATTCTGTGATTTCAGCTGAGTAAGAAAGTGCTCTTGGCCATTGTTCGAGTCATAAAAAATGAATGGTGGGAACCGCTGTCCAACTTGAAGTGTGGAGAGATCATCCAGAAGACACGATGGATGGGAGAGCAGGGAGAGATGCTGAGCCTGAGGATCTCTGATAGCTTGTTTGTGACCTCTGACCAAAACGTCAGTGACTGCGGGGCGCAGAGGAAACATCTGGCTTATGTCCGAGTCAGCAATGCCACTTATGAAGTCAATCAGTGTTATTTTGACTGTAAAGATGTTTGTATGTTTCCTAGTTGTGACAGGTGCAGAAACAGCACTGTTGCAGAAACAGTGTAGTGGCCATGTTTATAATTTATACAAGTCCCACCAGTAAGCAGTCGTTAAGATGCATTATATGGTTTGTAATTAGTACTGTACATGCCTTGATCACAATTTAATTTCTATTAGTTCGGGTTTGAAATATGGGCTGATAAAGCTGTTCTTTAAGTTTAGTACACTGATCAGGCATAACATAATGACCACCTTCCTATACTGTGCAGATTCTGTGCTCAAAACAGTTGGACTATCAGTGAATGACGGCCTTCTGAGGTGTCCTGTGTCTTATAAATGTTGTAGTGGTTGAAGGGAGGAGCCTCTGTGGATCATACCACAGATACTTGATCAGTTTGTGACCTAGTGAATTTGGAGGCCAGGTCAACACCTTGTGCTGTTCTTCATGTTTTTTGAGTTACTCCCGTGGTTTTGTGTATATGCATGTGTCAGACTGCATCCTGCTGGGGATGGCTGCTGCCATCAAGGAGTGTCATTGTTATTGGATGAGGGTGTCTGGTCTTGTCTAGGTGGGTGGTACATGTCTAATAAATGGCAGGTCCAACAGGTTTCCCAGCAGAATATTGCATTGTCACAAGATATTCAATATTATTTACTTCACCCCTCAGTGGTCATAATGTTGTCGCTTATTAGTGTATGTGTTAATAGTTACAACTTTCATTTTGAACCTTACAAGGACTATATATGTCTTGTTGTTATACTTTAAATGCTGAAACTTTAACATATAATTGTATATAAGTGCCTAGTACCTTTCCCAACATGCTTTCCAATTTAAGAGATTTGGAAATTATTTGAACTTTGATTGTTATATGAAGCTTTAGGAAGGACACTCTACATTTTCAAAGACGGCAAACAATAAACAAATTAGTTAGATGTAACATCATAAAATGGGGTTTGATAAAAGTGGCTGGGGCCCGTGTCTGTTTACATCCCTGCATGTGTTCATGCATTTTTATTCTAAAGCAGCTGCTGTGCGCCATCTGTAAGTAATTGTGTTTATGTATTACTGTCCACAGCCACCGCTGTCATTAACTCTCTGCTACAACGCCCTGTAAACGCTTTTAACAAGCCCGCAGAGACACACATGTCCAGAGGACGTCCTGGACATTGATCCCCGGTCCCTGAAGAGGAGGACCCGGGCGTTGCCATGCGGTTGCCATGGAGACGGAAGCACGCTAATCCGAAGTGGTCCAGAAAAGTTTGTTTTTAAACGGAGAGTCTGCCCTATAGCGTTTCCTTTTTCCTCACTGGAAAAAAAAAAAAAAAACTCCAGGGACAGAGCTTGCATTAAACCACCGCAGAGACCATTGTTATAGCCTCGTAACGCAGAGAGGTGTTTAGAGGGAGCTTATTTATTGGCGGAGAAAACTTTGCGAAGGACAACAGAGCGACCGTTAGTACCGTTAAACTAACTATCAGCGCTGGGAGACATGATGGAGACTCACAGAGACGAGTGTAATAGATTTTGACAAGAAAAGAGGACACTCTTCTCCCAAGGTAACATTAACCACACACATACTGTACTGTTTCTGCTTCTCTCAAATCACTGCCTTCATCTCACGCGTCTGCCTTTCTTCTTTCAAAACACAACTGTGTAACTGTTTGTGCCTTGGTGCGTCGCTTTTAGATAATGACAAGCTAATATTAGCCAAATATGCCCTGATAAGGACAAAAGTATCCTTTTCCATTTTATTTTTATTTTATTTTTTTAAATAATAATGACAATTTAGTTGCAGCTTTACTTTTTGATATCATATCATATTTGGCAAATGTAATTTTTTTTTTTTTTTTTACATTTTGTGACCTAAATTGTTATCGTTGTTACCATTAAAACACAAAAGTGTCCTCTTCAAAAACGTTCAAAATATGTTATGTTATATGTTATATTGTTTTTCTTCTTCTTCTTCTTTTTGTTTTTTACATAAGAACTAATCACAAATACCAAAAGTTTGGTTAATTTCTGACTTTTAACCCTTTATATGCCAATGTTATTCATGGCATTACAAATTTTTCGAAAACAAAACAAAACACAGAAATTGAAATATTTTCAATAATCTAAATGCAAAGTGGATTTTTCTTGGTGGCATTATTAGATCCTTGAACATGTCAGTGATCAATAGCAACATTGATTTTGATGTATTTTTATTATTTATTTATTTTTTTTTGTAGTACCAGATTGATAAAAATTGTTACACAAAATTGTCCTCTTCAAAAACGCCCTAAAAATAGCATAATATTTTTTCTACCTTTTTTGCATAAATCTTTTACTCCACTTCAATACTAATCACAAATACCAAAAATTTGATTAATTTCTGACTTTTACTGTGGTTTGTGTATTGTTTAATCACATGAATTTCATGGCATGTTTTCAGGTGTCAGAAATAAAGCACGTGTTTAAGGAGATGGTGAAAAATAAAAACAATGCAGGGCGTCGCCTTTCCCTATGCAAAACAAAAAACGGTGGCTCCAAGATCACTGTCTGCGGAGGCTCGGCTCCGCTGGATTGTCCACCTGACAGCAACGCTCACGCAGATCCTCCAGATACCTGTGGTCAGAGTCAACTGGGCTTCCCGGATAAAGTCTACCTGCTGGCATCAGTCATCTTCCAGAATAACCACCTAGAAAAGCCTGCTGAGCATCGGTTGGTGAATTATGGCAAAGAGAGAGGGCTCCCATTACCTGCAGTCAAAGATGAGGGGATGCAGCGCGCCGCGTACGAGCTGGCCTTCAATACACTCAAATGTAAGTTTGTAACACCTCGTAGCTTAGGGTTGGCTGGATTTGTCGAACCTTCATTCCTCATTACTTCTCACATAGTTTCTTTTCACTATAAACATTACATCTGTCTTCTGTATCTCATGTATCTCACATATATCTAGCCTCCCAAAAGCAAAACCTTGTCCCTTCATAGTTTATATTTACCTGGAGTAGACTTTTCATAGTTATATTGAAGATAGATGTAAATAGCAATGACGACTGACAGTTGCAACGTCTGATTTAAATCAGTGAATTGTGTACCAAACACAAATACGCTGCAATCTAATAGACACCATCTGCTGAGTCTTTTAGGCAAACTAGTACTCTTACTCGTAGTGAATCTTTTAATTTAAACATAAATAATAGGAGTTTTTTGTTTTTTTGTGGGTGGATATCTGTCTATCTAGTTTCTAAACCTGTTTCACTGTTAAAAGACATTCAAAAGAGGACATAACGAACTGCATCTCCACAGCGCATAAAACTATCTTGGTCCCTGGCTTTAACAGTGCAGGCAAGAACTTCACAGATAAACCCCTAAACACTCTTGGAGTAAGGACTTCCTAAAGGGTGTTCAGTTCCTATACGTTTTATTCATTCAAGTGCTTTAAATTGCAAGTAAAACCTATTTGATTCTTGGCAAAGCGACCGCTATCTGAAATTAGAATGAATAGCCCCGTGAAAGTTAATTGACAGGTAGAATTGGATATAGATAGATTGATGAAGGGCAGGTAGAAGAGAAAAAAATCCCAGATTGACCGGGGGGGATTCTCTGTGATGCTACAAATCAATTTGGCCCATGATCTGTTTTCAGGGACTAGGGTGGGGTCCGGGCGACCGAAGTCACAGGGGTGTGTAATCACCATGGTGATAATGCAGGGGGAAGCGAGTGAAACCGACTGGAATCGATTTAGCGTGTTCTTGGCGGAAGCAGAGGTCAGGTAGCAGGAACACCCTCGTAGCCATGAATGATTTTGTTCCATCTCACTATCCGTCCGCTGAACCGTCATAAGCCTCAGATTTTCATGTCCCAAAGTTAATGCAAATGACTTCAAAATATCCATCATTACAACTCCAACACCTCACTGGAGCCCCATACATTAGCTTTAAAGCTGTAGGCAATTTACTTATAGCTGCGACTAAATTGAACTGAATTGCCACCTACAGCATTTACTGGGTGAAACTGTACGGAAAATGAGAGAGAACTTAGAGCCTTCATTTCCATATATTCTGCATATCCCTTTCTTTGGGGGGGAAGCCTGTATACACACATCACTAGTGAGGAATTTGCTTTCACTGCAGGAGCAGAGTAAACCTGGGCTTGCTTGAACCGAGAAAGCTTTCAACACATAATTTCCTTTTAAATCCAAAGGATTTTTTTGTTCAGGGCTTATTTCAAAGACAAATATTCCTCCGTGTTATCAGTGCTGTGTTAATAGTTCTTCTACAGTTCCAATCCTCCGCGTTCAACATTTCT
Organism: Mugil cephalus; assembly: GCF_022458985.1. Taxonomy (NCBI): domain Eukaryota; kingdom Metazoa; phylum Chordata; class Actinopteri; order Mugiliformes; family Mugilidae; genus Mugil; species Mugil cephalus. Next base: position 13,020,560 of record NC_061774.1, on the reverse strand, counting down.
ATTCATCTGTTGAATTTCAGCGTGCTGTACAGATAATGTTGAGAAAAGAAGCTAAGCAGCCACCATTGAGTAGCTTTTAGGAGAACAAGAGGATTAATTGAATGGTTTCTTTAAATTGACCGTTTTAAATGGATTAAGGTTTGAAGAAATTTGATTATCTTTTGGAACTTTATGTCAGTTACAGAGACATGACGTGAAGTATTTTGATTAAATCTTAGCATTATTCTGGCAGAATTGGATTGCGCTGAAGTGACACCTCCAGGATGCCACTTGTTAATCTCTCCTCTTTCTCCTCCTTTGAGGGGCCTGAGTTTTGGTGCAAAAATTGAATTTCTAGCGACACGCATGCGTGTCCTCAGTCACACACACTCAAGACACATCGCGTTTGTGCGCTGTATTGCACTGACCGATCCAAAATCAAGCTGAGGTCAGTTGTTAACCTGGAGAAGAAATGCTTGGGCAGCAAAAAGCACGCAGAGCAAAATGTCAATGAGCACTGGTATCGATCTGGTGATTATTACTCTTATCTGCTCAAAACAAAAATGTTGCTGAGGATACAGACTTGTCCGTAGCAGTAATTGTCCGTCAATACTGAAACAAAGATGTTGGGATGATGTTTACCCCGGTGTAAATTTGACATTTCATAAACAAAGACGAAGCTTGAAAATGCCAACTTGTAGCAGTCAAGTTTTTTGTCTTCCTTCTCTGCCTCATTTAGACGGTTTCTTCTGGGCTTTTATAGTTCCCCTCTTTTATCTCTTAGAAAGGTCTTTTTCATATATGGGTGACGATCACTCTGATCACTGACCTTGAGGTAGATTATGTTCTATTATGTTCTCAAGGCTTCACGTCTTGTTGATTGGTCATTCAACGTGTTCTCGTAGCTCTGGGTAGACTATATGATGAAATTAAGCAATGTAAAGTCATTGCATCTCTACTGGTAGAAATTGAATCGACCTTGCTGCTGGTCATAAATGCTCCGCTTTCCCTTTTCCTTCTTCTTGTCCTCTTTCGCTGCCTCCTCTGAGTATTTCTTCCACATTGTCCACACTGTCCAATTGTTCTGCCAGACAGTCTTTGTACCACTTTGCTTTATGCTGGACTCAGAGCACAAAAGAGAGAAAGACTGTCTTTTTTGTCCTTGATGCCAGAGCCAGAGCAGCCGCCACTGGTGTGCCTCAGCAAATATTAAATTGCTCAGGTATATGCAAGTTAGATTGCACCATATAGTTCAAAGGCAAATTTATATCTCATGGCAGGTTCTTTTCTTGTTTGGCTAGTCCACTGTTAGATTAATGTGCAATTGGGTGCACTGATGCAGAACACTATGAGACAAAGACCAGGCTGAAGAGCAAAGGTGATTGCATTCAAGTGTGGCTCTCGTACCAAGGATTTGTTTGACTACTGTCCCCATCAGTCACTAGTCATTGTCTAACACCTGGACGAATGCCACAAAACACACAATCTCAGTAGAAGTCCTGCGATGAACAGGACAACCTCCTGCTGATGGAGGACACATTTTATGTCAGACTCATGTCGAGCGACTGTTGGCAAGAAATGCACCTGCATCGTCCCGCATGTAAAACCCAGCGCTGTGTCTGCTGTAAGTGATTTATAACCGAAATTTCTCTGCGTTCTACTCAGACTGCTGTGTGTGTGATTTATAGCATGTGGAAGACTATGACCTCCAGAGACCCAACTGTCCCGGTCCCCTCAAGGGTCTGATTTCCAGTGTGCAGTGAGTGGTTATCTCTCAGGAGCTTATCTTTAAGGCCTTCTGCAGGAACGGCCCCCATTGTAAACCTTCTCCACCTATATCAGCTAGAAATAAGGCCGTTGCTAATGTTGTTTACCTGTGTTTCTTCAATTAAAGATAAGCTCTATCGCTTAGAAACATTTATTTGTGCACTTGGCTGTTTGTGCACGTGTGAATGTACCTACATGCAGATACATGTTTGTTCTGCCCTAAGTACTGTGGGAGCACCCAGTGTGCTTTGAATGAGACTGAGCATGACGTCTGGCATGATCTGTGATGTTGCCATAACAGCAGGGTTTGTGATTTCCAAGATGTTTCTGTGAATGGCTTCTGAAACTTAATTCTCATTTGCAACCTATGAATTTTCCCTGTTAAAAACAGGTGTGAAACAAAGAGCTGACATGTGTGACAGACACACGGCACATTAGTTTTGCAACTGTGGGTTTTCATTTGGATTTCATTTCTACTACTCTAAAGAGGTGTTTTCCAATCTCACCAGAAAAACACCAGGAGAAATGATCATTTTCCCCATTTGAAGTGTGTGACGATCAAAAACTGCCTGCACAGTAACTTTGGAAGCAGCTGTTCTTAAACCCTGACATGATACAATGTCTCACCGTCTGCCACCTATAGAAAATGATCCAATGGTCCATCGTTCACAGTTGGAAATGCGTTATTTGGTTGTCTATGTGTAAGAAAGCATCCTGATGGTTAATGAAACACTTCCTGTTTATTTGATGAGGTAGCCAGGATGCAGAGGTAATAAAAATACTGTAAACCATGCCTAAATATCTCATAGACAGCTTTTGCCTTTTACCGTGTCCCCTTTATAAGATGACTGTAATCATAGGGTATTAAAAGTGAAAACAAGTGGCGTGAAATGCTATATGCTGATGGTCTCTACAGGCTGAACTAAAAATACTGTCTCCGTTCAACTTCAATTCAAAAATTATCATCGGATGGAGCCGAATTATCCCTTGTTCTGATTAATATTAATATAAGTTTATATATGTTATATACTGTATTAAGATATACACTACCAGTCAAAATTTGGACACATCTTCTCAATCAATTCAGTGATAGATAGATAGATAGATAGATAGATAGATAGATAGATAGATAGATAGATAGATAGATAGATAGATAGATAGATAGATAGATAGATAGATAGATAGATAGATAGATAGATAGATAGATAGATCATCATTTAAGTGACACGTGTAGGATAAAGAAAAGGAGATATATATTATTATATTTGCACATTGTTGTCTGGTTGTATTTGGTTTCAGTGATCATGTTTAAATGTATCCTCTTTATTACTTCAGATGTCATTAATGTCATTAGTCCTTCGATTTCACACACCCACTAAGCACAGACACAATAAATGAAAGAAAAGAGGCAAATGAGGAATCAGATTAGCTCTAATTAAGCACCAAATAAGAATGTAATCACGGGAAATTAAACCCATGCTTTAATTGAATTATCTTTTTAAATTGAATCACCCTCATTTGGGATGCCTCCAAAAGTCTTTCTTGCTCTTCATCTTAATCCCTTTACATTCTTTTCTGAACATGCTTTCATCTCTAGATATGGGTTTGTCCTTTGTAGAATATATTTTATCAGTAAATGGATAGGGTCATTTATTTCGCTTCTATCTCCTGCTCCATATGAAATAGTTGGGATGGGTTTCAAGGCGTAATTACACAATCATATAAAAGATGCGCTAATGTGCATCATCATTACTCACACACATAATTAGTCACTGAAATCCTGCTTATTACATTTCCATCCTTCTAGCTAACCATGTTTTACCTTGTTTTTCTGCCCAGATCAGGAACTGCTGGAGGACATGATAATTGACAGCTGCTTGTGTCTTTCTCAACCAATGGTAAGCAGTATTTTTTTTTATAGTTACAGAAGTAAACATGCTTCCCTCTCCAGTATTTATGTCTTGGTGTTTATACTCCACACGCTCTGTTCTCTAGACTTCTAATCACTAACAGTAATATTGACGTATTATGCTGATACTCCCCTTTCACCCGCTCTCAAAGCGCCTTGTTTGGTTTAAATTCTCTCTTCTAATCAATGACAATCACTCCCTTTGGAGTAACACATCTAAAAAGTTACTATGTGGCAGAATACGTCTACCTCCTCCTTTATTGCTGTTCTCAACCAAAACACCCCATCAATAATTGATGACATCTAAATGCTGTAACAACCTAGTGATACTGGTTTTCTATGTGGTATTAGAGTGTTTTCTCTAATCTTGCATCTGAACCATTGTGCTGAATGTTATTATTTTGCCGTATAGTCGTAAAAGAAACATTCCCAGCACAGCCGTGAACCTGCAGCCGCCAGTAGAGCACCACCACTTAAATGAGGAGGTATCCTCTGGAGAGATTGCCACGTACTTCTGTCCTAATTTTAACACTCCGCATAAAGGAAAAAAGAGAGCAGCTTAAGCTGTTTCTTTAACATTGTTGATGGTGATAAAACATGCAGAATTCAAAGCTGCTGTGTCTACTGAGATGGTGGTGGAGGAGAAAAGTAATAAAAACACGACACGGTGGAGGTGAAACAGAGCTGTCACCGAGTGTACAAATTGTAGACAACAAAAGTCCACTTTAGTGAGGGCCTAAACATACACAGATACATTAATGCGCATGTGTTTGCAGTACAGTCCTCACATACACACACTGGCGCTGTAGCCTCGTGAAATGTGGCCCCGGTAGAAATGAACGACTTTCTATGTGTTGGTGGCAGGTCGTTACTCCGCATCCCTCTCGCCAGACAATAAAGCCCAGACACAATGAGACAGTCTTTAGAACTCACTCTCACCGTCTTTTACACTGCTGGCATCTATAAAGTTCAACCTTGATGGAGGGAGGAGAAAGAGGTGAATGAGCAAGAGTAGACCGGCCGTAAAAAAAAGGGGGCGCACAAGGGTATTGAGAGAAAAGTAGAATGAAAAATGAGGATATAGATAGACTTTGAGCCTGGAGCACATTTGATCACAATGGAGAGAGGAAATGAAGCCTGAATCCTCTGGAGGGTGGAAACAGGCTGAGTGACGATGTGAAATCTGGTGAGGGAAACATATCGGGTATAAAGCACATTTAGCACAGTGAAGGTCCGATCCCTGTGTAAAATTAGTCACATTAAATTGCACATAAAGTGAGACCAAGAGGGTTTCTTATGTAAGAGACTTGGATGAGAGTTGGCTAAGAGGTGGCGTGTTTACTGTGGGCCAGTTCACCACCGTGGGACATTGTTGCCATGCAGCTTAGCGACTGGGAATTTTCCCACACCCGAGGGTTTAACCTTGGTAAAGTTATGTGAGGACAGGAGGGGAGAAGTGTAGTGACACAACCTTTTGCAGAAGTCGCCCTTTAAAAACGTCTCCGCAGTGAATAATAAGTGTGGACTAATTCCTTAGCCGCCCTACGAACACATCCGCGCTCATCTGATGGTTCTCCCAGTAGTGAGGATGTGGCAAGCTGTTGCTACCTTGGAACGCCATCTGTTACTAATGCGGATGGCGGCCTCCCACCCTTGGGGAGGGAAAGGTGGAGTTGGAGACGGATAGGGCGTAGTCATGGAAATAAAGAGGAGGAGAAATACAGATGAAAATAAGTTCCTAAGTTTAATTCATTGGCGAGACAGTGGTCATGGCAGGCAATTATTGACATTCTTGTGTCAATTTCTGCAAACTAGTTACAATTTAATCTTTGTAGAAGATTCTCTACACGGTACACCGCATTAGGTAAACACAACACTATCTCAGATTCACCAAATGTCAAGCTTGTTGCTCAGCATTGTTAATTAAATAAGAAACATGCCTGTTTGTGTTTTTTTTTTTGCTTTCATTGATTTCTTGTTAAGATCTCTTGTTAAAATGGAAACCAACTGACTGTACCTTTTGCTCTTATTAGCCAGATCATCAGATGAGCCTTGTTGCCATCATGCTCTGTGACTTCCAGGACAGGAAGTTCCTTCCACGCAGATGGCGGGGAAAGGAGGAAATTATAAAGGAAGTCAGAGATGTGGAAATGTACCTCCTCAGGTAGTGAAAGAAAAAGTGAAAAATCTGTAAAAGTGTCTTTATTTTTTATAAAGACACTTGCCCAAAAAACTGAGGAATTTGATAGAAATATCAATTTTTTTTTTGTTTACTTGTTTGTGTGGCATGTAGGCTTAAAACCAAGCTGGCAGCCTCTCTGGCTCGCTGCAGGATCAAACACGACCTCTTGTCGATCGAATGTATCCTGCCGGAGAGTGTGAAGCAGAAGCAGGAGAGATCAAGGAACCTTCCCCTGTATGCGTGGGTCAACACACTGAAGAGCAGGTCAGCTGCGCACACGTCCGCCCGCTCGTACCTTTCCATGTGCACCTGCGCACAAAAACAGGAAATGCACTGTAAGCATTCGCGTGCACCTACTTTTACACACGGACCTTTAACTTGGGGTCCCGTCCAATGTTTTATAGGCCAGATGCCCAGCTGACATCCAATTAAACAAGCAAGCTGTGTGTGTGTGTGTGTGTGTGGGTGTGGGTGTGTGTGTGTGTCTGTGTGTTTTTGCACATACCACGGCAGGCTGATTCAGTTAGGTGTAAATCCTGCTGCTTTAGACAGATTCAATCAGCAACACCCCTCAGCCAGCTCTGCCACTGTAAAGGTCACCTGTTGGGACTAATGGTGTGTATGTGTGTGTGCGTGTCTGTGTCTGTGTGCGTGTGTGTGTGTAAATATATCTTAATAGCTTTTACAGTCCATATTGCTATTAAAGTCTTTTAAACGGCCACATAGCCATTCTATACTATTCTATATTATTATCTATGATGTCAGTCTTCTTCTTCTTCCCCCTCCCTCTGACCTTCTCCCCTTCCCCCTCCTCTTGGGCTTCCACTAATCTGCTCTCCTCCACTCATTCCCCTTTGCTTCCAGTCTTGATGAGGTCCAGAGCGTGCTGAAGAGCGCAGGCTTCTCACAGGTGAAATCAATTGGGCAGTTGGAGGGCCAGACCTTCTGCCAGGATCCCCACTGCAGGGACACGCTGGTGTTCCCTGCTCAGCTGAAGGTTCAGCTGTGCTCCACCAGGCTGCTCAGTGACCACAAACTCATCGTCCAGGTACGAGAGAGAAGAAGATCCCGTGGCCTCATCTCTGCAGACTTTATTATGGCTCTGGAAAGTAGTTCAGCCCCATCAATCTCCTAAGATATTTATGATTTCACTGTGGTAATGGACTCGCTCGAACCGATTGTGAGACTGAATTCCTTTATGCCGTCTGAGATTAGTTTTTCCAGATACAAATAATTCACACCACTTTCACTCATGCTCATACTTCACCCACGAAGAATTATCGTGTTTGGGAGGAGGGGACAGTTTAATCATTTCATTTCTACTCCATTAAAACAAAGCTGCATTACAAACTGTGAGCACTAAAACACAATAAAATCTTATTTAGCGATTTAATTCAATCAAATATTCAACACCACCACCTAATGAATCATCTCTTGGCGTGTTTCTCATTTTATGAGTCTCTGTCACAATTTCTCTCTGCTTTTCTTTCAGATTTCTCCTTGCTTTTTCTTCCAATCTGTCCATTTATCTCTCCATTACCTGTTCAGTGCTTTTGAAAATCTGGATCTTGAAGATTTTAGCGGAAACCTGTTGGTCTATTTCCCAAACAAATCATTTTATTCCCTGTCCCTGTGTAGGATAAATCACGCAGCCTGGTCTCAAACACAGTGCGCTCCCTGTTACCAGAGGAAGGAGATGTTCTTATGGTGGGCTACTTCTCTGGCCTCACCGTCTCCCACACCGCCTCCCTAATTGCAGAGAAAGGCAACAGTAACAACCAGCACACAGTTTACGTATGTGTCAGCAATTGTACGGACGCTCAGACGGAGGAGCTACACCTCACCATCTCCGCCATGGGCTGCAAGAGTAAGCAGAAATGTCTAAGTGTGTTGTCAGTTTATGTCTTTGTAATAGAACAAGAAGACAGAAAGTGATGGAACATGAGAAAACACTCTGCTGCCTGTCTTTGTCTTTTTCATGACATTACTGGGTGTCTTTTCCTTTCTTTGTGTTAAAGGAAAGAACTAAGTACACTATTAGACTCTTTTTAAATTCAAATTGTGTTTTTTTGTGAGTTGAACAATAACAGTAAAGATTTGTGGTGTTTTTAATAGTGTCTGCCACCCCTTCTAGACACAATTTATATTTTCATAACTGCAATAGATGCCTTCAGGCAAGGAATTTTTCTACAAAGATATATTGCGGGTTATTGTGAATGTAAATTAAATACTGAGAAGATGTGTGTCACTGATTGTGGTATTCATCATTATACTTCATGTGTGTGCACATCAGATGTGAAGCTGATGCGGGAGGTCTTCCAGTCTTTGGACGGTGGTGAAAAACAGCTCCAGAAAGTTCGCGTTATTCTGTTAACCCCCAGGTGTTCTCTGTCTGCAGTCAGCAACCCAGTTGAGTTCATACTGCAAGAAAATGGAGGTATGGACATGATGATCTGAAAATTAGAGTTGTGTTGGGATAATGAGCACTGGTGCATACTGCAAGAAATGAGCATGAAAACTTTATTTAAATGTAAACCACCTGTTCCTAACCAGGGACAGTTAAGGGATGGATGGGTGTCCTTGATTTGCAATTTCAATGAAGTTCATCCAACTTCTTATATGAATGTCTCTGTGAAGGTTCTCAGTCATGTAGGTCATGGTGCCCCCAAAAAACCCCAAAAGGGGTTGAATAAAGGCAACTGGACTTGTAGAATTTCTTGAAGACGTTTGGCCACTCATCCGCGTAGGTTGAGGTTTAAAAACGAAAACTCGGAAACTTGCTTAACCAGAAACTGCTGGGTACTGACCTGTCCTCTTAGTGACACATAAGTACCCAGCCTTTATGGAATTTATGGCACCAGTTTTCCTATTTAAAACTCAACTTCCCTCTAGTCTCTCAGAACTGAAGAAGATGAGTGGCCAAACATCTTCAAGGAATTCTACAAGTCCAGTTGCCTTTATTCAACGCCTTTTGGCGCCACAGCCTTCACCTCACTTATTCACTTACGTGAATGTCATTTATTTTAGAGCTGTTCGATACAACAATTAACAACTTTTTATTTTATTTATTTATCTTTCTTTTTTGATTTTCCCAGACAGAGACCTCCTACTGGACCTTGCACACGCCTCCATAGCCCAGAGCAAACTGGAATCTCTAGTAGCTCAGCAGAGGAAGGATATTGATCATGCTTTGAAGTGTGAGTGTAAAACCACCTGCACTCATGTAGACACACACACACACACACACACACACTCAGACTCAGGCACCATAAGATCTCCGTGTCAAGTGTGAAGACTGTCTCAGTTCTCTGACAGTGAAGCTTACCCTTCCTAATTATGTAATCATATGTGCCAATAAACTGAAACACTGTGGTGTTTCTTGATGATCGTATGAGTCTTTAATAATAATCTTGCTCTTCTGCAACATCCCTTGTGAACTGTAAACAAGTCATCAGTAATTCTGATTTGTATTGCATATTCACTCTATCTCGTGCAAATGTTACGTCTCTATTCTACACGGAGCACCTTTCTGGTCAGTTGAATTCACTTGTCCTAAATATTGCATTTTCTGCCAGTTAGAGCATTAATCCATGTAGCTACATTCATTAGCCTCTGTTCTTCTTTCTTCGTCTGGTGTGGGAGATGTTCGTCGAGCAGGTGGGATCTCTCAGTTGTCTGAGATGTAAACCAGCTTCTCTAATCACGCTGCTATCGACCAGCCCTTGTCCATGTTTTTGCCACTGTAGATACTTTCTAATGAGACTGGTAATTAATGGTGGGTGCGTATTGAGTACTGTGGCTCAGTGGAGTCGATGGTCTCATTTCAGTGTCTCCATGTACGCTCATGCATAGACAAATGTGCACACACGCATACACACACACACACACACACACACACACACACACACACACACACACACACACACACACACACACACACACACAGCTCGACAGGCCCACCTCAGGAAACCTTGGTTTGTTTGCCTCATGCCGTAGTCGTTTTTTCCTACAACTGATATTTCACATTTGTTTTGATCTCGTGCCAGGTCTGAGCAGGTTTTATTTGTTATCAGCGGTTAATTGTTTCTGTCTGGCTGTAATTAGTGAGCAAGAAAGAAATCAAAGCTCCAGCGAAGGCAGAAGTCAAACTGCCAACAGCCTCACAAATCCACAAGCCGGCGGCAGGGAAAGAAAATGAGCAATTTACATTCATAAACAGTACGAAGAAATTAATATTCAAGACCCCGTTTCTTCAAAGGCTGCGCTTGATGACGAGGATGGCTCAGCTTGAATAATCAAATGTAACTGTCATAAAAAGAGATGAAACATTTTTCAACTGAATGTGCGTTTTTATGTCTTAGTCCCCAAGGTTTTGGCAGTTGTGTACTCTACCTGTTCATCGTACCCGGAGGAAAATGTGAATGTCGTGAGCTCAGCCCTGGAGCGAGCCAAAGCCCGCTCAGACCAGAAGGGCGAACCGAAAAAAGCAAACTTCAGGTTAGCCTCAGTCTCTGTGCCCTAGCGTATTTTCTGCCTTTGTTAGTGCCTTTTTTGTCTGATCCTCTTGCTGTCTGTCAGTTTTCTGAGTTGTTTGCGTGTCTCCTTTCAGACAAGCTTCTGCGCATTTCAGACAGGAGATTCTATGAAAATATAATCAAAGGCACCATTTTATGTCTGTAAGGGCTGTAAAGGCCGTAGAAAAAAAGGTCTTGACTTACTATTTTTTTTTCAATTTTTGTGTGTGTGTGGTTAAACATTTTAGTCCTGTTAAAGTTTACCTTTCTCTTACACCTAATGTATTCCAACGAGTGCCTTCACGTTCTTTAACGAGACATGTGGTGTGTTTTAGAAGTTAGGCAAAAAAAAATAAATAAATGTTTAGCCAATCTACTCTAATCATCAGCTGCATCAACCACCATTTGCTTAAGATGGTAATGTGTATAAAGCATGTAATAGTATTTTAAAAAGTAATATTTATATATAATTACATTTTGCTGTTTATGTATGTATGTGTTTCCCTCCAGGCCACGTGTTTCCCCTTTCAGTTCATCCAACCATGCAGTGGCCGCAGATGAAACAGACTCCTTCTTTATGCTGGAGCCTTCGGAGATCAACAATGGCTGCTTTCTGGCTGTTCTTGACAGAGAAGTAAGCTGCTTAAGCAGAGATCTTATTAGAAAGACAGAGGCCGGGGAATTTATACATAAACAATAGTCACTTTATTTTAAATATTTTGTTAAGTATAGTTGTGACAGCAGAAGATTGATGTGGAACTCTAGCTGAAGTGCACATGTATTGTTTTCCTCTTGAAGTGCAAAGTCAACACCTTTTCTATGTGATGCAGTCTACACTTTACCTCTTGTTGCTAGGCTCCTTGAAAAAGCTAAACCTCCAGTCTGTTGCTTTTGTATTTAGTCAAACAGGTAAGTAGGTCAGCTTTAGGTAATTTAGCAAGTGGCCCTGGCGAAGGTTTTCTGTTCTCAGAAATGTCACTAGCCCTGGACCTGACCAGGAGCTTTATCAATACGATGGGCTCACTGTTGTGAGGTTGCCTGACTATCTGTGCGGCCCTCAAAGTGCTGTGCACTGTAGAAAGAATTTGTGATGGTTTCTTGCACACTCGCAGATAGAACACACTGAGGTGAAACACTGGCTGATCCTTTATTTATATCTGCTGAGAAATTCTGGTCCTTCCTCCCATGAGTCTGGAAACACCATTGCACGGATGTTTCTCTCTCGGATACACACAGAACACAACAGAGTCATCATGAAATGCGTTTAATTGTGGAACCCTATAAGTGTGAGAATGAAGATGGAGGTTTGTCTGCCAAAAACAAGCAACCACTTGGAAACTGAAGCACAAACCTTTGAATTATTACTTTGTTTGCCAGAGGGGGGAAAGATACTTAACAAGCCACGGAAGTTAAGATCAGGTGAAAATGAACATCACAGTCTGTGACAGACTGATAGAGGAAGGAGGTCAAGCTGCCGCGGGAAGAAATAAGAGTGCTGGGTCCATAGGCTGTATAAATATGGACAGACAATGTGTTGCCACTTCAAGGCACTGGCCAAACTGACGCTATTTTCCCGGAGGTACAACAAGTTTGGAGCCAGAGTCTGATTAGCACAGTCCGTGAGTGGATCACAGACCCATGCGGCGCTTTGGTCTCAATGACCTGACCACTCACTCACATTTTCATTTGATGTTTGATGTTCACTTAATGTGGAAATGTACGCTGTGCTCTACCTCCAACCTTATACTCTGTACCTGTTATAATGCATCAACATTATATTACCTACCTAACATAATTTTATTAATTACATAAATTTTAGTGTTTTAGTTCGGCCCAAGTCCCATCCACTAATATGTGGACTTATGTCCTATACTGCAGCCAGTCACCAGGGGGAACTCTGCTTGCTTTGGCTTCATTTTTGAGGAGCAGTTCTGCATCCATTTTTATACTTTCTAAGGCTGGGTCACAGGGGGCATGTCCGAGTCTAATAAGGGCTTCAGGGGAATAGTGACTCAGTTTTAGAAACAGAAACAGTCCGTATGATATGAGAGGAAGCTGTAGTCAGTTTGTAAGCATAGCCTTAAAACTAAGGTTTGGTTTTGGATTTCATTACCCAGTGGGAGAATAAAACACACAGTGTGAATCCGTCTAGGAGAGTGTTTATGAATTGTTTGTTAGAATTAGTCACTGTTAAGTTGTTTTTTTTATGAGTTTTGAGGTTGCTGTGCAACTTTAATATTGCCGATGTAAAAAGGAACTTTTTAATGATTTTCTGACTGATTAATGAACAATGGTAATTGAGATGCACTTTGTCTCTGACTCTTTTCTAAGTCTTTCTAGTCTAGGCTTTCATTGCTTTTCCCTGAGTCTTTTTCCACTGTCCAATCCACTTCCATCATTCTCTTTTTGCCCATCCTCCTCTCCTTCCTTTATGTTTGTGGGTGGTTGATGAGAGACACAGTGGTTGGTTATTAACTAGCTATAGATGAAGAAGGTTACAGAGGATTTATAGCGGTGGTAAAGGTGCAACAATGAGTCTCATTAAATCTTTATGATTGCTTTCTCTGCATTCTCATAATCCACAACGCATCTATGTTTATGACGAACTGTACTCGCTCACATCATGAGATCTGCTGTTATGCTTTTGATGCCAATATGCAGTTATTAAGCCGTTTTACCCCCACCGGGTGTGACGGAGCTCTCTCACACTGTAGTGTCTGTTCCTCCCTGGCCATCTATCACGTTTTATCCCTCCACAGACAGGAATGAAAAGATAATCAAACTCCTGTAATGGCGCCTCAAACAGGATTTTTTTCTCCCCACCTCCAATAAACTCAGCTAATCAAAAGTTATTGTGGCACTCTGAAAAGAGCCATAAAAATTGCAATTATATAAGTGTTTGAATGTTGTCTGGCTTATATCGGCTGTCATATTGCTGCCAAATAAAGTTCTTTATGAGCCTTTCACACGAGAGCAGCTGGGCACAATAAAGACTTTCAAGTGATGTGTTTCTGACCTAATTCGTAGAGGAAGCAGAGCACATCTCAGATGGACGTTTGTCCAAAAGACCAGTAGTGTTGAAGGGTGAATTCGGACAATATTAATAGGAGACTCAGGGCCCTACATTTTTCACTTTGGCTTTGTTTTGTGCTTTGCTGAAGGCGAGTTTCATAAATTTGGGTTTAGGTGTCAAGCTCCATTGGATGTAATGGTTTCTGAAAAAGAATGGGTCCAGCTCCAGGAAAATGCCGCGGCGGCTAAGTTTGGTGTGTAGATGGAAATGAGAGATTTATAAAGTGCGGCATAGCTGGTTAGTGGAGATGGAGGGGAAGTGAGATGTACAGGGGTGAGGTGGAAGAAAGCGAGTGTCCGCTGAATAATTCAGCGCCCCCTGTCTGTATGAGTTAACATCAATGATGTTCGGGACGTCTACTAAAGACTCCGTTACAGAGGTGCTTCTACGACGTGTTTACCTGAGTGAAGCGGCCCACACGGGTACACGCATGTGCGGAATGTACAAATGTGTACCTGGCTATTTCACGTATGCGAAAGAGTACAGACAAGCTGCAGTGACAGCAGCATTAAGTACATGAAGGCACCTCAAAAACAAAATGCACACAAAATCTCGCATGGCTGCATGTCCCTGTACGCTGCGCTTGTGAATAATTCAGGCATCGAGGAGAGCGGTGGGCTGCTGCTGAGGCAGCAGGTGACCCTGTAGCCAGCAGCAAGGACATGGTGGCTTTCTCCTCTCCTCTCCTCTCCTCTCCTCTCCTCTCCTCTCCTCTCCTCTCTCCTCTCCTCTCCTCTCCTCTCCTCTCCTCTCCTCTCCTCTCCTCTCCTCTCCTCTCCTCTCTCCTCCTCTGGTATCTTCTAGGACTTGCGTATCAGAACTGTATCATCATACATTTCTCTGTGAACATTTCGCACATTTGACTCCAGAGTCTTTGGATGTTTACCACCTATAGATCTGGTCATGACAATAAAATCAAATCTGAATCTCCTCGCTGCAGCCTGAGCCGTTGGAGGGAGCTCAGGATGTAATTGCCAGAGCAAATGCCAGAGGCTTACTGGACAAGATCGGCTCCAGCCCGCCAACCAGAAAAGAGCACAACGGACATCCCAACAGGACGAAGAAAGCATCCCGTTCTCACCCCTCCCCGTCCCACCTGCCCGCCAGTATTCCGTCTAAGACCAGAGCAGACCACCAGACCAAGGGCAGTAACAGTGTTATTCTGTGTGGACACCGGGAATTTACAAACGTGCGCCAGTCATCGCAAGGTCGGTGTGATCCTTACACTCCTACTGTACGTCATAAGTGTAGTTGTATGGTGCACAGTACAGCTGATTACCCCAGAATTAGATAAATATTGATGCCACTCTCATAACAAAGACCTTCTTTGTTAAATACATAAAATATTGGACTTTATTCCTATTTCTTGTTTGTGTACTAAGTTGCTGACAGTAGCTTGATCAACAAGACTTAAAGTTTAGATTGATTAGAAATAGTTCAACATTTAATGTCTTGTACAATCTAACTTTAGTTCAAAACTACGGTCTGTTTGCGTCCTTCAGGAAGACAAAAAGCACTGAGCCTGCAAACCCTAAGGACCTCCGTGTCAAGCTCTTTCTCTTACTCCAAACGAGAATGCGCCAGCTCCTCCTCCCCCTCCGCCTCCAAACAAGCAAGTAGCGCACCTCCCGAAAGCCTCACCCCTGAGTTCGACACGACTCCCGTCGCCGCGTCCCCGCATCCCGCCGCTCTGCCTGCCAGCCCCGTGGCTCCAGCCGTCCGCCCCCGCAGAGCTCCTCAGGAGGTGCTGAAGCCCGTGCTGCTCGTCCTGCCCCCCGTTCACTTCCCCACCTTTTTCCCTCCCCATCACAGCCAGAGAAGATTCAGCCCCGGCCTCAACTACAACAAGTGGAAAACGCCGGACAACATGGCCTCCCTCTCCCTCTCCCTCTCCCGCTCCAGCGGCGGCCTCTCCAAGGATGCTCTGGATAAACCACACCCGTTCTCTTCTCACACACACTAACACTAACTGAGGGAGTTTGGTGTCAAAAAATATTTAATCAAAGTTAGTGGCAGCAAATCTAATATCATAAATGTGTACGATCTTATTGAACTGCCAAATT
The DNA here is from genome assembly GCF_022458985.1 of Mugil cephalus. Lineage (NCBI taxonomy): Eukaryota > Metazoa > Chordata > Actinopteri > Mugiliformes > Mugilidae > Mugil > Mugil cephalus. The sequence continues at coordinate 13,005,073 of NC_061774.1, read as the reverse complement.
ACATTGTACATTTTACATTAAATGCTTCTAGAACCATTATTACTCATGATTATGTTTTGTGTGCCATAAAGAACAGCCTCGCCAGCATCAGAATCTAATCAAACTGCATATATTTATAGGGCTGGACCAATGTCATTTCAATGTTACAACATGATGAATAGCTATTATACGGGGTTCCACTGACCTGAAAAATGAAAGGACATATTCAAGAGGCTGCTCATTTTTTTTTTTTTTTCCTTTTGGTAATGCATTTATTGTCACAACAGATTACATTTACACGGTGTAGAGACGGGTGAAGAACAGAAATGAAATGATTTATAGCATATCTCTTGATTGTTGTTATGTGTGTTTGTCATTTATAGACCAGACTGCGTTCACAGAGTTCATGTCGAGTGCAGGTGGTGGCCCTGGGCCGTAGGAGCACTGTATCAACCTTCGACAGCAGTGACAGCAGACTTTTTTTTTTATTTTACTTTACTGCTATATGTGCGTAGTTGTGGTGATATATTTTGTTTGTGAGTGGGAACACTGGCTGGATTTACTGAGGAGAGAAACTATAATATGATCCTTAGTGTGGGGCAGATTTGATCTTTTTTTCTGTGTTGCAAAGCAAACATCGTGCTCCGCTGTTCATCTAGTCACGAGTGCGTCGCCTGTGGATTTGGAGTTTCTTGCTTCTATAAATCTTGGGTATCTGCACAAAGATTCCTGAGGGATTTATAAAGTTTGACAAAATCAATGAAACATTCTTGAGCTTTTAAATTAAATTTTTCTAGAACACATACGAAAAAATTACAATTTTAACTCATTTAAAGCTTTAAAGATACATTACAATCTTTAACATCGTTTTTTCTTAATTAAAAATAATTATATTCCGGTTTTTAATTATTATTTTTTAACCCTTTTTCATGGAGTGTGTGGGGAATAGGCCAGATTTTTTTTTTTTTTTTTTTTTGCCCCAGTGTAAATCCAGTCAAGGTCAAGTGGAGATGAATTGTGCTGAGAGCATCTATTTTTTTTCACCAGTCTTCTTATCGAGACCCCATCAACATAAAACGTACCCCATCAAGAAAACATGCAAAGTCAAACCCCTCTTCTGTGAACAACATCTCTGCTCTCCCTCATGTCTAAACGTTTTGTGCCCTAATCTCTCTTTCCCTACATACAATCATTTACATACAGTTCATTATTACAATCACTTTATTCATCATTCTGATTTTTATTCGTTTTTCTTTTAAGTCTGTCACACGCTCGAAGGGACTGAAACATTTTTACGCCATTTGGTGGGCAGGTGTAGGCTGCTACGAGGTCTTGTCCGTCTCATCCTTTGCTTTTCTCATTCAGCGGTCAAAATCCCACGAGAGCAAGAGAACAGCATTTTTCTTTATATATATATATTTTTTTTATTTTTTTGTCCTGGAAGGCTGCTGTACCTGTATCCAGACCAGGAGTTCAGACGGGGAAAGAGAAATGGAAAGAAAAATGAGTAAAACGATGAGTGACTCCGTAGCCGGTGTGTGAGTAGAAATCTTTTTTCTTCTGGGTAATCCTGAATCCTGTCTGCAGAGTGTGTGATCGTGTAATCCATCGAGCACAGACATCCCCACACAGGAGGGGGTCCGCTTTGATAAATCAGCGTTCAAAGGTTCAAAGTTCAACCAGTGACACTAGCGTTTCCCTTCCCTCAACAGGCCAGTTTTCTTTATATCATTTTTTTTTTTTCATCATCAGGCATATTTAAGGATCGCTCTTCTCTCCTTTATCTGGGGTGATGTTTGTTACGTTGTATGTACATCGTCGGTTACCATGGCTGGCACTGATTAAGTGTTGTCGTGGCGATAGTGTGAGTGGCATCCAGGCTTGGGTGGTGCGGTGGTTTCGGTGGTGACGGTCATTGCTGGGGCATTTCTGACGGCTGTTTCTTGGGTTTCAGAGTGTCTATGAGAGACTGGACGCCGCGCTTCACGCTGGTGGTCACCCGCCGGGTCACCGAGTCCGCCGAGGGCGAGGAGGAGGAGCCGGCGCGCTGGGAGGGCGGCCGTGCTACCAGACACTTCTGGTACCGGAGCTGAGGAGGGAAAGGGACAAGGTTCTGTGAGTAAGCATCGAGGCTTTCCAGCTTCCAGGTTAAGGGTCATGGTAATGAAAATAATGTAAAACAAAAATGTAAATATGAAGCTCGCTGCAGCCGATTAAGTTTACGTTTATTTCATTTATATAGCACCTTAAAAGCAAAGAGCATTTGCAACAAAGTCCTTCACATTCAACATGTCATATAAACATGTAAATCACAGATCAACAACTTAGCTGAGGGAAATGTAATTATGACCCCATAAAACCAAACTGTGCCACTTTTACTTACCACACAGGCTGCCTGCACAGCCTCAGACACACTGCCTGCGTTAGGGTCACACCAGAACACGTGACACTGGAAGTGCTGGTTCCCGGTGTCCATGACGAAGGCGAACGTGTGCACATCCCGTCCCACTCCCATGAAGGACAGGAAACGGACGCGGCACTCCACCAGCACCTCCTCTTCCTCCTCCTGCGCATCCATCAAAGGGGAGAATCAGATCTCTATCAGACTTTTCTTTCTTAATCGACAAGCGCGCACGCATGTTTAATTTATGTGTTGTGTGGATAGCGACAGAAATGGCCCTGCCTTTTCTTTGATGACCGCCACAGTGGTGTCAGCGATGCTCAGTATGACGGGGGTCCAGTCCTCTTTGCCTGTGGAGGACAGGAGGCTCTCTATGGCCCCGTTTATTATGTCCATGCCTGGGGACCGAACACAGAAGAGTGTAATTCATACACTTTAATTCATGATATGGCTCATGACAGACCGGATTTCAGTCTGCGTTTAGTTTTACCTATAGGACGAGACACAGACGTCACACCGAGATACAGCACATGAAACTTTTGCACCAGCTCAGTCTTTGGCATGGGAAACTCTGCAGAGAAAAAAACACACACAACAACGAATTTTCATGAGAACATCTAACGCAACGTTTCAAAAGGGTAGTCCATGCATGATAATTGGCTTTAAGTAGAAGAATAAACAAACACTGGTGAATATTTCATTTTTTTTAGAGTGCTGTTGACATGATTAGGGCTTGAAAAATACACACAGAAGCACGCAGGGTTTCAGGGAGCTCGACGACTCCTGCGTGAAAACCCAGCTGCTTAAAGAATGGCCTGTAGGCAGGAACGACTGCCATGCTCAATAAATGAGGATGTTGAAAGATGCTGTATCACCTGCATCTCAATCAGCACAGACGTTAACATCTTCTACCCTCAGGACCTCACTATCAACACGCTACACAATTAATGTTACAAGCTTGGGATGATTTCTGACGAGGCAAAATGCAAAACACCTAAAGTGGTTAACCATTTCAAGATTCTCAATCCTTCACTGCACTAAAAGATGAAATAGTAAATAACAAAACAATGCTAAAAGGACATAATACTTTAATAATAAAAAAAGAAAATGCAAATTCACAAATGCAAAAGATGCTGTAAATATTTTAAATATTCACAGATAGAAGCTTTAAAGTGACAGCGGACATTTGGGTTGCATTTTTTTTTTTTTACATCTGACCACGCTGATGGAGTTTGGTTTGATCGTGGGCTTGTTTAGTTGCACCTGCAAACGCATACAAAGGGGAGCTAACAAAGGCGGCGGCTAACAGTGATGTGGCAACAAGTAACAGTGATCTCAACTTTGAGGCGACTTCACTGAGGCACCAATCAATGGGAGGATATCACGTCCTGCGTTTGCATCGTAAAATACCACACGATGCAAGGACATGTCTCCCCAAACGTTTACTGTGAGGAAACACAGAACATGACCATCGTTCTTGATAATTTACCATTAGGCAGCGTTGTTGACGGTATTTCCTGTTCAGATACAGAGCAGTGACACCCAGGAGAACTGGGCTGTCACTACAATGCACTAACAATCTTTTTATGTTCCACTTGTTTCACTTTAGTTAACTAGAGTGACAAGTATGAAAAGGGGTAAATGCTTTGCCTGGATACTTTCCTTACTGTAGTTACATGAACTATGAATTGGAAAAGGGTTTTCATACATTAATTCTGTTTTAAAGCTGAGATCATGCAGACTGGATCCAATGAGGACAGTAGGGCCTGTATCGTGGGGCTGGCTCTCATCCCAAATCATTTGGTTCTTATCTCCTCGACTGTTTTCCAACACGGGGTTATGCACTACCAGCTGCACTAAAGAGATTTAATCCGGGCGATAACAAGAACAGTTTCCTATTCACAACCTCCATATCACCTCCCACTGGATGCCAAGTGATTTTAAAAAGGGGGAAAAAAATATGAGTTCAAGCAAGTTTAAAAAAAAAAAAAAGTGAGTCATCTTTCACGAACACGTTCTTTGATCCTGGGGTTGGGTTGGGGGTTGAGGAGGATGAGGCCTTGCCTCAAAGAAACACTAATTGGGTTTTAATGAGGTCGAGTGCCTCTGTAAGTGAGGAGCCGGTGTTGTTCTTTTATATTCTGATGTTGGAGCTCCTTTCCCCCTACGCTCAGCAGATACGGGCTGAAGTTACAGCCCGGGACGAATTGGGGCTTTTTTTTCCCCCCTTTCTCCTCGTAATTACTGGGGACGGAATACGTACAAGCTGTGGGAATTAGCGAAATGGAAAACACAGAATGGAATTAGCACTGCGAGGATAAAGCTCTGTGATCGTTGAGCCGGGAGTCGTTCTCGAGTCAGCATTATCTTTATGTAATTGAAGCGAACGCCGCTATCTTTTCTATTAACCAACGTTCACGGTTGCTCTCGAGGCAATAGGGTCATTTTTTTTTAGAAAGAATACGCACGGTTTCAGATGCGGAGGAATTTTGTAGTAGGAGACAAGAAACCACTACAGGGAAGATAACACATAGCTGACAAATCCAATTCTTTTATGAGGAAGCTACAAGAGAAAGAACAAGACTCAGAGGACAAGTATGTGTGTATACTGTATTACTTATATGTTGTGGGGGGATAAATCTATGAACACATTTACCCTGGGGAGGCGTGTCACCCTTTTAGAAAAGTCCCCATAGTGTAAATTTTTATGTTAGGTTGAAGGCTTTAAGTTAAGGTTAAAGGTTATCCTTAGCAGGAAGCGAGTGTCATTGTAATGTCCTCTAAAGCAACAGAGACTGTGTGCGTACCTTGTAGGGGGACATCAGAGCCGTTCTGGGAGGAGCTGCCAGCTGCAGCCTTGGCACTTTTCCTTTCAGCCATAATCTAACCACGGAGAGGGGAGTAAAACAAAAGAGAGTTGGAGAAAACACAGGGTGTGATGAGCAAAATAAAAAAAAGAGGAAAGAATAGGGGGGTGGTGGTGGGGGGGAATGGGGAGAAGAGAAAGGAGAGGGCTGGTTGAAAAGAGGCACAGCAAGGTTCATATTGATTTTCTGACAAATTCACATCACAGATTAATTTTAAACCAAGACTTACAAACACAACTAATAACCAAAATACTAAGGATTAGGCCGGTGATATCCTATATTATAACCTATTTTCAGAAAATACTATAAAACTGGTACATTTCTCACTACTTCTATATATTACTCAGGGTAATATGCTCTTCTGGGTGCTGAAAAAAAGAATAGTTACAAATATGTGGTAACAGCTGAGTAAATTTCCTAAAACACACGAGCGCAGTGGTTTTTAGCAAATGCTTCTCAAACAAGAGTAAATGAAAGAGTTGCTGAGGACTATTTTCAGCCATAGGTTTGGTGCACTACACTGAGTATTTAAAGCAGCAGGAGAGCGTATGTGGGATTGAATCCAAATAGACTACGCTGCTAATGTTTGTTGTAGTGGCAGAACATGGCCCAGGATAATGGTGTGGCTCACTGATTCCTTTCTAATAGATTCTGGACAGTAGTGGATGGCGTGGTGTACTAATGAGTCAGGTAAAAACGGATCAGTTGGTTTTGTTTTTTTTTACATTTTTACATATCATTTCAAATATTTAAGAAGCTGTCTTTTCTTGCCTTCTGCTGCAGTACCCCCTCACACACACACACACACACACACTTTTTTTTAAAGGGTGTTGAATATTCTGCATGGCCCCTGCACTCAGCCACTGCTCCCTCTCTCTGCTACTCTGATACTTGATTAATTGTAGGTGTCATTAATCAACGTCTGTGGTGAGTCTGCAACTCCGTTCGCAGGGGAACATGCGAGAAGATGCATGGACTCACACACCCTCACAGAAACACAAAGGAAGCCCGTTCAGCATGCTGCGCAGCTGCAAGACTCAGGTCACCAAGTTTCTCCCCTGCAGTAAAGAAAAAAAAAAAAAAACTACTGTGTTTAGAAAACCGTGTGGATGTGTGAAGAGTCGTGGGTACATGAAAACACTGACAGCTTTTTTTTTTTAGTTTGGCACAAAAGCTTTTATAACTAATAATACAATTAATAATTAAGTAAAAAGAAAATGACGTTTCTCTCTAAATGGGTCGCCCTGCGTCTAAGGGAGGAAATTTACGGTTCAACGTAGATTACAAGGTCACTGCTTTGTCTTTGTACACAGAAGGCTATGTGCCTCTGGATACGAGCGTGTGAAAAGGAAACTGTCTCCAAGCAAGTGATCCGTCAGTGTCTAGGCAAAGAGATGCCTGGTATTATTGTTACAGAAAAGCATCAAAAGTCTTTATGCATTATATATCACCGTCACGCTGCAGCTTTCATCAGCTCGTCAGAAAACATCATTCACTGGCCTTGATTATGTTTCAGTTTGAATTGGTATTCCACTCTAACGTTCACTTCTCGGGGATTGATTGGAAATGTCACTGTGTCATAAATACTGTGTATTATAGTTGGCAGGACAGGAAGACATAATAAAGTATTTTAATGAGCTCAGCTCGTCAACATACAGTATCCAAAAAAGAGAAAACCGACAGAGATTTAGTCATCTTGCAGTTTTTCCTCCACTTTATGCTACAGAGGAAATATTTCTTTAAAAACATGTCACCAATGGAAAGTTTGTTCGTGAAAACATTTTATAGCAACTCATGCGCAGCACGCTTGGGGAATGTTGGCTTTACACACAAGTATTGGCACCTGTGTGTGTGAAAAAGCAGCAGATGCTTGAGTATTTTTTTGCCACAACCTATTCCAGGTCAGTGCTGAACAATCGTGGATAAAAACAGCGTAAAAAAAACCCAAACTAAGTGACTTTCAGCAGAAATAGGTCAGCTGACCTCGAAGGCTTTGATTTTATCTGGACATAAGTTTAGTTGAGTGCAAACTGGGCTCACAGTGTACTCCAGGCTTTTGCTGCGACCGAAACAGCTCCAATAAATGCAGTCTTCTTCAACTCACTCATATCAGGTTCAGCTGCAGCGCCGTGCGTCACTGGTCACTGATCAGTTTGCTGGAACACGGATATGAATTCCACATGCGGCGCTGAGCCAATTCTACTAGTTTCTGGCTTCTGACAAATTTAAGACGGACTCCACACTCCATCTGTTAGGATATCCTGCATAAATGTTGTGACCCAAAAAATGTTACATCAGTAATACTCTGGCTTAAAGTCCCATTCAAACAGCCAGTGGACTGCTACTTGCTTCCACATACTGTATTCATGTGTTTCCTGTAAAAAATAGAAGCAGGAAGGCAGCCCCCTTCCCAAGAAGTCTAATCTAGCCTGAATCCTTTAAAGTGATCTCCTCCTGCAGAGTGGATTTCGTCCAGGCTCTCAGAGCGCCCGAACGACTTCTTTAATGCCGTACTCAAAACATATTTTGCATATTTGCAGTAAACACACATATCCGTGATTCACATGCGGCCCACGCTCCCTATTGGTCCATAAAAGTTACATTGATGATGTCACAGAGAGAGAATTTAGAATGTAGGACTGAATGATGTCACAGTGAGCGCGTTACATCATATATACAGTAAAGCTTTAATAAGGTGATGCACGGATAACGCAAAAAGACTTTATGCCCTTTATGCCACTGGTAAGAAGATGGATAATTTCCCAAGACTCTTTGTGATTGACGTCAGTGGCAACACGTGGTGAGACAGATGGTGGTCGTGATATGATATTTGTCAACTAAGATATGCGAATTAGTGGTAGATCACTGCCGTGTGGTTCCACTGTCACTCTGGCATATCATTTCATACGTTTTTCGACCAAAAAGAGTGGCCTCGCTTGAATGTCAGCTCTTTATAGTTTCATATCCATTAAGATGTGTGGCATCCAATTTTCTTTACTTTGACTGGAGTTCCTTTAAGGTAGTGCAACACTTGTAGAAAATATGCGACAGGACGAACCCTCTGTCTATCACCATCTATCACGAGCTAACTTCAAATAATCAGTCGCTTCTCCACCACAGACTGTCATTACACCTGAAACATGCCCGCGGCTGCCAGTACTTCCTCACGCTGCGCTGATCGGTTGACCTATTGTGATTCGGGCACAAGCACATAGCTTGAAGCCCGGCAAGATGGACAGTCGGGAATCCGCCGATAACAGGCCGCCACCCCACACATACACACCTGAATTTCAGCTCACCTCCTCACTGAAATTCTTTCTCTTTATCTCTTCTGTCAGCTCTTGCTTCTTGAGTAAAAAGATACCAGAAATCCCATCACTGGCATTGTGTTAGCGGGCCTGGCACTTAGTTTTCTACAACGGGAGCGTAAGAGCATCACCTACATTATTTCTCTCTGTTACAGCGGCTCTGATTAAAGCTCGGCAGCTCGTCTCAGAGCCGCAGGTAATCCCGTTCGCGAGGCGGCGTCAGCAGTGATGGCACCCACCTTGGAGCAGATTTCGTGGAGACTTGTGGCGATGGCTGCAGCAGGAGTATCACATCGGAACACGTGGCACTTCAACACCCGCGTGTTTTTGTCTCTGGCCACGTAGGCAAAGTCCCTGAGGCGCAGACGGGAGCAAACAAAAAAATCGTAAGACAGAACCTCATTTATCTTGTGTAAATTTATTTTGGTTTAACTTTCAATTGTTTATGCACCACATATCATTACACATGTCTTCCAGTGTTTGCAGTAACACGGGGAAAGAAAAGCTCCGAATTAGCTAATCAAGGGGGGAAATAATATAGTGGAGAAAGACAATACCATAAAAACAATAAAACAGACGGATGTTGTTCGCCCCTTAAGGAGGAAATTACTGAGCTCCAGCATGAACCTTGTGGCGAGTGTGTTTGTGTGATAAGGTAGAAGCCAGAGAGTGATTGTGGTTATTTAGGGTCAATAACATAGGGAATCGATGAATTAATTTCACACTGCATGACTCCATCTTTTTGTACTTTCACATTTTTGCCATAATGATATTTGTCCTATTTCATACCATGTTTTTATTCTGTGCATTGCATGTGGGAGATTAAGGCTTTAGCCACTTAAATTTAATACAGAGACTCGCTCTTGTTTGCTGGATGTTTAGTGACTAGATGATAGTTTTCCTCTGCTGTGAAAAGCCACCGCGGGACATTGTTGAATATTTTGATGAAACGCTTCTTTAAGGGCTTCAGACACCTCCCAGAAGGCTCTTTGCTTGGGGGCAACATGTAGATGTGACTGCCAATTTGTACTTGAGAATTTTTTCAGCCGTTTGTCTCGAAGTCACTGGGCTCAATTTTGTCTTTATCTGCGGTTTCTGGAAACACCGCGATTACATTGTGTTTGCGATCCCCTCTTAGCTCATTTTATTCTCATTCCTTTTATCAAGTGCTCCTCTACCGGAGCAGGCTTTTGCATGTTTACTCCATCCTGTATATGCTGTTAGGAGGTGAGTCAATGCAGATGTGAAAAAAAAAAAAAGTGTTCGGCAACGGAGAAAAGCAACCGGTAGAAAAAGCTACATTTTAAGCAGCAGGGGTAAGAGCCAGACATGACAAGAAGATTGTTATTACCCTGTTTTGCACCATGGTATATTTACCTCTTTTGTGTCTCTTTGTCATTAGACCTGGGCTCTCATTAGCTCAATGAATTATTGTCAAATGGCTGTCATTTACACCTTCACCGTTCACCAGTCATGGTGGAGGACATATTACTTAAAGCCCCTTTAACGCGTGACGATAAACAACAGGTCTCTGTGTCTACAGTCATTACTGTCATCACCAGGATGACACACACACACACAGACAGACATGTATACGCACACACTGACAGGAATACAGTACGGAAGGCAGATGCGCGTCGCTGTGCCCGAGGAGACGAGATGCCGAGAGCGTCACAGCGGTGCCACACGGAGAGAAAAATGAGGAGCATGAGGGTGCGACGGAAAGACGAAGCTCCACTGAGAAGAAAACTTCATGCAGAGCGTGGGTGGCAGATGAGAAACAGTCACCACACACACACACACACACAGACAAGATGAGACACATTTCTTCCTCATTAACAGATGAGACGAGACGCGGAACAAAAGGTAGGATGTGTTCCCAACCAGGACGGAAATGACAGAGTAATCAGACGACGCGGAGTGAAAGCAAGGAGCAGGGGGGCACAACTGGAAGCCAATGTCGCCAGATGCGCACGCGCACACGTGCACCACACGCTCCAGAATAACCATGGACCCGAACAGAAATATGGCAAACACAGCTGGCATTTATGACAGCGGGCTCTTTGTGTTTATGAGTCCATTATCTGGCCTGTCTCCTCTGCTTAATTGTCTTCTCACACACTTTGGGTCGATAATGCTCTCTGCCTGTGGCCAGGAAGGAAAGTGTGATAGGTGGTGTGACTGAGGTTGTATGTGTGTGTGTGTGTGTGTGTGTGTGTGTGTGTGTGTGAGGTGTCCAGTCCACTCCATTCAGGGACATTTGAGCGGTGCGTCACCGAAGCAGCATGAGTGGCCTTGCCTCGCATAGTACAAATGGTCCTTTTATGACTTCTGTCCCCTCTCTGAGGGATCAAAATGCCATAAAACAGCATGCAACTCTTAATAGGAAATAGCCTGTGGCCCGTCTGGCTCGCTGATGATTTAACGCCACGCCGGCAATCCAGACCTTCAGCAGTCGCTGCCGCGCTCCCGTAAAAGAGCAACAGTGACTGTGGGCGAGGCAAAGCCACTGATTTGACGCCCGGAGTGACAGATGCGATTGTGCAGAGGTGTGGGAGTCCTGACACAACGATTACTGAAAACAATGGAGAGGCGAGTTCACATTTGAGCACACCGCAAAGACCAGTTACCTTTCTCTGTGTCCCGGGAAGCAGAAGGAGGCGGGAGTGGGAGGGGGAGGGGGGGTTGTTTAGGGGATGGCGGTAAAAATGAAGAAGGGACGCAATGATGGCGGTGAAGGAAACGATAAAGAAAGAACGAATGCGTTAGAGGAAGAAATGAAAAAAAAGGAAGAACATAATCGGGAGAACGGGAGGATGGAGTTTGTGTTATAGGAAACGGGAAAAGAACAAGCGGGGTGGACGAGAAAGGGAGGAAAAAGAAAAGAAATAACAGCAACGTTAATACACAACATAGTCAGACACAATGCTGTTTCACTTGTCTTCCTGTGAGGTGTGTGTGTGTAGTTTGTGTGTGTGCACCAGAGCTCAGGTCTGTGTACTTTTCATTTCAGTGGATTATGAATCGGCTACATTCTAATACAGGACACACTTCCTGTGCTATGTACCTGAATATGTGCATCCTACACACACGCGCACGCACACGTTGCTGCAGCTCTCGCTCTTCAGCTTCACCCAAAGCCATTTCCCATTTCCCTCTACCTTTTCCTCCTCCCAATCTCTTTCATCCATCTCTTTGCATTTGCTCTCTTTAATCTCCCCATCGCTCTCCTCAGCTCTCTCTCTCTCTATCTCTCACTCCTCCACTCGCTTTGTTTTCCACAACGGGGAGAGCCCCAAAAAAGAGAGAAGATGCGGCACACAATGATTCATTTCAATAGTGCGACTCGTCTCAGTTGCATGCCGCGTCGTCTGTGATACTCTATTATCGGGAGCACTACAAAGGAGTGAAGAACAGAGGGCTAATTCAAACACTGACTACCTTTGATTCTTTGATGATCCACTTTGTCAGAGGTAGTCGTGTGTGCGTGCGCACGCGCGCGTGTGTGTGTGTGTGTAGCAGCTGGCAGATTATTTCAAACAGGACTCTTCTGTGTCTCCTTCATCTGCTCTATGAGCAGCGGGTAGTCGGCGGCACGCACGCACACAGGCGCAGAGACAGACATATGGAGCCTACGTCAACATTTGTATAAACGCCCTCGCCGCGTGTAAACGAGTCCAAACATGTTTTACCAAAATTAACCTTTTTTCTGTCTGAATTTCAGTCATGACTCTCTTCCCTCCGTGTACCATCTATGCTACCCCCTCCTGCGCAATTTCAAATTCAGGCTTCATCCTTCATCTCCCCTTGGTGGAATTGGAAACTGTTGAAATTCAGAATGGTCAAAAAGTTCCTCTCACTCACTTACCCCAAACCTCGTCCCAATTTTCCCTAAGCTAATTTGCATGTGAGCACTGGTCTGAATCCTTTATTACTGACGACATTAACTCCAGAACAGACTTCCGCCTTCCAAAAAACTTACAACATTATCACAAGATTGCAATTTTTAGCTGAAGTATTATTTTTTTAAACCATTTTAAGTGTTCCAAGAGCCAACTTCCATAACCGAGGATCGGACCCGCCGTGGTCTGCTGCCCGACAGACGGATCAGAGCGGCGTCTGCAGTGATGCGTGCGTTTAAAAGAGGCGAAGCTCTCAATTTACTTATGGTCATGAACTCCGACCTTAAGAACAAGAATGTGGATACAACGTGGAATTACGTGGATACGAAATTAGTTTCCTTATTGGGGTGGCTGGAAGTGTCCGGACTTCCCTGCTGAAGCTGCTACCCACCGAGACCCAGACCCAGATATTAAGATTTTATTTTATTATTGTACAGTGGTTTTGGAACTCAGTGTGAAGGCTCTAGGTGGCGCCATCATGGCAGCACCTTACTAAGATTTTTTTTGTCAGCACCAAGGAAGTGAACTCTGGACTTATGTACTTGGGAGTTTGGCTACTGGAACAAAAGCTGACTTGATGACATTGTGGGATACCTGGTTGTACTCAATCTATACAAGTTACGCTCCAGTGCATACTTGGTAAAAAAGGATAAACTCTAAGCAAAGGCTAATTCAAAAATGAGGCAAAGAGGTGGAGCTTGATGGAGGTCAATGAGGATTGACCATAGAGCGCACATAAAGATGCACAACGCATTTCCTATTTAGTGTACAGTCTATGACCAATTTCTTTTTTAAATCACCCTCAAGTGATCATCTCTGGAACTGCATTTTGCTGCACTTGTGCATTGACTCCAGTTTTGAGGCAGGGATTATGGTCCTTAGCACAAACTTCAGGGCTGGAGCCAAAGGTTTAGAAATAATAAGGTAAAAAAACAAAAACAATAACCATGTAGAAACTCTAAGTTCATTTTGAATAATCTTTAAGGATCCGTACATACATTATATTACAAACCTTCTCTATTTGTATAGACAGGAGAGTTAGTGTGAAGACACATCGAGAGGAAACAGAAGAAAGAGTGGTTGGCTCACTTTGTGCTTTGGTATAGAAGGACAGGCAACAAATCAACCAAGAGCCACGAAAACATGAATGACACATGAGCCTCTGAGATGTCAGAAGAGATTTAGACAGGAAAGTGAGGGGAGAGCAGAGATGGATAAAACCTCAAGACAGGAGAGCGATAAAGGCGTGAGGCCAGAAAGCCAAAAGGAAAAGGTGGGAGTGTTGCAGAGAGGAATAGAATATAGATGTGAGACCCACTGGGGCGTCGGATGGCGTGAGGAGGTGGTGGAGAGGAAGAAAAAAAGAAAAAAGTAAAGAGAGGTACAAGATGAAAGGTATGAAAGCTCTAAAGCAAAGAGATGAGTTAAAGCAAGACTCCCACCACTCTTGTTCTTTATTTTCCTCTCTGTGCTTCACATTTATCCAGAGCTAAAAAAAAAAAAAAAGAAAAAAACAGAGGGATGACTGATTCACTACTACCGATCTCTCTTTGATCCTGAAGGCTGTGAGGCAGCTTCGGCTGGAGAGGATGCGTACAACCCAGAGATTAAATGAGGTCACGGCTGCAGGTGTATACGCCGATCTGTGTTTTACAGGACCATCAGTGTCTGCAGCTCTGACATCAGTCACCCACCACTGTAGTCCTAGCTGCATTGTGTGTTGTAGTAATGGTAGTATTAGTGTAGTACGGTGGCCGACAAGGGCCAAACAGACGGCAACTACCCAATACGTCTCAGTTCAAGAAAACAGCTTCAAGTACAGAAACGATGACAAATCTAAACGAGGTACAAAAAGAGGAATGTGGTGCAAATGAAAAAACATGTTGCAAAAAACAAAGACGCATGCATCATCATGAAACGCGCTGCAAATAGAGAAACGATGCAAACCATGAACATTCACGCTGTATTTTCACGGACAGTGGTTCAGTCAGTTGTTAGTGGGAATTTTGGTATCGATCGGATACCAAGTAAATACTACGCTAGCATCGCCGATACTGATACTTTTCAGAAGTGAGTTCTGACTTTAAACTCAGAATTCTGACTTTTTTTCTCAGAATTCTGAGTTTAATATCCGAACTCACTTTTTTTTCTCACAGTGGCCCCTAATCCTCTTCCGTAACAGAGAGGGAAATGTTGGCTCATTAATTTTCCACTTCAGAAGTGAGTCTGTTTGCCGAGTAGTTGACTTCTTAACTACACGACGCATTTTAATAACGGCATCATTTCCAGCTGTGCGATACTGGTGTGATGCTAGGATTTCAGTTTCAAACTCTGTCCCTATCGACCGTTTCATGGTTTGCATCGTGTCTCTATTTGCAGCGCGTTTCATGATGATGCATTCGTTTTTTTTTTTTTTTTTGCGGCACGTTTTTCCGTTTGCACTACATTCCTCTTTTTGTATCTCGTTTAGACCTTGTGATTTTGCATCGTTTCTGTACTTGAAGCTGTTTTTCTCAAACTGACACGTACTGGGTCGTTGCCGTCCGTTTGGCCCTTGTTGACCACCGTAGTGTGGAGCTGCAGGAGAATTCCCCCTCACACTTAAACATGGCTTCCATATCATGGTATTTCTAAAACTACTAATGTTAACTTTAAAAGTGGCAAATAACCATCTTATTCGTAATTTAGTTCAATTAGACGTATGGGTAAAATATAATATTTTGTGAACATTGTGACCTATACACGTGCATGAGGAATACAAAACACTTGACACAGAAAATAGATGAAGCAGCTACACCCAAAACAAATCTGACGCATCATATTTGTGTTCGGTTAGCCACAAATCACTACGATAAACTACAACACAATACATTCAAATACCGTCAGCAATACCTGTTCTTAAAAGTGCTGACCGTGCGCGTCCTCTTCACGCCAACTGCTCAATAATTTAGATAACCGCTGATCACACTGTATTATTTAAATACAAGCGCTTTGGAAAACTTAATAACGAACTTCACGATGCATCTTCAGGTGATAAAACCGCGCAATAAAACTAAGTGTCCTGCTACTGGTGCAGTAAAAGAGGCTTTTTAAGAGGCAGTGAAAACAACACAAATGTAACTAGTCCCCATCCTGCTCTGTCGTTCTTCATTCTGCTCCGGAGCCTCTAGTATCACTCAGCAGAGACTCGTGTCTCCTCCAAACCATCTGTCACAAGCGCGCAAAACCCACAGAGCACAGTGGAAGCACACAGACTTCAATTATCAAACAGCTTTACTGTGTGTCTGGGTAGCGCTGCCCGCTATGCTAATGCACTTACATATGCTAATTGCGCCGCGCGCCAAACGCCGATTCGAAATGTCTGAGCTAGGAAGCTATTGTGACTCTCCTGTCAGCAAAAGGTAGACGAGCGGGAGGGAGTGTACTGTGTGTGAGTGTGTGTGTGTGCAGATAAATATGTTACTGATCGCAACTGATCCAGTTACTATTATTACTGACAGTGTTGCGGCTTTGGTGGAAAACCAAAGTAGCAAAGTGAATGTGTGATTCAGTTTCAGCGCTGAACCCTGACAGGTGCGCAGCACTGAAGCAACAGCTGGATAATGATTTAGAGAAAGGCCCTTTCACACATCATACTGCAAAAAAAAAAAAAAAAAAAAAAAAGCTGTCTGGTGTGTACGCCGATCAGGCATAACATTATGACCACCTGCCTAATATTGTGTAGGTCTCCCTACACGATGTACAGGTTCCATCTGAGGGTGTCCTGTGGAGGCCAAACCATGTCAACACCTTACGCTGTTTTCATGTTTCCTTAGTTGTTTCAAATACGGTTTTGGTGTGCGTGTCTGTGCCAGGCTGCATCCTGCTGCCATCGAGGAGTGTCATTGCTGTGGGGTGGAGGTGTCCGGTCTGCTCGAGGTGTGTGCTACATGTCTAAAGGTTTACCAGCAGAACGATGAACTGCCACAAGCTGGTCAGTGTTATTCACTTCACCTGTCAGTGGTTTTAATGTTGTGGCTGGTCGGTGTATATGTTTATATTGAGCTATTTTTTTTTTTTTTTTGTTTTTTTTGCAAAATATTCCAAATATTCTTCCTTTAAATCATTTTTTGATTAAATCTTACAGTCACAGATATAACAATATTTATGATGATTAGAAGTTGAGAAGTCAGCCCTGTACATGCTTTCATATTCAAATTCTTGAATTCTACAAATCCTCGCAATCCTCATTAATTTTGCAGATACAGTAAAGCGCTAAGACGAAGCACCTTATTTTCTCTATTATTTTTTTTTTAATTTATTTATTTGTATTATTTTTTTTTATGTGACCCTGAGTGCCAGCAACTGTGTTTGCAGAAATCGTCCAGCGTCGACTGTAGTTTATTGTAATGGAATGTAGAATACAAAAGGTCATTAAGCTCGGAGATAAAAACAGAAAGGAGACGCACGATGCCCACTATTTACACAGCCATTAATAGCACGGTGCAGAGCTGCTGACAGGAATTAGCTCAGGTTTACTGCGGTATCGATGCTATTTTATGGTGCACCGTCAGGTATTTACAGTAGGTTACAAAGCCAATATTTTAATTAGCACCCAGCTAGCCAGGATTTTTTAGGTTGATGTACTGTATAATGATATTGATACTGGCAGTAATATGATACCAATATCGTAAAAAAAAAAAAAAAAAAAATTGTAGGTTTATAGGTTGTAATTTAACCCAACTTGTCTCAAGATGCTTTAAATATCCCAGAAAGAAAACACTAAGTCAGTGGTAGAAAGGAACGCTCCCTTCTAACAGGAAGACACGGCAGAACCCGGCTCATTTGGGGACCCATCTGCTTGAGGCCGGCTGGTAGAGAGACACAGAAAAAGATGAATATTTGATATTATTTCTTTCTCCCATATTTCTCTACTGCCACTTTCATACCGAACTGCACGTCTGTCTCCTCCTCTAAGAGGGGATTTATCAATAACTTGACCACACTTCCTCCAGACTCACTCAAGCTTTCGTTTAATTCATACTACGCTCAGCTCTGCCTCCACCAGTTACAAGGAAATGTTGGATTATGCAGTGTACTTAATTTTTTTTTCCAACTCTCACGGTCCAACAGGACGGCTTCACAGAGCAGTTGACATGGCAACATGTAGTCATCGTGATGCCACATCATGTTTCTATAGTGTCAAATAACTAACTAAAACAAAAGTTACTAGTTATATTAAGTATCTAAAATTACTGAAACCATCCTTGAAAACAGAAATTATTTGATTTGTATTTTAGTTTTTTGGTTCGGCCCAACCACTATGGAGAGATTAAGTAGGGGCCCCCTACCTATTATATGTGTTATATATTAAACTCAGTCTAGTGCTTTTTATAAATATACATTATTATTATTATAATTTTGCATTCAATATTAAGCTATTCAAATAATACATGTTCAATTTCAATTTCAGGCCCTGCAAATGTAAACATTTAAACAATTTAAACAAATGTAGTAGGAACAGTGAATCACCAAAACACTGCTAGCTTCTCTAACGCAGCGTGCGTCTGGATTTCACCTGGGGACTGAATAGGCTCTCGGCCAACTGCGGTGAACCTGACAGAGTGAGCGTGTAATATGGCGATAGGGGCGGGGCCTACTGTGTGCAGGAGGCTTTGATTGACAGGTCTCGGCTAGTGTGGCGCCGTGTGATAACCTTGATCTATCCCTTCACTAAAATATATTGGATTCATGTTAATGTGCATTTAAATAAATGTATTTTTCGGGGGAAATTAAAAAAAATATATGAAAAGATTTTACGACCCCCCTCCAGTACCTGCACGGATCCCCTGTTGAAGACCTACATACTAAGCTAATCATATCCCAGAAAGTTAACTAAGTAAAAGTACTGTCAGTCTTCTCCCAAATAAACCTGTTTCCTAAAATGCAAAAGGACTCCTTTAAATAGTTGGGCTGTATGAAGACAAACATTACGTAAAGCAGACTTTTAGAAGTAATTTGGAACTAACCAGAGCGGCACCATCCATGCACAGTGGCCCCATACTACTTAAAGCCTATGTGATGAGTGAACACGGTAAACCCCTCTGCGACCTGGTGAATTAGTCATGGCCCACAGCTATTAGCGAGGGCCTAATGTAAAATGTCTGTACGTAATTACCTCTCTGCGCCGTAAACTTGTTTACAGCGCCGAGATGAGCAGCAAAATGAGCACCCGGGGCCGGAGGAGGGGCCCCTTTACATCAACACTGCCACATGACACATTCTCCCCGTCTCTTCATACACGCTTGCACACTCGCAGGAACACACAAAGAAGCACGCAATCGCCAATATCGCCGAAGGCAGCAGAGAACTAGGACGAAATCAAGTCAAAATAAAAAAAAAAAACTAAAAAAAAAATGCGATGTGTTAAGAGGCGCACGCAGCACACGATGCAGCCGGTGAGATTTGAACAGGCAGCTGATGTTGTTCCAAGCAGCCGCGTCTCCGTTTGATGCATCCTCTGTACGTCTGCGTTATTTCTAAGAAAACTTGCGGATTTACAAAGCTGATGGCGGAAAAACAGAGGGAGAAACAGGCGCGACCCCGGTTTATGTTGATGCAGCTTTGTGACCCAGTTCCAAGCGTTCGTTTTGGCAGCTAGGCAAACCAGAGAGGGAGGGGCAACGCGCAGAGGGAGTGCGCGCACACACACACACACACACACACACACACACACACATTCACGCACACACAGTACCCATGTGTCAACACTCGTCATCTTTCATTACCTATTTAAGAGCAGAGATAGGTGGGTGGGCGAGATGGAAAGACATGGAGTGTGTCTGTGTGGGGAACGAGGGATGTGTGTGTGTGTGGGTGTGTGTGCGGGTGGGAGGGGGGTCCTGCTGTTCTCTGTGCTCTTGATCATTTATACATCACACTGCTCTTCAGCATGAGTGTGTGTGTGGGGGGGCATGTGTGTGCCTCTGTGTGTTTTTTCCACATAAGTGCCAATATTCTGTGCAAAAGCTTCAGTGAGATGTCACTTCAGTAAGACGCCTCCATTCATGTATTTTACTAATGTGTGTGTGTGTGTGTGTGTGTGTGCATGTGGCAGAGTGCAGAGATTTGATCTTGAGTTAGTGTGGGGAGTTATTCCAAGCTCTACTCTCAGTGCAGTTTGGATCATGAAGCTTGCACGTAACCTAATTAGCTGCATGTGCCATGAATCATTATGTTTCCTGCACATACAGTCGAGAAACGTGCAGCCTCTTCTTCTCTAGAGGGGGAATACGCTTCCTTCTTTAAAGGGTGTGTACGCCAAAGTCACAAAATAATACACTGTCTTCTTGCATGCCTGCTTATTTATTTATTTATTTTCAGAAACAATGCCCAGCGATATTGTTAGGATGGCTCAGGTGGTGGAGCAGGTTGCAAGGTTAGCAGTTTGATCCCTGGGTCCCACCACATGCTGAAGTGTCCTTAGGCAAGACACTGAACCTCAAGGCACCTGAGCACTGCCTTGATTCATTTTATATATTTATCTTTTTTTTTTTCTCTTAAACCTCCTGAGGCCCAAGCATTTGTTTTGAATGCATCTTAATTTCTTTAAGATAAGATTAAGATCTCCTTATTCGGAGTTAGCAGGACTTAAGAAGTATAAAAAACAAGCAACATCTTTGAACTGGAAGTAGTTTTTATTTTGCTGTATATTACAATTTAACCCCCGGAGTTCAGAGCATAATTGGCCGACTACTTTTGGTTTTATTTATATTTCATCTTAAAAATGGTTTACATTGCCTTGTTTGGTATCATTCTCTTCAGCACAACCTCACTTTACAATTATTTTTTCATTTTGACAAACTATATTAACACACTGGACCTAAAACCACACTAAAACCATAAAATCCAAGTAGGAAAGTGTTAGATTTTTCACTGTGAAAACCACAAACATGTTTAATGAACCATTTTTATAACTTAGAATGCAAACATAAAGTGTAAATTTAAAAAGCTTATGTACAAATTTAGCAAACAACAAAGATATTATTATTATTATATTTAATTATATTTCCATTAAAATGCAGGAAATGCATCATCATTTTTCTTTTTTGCTTCTGAGCAGCTGGCTAGCTATCGTTTTGCTTTTCACCGTTTTTTCTGTACACCAGACGCGCACCAACATAACGGCAATATTCAGGAAAATCATTGTGTGTGGCGTAAATCATTTATAATTAGTTTAGTTTTCCTTGGCCTATCAACACAATTGTTTTAGGTTAGCACTTTCTATGAAAGTTGAAACAGAGACGCTGTGTCTTGTGGCTACGTCGCTTAAATTGGTCATGTGATTTGGACGCACCGGCACGTCCGTCGACACCGGGGGGTTAAGTCACCAGTGTGTACCAAAATATAAAACTGGTTATTTTTATTGTAAAAGCAGAATTGGAAATGATGAAATCCCAACGTCCTCAAATGAGTACTTGTGAATTTGTTAAATTTTCGTGTAATATCAAACCAAAAAAGTTAATAAGCATAAATAAACACGTTTACTGACCCTTGGCTGCCAGGACACGGCAGAAAAAAGTGTCTCATTATGAGGACAACAGGTCTAAATGGAGCAGAACAAGAAGCTGCCACAAACCTGAAACACAACGTCCCCATATGAGGACGCCAGGTCTCAGGAGGTTAAAAATGATTTGAATATAATAATTCATCTCTGTCATCTAATATATTTGTTCTTGTGGACACGTTGGCAGTCGCCCCGCTGAAAACATGATCAAAAGCCAACATGAAGGCTTCAAGTATTCAAATGTATTCTGCTCAAACAGCGGCTGGCGTCTGTAGTTGGAGTAAGTGGGAGGGCCACGGGGCAGACGGTGACTGCACCAGCGTCCTGCTGCGATCAGACTTGTGTGATCAGCGAGCATCAGCATCACCCATCTCCGCCTCTCTGCTCGCCACGGCCAGGACCAGAGAGGGTTTTATCGAGGTGAGATTTATTGGCTGCTGGGGCACAGGGAGGGAATCTATAGGAGGAACACGGGGAGTAATCTGTCAGGGAGACAAGGATTATAGCAGGTGTGCCTAACAATGCTAATGAAAGACTGGACAGGAAGGGAAATGTAAGAGAAAAGCGGTTTTCTTTTTGTTTTTTTTAAGGTTTTTGTTTGTTATTCTGTGTGAGTTTGTCTGGCATTTGACATCTTGGCTGTAGAGTAAGGAGCGTGCCCCCCGCCATCGTAATGACCGTTTAGAGAACGGGGGTTTCTGGGAAGTGGGGGGTGGGGGGCATACCCTTAGAGGAGCTGTGCGGATGCGTGCGGCCAAGTGGGAGTGATGGATTGTGGGTAAATGGAAGGAGCTGACGTGAAGGAGCGATGACTTGCGGTCAAAGAGAGATGTCGGTGTGGGTCTCCAATCAGAGCGGCGACTGGGGAGGAGAGGCCATCAATCACTCTGGCATCTATCGAGTGGGTCTAGGTGTTCGGCCTCCGTCCCTGTGGGCCGTCACGGGGTCCTTGCATGTTAATTAAGGCTACAAGGGCTTTGACATCAGCAAATAAGCTGCGGTTGCGCCGGGGGCCTTGTGAGTGGAAGGGCATGAAGGGTGGCTGCCACAAGCCAAACTCACTTCAGTGACACAAATGGAGACGATCGCGAGAGGGTTTTCAGCTCTAAAAAATTCATGATACTCAAGGCTCACGTGTCTCCTCTCTTCTGTTCTCTTCTCCTTCACTTTTCTTTTCTTCTCTGTCCACAGAAGGTCAGCGGTGGAATGAGGGAAATTAAGTGAGTGGCGGAGGGAACAGGGTCTCACTGCTGCCCACTAATGAATATGAATGAAATGTGGTGTGCATTTGTAGAAGTGCGTTATTGGTCATTCACTGCAGTTTCGGCCATTAGCGGGAAAAAAAGAGAAAAAAGAGAAAAAAAAGGGGGTAACATTCATTTACTTAAACACACAGACATTAGCCAACGCAAAGACGCCGTTTAAAAATGCAACATCTGAATCTCCACAGCCCTGCCTCAACCTCAATAAGTGTCACATGCCGATGATGAGAAGAAAACAAGCGGGAGCTGCCTCCCTAATGTCGTAAATCATTTCACTTTTTTTGTTCTTTGCTTAGTGTTTCCCTGCTCATCCCTCATCCTCCTCTCTTTTCCTCCTCCTCCTCCTCCTCCTCATCTTCTTTTTATAGAAGAGAGAGGGGGGAAACTCCACATATGCATTCTGCACTGTAGCATTTATCATGCACACACACACACACACACACACACACACACACACACACATGCCTTCACATACATCCTCCCCGGAACACATTCAGCGGAGCGGCACAAGACGCTTGCATCAAAAATAGTAATATTTTAGCACTGCAGAAGACTCGCACGTCAGCCAAGTGCAATATCAAACAGCCCCAAACAGCCATGACACACACACACACACACACACACACACACACACACTCTCTCTCTGAAAGATCCCTGCAGCACATCCAGACCCTTTAATCCTGTTTTTCCTCATCCCATCCTTTGCTTACTCCGTCTCCTTCTTCTTTTTTTAACTTTCACTCTAAATGTTTTATTTTTTTTGAGCAGAGCGTCTGCTCTGCTCAAACCTGCCGCCGCCGCCGACCCCATGAATCCCCACAACTGATGGCCAGTCAGACGGTGAGAGAGAGAGAGAGAGAGAGGGAGATGGAGAGGGAGAGGGGGGGGAGAAGATCAATGCACACAGCTTGAAGTGAAACACAGCAGGAGGCTGAGAAGTGAAAAAAAATTGAATAAAAAGTACGTGCATTAAACATGTTGTGTCCTCCACTCAAACGGAGCGAAAGGGGATGTTGGGTCAGTAAGGAAGAGAGGCGGCGGCAGATGACAATTAGGAAATGGGTGGACGCACGGATGGACGTGGGAATGAGTGAAATAGAGAGAGGAGTACTCACACAGCCAGGCATCCTCGCCCCGTTACAGACAACTACCTCCCTGCCTCGTTAGCTCCTTCTCCACGGTGACATTGCTGCAGCCCCTTCGCCGCGGTACCCCGGGGTAAATCTCCTCCTGTCTGCCTCCTCTCTTTTTTTTTTCTTTTTTTTTTTTTTTAATCCTCTCGGGCTCCTTCCCCGCTTCTCCCCCCCACCTTCTCCTCTTTCTCTTCCCTTCCCCTCCCCTCCCCCCTGCCTGCCTCTCTCCTCCCTTTCCCTCAAATACACCTTCCTCCTCCTCGCTCTGCTTGCCTGGTCCGAAGAGTCTCCTGCGAGGTCTCGCCGTGTCCTGCCCGGTGCGAGCGGAGGAGCATGCCTCTGTCCGTCCTCCCTCGCTGGCTCTCCGCCGCTCTGTTTTTACCCCCACTCCCTCTCAAAAGCGCTGTCACGCTTTCTCCCCTGCACTCTCCCCCCCGTTTGTCTTGGGTGTCTTATCCTCTCCGTTCTGCTGTTTTCTCCCTCCCTAGACTCACTGAAACTGATGAAACTGAACAAAAAAAAGAAGAAGGACAAAAAAAGAGAGAGGAAGGATTTCAACCCCGCTAAAGTGCAACGGCGGGACGAAAACAAAGAGGGGCGGACAGAAGAAGAGGCAAAGCTGCGCAGCCGACGGCACAAAGGGGAGGCAGAAAGAGCGCCAGAGACAAAGAGTGGAAAGAGCTTTACAGACAGAAAGATGGGATGGAGAAGTGGGGGCAAACTCATGCATGCCCACTCATTCACCATCACACACGTACAAACAGGGGGCTCCAGATATAGACCTATGACTTCATCAGTTCAAGCCCACGCACGCACGCACACACACACACATGCAAACACGTGTGCGCGCGCTAGGGGCGTGCACACAATCAGACTTGCTGAGTGCTCCAGATATAGCTTCATGACTTCATCCAGCCGCTAACCCCTCCTCCCCCGTCGTCCCGCCCTGTTTAAGAGACGGGGGACTCATTCATATTGAATCAACCTGAGGGGCAGAGCGCATTCAGCACAAGACTTGGGAATATTCCTCAGATAGACGGATACAGAAGGAGACAGGGGGATGGAAAAAGAGAACATGGAGGGGGGCAAAGAGAGCTCGGTGTAGAAATATCCCCCGCCTTCCACCTCTGCCTTTCCTGTTGCCCTTTTGTGCAAGTCCCCGACATCACCTGCCGACTTCAGTCGGTTACGTGTCTGACATGCACATTTGTGCCACGTCTAAAACTGAGTCACAGTGGAAGCGAATGCAAAAAATATTTTCGCAACTGTCACAGCAAAAGCC
The DNA here is from genome assembly GCF_022458985.1 of Mugil cephalus. Classification (NCBI taxonomy): domain Eukaryota; kingdom Metazoa; phylum Chordata; class Actinopteri; order Mugiliformes; family Mugilidae; genus Mugil; species Mugil cephalus. Next base: position 12,980,394 of record NC_061774.1, on the reverse strand, counting down.
CCGAAATAATGTGGCAACCATTTGCCCAAATGATCAGCTCGTCATCAAGCTCTGCAGTGGCCTGATAAGGAGCCATTCATTTGAATCAGGTGTGCTGGAGGAGGGGAACATCGAAAACATGCAGGGCAGTGGCCCCCGAGGACCGGAATTGGGCAGCACTGCTCTACATTAAATTTTATGTTTTTGTTTAACCTTTATTTGACCAAGGGAGTCCTGGCCAAGACAGGCAGCAGCGAATACAAAACACAGTTACAAAACCACACAGTTGAAACACGGGCTAAAGATGAGAAAAAGAAAAAAAAGATCAAGCAGATTATAAAAAACAAGTGCATATTGTGCAGTCAGCCTCAAGCACTCCCATGCTGGGAGCGCTTGAGGCAAAAGTGCTCAGAGAAATTAACTTTTTAGTTTTTAGTTTCTCAGTCAGGTTGCAAGTTTGAAGCACATTATTCTTTGAGCTGTAATTGTATGAATAAAGGTCTAAGCTCAAACTATGAAGAACACCCCCAAGACTTAAAGTTTACGTGGACGGTGGAGTCAACATTTGGTCAAGATCAGCTTCTCTGCATGAGCAGACTTTGAGTACAGTGCCCTCCAGTGGCAGAACTGTGCAATTCCAACCTCAAACCGTAATAGTGAGAAGTCAGAGACACAGACACAGTGCTGCTGTTACATGTGAAGAACTCCTTCTTTCTTAAAACAACTATTAGCATAAATGAAAAACTCAACGTGGTGCTAGAACATCGAATATCTTATAATATATTATATACGTTTACTGATTTTCTGTGTGCCACAGTTTTTGCCAGACAATCTCCTCGCTTTGGGATCAATAAAGGATTATTGCATCACGTTATGGGGCACAGCGCTGTCACAGTGCAGCAGTCCCTCCCATAAAACACTCCTGCCTTCACCGCTGTGTCCTTTCCTGAATAGCCAAACAGACCAGAGCAATCTGAGTCTGCAAGCAACTTATTACAGCAACAAAGCAAACATGTCGTCTGAGGAGAGGATTCATGCGTTCTACTAAATCATAACTTTCCGCTCGAAGGCACAGTGTCCCAGTGAAATAAGGAGACTCCTGTGTTTAAATAAAAATTCCTGTTCAAAAAAACACTGAGACAAAAAAAAACACATCGCTGAGAGATGTGGCAATTTTGCCCCGTGTTTAAATGTCCACGTTTGCATTTCAAAGACGGACATGTCTCCGTTTTTGATTTGAGAACAAACCGTAGAAGCCATGAGCCCTAAAACCGAGCAGAAGAGTGCGAACTGAACCGGAGCTGGAGGATGGAGAGAGTGGCAGCTTTAATGTCGTAACAGAGAGAAAGAGATGCATTGAGAGAGGAGAGGATGAGAGCCACTTCTTTCCACGACACGCTTTCTCCATTACCGCAGAGAGAGGCAACCGCTGAAAGTTTCTCAGTCCTCTGAGACGGAAGAGGGTGGTGGGAGGGCTTTCTTTCTTTTTTTTCTTTCTTTCTTTCTTTCTTTCTTTCTTTCTTTCTTTCTTTCTTTCTTTCTTTCTTTGTCTCACACGCGGTGACACTTGTGGAAGTGTCGCCACCGAGGGAAGGGAAAAGAGAAGAAACACCGTAGGAGAAGAGTGGGAGGGTGAGAGGGAGACTACGGCAGCACTTAAAAGAATGAGGAGGAAGACAGATACGAGACGCGGAGACGAGTGGAGGGAGCGCAGATGCTATTTTAAATTCCATTTTCACCCGACCCCTTAACAGCTGATTACACATGTCAGGACCAGACTGTTCCTTGAACTGCAAACCTCCACAGACTTAGTCTTAATGGTCACTGCCTTACCCGCAAAGGGGCGCCATGTGTGTGAATTAAGTTTACATCTGCACGGGCAAATATGCATAATGTCTCATGCATATTAACTGCATGCATATTACATTAGCACTGATGTTTCCAGATGTGTAGAATGTTTGTGGGTTAATGGAAACCAAACCCTGAGCCTCACCCCCCACCCACCCTCCCACCCATCAGCAGCTGTGCTAGCCTCAGCTGAATAGTGAAAGGTTGAGACCATAGGACACTGCCAAATAACAGAGGGTCCCATAAGTCCTCATCTGGAACTGAAACACTGAGCGACAGTAATTATAATAATTATGGTGTTTTGAATGTAATGTGGACTGAATAATAATGAGGTTTAAAGATTCAGCTTTGCACATTTATAGGATGTGTATACTTGTTGCATGTTCATGTGTGCGTGCTTGTTTGGATCCAAGAAGTAATGAGGTCAGATAGTCACCCCCGTGAAGAAACAACCACAAACGCAAAATAGTTCTATAGATCACACTTGTAACATCCTCCTACCTGTCGTGGTCTCGGCCGACTCCCCAGACACGGATGCTGCTGATTGGCTGAGAGTGAAGCAAGCTGTGGTCGTCTGGGTCGACGAGGGTTAACATGCGATCCTGGAGGACCAAAAGCATCCCTTTACCCTGTGAGGCATCAGACGAGGATATACCACAGCTGTGATTCCCAACGTTAACAAATACAAACTTTACACTGATCACAAAATCGTCTGGGTTGCTACCAGTGAGGAGCAAAATGTCCATTTAAATCACACCCAAGGGAAGTGTGGGAACAAATCTTCCTCTTTCTTTTTTCTTTTTATTAGACATTTCTAACTGTGAAACGCGTTTCATCAAACATGAACTCATCAACACTCAATAAACCACCCCACCGCTAGACATATTGTACACTGCACGCTGTAAACTGTCCGTGCTGACACACTGACCTCCCCCCAGACACCAGCTGAGTCTCGTATGTCCCTCCTGCAGTAGGACAGCTGTCTGATACAATGGTGGACGGCCACGCTGCTCCTCCCCTCGCACAGGTCCTGCTCTGCCATCTCCACCCAGCCCAAAGATCGCACTGGAAAAGACTGAGAGACGCACACAGGTAAAAAACACATTTCCGCTTCACAAAATAATCTTTTTTTTCTTTTCTTTTTTTTTGTCTTTAAATGATTTAGATGTAACTCTACAGCTTTGGCTCTAAATGTGAATCAGTCCCACACTCGAACACACTCACTCACATTTGACTCCAGCTAAACAGAGTGAAATCACACAACTAAATTACAATTAAAAAGAAAAACGCGTCGATATATGAGAATTGTAATAAGGTAGGGAACACGATGATCGGGCATAACATTATGACCACCTTCCAAATATTGTGCAGGTCTATGGGTTGGGGGGAGAGGCTTCTGTGGATCATCCCACAGATACTTGATCAGTTTGGGATCTAGTGAATTTGAAGACCACGATCACGTTCTGATGTTTTTCATGGTTTTTGAGTTGTTCCTAAACCGCTTTTGTGTCACTGCTATGGGGCGGGGCTTTCTGGTCTGGTCTGGTCTGGTGTAGCTGAGTGGTCCACTAGATTGTCAGTATCTACTTCTGCTGCCTGTGGTTTTAATTTTGTGACTGATCGTAGTTTGCATGAACCTTTGGCTCCACTACATAGTCAGTATTAATTTTTAACAAATTCCAAATTCCAGCACCGACAAGTCAGCTATCTTGTAAAGATAAACCTCCGGATGGGCCATTAGGAAGAAACCTTTTGAATGTCATAGAACATTTGTAGAGAGAGACCTGATTGAGATGAATGAACCCCGACTCAGTGAACACATGCTTTTAAGAGACACTTCACTTCAAAGGCAGAAAATGACTATTTTTACCACCAGTTCAAGTCTTGTTTTAGTATTTCTTGGATATCCCTTCGTCTGTGATAATAAGTGAGATCTTAAGACAAGCTGACATTATTATTAGAAAGTCAAAAGGGTTTTAGCCAGATTATTTGATCCACACCTGCAAAATATGTAATAATCTAGGGTTGGTAAAGGAAAAATGTGTGAGTGCAGTGGTTTTTCTGCCACTCTCACTGTTCATGTTTCTTGTTGTGCTGTTGTTGAAACATTAATGTGATATCATTAACAAAAATATAGATTTAAGTAACAATAAACAGCTTTCTTTTAACTCCCCTCCCATCAGGTGTGCTTTTAGCTTAGTTCTACCTTTACAGTGAGAGACACTGACACTAGTGTGCCATCAGAGATAAGATGATGAGAGATGACACTGACGAAGGCAGCACATGAAAAATGAAATATGAATATGGGAAGGCTGTATGTGTGTAAACTGCCTCAGGCCAGCAGCTACTACCATCCTCTCTCCTGACTTCCTTTAGCTCCTTTTTTCCTCTCCATCACCACATACACAACACCGCTCCACTGCCCATACTATTCCCTCTCGGCTTCTTCCTCATTAAACTTTAACGCGTTCTAAGATCATATCTGAATCCCAACGCATCTACTTTCCCATGGAGGCCTCTGAATATCGCAAGCTCTTCTTTCACTGGGATTTTAAAGGTATTTCTCATTCTTTATAATTTAAGTTCAGCACTTTTTGGAAAAAAAAAACGAGACGCCTGTCTGACAAACAAAACACACGTGTTACTTTAGCGTTAGCATGTCGCATAAGAGAACAGAAAGTGACCAGGTTGGACAACATGTCCTTCGATTTGCTTTCACATCTAGCTGCTCCCACTCTCACAGTGTTCATCAGCCCACATTTCCTCTGTTGGAGTCTGTCTGTGCGCTATCCTTCCACAAGGGGGCAGCTAAAACTACTCTTTCTGGAAACATATAGACCACAGCTCAGTTCACAAAGTGACCACTGAGCGGCGCTGCAACGAACAGCGAGAGAGGAGACAGGCTGGTTACGTCACTGAAAACACAGCTTAGAGACTTCCTCATATCAGCCAATACATCACCTGCTGAAGGGCACGTATTTAATCCATTAAATGTTATCACATGTTCAGTTGTATCAGAGCAGTATGATAATAATTTAACTGAGGCATCAGTTTGCCACACAAATACTGCTGCAAACTCTGGAAGCTGCGATGAATTAAATATTTCCCTGACACAGTGACAGATAATTCCTTAAATTTATAAAATATAATTGTCTATAATTAGTTTTTGTGTCTTTGTGTGTTGCAGCTGCCCGACAAAAGCAACGACTCTCCGTGCAAGTTTCAGTATTGCAAGTGCATCACCAAACTATCGCACAGTGCAGCATTTAACCACAAACGTTTTAAGATTTTAGTAAAATCTACTCGCCACCAAATAATGATTTTCTATTTCAGATGCAATTATCAAGCTTCCTGCGGCTTTGTGTTGCTGTTTCGTGCTTACCATCGCCTCCGGATCAGAGAATGTGTTGTCCAGATCCACCGTCTCCAGCTGGGCCGGGGGGCTGCAGGGAAAACACGGGACGAAACAAACAGGCCTGTTTTAAACACCAGTGGAGGAAACACACCACAAAATCTACATTGCTTGTGTCTTTGAGTGTTACTTGAGCTTAAGTGAAGCGTAGCGGAGGGTAGCGCCTTCGAATGCCTTCAGACTGGGGTCCGGATAGACTGGGTAGTCCTTCAGCTCCTGGAGCTGAAAAGAGACAGATGCTGTGAAAACACCATTGTTTGCCAACTTTTTTATATAACTTGCTTTGAAATAACTGAATAGAATAATGGTAATTTTTATTTCATGTGTTAGATGTTCATCTTTGTTCAATATGAGCTTCAGACTGACTGAAGTGGAGCAGAAAGAGAGGTCTAGGCATTAAAATACCCAAAACAAATAATAAAACTGCGATTAGGCCACAGAGATATGTGCATATGACTGACACGCCTTGATTTTACTGTCATGACATAAAAGGATGACGACAGCAGAGCCTTTAAAGGTTTTAAGGCGGTGGCAATAAAAGGTGTTTAAAGCCAGTGAAAGAGAGAGACGGTAATTAACCCATAAAAAGAAGTGCTCGCCCTCACGTTTGCTGCGCAGGTGTTGGTGCTGAGACTCGGTCCAGAGGAGGTGACGTCATTGGAGGGGGTGGATGAGGGAGAGGGGGAGGGGGGAGGGGAGGGGGAGGAAGCGGAGGGCGAGGGGACCGGCTCCACCGAGCTGTCAGATATCAGACTGCTGGGGCGCTGTGGGAGAGAAGGAGGGACGAAGATGAAAAGAGGATGAAAGCAACACGGAGGCGCTCTGAGAGACGGGGGACGGTGGGTTCGTCGCTGATTGCCATCGGCTTTTCCAACATTTGAGACGCAGGTGCAGGTGTGACTGTCGGCCTCTGATAAGGAGGCACCTCCCAGCTGAAAACTGGATTTATTGTGTTTTACTATATTCACATATTCATGCGTACTACATTCACTTTTTACAATAATGCTTCTCAGATTAAATTAAAGTTAGCTTTTAGAAACCCAACAAATAACCACGAACAAAGCATCTATATATAACTTGTTTGCTGACCTTCAAACTGATTGGAGGATGGTGATTAATGTTCAGTAGAATAAAATACTTTCAGTATGTTGATATAATGTACAGATTTAATTACTAAAAATGCGAGCATTAGTTGACTTGAATATATGTTTTAACGCGACGTGCCGTTGTTGTGTGGGTCCTCTCACCTCACTGGGGGGCTTGAGGGTCTCCTGTGTTTTCTGTTGTGGGTCACGCTCGGCGTCGGGCTCATTGCCGGTGGAGGAGGCGGAGGAGGAGGAGGAGGAGGGCTGGTTGCTGGAGGCAACAGGTCGGTCGTACTGCGTGGTGCCAGTGGGAATGTGCCAGAAATAGACCTCGGATGAGTCTGAGATCTCCCGCCAGCCCGGGGGCAGGTCCCCTCCACCCCATACATCTGCTGATGGACGACAGCGACGCACAAAAACATATTGCGCGTGAGCGTGCGACGCAAACACATGCATATGCATGCTCGCACTCACGCGGCCTCTGCACATATGACGTGGGCACATGCAAAAGGCCAGACACACAGACAAGAACGGACCAGATACATTTCAGAGATGGTCACTCTGTCCCTACTTAGTTTCTGTTGTCATAGCAACTCCAGGTCTCATCCCTTGCAGTAGGACCCAGTGGGTGACACTCTCTCCCCCTTCCTTTTCTCTCTCCTTTCCTATATTTCTCTCGTACCCTTGTATTCTATTGCTTTGACATACGCACTTGACAATGATCTCATATCAACACCAGATATTTTTTCACAGCCATTTATCTGCAGTGTCCTCTCCGTCCGTCCATCCTAATCACTCTGCACCATTAAGGCTGCTCCCAGGGGCCTTAAAGGTTCCAGCAGTATTGTTGGAGTGACTTGCTTACTTAAGGAGAGTTTTTTTTTTTGGTAAATTTCCAGATGAGACAGTTCGTGGGAGGTAGAAAGATGGAGGGAGAGGAGGAATGAAAGTGGGTGTTATGGAGGCATGATGAAAGGCTGACACGGATATGCTAATTTTTCAACTGAAAGATTAGATGAAAAGACAAACACACACACACACACACACAAACACACATATATCGAACCTGTCTCCTTTGGAGTCTGTGGAGAGGGTGTCTCCTGGGAGAGGGTAGTCCAGCTGGAGTCTTCGTCCTCTGATGGAGTGTCGGGAGTCAGATCCATTCTTAAGCCCACTTTGGGGAGGCCAGTACCTGGTTCTGGATCCTGCGTCGGAGGCGGCGCCCGTGCCTTGGTGGGGGTGCTCCTCTCTGCAGCCCTGGTCTGTTTAGGGGAAGACGGCGGGTACTGCTGCAAAAACTGGTTCTCGTTGTTTGGGTGCAGCTCCACCTTGATCACCCTGGGCTGGGAGCTCCGAGGGGGCTTTGCAGGACTACGCGGACTGGCTTGAACCTGGGCGCAGAGGTCCTCCCTGACCTGAGGCGGAGCCTGGTTCTGGGGGTCTGGCACCCACTCTGGGCTGTTGGTAGAAGAGGAGGAGGTGGAGGAAAGAGGGGCCTCAACCACCACTGGTAGCAGGGGCTGCCTTGGTGTCGGCGTGGGCTCGTCTTCCTCTTCCTCCTCCATCACGGGCTCTACCTCTTCCTTCTCCTCCTGGCAGACCTGCTTGCCACTGTGCTTCTCTTCCTTCTGACTCTCTCTGTCCTTGACAGGACTTGCCTGCTCCTTCTCCGGCGACGGCTGCTGCTTCTTCTCCTCCTTCTCCTCTTTCTTTCCCCAGAGATCCAGATCCCAGCCCTTTCCATGGTACTCCAAGAAGCTCTTGGTCCTTCGACGGAACGGCTGCTGCGAGTTGTCTTTCCCGAGTTCCAGCCAGTCAGAACTGGGGTTGTTGATGAGATCATTATGGATTTTGCCCTCCGTGTTGGCCCTGCTCAGCTCCAGCTGCTGGCTCTCAGCTCTTCTCTGCATGTTGGCGCCATTCTTGGCCAGCTTGGGGTTGGTGGCGTTGAACAGCGAGGAGGAGGAAGAGGAGGAGTACAGGGCGGAACTGGAGGAGGACTTGGTGGGAAGGCCCCTCCCTCTGGTTACGGGCTGATTCTTGGACGACAAAGCCAGGTTGTCACTTATCCCCATGACACTCCGCACGCTGGTCATCGTGTGCCTCTGGCGGCTCTTCGGCAAGGTCGCAGAGCTTCCGGTCTCCATGGCCTCCTTGATGACGTCGCGCCCGAGCAGCTGGTTGTAGGACGAGCGGAGGCTGAGGGAGGTGGGAGGGGTGGCCGAGGTGCCGCCACGACTGGCCAGACCCCCGGTGGAAGGGGTGGAGCCAGAGCGGGAGAGGGGAGGGGTTTGTACCGACATCATGGCTGACAGGAAATACACTCCAGAGGTAGATCTGATGGGAGAGGAGACATCAGTCATGAAACAGCGTGTGACCTGATGCCCGACACAAGCTTGATTCAGAAATATTTTACATCAGATTTGATTTTATAATACTTTAAAACCTTGACAACAATCATTCTTGTGGTTGGAAGTTTATTTTACACCCACTTACGTCTGTGACTGCTAATGTTTGCGTCTCTTGATATTTTTTCAAATCTTTGCTCCTCTGGTCTAATACACCACTTCAACTACTATGATTACTATCACTATAATGCACATAATACAATATAAAACATATAAAATAAAGCTACTAAAGCTGCTCTGTGGCTGCAGCTCAACCAGTCGCTGAGCCTTTTATCAATGCATTATGGTGCAGATTCTTGTTGAACCTTTTTACACATAAGGCGTCACAGTTGAAGTGTTAAAAAAAAAAAAAAAAAAAGCTGGAAAGCATTTGCATGATATCTGGAGTGAGTGAGACCCTCAACCAGGACTGACATTCAAAGCTGGAGCTGAGCACTAAGCTGGTCTCCGGGGAGAAGAAGTGGCAGCCAGCTCCTGCTAACTAGCTAGCCGTGTCTCTTTTATCTCTGGGTGGATCAGCTCTGTGACGGCGCATACAGACAAAGACAGTGGTAGAAGATCATTGCAATCCTAAGGCGCGGGGTTGCGTCCGCTACCCCCTCTGTTTTGAAATAACTGAATGAGGCTACTAACATGTGTGGAGATGCAAGATAGACAACAGATACAGGTAGGAAAACATGTCCAGACACGCAAGCATATAACATAAACATCCCCACACGCGATCGTATAGTGATGCAGTCATCATCGGGGCCTGTTCTCAGAAACATGGAAAACTCAAACGCAGCAGATTTCAAGGCACGACAAGATCTTGGGAAAGGACGGAGGCAGGATTCTTGCGGCGATCAGAATCCCAGGACGTTGCAGTTTGTCCATGCGGGGCCCCTACCTGCTCTCCTCTACCTGGGCGGCCGTCGTGTTGTCCCTCTGTCACTGAGCCAAACGACCGGGACGACCTGTTTGTGCTGAATCTGCGGTCCCTCTTTTCCAGGCCTGTGACTCACACACAAACACGGTGTCAACAGGTGCACAGTACCTGCACCGCACTGTCTGTCACAGAGCCCGAGCCTCCTTCATAATGTCGTCTTTAGGGAACCCTTTGCCTCGTAAATAACATTTTTTAAAAATGCAGAACATACGAAACGTGCTGGAGCTTTTTCGCCAGACGGATCCCAGCAAACACCGTGTGCCTGTGCGTGACTCACACATCCTGACACAACCCAAAAAAACACTGACACAGAGATTTCAACTCCCCAAGACAAAATTGTCTCTAAGCTGCACACAATCTGGACAAAGAGAGCAGCCCTTTTTTGTATTTCTTTTTTCTTCGCATCAGCCAGGTTGGTTTAACAAAGTGGGGCAAAGGCAGGATGCTTCAGGGGCGTGTGGAGGAGAAAGGATGGTTATTAGAGGCAGAATGACACAGCAGTTTGCAGGACAGTGGGGCACAGTCAACACTCAGAGGTAGTTAGGCTGTTGTCCTCAATAAATCTGTTGTGCTCCGCCACAGCGGAGGCCATTCACGAGATGGTCGCAGCAGCAACAACGGCCACATGTGTCCTGATTAAACAATTAAGTCTCAGTCCATTAGCTTTTCTTATTTCATCCCGTCGCTCGCTCGTTGTAATAATGGAAACTGGAAGTGAGAAAAGAAGCGGATGTCATGTAGTTCAGATCCCCCGTCATAGATCTGATTGCACTGGAGAAAATTAAAAGTTGTTGACAGACAAAATAAAATGTCCCCCTTCTCATTTTGGACCAACAGGATCCATATATGCTCTACATCTATCTATTTTTCTGCTCATCTACTATTTTGAGCTGCGTGTTTTCACCTGAAGGTCACTTTAAAAATAGAAAAATAAAAAATAAAATAAAGATCATTTTGTAGCTTTAGGGAGTAATGACTATACCTAAATATCGACGAGATCTCAGTCAGAGGAATCCGTCCTTTAATTTGAAAAGGCAGGCCCCTTTCCCCAACTCAGGACGCGAAATGCAACAGATGAGAGCACAAGCAAGGAGGGGGTGAACTTGAAAAAAGTCGATGATGTCATGGGTGGAGTACTCTAGCCCCCCGTTTCTCGCTGCCTCCTTCATAAACTCCATCGCCGACACATTAGAAACCAATCTTTACATCAACCACAACGCAGGGGAGGAATAACTGGCGTTGCAAACCTGTCAATATGTGAACATACGCAGCAAACCTTGAGCATCCACCACCTCCATCCCTCTCTTGCTCTACGGCCAAATCAACATCATCACCACCACCATCATCACCACCACCGCCGCCGCCGCCGCCGCGGCCGCACTGGGAGGGGAGCGCATCCCATCGAGAGCATCTATTTACATCCACTCACCGCTTCGGTCAGCCTCCAGGCTTCTGCGCCTCCCTTTGCCACCGCGACAACACACAGCGCAGTGAGCAGGGGCCGAGGTCGACGGCCGCTTTTAAGTGCCAGTCCGCCCGTAGCTGCAGCCGGCCGCCCGTATTTAGATCACATCACATCATCTGCCCTCCCAGCGCCGTGGCTCGGTGCTCGCTGGCGGCCAGGCTGCGCTTTCCTCTCTGCGCCAGAGGATCCCGGAGCGGAGCGGCGCTGTGGAGCTTCCCCTTCCTCCCGTCGGCCAATCAGAGCCGCGGACGCAGGGACGCCGGGCGCACGGAGGAGACGCAAACACAATAAATCTGCCGGTGTTATTTTGCATCTCAGGTAATGAAATCACACATCATCGGACTCTTACGTCATGCGGTAGTTCGGGGTAAACGCGAGCGGTTTATTGTTGCCGGAGAGGCTTTATCACAGCTGTCTCTGAAGAATCAGGAGAAACAGAAGCAGGTGGTCGAGCTCTTCGGGATTAATATTTAATGAGCACTGACTCAGCACGGTGTTAAACCACTGACACGATCCGAAAAGTTCTTAACATCAAGTACAGATTATATTTTAGTGCAGCTTTGTTGGAATTAAACTAACTGTGAATACAGGCAAAACTCTGAAGTCTTAAGAAAGAAGAAGAAGAAATGAAGATCAGACTTTTTTTTAAAAATTCTTTTATTATATATAATATGTGCGTTTAACAGTATAGCATCATTCCCACAGTGCATCATAAGTGACTTTGGCATGTCTGGTTATCAGACCACACATGTGGCCTGTTTCAGTAATTACACTTAGACAGCCTCGACCCATTTAACCTAAAACGCATAATTAAAATACTGTCAGAGCGTTACATGTACATGTAGTGAGAGAAAGCTGTAACACAATATTTTTCATGTGAGTAGTTCCACATTCACTGAAGGCACTGATGAAGTTGTCTCTAACATACAGGAGAACTTGTCTTACAGGGGAGCTTATAAAAAAAAACATTTTAGAAACAAAATACACACTAAAACTCTACACTAAACTGTGTTCGGTCTGGTGCACAGCAGCTCTTTCAGACATTTAAAACTCCAATCACATACAGACTTTAGTATAAAAACTGTCCACACCTAATACACTCTGACCTTCCTCTTCTTGTCAAATACATTCAGACTTTAAAGTACATTCCTCAGCTTGGCTTCTGCTGTCTCAGGGTTTCTATCCTACCCCTACTGTCCACTGGCAGGCTCTTGTCTCTGCGCCGGGGGGATGGAGGTGAAGTGGGCTGGGGGACGATGACGTGGGCGCGCACAGGTTCCCGGTGCTCCAGGAGTGAGGCAGGAGGGGGAGAGCGGCCGGGTGATCGGCGGAGCGAGGGCGGCGCTGCTGGAGGTCGGCCACAGAGAAACACGGGGTCGAGCGGATGGAGCGCAACACCGCTTCTTGTGCTGCAGAACGAACAGACACCACGTCATTAACTCAGTGGTGTTGGCTCGTTAAAACCGCATCGCATGCGGTGTCATCACTAACAAATACACCAAATGCAGTGACTAACACAAATATGCATCATTCCAACAGAGCGTGTGTACTTACCCTGACTGTACGTGGGAGGCGTCAGTAAGCTCTGAGCTTGCTTGTTGCCTGCTTGAGCCGCTCGTTTGTAGAATTCAAAGGCCGTCCTCAAGTTCTGCCGCACTCCGAGGCCGCTCTCATAACACTGACCCAAGAACAGCAGGGCCGTGTTGTCCTGAGAACAAACACAAACGCGGAGTTCAAGTAACGTCACACAATGACACAGAGGCAACTGAATAGCTACTTAAATAGATGATGTATGAGCAGATTTAAAGGGGTAATTATCAATATGAAATAGCTCTATGTGACTATCTAAAGCAATTGACAGCAGTTGTAACCGATTACACACACTTCAACACAACTGTAGCAAAAACAAGCTCTGAAATGTCGAGGGCAGCTCCACATGCAGCAGAACTGTTATAATACAAAGGGAGAGGTGTGATCTCCGAGTTAAAGCCATTGATAGAACAATAGAAGCATCTAGAAGAGCACTCACTCCGCTCTCTGCTGCCATCTTCAGATACTGGACAGACTTGCACCCATTCCTCACCGGATCCTGAGAGTAGACCGAAGCCACACAGAGCTGAGCCTGGAGAAACAGAAAGTAGGTTTTAGCAATAAGGGCACACTGACATCACTTAATGAAAGTTAAAGGAAATAACAGTGACAGATGTGGTCATAGAACAGAACATGTTTTGGATTTTCCATCTGAAATGACCATAATTAAGTATAAAATCCTATGACATGATGCACTAAACTCACAAATGTCCTCTTTCAAAAAATAAATAGTTTAGAAGAGATCAGGTTTTCCACCTTGGTGAGTCCAGCTGCAGCAGCTTGTTCCAGTAAATCAATGGCCAAGTCCAACTCCTCTAAACTCTGTTGCCCCCTGCTGGTCAGGAGCAGCTTTGCATAGCGGTACTGAGCTTGTTTGTGGCCCCCGAGTGCTGCAAGTCTGTAATAATACAGAGCCTTAAAGAAAAAACACAAGAGCGGTTACAACAATGCAATGAACATGAAATGTTGACACAAAATAGTTCATTTTGTATAAAAGTATTGAACAGACTCTTGCGTGCACAATCTCACTTATTGGTATTTAAACAAAGTTGGAGCTACTATTGAATGAATAAAAGATTTTTAAATACCGGATGCTAATGTTTGAGGTTGAGTTCTGTGCTTTTTGAATACTTTCCAGATCAGCTGACCTGGATGTGAGAATGATGCTGGCGTCTTACCTTCTCCACGTCTTTGTTGACTCCTCTGCCTTTCTCGTAGCACACACCAGTGTTAAATTGGGCTTTACTGTATCCCTGCTTAGCTGCAGCCAGAAAACAGGGAAAAGCTTCTTCGTATTTCTCCCTTTTGGCATTTTCCAGACCTGTTGTTTGCAAGGAGATCAAGATATTAGCTATGAACAAAAAAAGAAAAAAGACAAGCAGACAATAGTTGACAATAGTTGCATCACTAAATCTTTACCGATGACGTTGAGGATCACAGGAACGCTCGTGTCTCCCACATGTTTGAGGCTCTGTCCTGCTTCTGTGATCCTCTCTTCATCAGATAATGTGTGCTGGAAACACAAGAGAAGGTTACAACACTACAATCAAGATTAGGTGACAAGTCCTTTGCAAACTCAGAGAAAGGACAGCACATTATTCAGGAAAGGTTTACACAAACCAAAAGAGCTGCATCTACCGTTTCACCGGTGTCCGTTTTCTCTGCGTTGTCTGGTTTGGCGTTACTCTGAGATGCTGACAGAAGTGATTCCTCTGGGAGTCAAAAAAGGAAAAAAAATTAATTTATCACTCAATTTTAAGTATATTTTTCTTTGAACCCATGACTGGAAAAGAACAAACCTGGGAGAAGAGAATCCTGGATCAAGAGCTCCCTCTGGTGGTCAGAGATGAGGTGGTCATTCTCACTGCTGCTGTGAAGACTGTTGTCGCTGCTGCTGCTGCTGCTGCTGCTGCTTTGAGATGGGGGCTGATCTTGGTTCTGTCTCTCTGCCACCCCCTGCAGACAGGACACAGTCCTCCCTCTGGGCAGGACATCATGTCTAGATACTTAAGACAGAGGCAACAAATCTGTGTCAGGATCCGTATGACTTAAAACGTAAGGGAAAAGCGTGTAGTTGAGTGAGTTATACGTCTCGTTGCGCGTATATTGCACAGCTACAACGACGCCAGAAGGACTCACAGATTTCCAGCAGGGTGCGGTAGCTACACTTGTGCGTGGAGGATGTTTTCAGGGCTCCGGGGGTGGGACTGGGATCAGTGCCTGAGGAAAACTGGGAGTGGATCCTCCTGCAGATCTGCATGAACAGGACGGCGGCTGCACCCTGTGGAGAAACATCACGTCTACATCAGAGCGTCTCAGAGCATCTCAGAGCATGCATGATGTGCAAGGGTTCCTCACACTCTATCACATAGGAATATCTCACATGGAGAAGCATCTATCTAGCTTAAGAATGTGTAAGCAGCGTATATGAGTCACAGTGCACGTTTGTGTTGTAAAATAGTGCTGAACGGCTGCTTGAGTGGCCATTATTTGCAGGTTTAGGTTGAGTACTATGATCACAGTTTGCTCTGTTTGTGTTAGTTTGTGCAGGCTGTCAAATCCATCACTGGACATTGTACGTACACAGGGCATTAATATTTGAAAACGTGTCAACAAGAGACCTACCCATCCCACAGCATCCAAGGCTGTGTACCGTGGAAGGTCAGCGTGGCCGAACTGAAAGGTTCTCTGCCTCCCCCGCTTCCTCTCTCCATCCTCCTCTTTCTGAGAACTGCAGGAAAAACAGCACAAACTAAATCCAACAAATACACACCGGTTTCTATTTCCACTCTACTGTAATAAGACATCACAAGCTCAGCTCAGCTTCAGTTCCCTCAACATACTGCTCACACACACACTCTCAGAGCAGATGCTGCCGGATGATGCAACCGGCTGAAAGGGAGACGGCGAGGACAAGGCGAGTTCACAGAGGGGTTAAGGAGCAAGAGAGGACGGGGACAGGGGACGTCGTCTCCGGGGTTTGAGCTTAATCCAAATGATATGCCTGTTATTATGGCTGGAAGTTTGAGGGCAAAGAGTTGTGAGATCAAAGTGAGACTTTTCTTACATTTTTCTTCTCGGTCAGTCGTTGAAAAAAGTAAAAATGGATGTGTGCAAACCTGCTGTCAGAGGAGTGTCGAGTGGAGAGGGCGGCCGAGCTGCTGATGACCTCGTCCTCCACATGGTGATTCTGGGGCAGTCGCAGGGTGCTGCTGCCATGACATCGATGCAGAACTGAGAAGAGGAGGATAAAAAAAACAAAGGAAGATCAACGCACAGTGTTTTGGTGTTCAGGGAGAGATAGAATAAGATCATCAGAACCACAAAACATGGTCTGTGATCTAAATTCAAAGAAAGCCCAAACATTAAGTGCACTGGAATGCATACAAATATAAGAGTCCTGCACTAAATTGTACATTTATGACTCTTATAATGTTCAGTTTATGTCGAGACAGTGTAAGAAATGTGATAATTCCACTGTATGATCATGTGGATAGAATTAAACACTGAAGTATTTGCGGTATTAAGCTCAGCCGACTTACTAAAATGGGGCTGCCAGAATAACAAGGCACATGTACTAAAAACCACACCCTCCAAAACGAAAACGAAGCTGAACAAACAGCTCGCTTTTCATTCCTGAAGTTAAGTTTAACTCTTACATTAATTAGTCTTCACTCATTGTATGTAATGAACGCGCCTAGTACTGTGTATTAAATGCATGCATTAAACTACATCTCAGGTGTTTCACGCAGGTAAACAATGACACATTCAAATGCGCGTTTATAGCAGTATTACGGTTTAGCTGCACACACACTCTGTAAATGATTATTTAATATTGAAAGGGTCCAGACATAGGCTGAAGGTCAGTAACAGGTGCCAGTTCGCTGGACGTAAATAAACCAGCCCAAGTGTCAGCCGCGGAGCTATTTCATAAATAGACTTTACTAGCTCAAAGATACACGAAACAGACAACTACCGATACACGATAACGACAACAAGCTGAGGTTATTTGTTCTCAGCAGCCATACTTGGTCACAACTGACATGTGCGCAGAAACAACAGAGAACACCACAAACCGAGGAGAAGGACTCAATGACATTTCTCTCACCTCTCCCAACAAAACCCTGGACTCGCCACATGGTTGGGTTTTCACGGCTTTAACGAAAGAGTTGTTTCCGAAATGGCATGTTTAAATAAATGAATCGGGGGGTTATCCACCCCCCGTAAGACGGTCCATCCCGGTGGTTTCCCTTCTGTTTGGCTGCGGCTAAATAAACTCTGTCACGGGTTGTGGTTGTGCCCAAAGAAACATGCGAGGAAGTGGTCAGACCCGGAAGTGAGTTAGGCGGTGATGCAATGATTGTTGAGAAGGTGCTTTCCGAGGCGGCTGCAGGGCCACAGCGGCCTCCTGTGGTGGCTGGTGGAAGTACAGCTCCACGGCGCCTCGCACTCAGAGACTGGTACTGAGGTCCTTGCTACGTTTCTGAGAATTCATGGGAAATTATAACAAAAAGGAATAGGTTTTGAATATGTTTCTCAAACATGGAATAAAAAGGCTAACCTAAGTTATTCCATGCATTTTTTTAAACATGAGAAATATAGGCCTAGAGAGTAAACCTGCACCATATTTATTAAAGACAATTAAACTGTAAGATACACAATCAAAAGTAGATTTGATTTTTATTTTTTCTACATAAATGAGCAATTTGTGCGCATTTAGAGTTTTATATAATTGTGTGGATGTATTCTAGTGCTGGCGATCTTAATGGAAGCTGATTTAGTTTGGCCAGCATACCTGCCTGCATATATTTTGGATTTTAGATTATGTCTGCATGATGTCATTAGAGATGCATCATTCCTTTCTTTTCTTTCTTCCTTCCTTAAGTTAATACAATTAATTTAATGTATTATCATTAATAATACAATATTAAAATGTTCTAGATTGGACTACAAACATAGATAAGAAAATGTTCTATCTGAAAAAAACACACATTTTATTGTGTGTGTGTGTGTTTTTCTTTAAGAGGATGAAAAAAAAATCAATGACAAATGTATAAAATGCTACCAAAAGTGTGCATGTATCCCACACATTAAACTCTGTGTTGTTGCAGCTTTAAGATTAACATACCTTGCCCAGACCACACATTAAAGGACTTGTTATAGTAAGAAAAGCGCAGTGGTACAAAGACAGATACTAGAAGTAGAATTCAGCCATCATTAACTATTTATGTCTGTGCAGTGAAGGAACAGGGGACACATATCCTTTTCAATAAATTGAATTAGGCAATAATTTTGTGAGCTAATGTTATCATACTATCATGTAGTATTAACAGTATTACACTGAAAAGTCTATAATATAGTTCACATGTAGTAGTGGCTGAATAAACACGCTGAATTTACAATCAAAGTCCTTTTTCCATCAGCTTTTATAGTTTAATGTTGCAGCATTAACAAATACACGAATGTGACAAGATACTTCATAAAATCCATAGTAGGAGATTAAACCCATAAAGAGTGTAATGTCTAATTTTCAAATGTAGTTTCTGCTTGGTCATGATTATTGTTAAGGTCCTAAAGCGGCGGTAATGGTCCTGTGTGTTTAGGTGTTGCTATAGAAAATCCTCTTTCAGATCATCAGTCACTCCGCTGGACGGTTTGGCTTTTCTCTGCGCCCTCCCCATTTATCACACAGTGACGCACGCCCCGATACTTTACTGGAAGCACACCCTCTTCCAGTCAGACGGGGATAAATAAGCGGAGCGTGGGGGGTGGGGGGGTCGAGGGGGGAGGTCTGCTGTTATGATGTCAGATTAGACTTTGAATAATTCACTCACTTTACCAGTTGCCATGGCGATGCGGGTTATCATGTCTTTCACTTACGACCCTCCTCGGGCTATAATAAGTTTAGCCTGCAGTAGTTTGTGATTTTGGACGAGAGCCCTGTAATGTTTGTTGATTTGCCTGGGGGCAAATTTGTCTGGGCGATATGGAAAACATCGAGCTGAGCTGGAAACAGGCTCCCACCAGAACTGACTAATTGAGCAGTTTGTTTTTTTTACTTGTGTTTCAGTCTGTATTTGAGTTCAGAGTACTCCACAGTACTTCAGTATTTTCTCTGTGGCCGCTCCAGTCCGGCTCCACCGCATTAAGAATGATCGCCTTCACTCCGATATTTTATGGCCGTCCGCCATTTGCTTCACGGGGTAAAACTCCACATATAACAAGCCAATAAAACACAATGAGTATTGGAGGTAATACCTGCATTTTTCAAGCTTTTTGGTTTATGGCCCATTCCAGAGAATCAATGCATGGATTTTTTTTTTAGTGTTCTCACTTTTATTTGCCGCTGCTTTATTCTGAGGTCCTGCTGAGGGGCCTGATCCCTAGACTGGGACCCACTAGACTGAAGTGTAAGCACTATTATTATTAACTAATCTAATAATGGCATTTTATCAATCACTTGTCTGATAGTGTCATTTAAATAACATGCATATGTCAGCTTAGCCAACAAAGGCCCCTATGCTGGGATCAGTTAGTTGAATTTAAGTTGAACTAACTCTTCTATTTTATATCTACACTGAAGTTTGCTTCTTCTTTATTCCAAGCGTCGCTGAAGCCTCCCCTCGCTGTTGCACTACTCCCCTGCGGTCCCTTTCGCCCCGACCTCTGGAATCTCGGGCCCTCTGAGTCTTATTTAAAGGAAGGGGAGGCCGGGCAGACACGAACAGAGGTGCGGTGGACGGCTGGACGACCTGTTTGTTATGTTAGCTGTGTGTCCTGGTGTGAGAGTGGTCTTCGGGATGCGTGCGAGCTCCGTGTCTCTCGTCTCATCGCTGGCCTTCGATCCAGACAACCTGTGGACGTGGAATTGAGGATTACTGAGGATTTGCGAGGAGCAAAGTGAGCCTCTTGCAAAGTTGGAGATTGTCTTAGACCGTCTGGAGTCACCAGGACAGAGAAGGAACTGGTGTAGAGAAGTGACTCTCCGTGTGCATCTATGAAGCCGTATCAGCGAATCAGGCCTCAGCCAGCTCAAAAGAAAAGAGAAAGAGTTGGATTTGTATAGTAAATTAAGTGAAGGGGGCGGGGGATTTAAAGAAAAGGCAAAGGGGGTGTTTCTTGCCCCTCTCTCCCATTTTTCTCTCCCCGCCGGTCTCCTTGGTCACACACATGCACACACACCACTCACGCACACACGAACACTGACGAGGGCTCAGACCCCGCTATGGCCACTGCCACCACCGAGGACAGCTCTCCGGTCCCGGCCGCCACAGCACCTCAGCAGCCCGACCTGGAAACTAGCGTAGAACCCGGCTCGGCGGCACAGACCGAGCCCAGAGAGGCCCGGTGTGGCGGAGAGGAAAAGGAGGATGAGGAGGAAGAGGACGTGGGAGGAAGCCCTGCTCCGCAGGACAATGCAGCGAGGGAGAATGTGGACCCCGAGTGGGTGGAGGAGAGGTTCAGGATCGACAGGAAGAAGCTGGAGACTATGTTGTATGGTGAGTGAAGTGAAATGATAGACGTTGCTGTCAGTAGCTGATCGTGACTTTTAGTTTTCCTCTCACACTTCTGCCTCATGAGCTGCATTTATTCTGTTGTGATAAGTATCGTGGCCTTCCCTCCCTCCCTCGCTCCCTCGCTCCGTGCTCCTTGTTATCTACGTGACCCCGTGCGCCTGTCAGGGCCTCCAGCTGGCCGTGCCCTTGTTGTCACCATCAGTATTACTGCCACCCACTAAACTCCTGTTGCTGTATCATCATGATTTATGACCCGCAATGGCTCATGCATTCAGAAGTCCTTTTTCCCCTATTATCATTCCTGTCTGGGAATCAGAGGTAACCGCCTCTGTTAGTTATCACCGGCAGGCAGGTTTATGACGAACGTCTCTCCCCCGAGGAAGCTCTTCCTGACACCAGTCTGCCGCTGCAGATCGAGGATGATATTCGCTCCTGGTGGGAAAGTGCTAGGGTGAATCCAGCTCTGATAAGTGTGAGTTGTTTTAATGAGTGTGCAGCTGGGGATTGTGTTGCTGCAGCTGTTTGAGCAACTTCAGCCAAGCAGCAAACACCGTGTCTCATCTTTTTGGCAATAAGCAGTCACACAGCGTTTGGAACTGATTTTTTACAGATTCCCTCTTGTTTCTTCTTCTTTCTTTTCTTTTTTTTTAAGTTTTAGTTCAAGTGGGAGGTCTTTGCGTCAGCAAATGCCACTGACTTGATTAGCGGTCCCCAGGCTAATTTGCGGTTGCCCTCCCCAGCCGCCACCTTCTCGCTCCACCCCATACTGTTCTCTTCCCATTCCTCAGCTCCGGCCAGCGTAACCCGTAGCGATGGTAGGGGGGGGCGAAGGCGTTCCTGGGGCTCCCCCTGAACCCTGTAAATGTCACCATGGAGCGATGGCCTTTTAAAAATTGTTTATGTTCCCAGCAACCTCTTGTTCCACTTTCTTTGCAAATTTCAGCCAAGTCAACAATGTTGACTTTGAACACACATGCTTAATATTAAACCCCAGCGCTGCTGTAAACAGAACAACACAGAGCTGATGACAACTGCTCAACTTGACAAAACACATGGCGTGACTGTGCTGTCTGCTGTTTATGTTCTTCTAGCTCCAAAGCATGAAGATGGAGAGACGGGCGAGGAGTTCTTTGAGAGGGTAAGTGCAACTCCTCATTATTAACCAAATTAACCAAAAGATGAAGGTGAAAACAACCCACAATGACCAATGCTAAACAGTTCCCTGAATAAATTACAGATCAGTGCGAGTGTCTCAGTCTCAACATTTGCTTCCAGTGACTACACGTTTTATGGACGTGGTAACTGCACCCTTTGAAATTCAAATGAGGCTTTGTATTCTTAGGTCTGCTGTGAGCCTGGATGTGTCTGCGTGCTCTGATCGTATGTGTCGGGGATCTTTGTAGATCTTTGCGCATACAATGAATGCTTCTGCTTTGTTTCCTCGTCCCCTCCTCTTATTTGTGCTCCCACAGGTGATGAGGGAGACGGGCACTCAGGTGAAATGGCCATCCAAGCTGAAGATAGGAGCCAAGTCAAAGAAAGGTAAAAACTATTCATGTGTCATTGAGTCTGTCATTCTTCTGTCACATTTGCACAGCCTCTGCTGTAAAATGCTGCGCTGTACGGCTTTAACACAGATGTTTTCACTTAGATCCACATGTAAAGGTGGAAGGAAAGAGAGCAAATGTTGCAGAAGCCAAAAAGAAGATTTTAGAAGTTCTGGAGACCAGAGTAAGTTTGCTGTTTCCGTGTTTATCACAAAATATGCCCCGAAAAATGAGCCCATTGTGTGCAAGTAAATATTTTTTTTTAAAAAATGTCTTCCTTTATGAAGGCAAGTATTCATTTCTGCACAAATGACACCCGTGTTTATGTAAAACCAGGTCAACAAGGTGACTCTTAAAATGGACGTGGCCTATACAGAGCACTCCCATGTGATTGGGAAAGGTGGTGGAAACATCAAAAAGGTGATGGAGGTCACCTCCTGCCACATCCACTTCCCCGACTCCAACCGCCACAACTCCAACGGAGAGAAAAGCAACCAGGTAACAGGCAAGACAGAATTTTAATGAGCGTCCGTCTGCTGCTCTGACAGGAAAACACGCTCATTTACATTTCTTTTTCTTACTTTCACCAGGTGTCCATCGCCGGGCCCGTAGAGGGAGTGGAGGAAGCCAGGAGGCGGATAAGAGTGAGTGGTCAATTCGTAATAGGGGCGCAGACTTCCCAGGATGGATTTTGGATTTTGCTCGTCTCAACACTCAATTTCTTCGCTCCTGTCGGACACGGAGATCAATGTAGTGATTAATGGGTCGGCTGGTTCAAAGAGGGCAGGTTTATTTGTCAAGTTTGCTGTCTCTCTTTGTTTGTGTTCCACTGCCTGATTCACCCTCTCTGCCTTCCTTCTCTTCCCATTCTCATCCCAGGACCTCCAGCCACTGTCCTTGACCTTTGACTTGCCAGTCAGTCTGGTGCCTCAGACGCTGCCGGACGCGGGCTCCCCGCTCATCCAACAGGTAGTCCAGACTCTCGGGGTCAGTGTGAGCTTCAGGGCCGCGCCGCCCCAGCCTCAAGCCCAGCCTCAGTTTTACGGAAGCTGCTGCACCGTCTGGGGGCTGCAGGGCAACGCAGCTGCTGTCAAGGTTAGCGAGGGGCACTTTCCCTCTAATTGAGTTAACGGCTCCGACACAGTTGAAAAGGGTCAACATAATCCCGCGCCTTGCATGCATATATCGACAGAAAGCGACCTGCGTTCTGATGGACCTGCTGCTGGGATCGGAGGTCACAGGCGGTATTGTGAGCAGCCAGCTGGACGTCACCTCCCAGCAGCACCTCTTCTTGCTGGGGCAGAACGGAGCACACTTCTTGAGCGTCATGCACCAGACCCAGACCCAGATCATCCTGCCGGACCTCAGTGGTCCTCAGAGTCCTCCCTCACTGCTCATCCAGGGAACCCCAGACGGAGTGTGTCTGGCTCGGCAGCAGCTCATGGTACACTGTTTTGGTTTGAAACTGCCCTGCCCTAAAGAACTATGCTAAAAAAACACACACACACATTTTCTCCAAAATTCAGAATTCATCTTTTGTTATTTTTCATTCTGTGTGGCACTATCGCAGGACTGTCTGCCGGTGTGTTTGATGTTCGACATGCGTGAAGACGGCGAGTCAGATCCTTGCAAGCTAGCTCAGATGATGCAAAACCTGGGAGTCTTCATTAGTGTCAAGCCCAAACTAAAACAGACCAGCAAGGTACATCTGATCCATGCAGCTTTGCCACTTGTTGTTTGTCACCACCTGAAAAAAAAAAAAAAAAAATGATTTTGTTCATGTATTTTTAAATTTGACAGTCATCCAGGGACTACAATGTGGAGTTTTAATTGCTTATTTCAGATGCACTGGATTAAATAAAAAATATCTTCTGAAATATTCCTTCTTAGATTTTAAATTTAAAACTGTTCTTCCCTGTGGATCCATGCTGAGTTTACTTAGCTGAATACTGATGGAAAAATCTGTATGGGTGTATATTTATCAGTCAGTGGTGGTGAAGGGTCTGGAAAGGAACATCTCTTGCCTTTATGAGGCCCGCTGTCTCCTCTTGGGGCTGGATTCCTGTGAGGCTGCCAAGGTGACCGAAGTCACCCCTGACCCCGTGCTCTCCGGCAGCGCGCTGACCAACTATTGGCTCAACATGTTGCTGCAGCAGCTTCGTCTCTCTGAGCAGGGTGAGCATGCACAAATATGTTTCATGTGTTCTACTATATACAAATATAAAATAGAATCATAACATTTTGGCAAAAAAGAAAAAAAGAAAAAGAAAAGAAGGACAAACCAACAGGCCCTCCCCCTTCTACTGCATTTAAGTCAGTGCGTTTACATGCAGAGCTTAATCGAGCTTTGCTCAAAATTCGACTTTCTGACTACAGTCCTTGTCCCACTTTACATGCAGCGCAAGAAAATCGAATAACTGTTCTCTTCCTCCACACTAGGTGGCGATACGTGTCTTTTCAGTGGGATAATACCACGTTAATACGGCCCGTTTTCTGGTTGACCTATTACGTGATATAATAAACAAGATTCGTTCATGCGGCAGACCGGCATTTTAAACAACAACCAGACGGGTAATAGTAATTTTTTTTAATCTTGTATGTAATGTTCGCTACTTCTGGTGCAGGTAAGATCCGCGCTGTCCCTCAGACGGTTCTTCTAGCGGCTCCGTTTCTCTTCTTCTTCTTCTGCGACCGGCTTTCTTGGATGTTTTTGTTCCGGGGTCACACGCCAGCGCAGCGGTTGCATGCGCACACGCATTACCCAATGAAAAGTCCGATTCCAATCGTATTAGCTGAGTGTCTCAATCAGATAATGAGAATTCCGGAGTAACGTGTTTACATGCACTTGAGTTCTCCTGTTATAGTCCAATTAAGGCAATAATTCGTTTTGTTTTTTCAAAAAATAAAATAAAAAATGAGATGAAGAGGCTGCATCTAAACCAGGGATCTTCAACGGTTTCATCAAAATAATAAAGTGATCGCACACTACCAGAAAACAATATTTGTCCTTTAAGAAGAGCAACATGAAATGGATTTTGAATTCTTTCCACTGTGTCGGAAAAGAGACACATGGACTTTCAGCTTTCAGAGTATCAGGCTTCAAACACCAACTGTTCATTATTGCTCCTTTTAGACATATTCAGTATTTTATTCTGTTATTCGTTCTTTATTCTGACCAAACATCGAAAATGCACTTGGCTATGCATGTTTCCATCATGTCCGCTCTCTTTGTGATCAGGCACGCTGCCTCCTCAACTAACGGAGTTGCTGGCTTGTACTAAGTCCCGGCCTTCTCCACCACCAGGCCTTACATCTCACACAGAGGAGGGGAGAACAGGACTGAAGGGAACAGATGGTCGGCCACTGGAGAAGGTGTTTTATTGTTAATGCGCAAAGTGCTGTCACATAAAACACAATTCATTCATTCTGATAGGGGGAAATAAAAAACTTCTCTGACTTTGATCCTCTTTGTCCTCAGATACTTGAAAATGACGACCAGTCCGGCCAATCAGACGACGAGAGCTCTGAGGTCATGGTGATGTCACCATCTGAGGTGTGTGAAGCAGTCAACAACGGCATCAGCAGGATGGGACTGAACTGCCGGAGGGGGAGTCTCCAGGGTCCTGAAATTATCAAGGTTTTCTGCCAGGGCAGACGGCATTCAACAGGACAGGCACTAACCAACAGGTGAGCGTTCAGAGACGCTGGCGCTCATTGTTTTTTGCATTGTGACTTTTCTTAATCCCAACCTAATAATTTAGACATAAAACACCAAGTCACAGCTGAAAAATAAATGAGAGACCAAGCTGTGGTTTAGAGATTAAACCTATAAGTTGGGTTTTGGAGGCAGAAAGGTCGGTTTCAGGGAACCTGTAACCAGTTTGGGCAGTAACTTCAGGACCTGTTTAATGATGTTGGTGCCGTCTCTTAATGTTTTAATAGTAGCCAAGCGACAACACGTTGCTAGGACAACGACCATACTTGGATTGGCCTAAATCCCTCGTGGTGACGTCACGATGATGCTGTAGCATGAAAGGAAGCGAGGCTTTAAATAAAGACTCTGACGGCCTTCAACTGAACCCACCCCCCAGCTGTCTAGGTAGCTGAGAGTGCCATAAAGTTATCGTGTTTGGACACACTGACCGGTAATTTGATCACAGGTCAAAGTTTTTGCACCAGGTCAGAGAGACCCCCTTTTCTTTTGTGTCGTCTGAAGGCAGAGCGAAGAAGAAGAAGAGGTCACGTGACTCTTTTTATTGACGCCGCCATATTGGCAGGAAAACTCTGAGAAAAAGTGAACGGCGCCAGCGCTGATTTCATGCCGTCAGAGTTTTACTGCACTTTAAACAGATAGAAAATGACCAGTACAAGGCAAAACTAGGCAGATTACATATCACGGACTCCTATCATGGCCCAGGTTTGCTTTTTTTGAGCATTAAAACAGCCGGTGGGGAGAGTGTTCCTGACCTGCAGTATCCAGATAGAACTACCTCATTAACTCCAGAGTTACTGAAAGCATATAAGAGCCTTGAGGGGTCCAGATGGACAGAGTCAAGCTTCATGATGCACATCCAGCTTTGGAGTTTGTTGGCTAAAAACAGCGACATAACGGCAGCATAATGTAACGAGCTAATCACTGTGCTAAATAGTCTAAGTGTTGTATGCCAACATTTGTTTGGAACTTGCCCACTAGATGATAATTAATAAGGTCACACAAGTATCTTTAAAAATAATTCACGGAAGTTATTTTGTTTGTTTGTTTGTTTGGTTCAAAAAAGACGTAGATGTAAATTGCTTTTTCTGTGAAGGACGCCCTGAAGATGTTTTTCTTTTATTTAGGTCTAGCCTTTTCTCTGCCAAATTATGGGAAGATATCTGCAATTTGATTTCTACTTTCACTGAACCATATTTTTCAAATATTATTTGGCTTCACTGGCTATTCATCTGCAAAAAAGTAACAAATCTATATCATTAATCCTTTCTTTAATTCTGATGGACATCAGTCACAGCGTCTGTTCTTCCTGGGGTCATATTAAATGCACTTGGAAAACAACAATTATAAGTACTTCCCTGTGGAACCCCACAATTTGGAGCCCTATTTGTAGCAGGTTTACCATTGAACTTGGCACATAGTTTTCTAAGGCAAAGACAGCATCTCTCATGATAGCTGAAAATTTAAACCCATAAGCTGATCAGTGATGTCAAAAGTTGCGCCAAAGTCTAAAAGCACCACTCCAAATAATCGCTTATTGTCGATTTGTTTTAGCCAACCATCTGTCACTTGAGTCAGAGCTGTACATGTACAATAATCAGTTTTATAGGCATGTTGAAAGTCTGAATTGATACCATTGCCAGAGAAGTAATTTTCAGTTTGCTTAAAAATGATCTTCTATTACAGGTAAAATGCTTATTGGCCCACTATTTGACCCTGTGAATGCTTCTATCATCCTTTTTGGTAGAGGAGTGACCTTAGCTACCTTCCACATTTGAGGATAAATTCCTTCATTAAGATTTTTGTTAAAGACTCTGGTAGACAGCTTTAAAAGTCTATTATCCAGGTCGTCGTGACCACAGGGTTTGTCACATTTTAATTTTGACAACAGTTTTTCAGTTTCCCATCTATTAGTAACTGAAAATTCAAATGTACATTCTTTGTTCTGCGTGATGTATTCTCTAATAAGTGATTTAGATAAATGACCATTTACCAGCAACATACCATTTCCTATACGTCTGACTTTGCGTCTGACTAAATAATTTCATGTAGTTTTGTGATGAATCCACCCAAGCCATCCAAATAATACACAGGTTTGAATATTCATTCATTGTTTTTTATTTCAAACATGTGCATTAGTAGAGTAGCTGTGCAACTGCCATAAACACCTAACAGGTGTTTGTATAAATAATTGACAGATTCAAGTTTTAACTTTAAACACAGCTAAATGCAGCAGGGACAGTGAATCACCAAGACATTTTGCCTCCATTTATCCCTTTACTAAAATTAGTTGGATTCATGTTGTTTTTCAAGAAATGTAAATTTGTTGAGGAACATTGTGGGTGAAAACTAAAAAATATGAAAAATGTCTGGCCAACCAACGATTTTGCGACCCCTGCAGTACCTCCGCAGGCCCCCTAAGGGTTGTATTTTCAACCCTCCTCTTTTATCTGAGCTCGGGACCAGATAAAGAGACACTCTGCAGTAGAAAATAATGTGTCAAGACAGAGTCTCTCTTTTTTATTTAAGGTTTTTTTTTTTTAAGTGTATTTTTCTTAAATTTGGTTTGGTTTGGCTGTGCGAGTCAAATGCAGTAATTTATTTTAGTATGGTGATTTGTTTGGAGATTGGAGGTGAGTCCTTGCAGTGACAGTGAACAGATTTCTGCCTCCTACAGCGTGATTAATGCATGCAAACACACACCTGCCCACACACACTCACACACCTGCATGTGCTGGATCGGTCGAGTATCTACACATCTTGCTAACACAGAAAACCCTGTTAGATGAAGCGAGGCTTGTTGACCTCATCTATATTGGGTTTTTGCTGAATTTCTCCTTTTGCCTTTTGTGGCTCTCTGGATGAAAAGACTTTGTAGAGTCATGCAGTTTTAATGGAGCGGCTCTCATTTAACTCCGTATTTATATGACTTCACAGAACTCGTCTTTGAAGTCTTTCCATAGAGTTCCTGTTGTCAGGGGGAAAGAGAGCTCCCTAATGTCATCCACAGCCGACACATTTTCACCTAACCTTTGTCGTGACCGTAAATGTGTTTCTGCCTTTGTGTGCCAGACTGCTGAACGCAGACGTTGAAGGAGGGAGGATCGAGCGGAGGAACAGCCTCAGGAGAGACGTGACTCTGGCTCAGAATGTTCGGGCTGACTCATCCAAGGCCGAGGTGAGGAAAAAACAGGAGTCACAGTTCTCAAAACTATAAACTGCATCTCTGGATGCAGTTTTGGTTCTGAGTAACGCTCAGTGGACGCACAATCAAATCTGCGTGACCTCTGCGGGAGAGCGAGCGGCCGAGAGAAAGATGGGGTTTAGGCCATTTGTGGTTGACGAGTTAGATTGGAAACAGCGGGAACTGTTTATTTTTAATGTCAGGTAATCTATCGATTTGCACATCCCAGGCCTCGGTGGAATTAAATTGTGAAAATTGACTTTCGTGTTTGTTTCCTCCCCCTCTTACGTTTCATCTCCCACACTCAAAGGTTATTGCGACATGGATTAGCAGGTTTACCGCCACAGCAGCAGGAAGCGTTGTTTTCATGCGAGTGTTTGTTCCTGCCGCAAATTAGTTTCCCGCTGTCTGTCCTCAGTAACCAAGGAAAGAAAACGCTGTTTAATTTCATGCATTATTTACCTTCTCGATTCCCTGTTTTTGCTTGGCAGGATTATGACTACGAGAAGAAGAAACTGCTGGCAACCCGAGGTTAGTGCCCCTAAATGTTTAATATTTCCCCCTGTCTCAATAGTGGTTTGTAATATAGTTACAACTAGAGCGCTGCTAACCAAGTTTAATTCCTTTGTTATTGAGCTGTAGTTACTGCAGATAAATATATAAATAAAAACACTTTGCAGGGGAATTAGGCACCAAAATACTCACTGAAGACTGTTATGTTGCTAGGTAGAAGCTCCACTTCCTCTTGTAGTTCAGGGGTCTTCAACGTTTTTCAACGACCCCCAAACCTATGGAG
Organism: Mugil cephalus; assembly: GCF_022458985.1. Lineage (NCBI taxonomy): Eukaryota > Metazoa > Chordata > Actinopteri > Mugiliformes > Mugilidae > Mugil > Mugil cephalus. The sequence goes on along the minus strand of NC_061774.1, from coordinate 12,950,926 downwards.
AGATTACGTGGGGACCCCCTACCTACTATATGTGTTTTATATTAAACTTGGCCTAGTTCTGTTTGTAAATATACATTATTATTATAATTTTGCATTCACTATTAAGCTATTCATATAACGGCTGATGGGAGTGAGCTGCACTGTTAGCTTATCTTCTGCTAATATTGCTTCTGGATTTCACAAAGTCAGCGTGTAACATGCAGCCTCGTGATTGGCCCAGCTGCGATAGGGGCGGGTCCTACTGTGCACAGGAGGCTTGGATTGACAGGTGTAGTGTGGTGCTCTGTGTGAAACAGTGGCCATTGACACAACTCCTGTATCACTGAATGAGTGAAAGATGACGTCTCCATTTATAAAATATGTTGGATTCATGTTAATGTGCATTGAAAGAAACTTAAATTTGTGGGGGAAGATGAAAAACAAAATATAAAAAATGTTAGATCAACTGAAGATTTGGCGACCCCCCTGCAGTACCTCCGCGGACCCTCTAGGGGTCACGGACCCCCGTTAAAGACCTATGTTTTAGATCTTGATGAGGAGCACACACGTCTTGTTGAAAAAGATTTATTGTCATATGATTAAGCCAGATGAAGTAGGGTATTTAGTTTATTCAAGCATGTTATGGAGGCGAAGCATTAATATCCTGAGCAGAAGCAAGGACTTGATAGAGGGGGCCCATTCCAGCGATGCTCATTTCCAAGACAACTGATGAAGGGGACCTGTTTATGGGATGCACCGTGCCAAAGTTATAATAGAGTAGTGCTGGCACTCCCACTCAATTCACTCGGGGTGGACACACAATTCAGACAACACACATGCGCACCCTGATACACACGGATGCACGGACACACGCATAGCAAGCAGCAACTCATCCATCACGCAGAATGAGAGACACTGAAGAGACCTGCGGCCAAATGGTACCAAATTCCCTCAGTGTTGCTTTATGGGATTATGAATTAGCAGTTTGAATGGGCCATCTGCCTCGCAGCCATTAAGACACCCACACGCCGGTGTATGAATGGGGCATTTACTCACACAGACGCGTGCGCAAGCTACAACCCGCCGGTGATAATCCTGGTGATATCGCACTCTTTGTGGAGTGCTGCTACAGCTTTATCACACACTGGACCCGGACGAGGTCCGGGGTCTCTTGTTTTGCGTGGATACACATTTAAGCCTTAACAGTTTGCGCTTTATTAAGTATGCCACGCGCCGGCGAGGAGTAACAGTGTTTGTGATTCATTATTTAACACGTGAACTCAGCTTGTTTAATTCAGAGTATGAAAGATGACACGGAAAACCTGCAGAGCATTTTCGTGCCATTGTGTGAATTCAAAACGGTTCCACGTGCACATGGAGTGTTTCTGCTTCTTCTCATTAAAAAGCTTTACCTTAACACCAGTGAAGTCTACATTTTAGATGTTTTAGGTGTCTGAGGCTTGTACCATTGTACCACAAAACAAAACAAACAAAAATCTGCTCATTAAGTCTGAATTTTCTTCTTTTGCACGTATTAATATCAGCCATGCAGAGGAAGCCAGTGGTCACAGAGGTCCGGACGCCCACGGACACCTGGAGCGGCCTCGGCTTCTCCAAATCTATGCCAGCCGAGGCCGTCAAAGAGCTCCGCAACATCAGCCGGCGCAGCTACAAACCCTATCTGAGCGCCGCCGCCAGCGCCGGCAACCAGCAACAGGTGCGACAAAATCAAATTAAATCTGACTTACGTGTCGGTTATTTTTCGCTGAACTTGTCAAATTCTTTTGAAGCTGTTTCTGTTGCGGCGCAGAAAAACAAGCATCCCCCACTGCGGCCCGCCGACACACTCTCATTCATTAGTATTGCCCCCCCGACGGCTTGGAGCATTTATCTCGCCGCGTGGAGACCACCGCCAATTTGTACGCTCAATTACCTGAGGCTTGATACCTCAGCCGCGCTTAACAAAACCACTGTTTGGCAACCTGTTCACCTGAGCCGTTTCAGCTCATCTCCCCTGCTCTTTTAAAGGCTGCCCGGTAGCCAGTGATGGAGGAGCACACTCTCCTAGCATAATAAGAGCAAGAGGCATTCCTCCTCCTCCTCCTCCTCCTCCTGAGAGTTCCAATTTTCTTCTGAGACCCAGGCAACTGGAAGGAAGCATTTGCTATACCCACTGCATTGATAATTTATAGTGAGGGACTTCTGCTGTCACTGGTCAGCCCACAGAGGCTAATGAGCTACTTTAGAAACATGATAAATGGCTTTCGTGTTATATCCATGGATACTATGTCACACGCGCGATAGAGGACCTGTCACCCGTTGAAACCTTTTGTCCTATTAACTCCAGATGGAGAGAGGAGAGTAACGAGAGGATGGTTGAAGAGGTACCAAACGCTTTAATATTTAACGCTATCTCTATATCTCCCTCTATCTCCATCCAGTTGTGGGCTGCTCAGACGGGGAAGGTGTGTAACGGGAGTGACTCCGAGAACTGGAGAGACAGACGTGGATCCACGTCGTTAACCCTGCCCGTCTCTTCTTCCGCCGCCTCCTCCTCCTCCTCCTCCTCTTGCTCCTCCTCCTCCTCCCCGTCCTCTCCACCGTCCACTTTCTCCTCGTCCACCTCATCCTTTCCCACGTTTGCATCCTCAGTGAGCAGAAGCAGAAACGACAAACCCTGTAAGTCTCGCCTTAATTTCAAGCTCAGCAGAAACAGGGCGGATCACGTCGTCTCTCTTCACTTCTTGTGTCTGATGTGCAGCGGAGACCTTCGTGAGCAGCAGCAGCTACTACGAGAGCGTCTGCTCTTCGAGGAGGGCGTCAACCTGCAGTCAGCGGAGCCCTTCCCCTAACATGATGGACGACCTACCTGAGCTGCTCAGCCAGCTCGGCCTCCTCAAGTACATTGACGTGTTTGAAGAACAAGAGGTAAAAATACAAGGAGAGCTACAATAACATTTAAACCAGTGATCCCCCAAACTGATGGAGAGAGAAATTAAACTTGGCCTAGTGCTATTTATATTTATATGTATATATATATATATATATATATATATATCATTATCATTTTGCATTCATTAGGAACCTTACAGAGTCAGCGTGTAATATGCAGCCTTGTGATTGGCTCAGCAGCCAAAGGGGCGGGTCCTGCTGTGTACAGGAGGCTCAGATTGACGGGTCTCGGCTTGTGTGAGGCTCTGTGTGAAAGGTGCGCTGTTGAGTAAAGTGCCTCCATTTATCCCTTTAATGAAATACATTGGATTTATGTATTACGTTTATTTAAAGTAATTTAAATTTGAAGGGGAAAATTAAAAAAAAAATATATAAAAAAAACGTCTAATCAACCGAATATTTTGCCACCCCCCCCTGCAGTACCGCCACGGACCCCCTAGGGGTCGCAGACTCCCTGTTGAAGACCCATGATTTAAACACACTTGAAGTTGCGTGGAAGAATGAGCCACATAGCCAGAGAAACACACTCAAAAACAAGCCAAAACACACACACACACATTTGAACATCAAACAAAATATATTCGCACTCCATGTGTACTACGAATACATGTCACGATGTAACCACTATTTGCGCTCATCCAGATCGACTACCAGACATTCCTCACCCTGTCTGATGAAGACCTGAAGGAAGTGGGAGTCTCCACCTTTGGAGCAAGACGCAAGATGCTGTTAGCAATCTCAGGTGAGATTCAGAACCGGCTAGCTTCTGCATCGGTTGAGATAAAAATGTGGTAAAAATTACTATTATTTTATGTTTTCATTCCCTGATCCAGACCTGAACAGGAGCAAGAGGAGGCTCTCGGACACGCCCGCGGTGAAGCCCGGCTACCTGGAAGGCGGTGCTAGCGGTAGACTTCCACGAATCGTGGACCTGGAAGTTGCGGCTCAGAGTAACCGCTGGTGAGACGAGACACCAACCAGCCGTGACCCTCCCTCTGACCCGCGTGGAGAAACTATAGAGCGAGGCTGTTGCCAGTACAAAAGTCTTATCTTCTGATTATTTACCACGAAAAGAGAGAATTGCCCTGAAGAGCTGCAAACTGTACCTAAACATTCACACCCAGTGTCTTTCTTCTACAGCCATAACCCAAAGCGTTACTGACATGTAAATTCAAGACAAGGAAGTTTCCCTTCCACACCTCTGATTTTACGAGAAACAAACTCCTTAAAGCGAAAAAAATGAACATGTGAACGTGTTGATTGTAGTTCCTTGTGGCGCCTAAGTGCCTTTTTTATGCAAACTCGCCATGTTACCCACAACATGTATGCAATTGTAAATAGACATTTATGAGGAAATTTTCATTATTATAGGGATGACATGTAAAAAAGGTTGCTGTTAAGCCTAATCCTTGAAGTCTGTCTTAGTGAAGCATGCATTTATCAGAGAGTAGAGATAAGAGGACAGAGAAAATAGCAAATGACACGATAATAAATGTTCAGGGCCTCTTTGCGGTTGCATGGTCTGCATCTTGCGCCCTTAAGCCGGGGCACTCAGCAGGACGGGACTTTTTATCTGTCAAAATGTCACCAGCTGTGTCGTCGCCTTGTCCTCTATTTAAAACGGAGAGCTTACCAGCAGAGGGCACTGGTGTCACACACTGTGTTTACAAATTCAAGTCATATTTGTGTTGCATGAAAAATAATGAATTTGCTTCACAGTGACAAGAGCATTAAACTCCTGATGAACAGGGTGGCGTTAGCATTGAACTATAAAGTAGCAACGATCATAGAAGAAAAGCTTAATTTGGAAATCATAAATAGGTAAATAAATGTGTAAGTGAGTAAGTGAGGTAATATGACTCTTTTTTTTAAAACGCAGCTTGCTCTCTTTTGACTTCTCACCAGAAAATATTGATTTAATTTAAAGCTATTGTCAGCAGTGCAGAGTTACTGCAGCCACTTTTGTTACCTGTTTAATTTATTGGCATGAGGCTGACGCCAGCGCATAAGTGCTGTCAGGGACCCTTGGCAGAAATGCACCACACTGGAATAGTGTTGTTGGTTACCACATGGAAGCAAATGATCCAAAATACCTCCACTGGAGGGCATGAGGGGGTCTGATCTGTCAAGAGGCTCAACAAGCTGGCTGGCACAGTGGCAGCCAAGCATGAAAGAGAGCGTGAGTAGAAGTGGTGGGCTGTGACAGATTAGGGAAGATGATCCCTACTTATTACAATGTCTCTGCCAATTACATGAGCAGGCTTTAGACCAGTGAACCTCAAATCTGGTCCTCAGGCTCTGGAGCGCTGCTGGATTTCTACCCTGTCAGGTAGCTAATTGCAGTATCCTGGGAACGCAGGTCTAAATCGGTTCTTGATCACACAGCTAGAATGAAAAGTACCTGGAAAAATGAGCAGTGATCTGAACCCTGAGGACTTTGGAGAGCCACCAGGACTTTTCACCTGCAAAGTAGCAATCTCGGCACCAGGCCCACTTGCATAGCGAGATGTGCAAACTGAAGCTGTGTGCAGACTAGTCTGGTTTAGTACTGGTCTTTACTTAAACTACACTCTGTAGCTTTGGTATGTACATTTGAGTGAAGGCAAGGCATACATTTGGGTGAAGTATGTGGATGCTTCTGGTTTCCTTATACTCGGCACTGTGACTAAAATATATATTTAAAAAAAAAAAGTTCTCATAAAACGCAATATTTGATCTTACACATAAAGTTTGACAATTTCATCAGAACTCAACCATGCCGCAAAGGCCTTCTTCACAACGCTGTGTTTTACCCGAAATATTTTCACCTTTCATCTGGGTGGTGTCTGACATGTTTTTTTGGTATCCATAGAATGTACAATCCAGACCGTAATACATAAATATTTACCTTCCCGTCAAGACTTAGAAATGAGCAACCTATAAACAGAAGGAAGACAGTTAGTTTAGGCCGGATGTCTTCAACGTCTTCAGGCCAAGGACCCCAAAACTGATGAGAGATTAAGTAGAGACCCCCTGCCTTCTATATGTGTTCTATATCAAACTAGTGCTATTTATAAACATACATTATTATTATCATTTTGCATTCAATATTAAGCTATTAAATAATACACAGGTCCAAATATTATTTTTTTAATTTTAAACTTGTGCAAAAGCAGGCCGTGCTAGAAAACTGTTTTTAAAAAAAATGTATAAAAAATGTCTAATCAACTATAAATTTTGCGACCCCTCCTGCAGTACCTCCACAGACCTCTAAGGGGTCGCGGACCTCCTGCTGAAGACCTGTGGTTTAGGAGAAAGGCTGGAAACACAGCTGTTGAAAGATATAAAAATCGCTGTACCATCAACTGAGACCCTGTTATAAAACACATTGTGGTTTTCCTGGCGTCCCTTTACACTTCAGCATTTGTGCAAATTGACCAAGACGTGTTGGGCGCGGGTGGTGTTGTGTGAAATGAGTAAAAATAATGAATGTAGAAATCCGCACATTGATGTACCCTACGTGTCGTCATGACCGGTCTCTGTCGAGGCCCATCTGAAATCGAAGGAAGCCATTTGTGTAAAATAAAGACACAGTCAATAGAGAAATGTCCCGAGGATAAAATGCAACTACGCACCCCCGCCTTACCAAGACGAAGATGGAACTCGCTCCAAGGGAGTGAGCGAGAGAGCGGAAGAAATTAGGGGGATGCTAAATAACGTGGATACAATAAAGAAAAATACACCAATTGGGATGCATTTTCTTCGCAACTTTTATTGTGAAGCCCGGGTGGATTGGGTGATTATACACCCTCCACAGCTCCTGGCATAATTTGATGCACGTAGTTAAGCCCATTGTCTGTTCTATCTGACAGAGTATGCAGTGAACTGCTGAATGGGCTTTTTCCAGCCAGAAGATTCGGTTGTCCTTTTAGCCTCTGATTGTTGGTACAATGTGTTTTCAAAGTGCTGAGCAGGCTGTTTGAAGACAGTGGGGTCAGCTGTCCCATTAGCCAGTGATATTACAAAAACACTCATTAAGCTTTTATGTTCCATGGTTTGGCTTTGTGATTCTCCTCTCTCAAAGGCGAGTGATAAGAGTATTTTTCTGCCGCTACCATTTACCATAGGACGCGGCTTTCTCAAGGTTGGAAAAGGTCAGACTCGATGGAGGGCCTCGACTGTTCTCAGAAGAAAGAAATCCGGGTTTCAGAAGATAAATAAAACCAAAAGAAAGCACGGGGAAGCTGTTATAAATGTGTCAGTGGTTTCAAAGAGAATCGTCTGTTTTATCCCAACTTGATGAAATATGCTGAAATATGTGAGACTTGTGTGCTCAAATTAATCACCGGGAGAGAACAAGAGGACACGTGGACACAGGCGTGTTAAGGTTCAAAAGACACTCAAAGTGCCACTTTACTTAAATTTTCAAAGTTACAAATAAAAGTTCACGTAGTTGACATGGTGAAGATTTCAATTTCAAATCACTGAACATATCCAATGTTGTTAGGCAGAAGAGAGCCTGTTCTCTGCTCGACTTCATTTGTCCTCCCAGCTCAGGAGCAGCCTCTTCTTCTAGTGTCCATGCACAGTCAAAAAAAAAAAAAAAAGCCTCAGCAGCCCTACTGATCGACTGGTAAAAGAAAAGCTGGCTGAGACACCACAGATCTGGACTGTAGGCCTGGCAGTTCTCTTTTCTACACTGCTATCCCTCTGCAAAGCTTCCTACCTCCTGAGTTTGGGAGAAGAACCAAAAAGACACTAGACAGCATCAACATAGCAACAAAGTATTGTAGCAGCCAAATAGGCATCACTTTCTGTTCGAGATGCATAGAGCTAGACCTGGCCGAGTAAATCTCTCTTTTACAGAAACACGATGAGAAACATGCAACAACAACGACAATACATCATTAATCTCATTGCTTCCTGGGGCTTTCTGGAACATTCAAGATCAACAGTTAAATAATTTACAATCCTCCGCGGAATAACAGAGAGTGGGAGCATCTCAGAGCCTGGAACTGTGGCAGCAATTTGCGGAAACATCATTGAACAATGGAGAGAGCCCGACGGTGGAACAACGGACGTGAGAATGAACCGCTGACGGAGCAACGGGGATGGGGGGTGGGGGGGTTAATCCACAATCTGACATCCCTGTAGGAAACATATTTACATCCAATACATCAGCTACTGTACGTGGGCTCACAGACTGACCAGAGATGGATATGGACAAGCAGCAAGAGGAGTGAGAAGGAGAATTAGCGAATAAAGGAGAAAGAGGGAGTGATGCAGATAAAAGAGAAGTGTCCATGTTAGAAGGTTAGAAGCGGGACAGCGTGGACAGCTTGAGCAGAGTCCTAACACGGGCTAAACATCTGTTGTTGAAGTGTAACAAACTCTCTGTTTCCTGTCTGGAGAAGAAAGGGGCGAAACACACGAAAATGAACGAATGCGGTTCGCTGAAGAGAGAGATTTGGAGGAGGACAAGGGTTACGAGAGCAGTTTCAGGGGCCAAAAGATGGACTGCTGCCAAGGTAACTGGAGGAAAAGACATCGGAAATGGCTTCGGATCAGTGCTGAGTTAACGGAGTTTCCTGGTCAGCTGATGGCAAAGTAAAACAATGGAGCGGAGCTACCAAACATAGCCGATTTCGTCGTCCTTGTCCTCTTCCCCATCCTCGTCATCCTCGATGGCTCCTCGGGGGTGGATCCGGCCTCGTCTCTTCTTCTGCCGGCTCCGCCCGCTCTGTGATGGCTCCTCCTCCTGGTCATCGAGGAGAATGACTGCACCGCCGCTGCCGAAGTCCCCCGATGTCTCCTGGTCCTCGTCTGAAGAAGACGGACGGCCCAAAACACAATAAGGTTAGAGGAATGAAAGTATCACAGATCCATCAACAACAGCTCCAGACATTCATAGAGATTCCCCAGATGCTAAATGCTAACAACTTCAGCTTTTGGGATCACCTGTGGCCGACAAAACTTTTTACTTTCATGGTAAACTACTGTATCTACGTGAACTGTACACTTATGGTTTGCAGACAATGGATCATGCCGACTTTGACGATCTCTGGCCTCCAAATTCACTAGATCCCAAACTGATCAAGTATCTGTGGGATGATCGACCGAGGCCCCTCCCTCCCCTCAACTCATAGGACCCAAAGGCCCCCCACTAACAACATCCTGTTACCAGACCACAGGATACCCTCAGAAGACCCACTTCCATTCTCTGATATTAAGAAGGTGGTCATAATGTTATGCCTAATCGGCGTCGAAGTTAGTGTGTCAGAGATAAATACAGCTTTATGACCCATCAGTACGATAAAACATTCTGTTGAGACAAAAAATCAGCCAAAGAGAAAAAAAGGGAAGATGACCTAGATACAAGCGCCCTGTTTATTATTCCTCAACCCGACACCATAAGGAGATGAGGGGTTGCTTAGCTCGCTACCTTCAGTCATGTCACGGCTAATGGCCGACTAGCGTCGTCTCCAGTGCGGCTGCGAACAGCGTGAACGGGCGTCATTATCACCGCTTCTGCCTCAAGCAGTTCTCAAAACTGGGACCTAAAAATCCAACCGAGTTTCGGTTTCAAACACTCTCTTTACATCTGGGTACAATTGTGCTGTGGCTGAGTGACACTCGTGGAGTTAAATCAGGTTGTTGTCCTCGCGTTGGGGTCATTGGAGAGTGGAGAGCTGCCGCGTTGCTGCCTGATGTTTTCTATGCAGGGCAGAGTGGGAGAACTCCAGTATACTCCAAGCCACTCCGCCACAGTTAGATGAGCTTGTTAGGAGGAAGACAAAGGACTGCTGCTGTCTGTGTGTGGTGTGTTGGTGTGTGTGGTGTGTGTGCATGAGGCTGGAGAGACACCTTATCAATATTGGAAACTGCAATTACTGGCTCTGGACTAGACTGGCATCAGAGTGAGCTGTAATCTGTGCCTGTGAGTCGGCTGTTTGATTGGTAATCAGTATGTCTGCCTGGATTCTTTCGTGCTAATTATTGTTGTTTTTTAGCCAGAGCAAAATCTCTCAACAATTGATTTGCAGCAGAGTGCTTCTATTGGCTATTTGACCATTCCCTTTGAATTTCCACGGCCGGCCCTCGCGGTTACCACGACTTTGACTTGTCAAAGCACTTCATTACTTCCTGTCTAAACGGGACGACAGGCAGCAGTCTTTTACGCACTCCCTTCCACAAGGAAGTCCGCTGCCGCCGTAAATTCATATTCTTAACTTCTGGCGCTGCGTTCTGCTGACAAGTGTGACAAATTTTCCTACTTGACTTGCAAGACACAAGTGTTTTATCAAAGCTACGTGAGCAGGATATAAGAAGTAGATAGAATCAGACATATTAGAAACAGCCAGCCTGGCTCAGGCACGTCCTAGGAATCAGTTTCCTAACTGATAGCTGATCCACCGATACCGGAAAAGATAAAGACTTGCAGGGATAGTGCCCGAGCGGAGAAGTACAACAAAGATGCAGCTGTAATGCTCTCTGTGTTTCAGGGGTTTGCTGCGTCTTAAATAAAATACTCTACAGTCTCCCTCGTTTTGTTACAAATGGAGAGAAAATAATTGCAGCAGTCCGCCCGGATCAATCACTTAAAGAAACAGGAATCCATAATAAGGCACAACACAACTCAATACTGTTGTTTCTCTGTAGAAAACCGTGTATGCGTTTGCGTGCTCTGGCTCTTACCACAGTTGGGGTTTCCTTGTTTTCTAGAGCCAGCGATCTCGTTGCCATATTTGTCCACACACCAACATTGGCCGGTGCTGCCGTGACACTGCGTCGGCTTGAAGTAGCCCTCCTCGGTGCAACGAGGAATGTAAGAGCCTAAGAACAAAGGGGAGGGTGGAGGATAATTGGATAGAGAAGAAAACAAGGAGAAATTTAGCTCGTAGGAAGCGATTCATAAGAATAAAGAACATTAAGCTGCTAAAAATAGAGCACATAATCTGATCACTGCTCAGCAGAGGTCATGTGTCCTGAAGTTGCACGTAAAGTTTTTATGTATTCACAGAGGGAGATCAACAATCAATTACTGCTGCGAAGGTTGCGGGACAACAACCATACATCCTGCTTAGGGGGAAGCAGTCACTTTCAATAACACACAGGCGTGCACCTATTTTCTGTTACCTTCATTTGACCCGGTCCCGGCTCATTTCTCAAGCTGTTTTGTCGCGAGCTCCTCCGCGGTGACAGGTGACTAGCTTGCAGAATGTGTGCATGTGCTTTTATAGTACGGGTCTAATGTCAACAGTCCCCTTTTTTTTCTCGCTGGAAGGTATTGATAAAATTCTTCATCTCGGCCCGTGTGTGGTTTATCCCGGGGCATCTAAAGCAGCGAGTGACTGACGGCTGCCACTCACCTATGAGGCTCTTTCTTCGACTTTGAGTCTGAATCCTGCTCTTCTCGGTTTGACAAGGCAGTCCTGAAACAAGAGGAGACACGGAATAGTTTCATTACACTTGCTCCTCTAACAGTTAAATACATAATCTTTGGTTGATTAGACATTTTTTATATATATATAATTTTTTTTCACACAGAGCGCCACCTGTCAATCTAAGCTTCCTGTATGCAGTAGGCCCCGCCCCTATCGCTGCTGGGCCAACCACGAGGCCGCATATTAAACAGCGATTCCTGTCAGGCTCCCTGCAATTGGCCGGGAGCCTGTTCAGTCCCTGGGTGAAATCCAGAATCACGCTGCAATATTATATATATATAAATATCCAAAATGATGATAATAAAGTGTATTTATAAATAGCATTAGGCCAAGTTTCATATAGAACATATATAGTAGGTACGGGGTCCTTGGCCTAAAATCATTGAACTTGCTTATTATAAATCATTAGCGTAGACGTGTTTTTGACATTTAAAACAAAGAACAATGGGGTAATGGTTTTAATCCATGTACTCCTGCATCACTGACCATTTATTTTCATTCTATTTATAGTTTATTGGGATTGTATAAGAAGCAATCTGGGAATCTTTGTCTGGTGACTTAGCCTCTAGAGACAATGACCAATATAGAAGCTTCCGGGCTTCCTGTGTGGTCAGCGGATGTCTGGATAAGAGATATTAGACACATGGGCCAAGACTTCCTCCTATGTGTGCAGGCAAGCTTCATATTTACCTACAGATGTTTTGTTATAGGAAATTAAAGAGAAGTGACTGGTTTGAAATGAGCACAATTACTGCAAGTAACTCTCACCAATGTCGCTGGCCTACTTCTACCTCCATTCATCTCCATTAATGTTTCATACCTCTCTCCCGTCCCTCACCTTCAGGCTTCTGGAAACAGTAGCACCACTCGTTGTTAGACAGCTTGCCGTCCTTGAAGGAGTCACAGGAGTTGAAGAGAGGCTTCATGCACACCTCATACTTGTCCAGGTAGATGGCACTGAGCTCCGACTGGTCCAGCAGGAGGTCAAAGTTCATGTCCAGCTTGTTGAACATCCAGCCCAGGGAGTGCTTACAAATGGGCAAGATGCTGGTGTCAAAGTCTGGTGGAGAGAAGAGGCAAAAAAAATAGAGGAAGAAGAAAAAAAACGAATCATTTCTGAAACTCCAGAACATGTCCATGTCACTAACACGTTTTAGTACGGTGCGATTTGAGTGTGTGTGGGTGTTTCCAGTGGCAGAGCCGCACAAGACATGTTGACATTACGGGGAACAGAGCGGGGTCACCGTCAACGTCAACGTCAACGCCGTCCCTCATGAGGACCGAATAGAGTGGCTGCTCTGCAGGAAAGTGCTGCACGCACACACACAAACGCAGCAGCACACATATGCTGCGAAGGGGATGTACTCACGTCCGGCGGTGGAGTCAAAGCTGTCAGAGGATTTGAGGTCTCTGTTGGCATCGAGGTGGAGAACTCCGAACCAGTCCTTCAGTCTGGCAGCCAGACTGTGGAGCTCTGTGTCAGTACAAGCTACGCACACACACACACACACACACGCACACACACGCACACACGCACACAAAATAATGAGGAAAGGGGAAGCTGTCAATCTACTCCTGTCATCAGAGAAAAAAAAAACAGCATGATTTTCCTTGCTCCTTATGAAACTTTCATATTATTTTTGCCATGTACATTTCCTTTGTAATTTTCCTTTCTTTCTTTTTTTCTTCCAACTTTTTTTCTCCGAGCAAACACGGTGGAGTCGTAACATATACTGAACGCGGCTGCCATCTTTTGACAGTTACCATAGAAACCCAATCTGACCTGCACATATACCCACATACAGTGCACATATTGGATGTACAGTCCACACGGCTCCTGTTTAAACGGGTGATTTCGCCCACGTGAGAAGTCACACACACACACACACACACACACACAAAACCAATAGATGAAGGTCTGTTTGAGGTCCACGTGACCTCGTCCTCACAGGAAAAAAATAAATGGACGTCTTGCGGCGAGAGGCTACTTGACTGTCGAATTTGTTTTAGGGTAATTCTGTTTGGATTTTTATGCGTGATCACACTCCTCTGTGCACCTGAAAGAAGGCGGCTTCAGATCCACTGAACATGCTGATGTTTCCCTCCATACGACCCAGACAGAGCACCATCTGAACAACATATTTAATGGCGCCCCTGATTTAAGAAATGCCTCGCTCCCTCCACCCTGGGAATGACAGGGTCTGCCTGCAACTCAAGCAGACCTCTGCCTCCGCCCGGCTCCCTCCGCATCTCTGACTGTCAATCTCCGTCCTCATTTCTCTCGCGCTCCCGCATGTGATTGACATATTTTTTCCCCAGTCTTGTTTCCATTGAGAGCTGATAAATGCGCCTGAAGGACAAGAGCCATCCTCAACCTTGTGCCAAGGCTGCCAGTCCAAATGCTTTGTCGCAGAGGACAGAGAATGCAGAAGGAGGCTGTTAGCATTCCTGCAAGACTCCTATTGCAGTATTGCGGCAGTTTCCTACAAAACAAAAGAGGTTCAGACAGTTCCTTCTAAATACAGATCACAAGGATTTCATCTGGAGAATAACATCAGAATTCTTGGATGGAGGTGTGGGTGGGGGGGAAGAAAAAAAAACGACCATTGCAGCCAACTGCGCTGACATATCATCTCATCCACGGGAGAGCAGGCCAGACAGGTCACTGTGTGAAGACCTGGATCAGGCATGGCTGCCGGTGGATCAAGAAGTCTGACATCAAAAGACAGACGAGCGCGTCTTGCACACACAAGGGGCGACACACGCGCAGCGGAGTTAGTGGGAGGTTTTTTGGCAGGTGTGTCCATGCCTGGGCTGAGAGGTGTTGGCATCCTGCTCATGAGAAGACGTTCTGTTTTTGTACTCCCCAGCCTGCTGTCAAACCGTCCTGCATTAATGCATGCGTGCCGAGACATGCATATACGCGTGGGGACACACACGCGCACACACAGTTATAGCGCGGGGTTGTGTAGAGCGGCTTTTATAAAACAGTGGATGCCCGCAGGTAACAGACAGGAGCAGAAGACAAATAACATTTATCTGGCTGGCTATCCACGTGACGTTACCTCTGGAATTCTAAGGTGGTCTCTGTCTTTCTCTTTCTGTGTGTGTGTGTGTGTGTGTGTGTGTGTGTGTGCGTGTGTGATATAATCCTTCAGGACCAAACAGATAACATTTCAGAGCTCTCTTCATTTCCACGGTCTGGAGCAGAGAAAGGGAAAGCAAAATACCAACAGCTAAACACTATCCGTCTTCACCTTCTATATAAAATCCTTCCACAGGCAGAGGTGCATTCGTTAACATGCTGTACGTTTCTAAACACAAACCTCTCCGAGGTCTATCCCTATGTTTGTTTATATCGCTGCACTTCATCGGCAGAGCCACGTCGGCTTTTCCCCTCATCGCCTCACTTTCTAATTCCACTCGGCCCCATTTCCCTCCATTCTCTCTCTCTCTCTCTGTTCCTCTTCTGTGTCGATTTTCCGAGATTCAATACAATCCACTTATCACACCTAGCTGTATCTAACCCAGTTTCTGCCTGCAACTTAGAAGCCCACTTGATATGTCCTACTCGTCTTCCTAAATTGCTTTGAGTGATTCATTTCCCGTTTCTCTCCTCGCGCACCCCCTTACGGACTCCAAAGATTTAAATGTTTCTTTACTCTATTTCTTTTTAACTTATTTTACCTTCTGTCCCTCTCCTCCTTATTCCACTTTTCTTTCTCCTGACTCCTCTCTTCTACGATACCCTCCTCTCGAGTCCCTTGGACTTTGCACCGCGCCCCAGAACAAGTCTCACTAGACCCGTATTAACTCCTTTTTTCTCCCTCTCTCTCATTCTGCGTGACTGAAATTGCTTTGGACAGGTCCGATGCCGTCGGCTGTGTTCGGAGTCCTTTTGTAGGACACCGCGTAAGAAAGTTGAAGCTGAAAATATTCACTTACTCACGGACAAAGCAACAGATAAATTAGCTTGACGCACGTATCACGTCGTTCTAGTTGCGCAGCCGTATTTATGTTTTATGTTTTTCCACTTCGAAAATCATGGGGGCTCATTATCCTGAATCAGATAAGCAGTTCATAGAAAGTCAAGGTTCCCGTCTGTGCCTTTCTCATTTTAATTGGTCACTGCGGTGGCAGAAACAGTGGCATTCACAAATGACTTGACATCTATTAGTTTATCTTCCAAGAAATTATTCTGTTTTAGATAAACAATGAGGATGATTTCTAAAAAAATTGTCTTTCAACACTAATGTCCAAGCAGCGATAAGAAAAGATCCCTGTGAAATCATAACCCGGAGCAAGTGGTGTGTGAAATTCTGACCAGTTCACCATGGCAACGAACAGTAACCAGTCATAACTCAACACCCTGTATAAAGGCAAGGGAGAAAAAAACAAAAGGGGGAACTTGAACGTCTCTTATTTTTGAATTAGTGTTTTTTACAGTTTTAGAAGCAGATTTACAACAGATAGTGACAGAAAGCTGCAGCTAATAGAGCTAAAAGCATTTGGCTAAAGAGCTACCAAGCCAAAAGTTCAGATCTAACAATCCTGCCACTTTAAATACTAACATGATGGATGCGTAAGAAACATTTTCACAATTGCTAAAGTGGAAAACAAAATGACGTGCATCGAGGTGCTGTGATAATACACTGTAGCCAGAGCTGCACTTCCAAACCATCAAACACAGTTTGACAGTGGACCTTTACCCAATTTCAAACACTTGGAATTGCCTTCCTATCCTCCCCCCTCTTCCACCCAACATTTCCTCATTGCTTCTTCCCTCTTTCATGCTTGTGAGCCTAGTTCAGCAGATTCTGGCAGCCAAAACAAGCCAGCAGTTCTTCACGCGCTGAGGCGGACACAAGCCACTCGTTATATGTGGGAAAGTAAAAACTAAACTGCAAGCCAGCAAGCAAGATCGAGGAATACATTAGAGAAACACAAATATTCCCCCGTTGCCTGTTAGAGACTTTAAGAAAAATAGATATTACAAAGTGCCTTACTTGCGCTCTGAGTTGACCAGAAACGACTTAAGTAAACAAACATGTTTGATTCTGACAGTGAAGACCTAGTTATGACAGTGATTCAAACCAGGACTTTGACAGAGTTGATGAAGATTTGCTTCAGACTTCTTGTTACATTTCGGCAACTAGAACACTTGAGAAAGACTGATGTTGTTAAAGTCCGACACAGTGCACCCACTCTGTATCTTGACAAAATCAAGGATTAAATGAACAGCTCGACACACAGTCAAGCCTTTGTCTGTTTTGAAAAATGTATTTCCACTGAATAAACTACTAATAAACAGTTCGTGAGATTCAGAGGATACAGATTATTTGTGGTAAACTATCACTGGACTATTTTAATATCAGAAAAAAAGTGATTATTCTCAAGTTCTGGCTTCACTGAAAGTGTAGGTTTTAATATTTTCTTTATGTATTACTGGATTACTTGCAAAAGACTGCTGTTGAGGATGTCCTTGGACAATATGTAAGCGACGTCTGCGTGTTTTGACAGAGTTCTGGGTCTGAGATGATTTCCATTGTTGGAAACGGTGGCAACGAATGCGGGTTTTAACGAACTTCTTCGTCCGTGTGAGCTGGCTCTCACAGCTCCTGCCGCGGCTCCAGTCGCTAACAGTGGTGCTGAGCAGGTCAAATCAGCGAGACAGACTTTTTTTTTTTTTTACCTTCTTTTGCTTCACCTCACTTTGCCCCACATCTGTCCCGCCAAGCCTCACCTTCAACTCCCAGGGAACCCGAGGCATGCCTCAGCAACTGAAAACCGCTGGGTGAGATGTTTTTCAGTTTAATAACTAAAAGTGAATTTGTTCCGTGTTACGGTTCAATCTTCCGTTTATTTGTTTAATGAGCCATGAGCCTGTAATTATTTAAGTGAGGTGTCAACAGCTGTGATACAAGTTATTTGATTAGATGCAAGATGTGCTCATTAAATATATGAAAAACAAATGGAAATCAAAGTAGAGACAAACAAACATGACGCATGTTCTTTTGTAACATGTTCTTTAACATGAAAACCTCCTCCTACACAATATAAATTATTACATTTTTAAACGATTGTCAAACTTTTGTTCATCTTTTAAACTTGGGACACACCATCTTTGTTGCCTTTTAGTTTGCCACAAATACACAACTGTCTCCACATCACCAGGCGGAGTTAGGAGGTGATGGTGTGCGACTTTCTCAAATGACATATGGTGTCAATCCCTCCAGGCTGGTTTAGGTCACGAGATGAATGTGTCTCCCACGCTTCCTCCCTACACAGCTGTAAACACCAGGAGACATCAGGCCTTGAAATCCCGCGCGGGTCTCCTTTGTCATGTATAAATAATTAACCGACTTTGTCATATCAAAGCGAGGGAGTGGCTCTTAATCCAGACAGAGGAAAGGGGTGGGTGGTGATCACCTTGAGACATCGGCAGCGCGGCGGTCTGATCGGATCAAGATAAAAGGTAGACGGGACAGTGGAGTGATGGGAGGCAGTGCAGGGGAGATGACACTTCTTAACAAGGTAGAAAGAAAGGAACTGTGCCAGTCAGCAAGGAGATATGAGGAATGTATAAGGTCAGATTCATTAAAAAGATACAAGGGTGTGCTTGATTTTAGTTCGCCCTAAGCTATCGGCCTCCCAGAACAATCTCCTTGGCGATGAGTTAAAGTTAGCCCAAATAATGATCAGTAATACACTGTCTTCACACAAAGGGGGAGACAGATACAAAGAGAGGGCTGGAGAGAGAACAGTGTTAACCCTTTTGGACAAAGTCAGAAATTACTGGACACCTTTCTAGTAAAAAGGTGCCTTTTTCCTTCAGAACTGACTTAATTCTTCGTGACATACTTTCAACAAGGTGTTCAAAACATTTCTCAGAGATTTTGGTCCATATTGACATGATGGCATCACACAGCTGGTGCGGATTTCTCAGCTGCACATCTAAGATGTGAATCTCCCATCCACCACATCCCAAAGGTGCTCTATCTGTTGGAATGAGATCTGGTGACTGTGGAGGCCATTGGAGTACAGTGAACTCATTGTCATGTTCAAGAAACCAGTTTCAGATGATATGAGCTTTGTGACATGATGCATTATCCTGCTGGAAGTAGCCGTCAGAAGATGAGTACACTGTGATCATAAAGGGATGGATATGCTCAGCAACAATACGTAGGTAGGCTGTGGTATTTTAACCATGCTCAGTTTGTACTAAGGGGCCCAAAGTGTGCCAAGAAAGTATCCCCCACACCATTACACCACCACTGGCAGGATGGATCCATGCTTTCATGTTGTTTACGCCAAATCCTGACCCTGACATCTGAATGTCGCAGCGAAAATCAAGTCTCATCAGACCAGGCAACGTTTCTCCAATCTTCTATTGTACAATTTTAGTAAGTCTGTGTGAACTGTAGTCTCAGTTTCCTGTTCTTAGCTGACAGGAGTGGCACCCAGTGTGGTCTTCTGCTGCTGTAGCTCATCTTCTTCAAGGTTGGACGTGTTGTGTGTTCAGAGAAGGTATTCTACATTCCTTGGTTGTAACCAGCGGTTATTTGAGTTACTGTTGCCTTTCTATCATCTCCAACCAGTCTGCCCATTCTCCTCTGACCTCTCACATCAACAAGACATTTTCATCCACACAACTGCTGCTCACTGGATATTTCCTCTTTTTCGGACCGTTCTCTGTAAACCCTATAAATGGTTGTGCATGAAAACCCCAGTAGATCAGCAGTTTCTGAAATACTCAGACCAGCCTGTCTGGCACCAACAACCATACCATGTTCAAAGTCTTAAAAAGACTTAAATCTCCTTTCTTCTCCATTCTGATGCTCGGTTTGAACTTCAACAAGTTGTCTTGATCACCTCTACATGCCTAAATGCATTGAATTGCAGCCATGTGATTGGCTGATTAACTATTTGTATTAACAAGCAATTGAACAGGTGTACCTAATAAAGTGGCCAGTGAGTGTATGTGTTTTTAATCTGTCAACTGGTAAAAACTGGCACGCACAGATGCCTCAGTGTGATATGTTTCATTATTCCATTTGTTTCAAACATGCAGTATGAGACATATGTGATTTGTGAAGCACTGCGGAGAATTTTGAAAATAAAAAAAAAGAAAAAAGAAAATTATTTAATTTTTCACGATGTCAGAGGTCCAGCATGATTTACCGCTTAGCAGTACTGGAGCCGTCCAGTCATTTCTGCACAGCAGCTGATGTCAAGTCTAAAGCAGGGCTCAGACTACAGGAGTTTTAAAATCCTACCTGATTTTGAAATCAGCTTGTATCAGACATTTCTAGAGAAGCTTGGCAGATATTCTTCTCTCTAATGTCAGACTTGCACCGGCTACAAGACTTGCACTCACTTAAGGGTATTACTCAGACTTCAGACATGTATACTTGGTAGTACAGACTTGACAAGTACAGATGGAAAGATGCAGCACGGTCATTCTGTGATCTGGAGCAGCTGTGTACTTAATGAAGCCTGCAAAGCATGCATTCTGGGATACCTAGCTGTCCCAAATCCACACAAGTTACCTCCCAGAGCATCCTCAATTAAACAGGAGGTGCAAGAACACATCTGGATATCTGATCCTTGGTCAGATGCGTACTTTGAACTGGAATGGATGGCAGTAATACACACAAACTACCAAACATCTCAGAAGAAGAGGATAAATGATTGCATGAATAGAAACACAGGCAAAAAGACAAACTGATAATGGGGTAACGACTGCATTGTCGCCGTTTCCTTTAAATCAACAGATCGAAACTCTGCCCAAGAAAAACTTACTGTAAATTTGGAGAAAAACAAAAAAACAAAGCAGAAAGCTAAACCAGCGGGGATGCAGTCAACACAGACCATCTATTCTTCATTCAGAACTGGAGGTGAGATTTTAATCGCCAGTTTGGTTCAGGAGATTAAAAAGTAGATCTGTAAACACCTCACATTACCAAGTAATCCGGGTCAATCCTCGGGATCTGCAGCGGAACCTCGGGAGGAGGGAATTCATTCATCACTTCAAGGAGGTATCACTGCATCCTTGAAGTGATAAATTGCCGAAATGTTTTTGTGTGTTACAAACAGTACAGCTCCATTAGTGTTAGTGTTAATATTGGTTTGATTAAACTGCTGGCAATGACGCCTTAGCAGCCATTATTCCAATCTCCGATTATTGTTACTGTAATTATTACCACCGGCTGTGCAATGTTGTCGTCGCCTCAATTCCAGCCTAACGCAGACAATCATTCGAATACTTTTTCACCAAATCAGCTCGTAATTCAGGGTAAATTTTTTTATGATGAGAGTCGTTAAAAACCAGTGACGGTCGGTGGAATAAGAGACACATACACTAGTGTCTGGTGCCAGAGTTTTATGCCAAACCGTCCACATGGCTTCCACACTTGGGCTTGAATCAATCTAGCAGAGTGTTTGATGATCAACCCAGCTTTATACATACATATACACACAGACGTATATGTTTTTATAGTGAAGACAGTCTAAATACAACGTGCTGAAAATGTCCTGGAGGCACACTTCACACTGGTCAGCACTCTGGAATAAATCCCTGAGCAATTGGCGCGTGTTAGGAGAGAATAGGAAGTGTGGAGGCAGAAGAGAGGAGAGCACAATCTGTCCTCCTGTGGGCTCTCCGTGGAGCTATGAGACTGAAATGCCAGGAAAATTTTAATTTAGCTAGGGGATTTAGCTCATTTAGCCGCAAGCAGTTCTCTTTGTTTTGTCAATGCCTTCCCTCAACAGAAGCCGATAGAGAATGAACTAGTATTACTTTAAAAATCTAACTGACCATAACGAGCACTGATATAGATATTTACAGATGATCGCCTGCTACACTGCTTTGCGCAAGCTGGAGCCGTTGTTTAACATGAAGAGCTACGATGCTCACCGTCACAGCAGTGCTGCGCCAGAGCCGTCAAATTAAATTCAGTGCCTCCGTGTCCATGTGTTAACCTTTGCCGACAAACAGCCAAACAGAGGGAAAGGATTTCATGGCACATCGGGATTAAATGTCCATTTAATTAACCTGTAATTAGACGAAATGTCTCTTTTGCAACATTCCCAGCTCAGCACCAGAATGTTTTCCCCCCCGTGCTTTTCTATGTTACAATACTGCAGAGACTGCGTATCTCATCCATTTGTGCCAAACAGACTCAACTTTGGGCCCCATGCAAAAACAGCTTCGTTTGCAGCATTCAAACATCCATCTGTTTTGCAGACCTCTGAACGGAGAATAACGAAAAACAGCGAGCTGAGAAAAAAGAAAAAAAAAGAAAAAGCGGAGGTGGAATTTTAACCGGGCAATGTGGAAAATGTTGGAGCGGAGGCTTGAAACGGAAAACAACGAGCAAGAGAACGAGGCTGGAGAATTTGGAGAGTGAAAAAGAAGAAGAGGGACGTGTGGGAGAGATGTGACTGACAAACTCGCACGTTCTCCACAGGCCCCCGCGGTGAAAAATAAAGGTTATTAGTGCGCCTGAGTCAAAGGAACTCAAAAATGTGATATTTGAAGACTAAAACTCTTCCTTGTCAAAAAAAGGGAACCATTCACTCTGCTATTCAAGTAAATAGTATACTGCAGCACACATTTGTCATCTACGGCTTAAATTCAAACCCAAGGGAGTGAGCAGCACACAGAGATTGATCCGTAAAAGCTGCTCGGTGACTTCTGTATTTAATGTGCAACATTTTAGTAACGTGTGCAACTAAACTATTTGGCTTCTGGGCTGCGCTAGCGATTGTTTTAAGATAGATTATATCTCACATGTATGTGATTAAACCAGATTTCCATGTGTATTGTGAAGCTACACGTCACAATATGCGGCCTTGCATGTGTGATGAAAGATACAGTTTCCTGCCTCCACTTATCCCTTTACTAAAATATGTTGGTTTTATGTTAATGTGTGTCTAAACAAATTTAAATTTCTGGTGGAAAATTAAAAAAAAAAAAAAAAAGTCTGATCAACCAAAGATTTTGCAACCCCCTTGCAGTACCTCCTCTGACCCCTAGGGGTCGCAGACCCCCTGTTGAAGACCCATGATTTAGACCTTAAATCAAAAACAAAAAACAAAAACAAATCACGCCTGTAATTGAAATTGATCAAGTGGCTTCAATTAAAAATCCTGATTCTCAACACGAGTGTTAGATTTCAACAAAAGTAATAAAAACTTTTTCTTAACAATCCCACGATGCAGTGCTTTACAGAGCGTCCCAAATTTCACCTCACCTCTCAATAGAGGAAGTGAATGAGTTTGTTAAATAAGGAGAAGGAGTGAGTGACTGAGGGATGGATTTTGAACACGGAGTTAATCAGTGGAATTAAAATAGATGTTTTCAATTAAACCTCATTGATTGAGCTGTGGAAAAACCGCAACGAAATTACTTTTACCCTTTCCTGTGACACCTGTGACTCAGGCTTGAATTAACCGCAACGAAGTGGAAGAGTTTGAATACATCATCTGGTGCTGCTCGGACACTTCATCAGTGAAGAACCTGAGGTCATAGGGTGTTTCGGGTCTTTAATCTTCATACACCCAGCTGGGGATGATCAGTCCCTGGCTTGTATCTAAGTGGCCTGTTGCTCCATGGATCCACAGCCACTGCGGGGCCCTCTATGCAGCCTCTAGGGTGCTTCTGATGCCTCTCGTCAATTGCAGTCCTTTAACTCCGAGGAGTTTGAGGGTTTGCAGAAGTGAATGGTCAACGACGCCTAACGACTCTGACTGGTTTCACAGTGAGACTTCCAGTGATCTCTGCGTACGTGGCCCTCTTAAGCTTGTGGGCCTCTTCAATCCTGGACCTCAGTACTGGTGGACTCCTGTTTGGCTGTTAGAACCGGAGAGAGGCCTTTGTGAGGCTGGGAACTTGAGCTGGAATAACTAACTCATGTTTTGTTGTGTACTGTGATCCCACTGATATATAAATGTTTAATAATTAAACTCACTTGAACGGTATGAACTCATTTGCCCTTCATTGTAGCACTGTGCAAAATGACTACGAGAGTACCGGAGACTGGAATGCAGATGAAAATATTAGAGCGAAGCAAAGCCATTCAACGCTGCTGGAAGGATACAGTGACGCGTTGCATGTGGACGTCTAAGAAACTCTTCGACCGTGCGTGACTATGTTTAAACTTTCTTGCTCATGGCCACTCTAATTGGCTTACGTGCGCCTGTCCAGCGTCTTCTTGAGTCGCCTCACAGTGACCCTTATGTCATCTGTCATCTGAACAGATGAGCTTCCATTCAGTTTAATTTCTCTTTGGTTCACTTTTTTTTATCGCTTAAAAATGTTCTGTTTAATTGGTTTTCGGAATTACTCTTCTTTAATAACACACACGCAACACCTTGTGGCAGTCGACTCCCGGTCATATGAGTAGGCCGGTGTTAATAAGCGTATGCACCAGTGACTCCTCGTACTTGTTATGTCGCCAAATTGAACCCACTGGTTAAAGACGAAAACTAAACACATTGCCAGTAACTCTTCAGTTTACAGTGTTGTCGTGTTTATTTAATTCTTGCCACTAAAATATCACTGTTAATATATTTAATGTCATTATTTATTCATTGCATGGACGTGGACAGCAGAATTTGCACGTAGCTGCACACTGGGTTTTCATATCAACACCTCCATGATTGGGAAGGAGCAGCAAGAAGAAAATTTTTTGTCTGCCCCCGTATATCATGTACTGTACTACAGCATAAACAGGTTATACGATACATGCATTTATCTAAGTTCTATACATTATATTCTCAGACGTACTTTCCAGTGTCAATTATACCCGACAAAAAAAACAAAAAAGGAGCATATTACCTTTTTAAATTGACTATCGCACTCTAAAAATAATACGTGAACTGTTAGATATTTACATACTGGTGTCTGCGCCAGCTGCCATTCTTCCACTGCGTGAATTTGCGGTGAAAAACAAACACAGACACACGCCACAGACACAGACCACACAACAGCCTTGTTTACTGCGAAATAGACGCTGATGGAACCGCGGTTGCAGGCGCAGGTGTTTTGTGAACTGAGATATTTACTAGTATCCAGCCTAGTATGAATGTTCAAACCCAGTTTGAACTTGTGGCTCTCGGTAAACACAGGAGAGTGATTGCACCTATCAGACTGCTGCAATCTTTCTCACTGTTACCATAGGAACACAATCTGACACATGCAAAGCGTCGTCCTCACCTACTGCCATGCCCGTCTGTTTACCATTTTGCGGCGCTGATCTAATGAGAGATTCTGTCGGGCTGGGGAGCGGCAAACATGCGCCTCACTCATCCCCGCCACCTCTGAAAGCAGGGACGCGCCGGGACCTGCGGGCCGACGGACGGTCTCGGGAACGAGCCGTTCCGAGGCGCACAGCGAAACTCGTGAAAGGGAGAAGACAAGGCCGGAGACAAGAAGAAGAGCTGAATCAGAGATAGGAGCTGGCAGAAAACTCACTGGAAGGAGTGAAGGTGGAAAGAGCCAGACAGTAAAAAAAAAGAAAAGACGAAGTACAAGGCTGTCTGCTGACGCTGTCCGAGATCTGGAAATAGATTTCCTTTCTCTTCACACAAACCTATCCAGTCTGTCCAGACCCGGAGCCAAGCTCTCAGAAAATCAAACACATCGTTATAGTTTATACTGAGCGAAGGCAGGAGGAATTAATTAGACGGCCGTCCAGTTGGTTAAAGACTTCTCCGTAAGTGTGTCACTCTCTGCTCCCTCCATCATCCAGGCTTAAACTAATGAAGGAGAGTTTAAGATAAAGGGGGAGCTGTCATTAATTAGCAGACACTTTCCTGTTGTATTAAACGTGCACGAACTCATAAATCCTTTTAATCAGAGGGTGATTAGAAAAAGACCCCCGAGAGCAGATAGATAGATAGATAGATAGATTCAAAACAGTCACCTGCCCCCTCTCCCCCATTCAGGAGAGAGGAAGCATGTAATGATAACAATCCATCCTTTTCTCTCCTGCTTTCCTTTAGATTGCATTTCTCTACCAGCATCTCTCCATCTATCTGCCGAAATCCTATTTTCATGACAAACAATAAGGCGCACACACTCACTCCATCACCGGTCCCTGCAGCTGTCAAGAGATTTGGTTGGATGTGAAGGGATGGGAGGGGAAGAAAATAACATGGGTAAGGGGAGAGGTGACAGGAGAGAAATGGGAACACTTTGAATCTCCGGGGAGTTTGACGGATTACCAGTGAGAGGGTTTTTCGGGGAGTGGCGTGAGCCGCGGTCGCCTTTCCCAACGTGAAAATAGCAAAAAAAAAAAAAAAAAACGCAGCTGATCTGCTCCGGTCGAGCCTTTGCCTGGCCACGCCTCCTCTCACCTGCGCGTTACGCTCACATGACACGAACTCGAGAGACAAAGAGGAGTAATTCGCCCCAAATCCAGAGACGTAGTTGTGTTAACAACAGGGAGGGTGGAGAGTTAAACATTGCTATTTGAACAGAAGTACTCACTCGTCTTCTCAGTGTTGTGCAGTGGTTTGTTGAACTCCTGACCAGGCAAACAGGGACACAGTCCCTCGCATTTCACGGAGATCGTCTTCCCAGACAAGCAGCTTTGGAACTCCAGTTTGCACTGAAAAAGGAAAACAAAAGCACGTCTGAACAAGCGTCACATGCGCAAGAGCTGGAAACTTGAAGTGAAAAGTACATTATTTACAGACGGTACGCTTGCAAACTGAGCGTGTTATATAAACGCAGCTCTGAAGCTGCTCTCTAGTGTAAGGAAAAACTCATAAAATAAATTACAAGTTAAGAGAAAAACGCATGTGGACGGATTGCAAATCTTTATCAGGGCGTAATGGGGCTTCAGACACAATGCGACACCACCACCACCACCACCACCGCACCCTGAAGCCCATTACTCGCGACGTCTTGCGCCACGCCTCAACAGTTCATTGCAGCACTGAGCTGCATGGCCAGCGCGCACTGTGACAAATACCTGTGTGGCGAATAAAAAAAAAGGCACGCAGCCAGGCACGGCAGCAAAAATGAAAGAAAGGCTGATATTGTGCGATTTCCCCAAATTATACAGAACAAGTTGGCATTCGCGCCGACGCCTTGGGAGGAGGAGGCCTATCTCGTAAACAGGTTTCCGTCCAAGCAGCCACATCGGCGGGTTTGAGCAGTCAATTATTTGCTCATGTTTGTTATCTGTTTCACTATTAATGACTTTACAGGCTGACTGAAGTCCATTAACTGTAGCAGGTATAGTTTCCATCTGGAATATGTTAAATCTGCAGAAACATTTGACTTTACATAAACCGTGTCTTCACACGTCAGGACTTCTGTGTTTCATGAGCCAGAGTTGCCATTTTTCTTCCTTTCTAGCTTTTCTATTCTTCAGGAAGAGTGGGCAATCACCAGACATGGAGGGTCTGATGAAGAGCCACTACTGAATTGCATTATGGGGTAGACGTAGGTTAGGGGAGCTATAGAAAAACAGGACATTTGAGCTCTGCCGCTCTGTTTCTGATCATTCTTGTTGGAATCTGTTTCACTTTCAGCATGAAATGAAACGGATTAGCATCACGTAATATCACATCACATTCATCATAGCCCCTAATTTATAAGGTGTGTAAATGTGTTATTTATGTATAAAGTGTGCCTAAAACTGCTAAAAGTATATAATCATGATTTAAAACTTGGACCTGAATATTGAACTTCTTTGCTGAGCTGATTAAGGGAAAGATTTGCTGAAACAGGACCGGCCATTTATCTTCGATGAACAGATGTGTCCATTAGGCAGCCATGTAAACACACCATTAGACACGAGATGCCCAGCGACATTCTATTATTCACTGCAGCCCAAACCTAATGTGATACAAAAAGCAAGATGGACTACTTCTGAATGTAATTTAACAGTATAAATCTCATTTCAGGTAAGTGAGGGGTAAGAAATTGTTTGGACAAGTTGTGGGGGGGAGAAAAAAAAATCCAATTACAAGACCCTTCCAAGAGGAATAATGAAATCTGAAATGAGTTATGTAAATGGTGTTTGCGAGATGATGACGACAGGATTTGTCGGGACGAGACCATGGCTGCGCATAAACATCTGTGCGCATAAGATGCCTCACGTGGGCTAAGCCCGGGGCCGCCGGCACTTTCATCTCCGAGGTTCTCATTCAAATCCATCATTTCCTCTCTGTCACCTCTTTGGTAGCGCCGCTAATGTTGCTTAATGAAATTTGTTGACAAAGGAACCGTGTTCTGTCCTACCCTCGACATATTGAATTAGCTGTCCGGGGGAGGGGGAGACGGAGGGACGGGGAAGGAGAGCGCGAGAGAGAAAGTCCAGAAAATGGATGACCTCCCCCAGTCACTGTCAGCAGGCTGAGAGGCCCCATGAATCTTTATGTTTGCCTCTCTCCAGGGGTTAATGTGGTTTTGATGAAACAGTATATTAATACCTGACTTGGCCGAGTAAAAATAGAGGAGAGGAGAGGAGAGGAGAGGAGAGGAGAGGAGAGGAGAGGAGAGGAGAGGAGAGGAGAGGAGAGGAGAAATGATGATTTAAGAGGAGGGAAGTAATGGATTTAACTTAGTGGGCTGAAGCCTCTCAGGAGATAAGAGCACTGTCCTCTTAATAGGATATTGAGTGTGTGTGAGCGAGTGTGTGTGTGTGAGAGAGGTTATGATGAGGGAGGCATGTAATGTAATAATAAAACATGAATAAGCCTGTGACCAGCAGCTCACTGGTGAGCAGAGTTTAAGTTGGGCCACAGGGGCCCATCACTCCACCAGCTAACTGAACTCCTCCGACTAAATTACCAAAGAGCAGAGGGATTCCCCAGCCCTCCTCCTCCTATTGTTCTTCTTGTTCCCCCCTCAATCATTTTGTTCCGGCCACGTCCTCAGCTTCAGCAAGGTAGGTCATTAAGAAAGCCTTCCATGTCCTGACCTCCTCAGACACAAAGAGTTGAATCAGTTCTTGACTCAGCATTTAAGATGGTTCATCCCGTGTTTGCCACTCACGGATTGGACAAAGCCCTCTAGTCGTTATAGGAATTATGACATGAGGAAAAAAAGCTTGTCAGGTAGCGAGGAGATAAAGCAGAGAAGCCAGTATTAGGAGGGAGGAGATCTGGGTCGGTGAACGGGTCAATAAAATATCAGATGCAAAGGAGTCCCTGTTTCAAACAGTCTGCCGTGACTCTTCTCCAAATCCGACAACAGAGCCGGGACGGTTAGAACTAACATAGCTCTCAGCAGTGTTTTCAGGAAACGCTTCTCTCTTAAGTTGTAGCGCATCCGGATAAATAATGGATTATCTCGTATTGTGGCGTTGCTCTGGTACAAAATGTCTTGAAGTCGTTTCATCCCTTGCAAAGCCGAATTTATGTGTCCAACAAGTTTCCCAGCGCAGAAAACACGACCGAGGATGAACTCCCTCACAGAAAGGTTTTGCCTCTGTTGACTCTGTTTCCTCAGACACTATTATACACAGAAGGAACGTCCCTGACTTCGACGTTGCTTAATAAATGACACTAAGCAAGTGACGGCATTATGTAAGTGTGATATTCCTATCACAAAGGCTTTTAATTCAGAAGTGAAAGGCAGTCTAGAGAGGTCTACAGTACAACGACTGTGTGAGGTTTCTGTATTCTGGACTGTTTCACCTCTGACGACTAAATGGCTAAACACAGGGACAATGGCATTATATAAATGTGTTTGTCAATAAAAATAACCCTGACCCGAAGTATGCTATAACAAGGACGTGGTCTCATTCCTTAAGGTCATTTTCTGCCACTAAAAATCAATCTTCATGCTTCTCCGTCTAGTCACAAAGGTTAAACCTTGACTGTCTTCTTTCCTGACATTGTGAGTTTTGTGGCTGTGCATAAATTGCAGCCCAGAAGGATATTATGAGCAGAGGCTGGTGGTTGCAAACGGGGCAAGAGTCGGATGGGATAATGGGCGCTGGAGAGCTCTCCTAAAATGCCCAGAGATGCTTTCTAACAAACTGCGAATGCCTCTGATAGCTGCCCTTGGTCTCGGTCATTTGCCCAACAGACTACAAAAATAGTTCTGCAGAAATCAACGCGGTGGAGGTGAACACGGTCAAATGTGACAGCACGGGGGAAACAGGATTAGAAGGAGTCGGAGGGGAAAAGTCCGCTAGAGCAAATGAAACATTTAAAGGTAAACGTGCAAAGGTGAATCAGAAGCAAATGTCTTACTTTAGAGGAGTAGGTATGTCCATCTGAGCCGCATACAGGAGTTGACTGGAGGGCAGAGCAGACCCTACATTTCCCATGAGAACCAGCTTCCAGCCTGTGCTTGTGGCCTGTGCTGCCTTTTCTTGGTTTCACACTGGCAAAGAGAGAATCAATTTTATAGTCATGAAATGACTCTGTAAGACAAAGAGAAGGTCGACGGAACAACAGTGAAAATGCACAAAAAATAAATAAATGGTGTTTCTCGGGGAAAATTGCTGTATTAACTTTTTGAAAATAAATATTATTTAAGCCAGACGAATCACTTCTCCACCAAACAGACAGTGTTTCTTGTTTGTCGGGGTCAGATGAAGCAGATCCGGATTGGTCCAAGGAGGCCTTTTCAATAACCAGTGTAATTACGTTTGATCCGAATCTCGCAGCAATTTTCTATCTAAGTGCTCTCACCGAACGCCCCACTGCCTCCCGATCCATCAAGCAGAGAGGGAATTAGAGCCAAACAGATGCTTTACAGGGGAATAACAAATGCAGAAATCGGGAACGCTAATCACTGAAGTGAACAGGTGTTCCACAGTCGTTCGCCTTTTTTTTTCTTTTTTTTTTTCAAAAAATTGCTTAGAAATTGAAGAAAGTCTTCAAATACGTGACAGGTCTGGGGCAAGCACAAGTTGAATGATGGCGTAAAAAAAAAGATCCTGCACATTGTCTGGCTTTAATATTCATTTCTCAAAATATGTGCTGGTTTCAGTGGCTCAATATTAAGCATTAAATGGTGTCATTTTAACACGTACAACACAATATGCAACAATCTTTAGCAAAATGAATGGACACAAAACACATGTTTGTAATTTAAAAAAAAAACACTTTTTCTCCAATACCACATCAACCAAGGAAGAGGAATAAAGATCATTTCAAACTATGACATTACGAAGCATGTAATTTCGGTAAAATCACATCAAGTAATAGCTTATCATTCATTCCCCCGAGCAACATCTACACTGTGTAAAACTGTAATATTCAAATCCCAGGCAGCCTGTCAGCCACATCCTTTTATGTTAGAGACGTGACTCTCAGTGTCTGAGCCGCAGCAGAGAAGACGTCGCACAGCGCTGATAGATAACGCCGTGTTATCATCTTAACACAATGAAACAGGTTGATCCCTCTTATCTAGCTCCCATTTAATCCACTGCTTCTCCTCGGTTTCTGCATAAATTCATGAACGAGCACGCAAAAGGGTTGTTAGTCATTAGGGCGTGTGCGCGATCACTGAGAGGAAAAAAAAATATTTTACGTTAAGCAGCTACCGAATGTTCACCTCAAACAAACGTGATAACTGCGTCTTTCTTTCCTTCCCCCCCTCTCGTATATATACACCACTGTACCTCAGAACCCTACCGAGAGTTTCTATGGATCTGCTTTGACCCCATCACAGTGGAACAGACGTGCATGCAAATTAAACCTGTCAGCCTCTGTAATAATTCTGCTTCGTTTGCTGTGTGTTGATAGACACAAAATAATCTCCTCACGAAATGAAATAACACAAAAGGAAAAATCAAAGCGTATACGGTACAGGACTCGTTCAAGTTGTGGTGTACCACCAGTGTACCATTAACTGCATTGCATAATAGTTTAAAAATAGCTCGAGAGCCACAAAGTTTGTATTTGCCTTCTGGGAAGACACCGAAGCAGTGTTATGCTAATTACCGCAACTAATTGAACTCTTGTAGCTGGAAAAAAAAACAAACAAACAACGAAAAAAACATGGACCAAAGCTTCGGTGTGTGGTGCCGCTGCTCTGCTGGGACAATGCAGATTCCAGGTGAATAATTTGACACATTAGGCAGCAAATAGGACTTGTAATTAACGGAAAGAAAAGGGATTAAAGCCCACGATTCTTAGAAGCTAATGACTTGGGGAAATTAATTAAACACGAGACAGCGACAAAAGACATTCAGATGTTTCTTTGGAGAAATGCTTCTTGAGCTGAAAAACGCAAAAACCCTTAAAACTGGAAATGGTTGAAAACGCAAACAAATTTGGTGGCGACAGAGCAAACAGATAAAAAATTAATTAGTGGTGAGAATATTTATGTGTCTCTGTGTCACTGAAGCTCGTTGGATCCTCACAAAGCGCTGACACACAAATCGCAGGATGTTGTTTTTATTTCATACTGCTCCTGGGTGTCGTTTCTATAATCTGCTGTGATGGTTATTCGGGATATTGTACTTAACTTTCTATCTTTGGTTGATTAGACACACACAGACACATACATACATATATATATATACACACACACACACACATACATATATATATACACATCAACATGAATCCAACACATTTTAGTAAAGGGCTAATGGATAGCATAATACTGAATGCAAAATGATGATAATAATAATTTAGTATATTTATGGCTAGCACTAGGTCGAGTTTAATATGGAGCACATATACTAGGTAGGGGGTCCTATTCCAATTCCATTTCATAATGGCATACTCATTACAGCAACCACCACTCAAACAGTTTTTAAATTGCAGGTGGCCCCGATCTTTAATTTGTCCTGATGTTGTATTTGACTGTACTCAAAACCCCAATGTTAACACCCTAACATTGAAAGACCTTTGAGAATTTTACAAAAACTGAGCATTACCTCTATTCGTGGATGGACCTCAGCTGTAAAGCGCGGTTAAAACGTGTTTATCATATTACGTGCTCAATGTCTGTAATTGGTCTGGATGGTACTTTTTATGCAGCACTGCACTCTTAACTGAATGTCTCCTTTCTGGGCTCTGCGCAACTCCATATGTAATGTTGCTATTTAATATGATAAATTGCTACTTAGAACTGGCAATTTGATAATCTAGTGATACGAGCAGCAGGCCCCGCTACCATTCTACAATACTTCCCGTGCCTCTTCACTTCACTCTTCGCCAATCAAATAAAAGGCATGAAAAGCCCCAAAACAAATCTTTAAAGTCAATTATTTTTCCACTCACCTGCCGCTTAATGAATCCACTCTAATATAACACTGATTAAGTAAAAGCTCCTTCATGAGTGCTAATGTTCAGTTCATGTTTAAAAAGTGTAAAAAAAAATTAACTGTATCATCATTTTGGAGGATGTCATTTGTGGTGGTGTTAAGATGGATTTTTTTGTTAGCCTTGCCCACTGACTTAAACATAAAAACACAATACAGTTCAATAGCACTACAAACCACAGCCTCCGCAATTAAAAGTGGAATCAACAGCTCTCTGTTATTTGAAAGAAATGTTGAATACATCATCCTTAATGATGATTTAGAGCTAGGCCGTTATATTAGAATGCATTTGTTTTCACAAGTACACCTAATGAACTGAAGAGAAAATCATGGAGAAACAAAGCAGTGATGAAGTGAGGCCTGTCGCAACATAACTGGGAGCGTCACATCTCTTACCTGTGGCCTGGCTGCTTGTGGTTGGTACAGACGGCTGTCTGGTAGTCGTGGCTGACACACACCTTGTGAGGAGGACAGCGCACCTTCAGACACGGATCCTTGGTGACATCTGGGCCTGAAGAGAAGGAGAGAGAGAGAGAGAAAGAGAGAGCGGGGACAAACTTCAGAACTGAACCGCAGAGCAGACGTGTGACTCAAAGCCGAGAGTTGATGCAGCAAAACACCGAGCTGTTCGCTTTGGTTTTACAGCCGGCAGACTCCGGCGTTCCCTCTGAAGCGATCGGGAAAATAATGAGTCGGAGGAGAAGAAGAAGAAGAAGAATGGCAAAAGGTACGAAGCGAACGTAGAGTTTTCTGCGTTGTGAGTCGCTTAATGAGGACTATTCTCTCTGCGCGTCGACCCCATCTTCATCCAAATCAATCTCCACTGTGACATTATCGCTGCGGCAACCAGGCACAGCTGGCTGGTGTCCAAGATGACAAAGGATCAGAGCAGCTCATTGACTCTGAGCATTGTGTCATTTCACACTAGGCTAACACCGCAAACCCACTTTCTTTTGACAGACTGAAGAAAAGCGCCCCACAAAAAAAAAATAGAAATGGGGAAAGAGTCGGGGGGTGAAAAAAAAAAGACAAAAAAGGGGAGAGACAAGAGCTTTTAGCAAAAACAGAGTGAGAGGAGACAGGTTAACATCAGGCAGAGGACCCTGGACTGGTGGTGAGGGTGATCCTGACAATTACATAGTTTGTAGCCAGTATGTACTGAAGAAAAGATGAAAGCGCTCGTAATGAACAAAGCCAAGTAAAAAGACAAAGCTGATAAAATGAGATCAAAGACGGGGCTTTAAACCGCACTAAAAATGATTTCAAATCTCAAGTTAATTAAGACTAAGTACGGGCTGTGCAGATCAAAGCCCGGTGTTATGTACCCGTCATTACCATGTGGCTCCTAACATCATAAAACGACAGTGGCCGTGTCTCCATTAGGGGCCTAATGGGTTGTGTGGGAGTCACAGCTGGTGTCTGCTGCTGAGCGGTATCTGACCTGATCACAGGAGGCGCTGCTGTTTACATACTAGTTTATCAGCGTGAAATCAGCCAGACACTCTGACATGATGCCACTTTATCGCCTCTTCGCCGCTGGGAACGCCGTAATCTCTCCAATTGTCTACAAGAACTGCACAGGGAAACTGTAGGCATATGTTGCTCGGAACGTATCTGGGGGTGCCGGAGAATATGAAAGAGCTTTGTTTATCTTTGAGGTAAAGGCGCAAGAAGCGGCGCGGCAAAGATGGCGAGGCACGGATAGCCTCAAGGGAGGAGATTCATCGCGCGCACCTGTCACAAGTGCGAAACACATATTCAGATGCAAAAACACATTTACATGCCCGCGTGCCTTCTCATATTCTCCGGCATGCAAAAAGATGACATGTCAGCCTTCCACCCGATAGCTGTCAGCAGCGCAACGTGTTTCTATTGCCTGCTGATTTGGGCCCGTCCTCACCCTCCATCTATCAGCGCTGGAGGAAGCCCATCTTATTTCGGTTAGCGGAAAAAGGGGCATTACCAGTACCGGGAAATGAGAAATGAAGGGGGAACGAGGAACAAGTGGGAGAGGAAGGAGAAAAAGTCCTTGATTGTATCTGGTTAACGGGGGATTGGAGGACAATTTGGGATTATGGCGTGACCTCCAATCTCAGACAAATTGGAAATCAGAAACACACATCCAAACGAATGAGTTAATCAGCCCACACACTCGCATATACGCAAAACATGTGCTGTGCGGAAGTTCTTGGCAAGATAACGCTCTCTTACCAAGCAGTAAAGCATGTCAGTTTGTGGCAAAAATAACCGTGAACATTTCTCATTCACGGCGTATATTCATATGTGAATATTTATGGAATATACTGTTGGGCTCCAGTAGGGTTCTTGGCAATAAACATTAATAATTGAGGGAATATTCATTAATATCTATAAATAGCTACTACGAGTAGCAAACCTCGGGGCACCACCCTGTTTCCAGGGAGCAAGAATCAAATTGGCTAATGAAGAAACAGTCTCAAAAAGGGTTTGAAGTGTGCGTTCGAGCACCGACTGTCATGAATCCAGCAAATACCGCAGCGTGTAATCACAACAATATACTGTAGGAATATGGTAAAGAAGAGAAAAGGAGGAGAAGGGAGTGCACAAGAGGAAAGGGCAGACGAAAAGAAAAGAAAGGTGATAATGGCAGGATGAGGAAGAGGAGAGAGTAAAAGAGTGGTGGGTAAAAGGGAGTTTTATCCATCCATTTAAAGCTTGAGTGAGCAGCGCTGGTGGTTAAACCAGCCAATCAATTGTAATGCAGGAGCACTGCAGCACCCACTTGCCAACTCTCTTTCACTTCTCCTCAATATGAGTCTCTCATCTGCTTTTATTCCCCCCTCATCTTTCTTATCTTAAGTATGACTTATTCTCATTTGCGTGCGTGTGTATGTGTGTGGGATAAGTCAATAGGCATAAGCAATTTAACCTGACAAGCCTCTTTGCATACCAATTAATTCCAAAGTGCCTAATTTTCACGGACCACGCTGTACTTTTTATTTTAAAATCATACTGATTTATGCAAACAGAGGAGGTCGCCTGGTGCTGATCAGATTTTACCAAACGAACAGGTGGAAGGTTTTTGTTCCCGTGTGTGCGAGCATGAGGTAAATATTGTGACTGTTCAGGAGAATAAATTAAACAGTAGTTCTACTCATAAACACCACTAGTAATGCGCTAAGTCATCGTCCTCGGACGTGTAAGGATGACTGAAGACCCTGGGTGTGGAGGGGTGAGACCAGCATTTCACAAACAAACGGACACAAACATCTTCTGTTTGAAGTCAACTTGGTGCACATTCATTTCTTTGAATGCAAACTTTGTTTTTGGGTTTAAAAAAATGTTAAACTTATATACGTGTACTGCTGTTAAAGGTCCCGTATGTTCATGCAACTTAATGTATGTCTCCCATATCCACAGAATTTTACGTTTCAGGTCAAAGTACGACGCAGATTGTTCATTTCACCCCTGCTTTTAAGCCTGTCCCTGCTGCTGCACTTTTCAGGAGAGCATTTGTGCCTTTTCTGCAGGTGCCATGGAGACCCCTGCCCCATACATGTTTGAATCAGCCAGTGGGGGCACTTATCCGCTTATGACATCCTATGTAGCTGCGAGCTGAGCACTGTATATATATGCTAGAGAGACACGGTTGTGACCTCGTTGTCAAAATCTATAACTTTTACAATTGGGCTTTCCAAATGTGTTGACATGGACGGCGCCTTGTTGCTGCGCTGCTGCTGCAAACCCAGCAACAATCTGGTAAGATCTGCCTTTATGTGCTGTGGAGGGATCAATACACTCGTTGGGTTGGTAGCTCATGCTCACAGAGCACAGCAAGTACATAAAAGAAAATATATTCCCCGCTGAAATCAAATGTCTTGCCGCCTGTTGGCAGGAAAAATAAGTTTCATTTGACTGAACATGAAGATCAAAGTCATCTTCTTCAAGCTCACTCCGAATAACAATGTACTGTACGTGTGTGCGCAGCATCTGTAAGGGATCCATAAGCTACTTAGTCTTAGAGGCAGAAGCAGGAGCCTTTCAGCCACACTGTGGCTAAAAGTTATCAACAAAATATTCAAATCCAGGCTTTAGTAGCATTGCACCTCTGGGTCTGTTCAGGCCCGGTATTAACAGGCTGCCTACTCAGCTGATGACATCTTGCATAAACATAAGCAGCAGAGTGTTGCCTAATTCACTCATGAAAACACACACACTTTTAAAGGTAAACAAGATAACAGCAATTGAATGAATGAAATGACAGAATACCTACTACTGGGCTATGTGTAATTCTGTCATTATTCTGAGTGTATTAACTAGTGGTTTGTTCATGTTGATGTATGCAAAGTACTTCCTCAGTAATGACCAGTGTCTCGTTTTGCTGTTGTTAACAAAGGCTTTTCTTTCACTGCTACAAACAGAGCAGCAGCAACATTATTTTTTGAGTTCTAATTTGTTATAATTTGACATTCATGCAGGTCTCTAACAACAAACTGCTCTGTTTGTGGTTCTGAACCAGCGATAGGAGAAAGCATCTGTCTGCACTACGCCGCTCCCTAAATGAGGTCTTGCCTCACAGCAACAAGTTCACGTCTGACTGGGGTCTTTCTGAGAACAGTTTGCATGTTCTCCCTTTGTCTCCGGGTCCTCCGGCTTTCTCCCAACATCCAAGACACTTAGATGTTGACTGAGATACTTTAAAATGTCTATATATCGCATGTCTGTGATTGTAGATTGGACTGTATATTTTCAGTTTATTTTTTGTAACTTCACTTCCTCATTCTTACACTATTTTTAACTATTATTTTATTTTTATCTTATTCTTTTTTTTCCCCTTGACTCATATGTCACATACAAGTTCTCTGTCATCTTGAGACTCTTGGACAAAACAATTTCCCTCAATAAAGTGATCTTGAATCTTGAATTGAATCTCGTTAATTGGTGATTCTAAATTGGTCACCACACCTCTTGAGATGCATGGAGATGAACTTTAATGCAAGGTGAAAACATGTAGTTAAAGCTGGATGTCTGTGATATTATCACTTAGGACACATGTTAAGACGCTACCAGGTCATCATACTGTATATTATACTGCCATCTTCACAATAATAGGATACAGCAATGATTTCAAAATGTAAAACTAAATATTTAAATTCTGAATTGAACACCTTGATAACTGTTTTTTTGTTTGTTTTATTTATGCATATTCATAAGTCAACTTATCATCCATCGCATTTGACCCATTTACTGGTGCAGAGTGAGTTAAGGTGGTATGACGAGGACACCAGGCCAGAGTCATTACTCAGTGTAATTGAAAACGGGTTGAGCAACCATTCAATAACGGTCAGTAAGTGTTACCATTATTTGTTTAGACGAACACTCCCAGTGGGATAGTGGGGAACTTAAGTGGACAAGACTTTGCGATGTGCAAGGTCATTTTGATCCGAATCACTGATAACTTCATTAGAGGGACGGTGTTGTATTTCATATTCATTCATGCAAACTGCAAGTACGGCAGTTTATTGGCCTCAATGGCAAACAAAGAAAAAAATAAATAAATAAATAATGATCACAAAAAAAAAGTGATCCAACCCTGAACATATCTTCTCAATATTGCATTAGTAGAAAAGCAAATAACATCAGTGTCTGTAAACATTTTTTATTTTTTTTTTTTTATAAAACTCAGTGGTCCTTCAGAGACAATAAAAGAGGAAAGTAAAGGGATGAATAGGATGGAAGATAAGATCCCGTGTCCTCTAATATTGGACGAAAGCCAGAATAAAGCACAGTGATTGGATAATAAAGATAGAGTCCTATGATAGAGGCCGCGTTGCCAACAAGCTCTGTCAGAAGGTACATGGTGACCTAAAATAAATGGCTGCCGAGGTGGACATGGGTCAACTGGGTGCTTTAGCAGCCCGTGTGGACGGGTGTGTGTTCGCGCCCTTATCGCCACTTTGCTCCTTTGTTCTCTCCCCAACTACTTTATTCCTAATAGCAAATAAACAAGTCTGAAATTAAATAAACAACAGCTCCAACAACCGCTCCCCAAGGACAAATTCGTAACCGTTATTACAAAAATGAGCATCACTTTCGGGCTTTGATAAACTAATTAAAAAGGTGTTTCTTCCCCTTTTACCTGGGGGGGCCTGCAGAGAAAGAACGAGAGGCGGCGTGTGAGGCAAAGCTGAAAGACAAACGGGTCGGGAGGAGATTGAAATCTCTTCCTCTCTCTGCTTTGTGAACAATCCTCGGGGCCTGGCTGTTTGTCCTGAGAGAGGCCCCGGAGCCGGGGATGTCAGAGAGGAATGACGGCGGGATGAAAGAGGCGGGAGAGGGCCTCTGGGAGGACGTGGTGATAGATCGGATTCACCATCCAGAAAATTAATTATTGAAAACACGGGCAAATTGTATTATTGTGGATGTAGCCGAGGAATGGAGAAGATAAACAGGCCGCTCCATTTTGAGTGTCAGAAAAGAAACCACAGAGGCTTACGAGAGAGAGAGGTGGAGAGAGGGAGAGAGGGAGAGAGAGAGAGAGAGAGAGAGAGAGAGAGAGGCTATTGACTATTGCTTACAAGCTAAATATTCATCACTGCCACACAACCATTATGCACATGAGCACATATGCAAGCTCACACTTTATTCTTGGAATCCCAGTAAGAGGATGCTTTGTGATACTATGGCCGGAAGCAAAGCAATTTTAAAAAGGACGCTATGAAAGCAAATAATCAAACAGTCTTTGAAGACAGCTTCAAAGTGAAGGAGCAAAGATGCATTTAAGGACAACATCCCCGCTAGAGACTTTAATTTCAGGTGCAGGTTGGCAATTGTCACGGTCAAAACAAAGCTGGTTTACAACTCGAATCATCGCCACGAAGAAAGGAGAGAGGAGGCGCATAGAAAATACGTCTACGATTGGCTTTCAGAGGGCGTGAACAATGACTCATGTAGAAATTAAAAACGAGACAGATCCGGATAACGGCACTTATACCAGGTTCCGATGTGACCAACAGTGTGTGTTGTATACGCAGGATTTCACTTTCAAACATTTTACGGCAACACAAACTTTGTTGTTGCGATGGTGGAGGATGGTGGAGGAACTGAATCTACTGAACGGCTCTTTAAAGCTAACAATGGGAACCGAGATGCATTTGAGAGTTGTTCTTTTTCAGTTTTTTGCACGATGCACTTTTGTGATGACGAAAATGGTACAGCAAAGTGTGGCGTGCTGACCAGGCAGCTGAGTCTGGTATGATTCCCCGTTAACGCAAAGGTCTTTACCAAATTTCACGTGTGATAAATTAGATTAGATTAGATTGGATAAGATTGGATAAGAAAACCTTTATTTGTTCCACAATGGGGAAATTGCAGTTTGCAGTAGAATACATAGGGACAGAAAATTAGCAAGAATAAAGAGTGAACTGATAAATAATAAGATAAAAAAAATAGAATAGAATAAACAATATATAAGTACTGGCATATATACAAAAAAAGCATTGAACTGCAAAAAAAGTATTTAATTGCAAACAGATAATGTTTGTTGGAAAATAAATATTGCACAGGGTTGCACAAAGTTCAGCAGTGAACAGTGACAGTGTTGAACCTCAAGGAGTAATAATATTGCACATATCACGAGTGTCAATTGTGGAGTCATAGAGCAACAGCAGCAGGAAGGAAAGAAAATAACATATCTAATCAGACTCAGTAATGAGTGGAGTATTACAATCAGCCAGTAACTTGAACGTCTCTTTGAAAGGAACAGATACACAAGGCCACCTTATGCTGTGTAATGATAATCTAAACTCTTTATATTTAAGTTGCTTCCAGGCTGGAAGTGGAGCCACTGCCATCGAAACAATGCGGAAAAAGTATGTAGTTTTAACTTTTTGTTGAGTACGCTAAAGTTTTATAAATAGTATCAAGAAGTGTGGCAGATGATCAATGAATTAATTATAGTAATACATCTAATGGTTGTTGCAGTGAAGTCCGTAACTGCAAATGTCACTGCAAATCTGACTATTTTTTCCCAGCAACAAGTAATCTAACGTGTTTACATGCAGAGCTTAATCGAGCTATGCTCAAAATTCGACTTTCCGACTACAGTCCTTGTCCCAGTTTACATGCAGCACAAGAAAATCGAATAACTGTTCTCCTCCTCCACAGTGGGTGGCGATATGTGTCTTTTCAGCGAGTTAATACCACGTTAATACGGCTCACTCTCCGGTTGACCTGTTACGTCATATAATAAACAAGAGTCGTTCATGCGGCAGACCGGCATTTCAAACAACAACCAGACGCATAATAGTATATTTTTTTCATCTCATACGTAATGTTCGCGCCACTTCTGGTGCAGGTAAGATCCGCGCTATCCCTCAGACGGTTCTTCTAGCGGCTCCTTTTACCTTCTGCGACTGACTTCCTTGGATGTTTTTGTTCTGGTGCAAGCGCACTCACATTATCCGATCAATATTGTGATTAAGGCGTATACATGGCAGAGAAAACCGAATTCCAGTCACATTATCTGGGTGTCTCAATCAGATAATGAGAACTCGTAATGAGTAACGTGTTTACATGCACTGAAGTTCTCCTGTCCGATAGTTTTTTTTTCATGTGCATGTTATTAAAGTTACTTATCCAAGTTACTGTGCGTTACTTGCATCTCGGTTATTGAAGTCACATGTGCAACAAGTCACGTTTTCAGCATGAGGACAGCTCACTGTAACACCATGCAGTGACACAAAGGTCAACAACAATGAGGGAGGAGAGAGGTGAGCGTTTTTGCCTTTTGCTACCGGAGTACTGGTCAGAAGCCCAGATTGGAGACCAAAGGCTCGAGGTTTGCCTCCCTTGAGGGGGGAAAAAACAAACAAAATGTAACCGCTGAACGTAACTAATAAGGTGACTTAGTTACTTTTTACAGGAGTAATCAGTAATCACTCATCAGATTACCTTCAAGGTGACTGTGGCAACACTTGTTATCTGCCTACAGACCACAAAGTTACAGAAAACCCCACAAAAACAGTCAGTGAAAGCAAATGTGTGGAATTCACACATTTGGAGCATAAACATTTGTACCAATATAGCCGGATAAGTGTTGAGATAATGCAGTATGAGACATGTTGTGGAAGAAACAGACCGACAATGCCATATGTAAAGCCACAGTGCAAATCTTGAGGTCGCTACCGTGTAATTTTATAAAACGTTTCTGACGTTTTTGACATGTTAATAATTCGTCAGTCGTAATTAGCCAGCAGTGGCATGGAGGCCTCTCTTATATATAATTATATAATTATATATAATCCTTAAGGATTTTTACCTCCATTTTAGTAATTTCCAATTGATGTCCAATGTCCATTTACTTCTGCTTTAAAAAAAAAAGATCATCAAGGCCTTTAACGGCTTACCTGTGTGTTGATGGCGGACAAGGCGTTCCTGTCAGCTCAACCTCTATCACCTTCACGAGAGGTCACAGCAAAAGACCACCAGCTTACGCAACGATTCTTTGCCTCATTGACGCCTGTGAGCTCTTCTTCTTTTTCTTTTTTTTTTGTCTCCTGTGCACACACATGCCGACAGATCTGACCTCTTGCCTCGCCCTCAAGTGTCAGAGATAATTAAATGTTTTTGCACTGTCCTAGGCTGTGGCACTCATTAATCTAAAGTGTTCTCTCTCTGTAAGCACAGAGTGGATCAGAGCTGAATTTCTCCTCCATCCACTCTGCCGTTGTCATGAACCAGTTTCCACCAGAACATTACACAGACAACAGCTGACGTTTAATCCTGTGTATACTATATTATCTTTTAATAAAAAATTATTCAGTATTGCGACTGTGCTGTAGCAAGAAGGAAAAAGCCTGCGCAAACACTTTATGTCCACAGGAAGATTATTGCCACTCAAACCGTGAAGCAAACCAGGAAAGATTTGAGGCATTGAGATTTGTATTTGTATTACAAAATGACACATTTTGCTCCATATAAAGGGGATAAGAGTGATGCACATGAGGAATCGACAAAAGTGGCACACTTTCACTTCCACCCAAGCTACTAAGATGTCTGAGTTTCGTGACTTACTGCGATTGTTCACTCTACCCAGGAACAAAGGCGCTGCCAGGTGAAAGTAGGTTTCATTTTCTATCTTTGAATTTCGCTTTCTTTGAGGGAGAGAGAGCACAGAATGTTCTCTGCAAACTAAAAGATTCATGGCGCTAAAGCTTTGTAACTGACACAGCTTTCATCATCAGGAGGACTTAAAAAAACAAACAAGAGAACCTGCAAATAACTACAAATAACCAGACGTTCACCTCAGGTCTGTTCAAATATTTGACTGAAGGATGTGAACACAAGAAAGTGGCTCGTCGATCTCTCTGAGCATTTGATCATTGATACCGTGGATTATTGTTATTGTTACCAGGTTGTTCATCACACATTAAATCGAATCGAAATGTGAGTCACTGCTTTTGTAATTAGCCATCAAACCGAACTAAACGTGTGCCTGCAGACGGCATCAGTCACATTTCAATTTGCATTTTAAATTGCCGATTGCTTCCCAATTTAGTTTTTCATTTGCCAACGCAATGTGGATCTTTTTAGCGGCAGAACTAATCTTCTGTGGAAATGTAATGAGCATTTTCATCGGGTCTCGATTCGCCATGTTCCTCGTGCACATGCTTTTGAGATGAAAAGCGCAGCTCTGTAAAGACAACTACTGTGGCTTTTACCATGGTGAGTACACATGAGAGCACTTGTTATACCTGGGAATGTATCAATCTAGTGTTTTTCATTAGGACCACCCACAGAATAAATCCATTAATTAATCCACTTTGTATGTTTTTAGATAGCAAGTACTTGCTACTACATAAAATACTGTATAAAAGCATTTTTACGCCTCCGGTTTATTCTTTGCGCAGTGCAATATTTGGAGAAGAGGATGGAGAAGCGACATGTGGATCTGAATGAGATTCTGATGACACTATGAACGCTACTAAACCGTCAATCCCAAGGTAGCCACAGCCAAAAACATACCCTCTCCGACTGTCTTTCTTACTCAATATAGGACCATAATTCACACAATGGGTGGCACAGCGATGTTTTTCTCAAAATGTTTGTTTTCATAAACATCTATACAGTTCACTCTGTGTTCAGATTCAGATGTTTCAGATCCTATGTTAGGAAAAACACCCCCCAAAAATCCACTGATGGAATAACCTGGTCATTCAGTATTTTCAGGTAGTCAGCTGACCTCATACTTTGGGCATAATGTTGCTGAACCTGGATCTGACCAACTGCTACAACCGCAGATCACATCACTGCCCCCACAGGCTGGTACAGTAGACACTGTGAATGATGAGGGCATCACTTCATCTGCCTCTCTTCTTACCCTGATGCCCCGTCACTCTGGAGCAGAGTAAATCTGGACTCATCAGACCATATGACCTTCATCCATTGCTCCAGAGTCCAATCTTTATGCTCCCTATCAAACTGAAGCCGTTTTTTCCCGGTTAGCCTCACTGATTAGTAGTTTTCTCAAGGCTATGTGGCAGCTGTGTTTTTTTTTTTCATTTGATTTCACCAAACGAGTTAGGATTTTTTTCCGCCCACACTTCTTCCTCGAAGGCGAAGATT
Organism: Mugil cephalus; assembly: GCF_022458985.1. Taxonomy (NCBI): domain Eukaryota; kingdom Metazoa; phylum Chordata; class Actinopteri; order Mugiliformes; family Mugilidae; genus Mugil; species Mugil cephalus. The sequence continues at coordinate 12,906,717 of NC_061774.1, read as the reverse complement.
CCTCACTACCCTTCCAGTTTTTAATAACGTGTTGGACAGTTCCATGTTGGAGCCAATTTTAGTAGTTTGTGCTTCAATCTCCTTAGATGTTTTCTCTGCTTGATGCATGATGATTTGACCCTTCTGTAACAGACAAACAACCACGAGAGACACATCCCGTGGTCGGACAACAGATGTTTAAGAAATGAGAAGCTACTCATTGCATTAGTTGGGATTAAATAACTTGTTGCCAGCTGAAAGATAATCGTCCATGCAGTAATTATCCAACAGGAGGCTCGTACCTATTTGTTTAGTTAAATCTGGGTAGCAACCTTGTTTTTTAGCTTGTCAGTGTATAAGGAGCTGCATGTATTTAAAGTAATAATCTGGATGTCTTTATTTACTTTTATTACTGGAGATTTCTCTGTCACTGCTTCAAACAGATCACACTTTCAGGATTCTGAGCTTTGTCTCTAAAATAACTAATATCAGGCCAATGCATATATAAATAACAGCATAATGCCTTATGTCAATGGACACACTTTTTTAAGAAAATAAGAAGAAAATCCATTTGCCTGTACTTGTTTCTTTGTCCTTTCAAACACTGAACCAGTTAATAAAGAATTAAAAACTTTGCCTCCACATGGGTAAACATTTGACAATCAGAAGAAAACGTGTCACAAGCATATCAAGACATCAACAGAAACTGAAAATAGAAACACGAGTAAAGCTTTACTTGTGTTTATCACGGGCCAATTTCTAAATGTCAGGTTACGTGGTATCTTGTACAAACAGAAAAATACTTTGATACTGAAGCTAATCCGTGAAATGACTCCACGTTAGTGAAGAATCTGGCTTTGATCACTCTGTGCGAATTAGTCACGATTTATTTGGTTGAGACGACAAGCTGTGAGCTTGGTTATCTCTCTCCTCCATACTGACATCTCATCTCCACATACCATCTGAAACAGGGCCGTGGAAGTAATTCTACTAAACACTGCTGTATTACAGACGCCGTTTTGGTCAATGTAATGTCATGTTATGTTGTGAAAACCAGTCTTCCAAAGCATGTAAAAGCCATGAAATCCGATGATAAGCTATGATCAGTCTGCGGATCTTTCCATTGTGAGACAAGTCGATGAGAACTGAGATCCGTATAGTCCAACTGCCCGTAATGGTTAGAACAGTCGAATCATCAGGATAATTACAGTGTCGGCCAACTTTGGGCTGACAGTACCTCTTCCAGAAACAGGAAACAGCGATCGATAGAAGAAAAAAAAAAAAAGGATTTCCTACACTGATGACAATGATTAACTTACCATCCTGAGCTGCCTTCTTGGCTGAGGCGGAGTGGGCTTCAGTTCCTGGGTCTCCATATCTGCCAGGTTCGGCCACTCGCTCTGAAAGAAATTGTGAAAAACCTCTTAAGTAAAACAGCTAAAACATTTTTACGCTCTCATGAGGGGATTTTTTTTTTTAATTGATCGATATAACAGTTTAATACAAAAGTGCAATGGAAACACTTTTTCTGCAGTTCCCCGTCACTGTAATCATGTGAACAGTTCATTTGAGGTCCTCAAAGTGACGTCTTGTGTGGTGAAAATTTAAGGGAATTTAGAGATATCGCGAGAGGAGACTTTACGAGAGTTACAGCTCATTCACCTTTCGATAGAAACATGTACAAAGTACTTGATCGATATTTTAGAAATAACGCTTTTATTTTGTGAGAAAGTTTAATGGAAATGCAGCTACTGTCCATCCATGGAGCTTAGCTTATCCTTATCAGATGTATTGGATAGATAGAATTCATTCATCTGTGCTCAGTGGATGGTCACCAAGAACAACCTCCAAACTTTGTAATCATGGGTTTGTATGCATTCAAAAAAAAAAAAAAAAAACATGTTAATGAGTAAGCTAGTTCAGTTTTAAACTTGAGCCATGCTTATTATGTTTCTCAAAACGTTATTCCACATATACTGTGAGTCTCTAGCTCCGTAAGTCTTGGTTTGAACTCCCACAACAAAGTGGTAAATCACTGCAATGCACAAATGGAGAAAACGTCCGAGTAGATAGTTCGTATAGAATTTTCTGTGCTTGTCCAGTCACTGAGTGTCTGACATGAACGCAGAGGTCCAAGTTAGGCCACTGCACAGGCTATGGTGAAGACCTGTGAGACAGAACCATAAATATGGATCGACTCGTGATCGAGTCATTTTTCACAAGAGGCGCTGTTTAAAAATCCCTAGACAGACGTGGTGGCGGTGCTGCACAGCAGAATGTGCATCATTTGTCTCGGCTGAAAGCTATAAACATTACAACTTCCTCTCCATCACACACACGCATGCAGAACACCATAACATCCCACATGAAAGCAAGCCAGTCGCAGCAGGGCCTCAGGGAGGAGGCAGTCAAACGCTGAGGTACGGGGAGTTTGTCATGTCTTTCTGTGGGCTGTGACATCAACACTCTGAGATGATTAACTCCCTGAACTCATCCATCTCCTTTAGTTAGCAGGAGCAAGGCGTTTGAGTGAGGACTGACCGTGGACTGACTGGCTATAATGGCCAGGAAATAAAGTGTGTGTGTGTGTGTGGGGCCAAACTTAGGCTAACTTCTGTCAATAGACCCTCTGTTCATTATTCTTCCAATTTTTCCATACACTCCTTTTTGCCAGACCTTTATTCTCCTCATTATGGGGCGACTTTCTTATCTCCGAGTTATCCTCTCTTCATGCAATCTCTCTCAAGTGCTCTCTGTGGGCCTTTTGTCTATAAATCTTTGTATCTCCCACTTCCTCCCTCCCCAGAGAGTCTCTGATGCCACTGTCGCTTTGGCATGCTGGCATTTAGCCCGAGGGCTCCTGCTATGCTCGCTAGCGCCGACTGTCTGCTCACTTCCTCTGAAGTTTGTTTATCCTAATTTGCAGTGATCATCTGGGGACTCTATTGGTTCCTGGGCACACAGAGCAGAATCAAAATGCACACATCCAGCCTCCCCTCTCTCTGTGTGATCTACTGTTGAGTGCGTGTCCCCTTGAAAACAGCTTGTTCAGCACCGTTCACATGCGCCGCAGTCCATTGACTCGCAACTTTTCTGTGCTTTTTTTGGTTTGCCGTTGGTTTTGGCTCAGCCTCAGTAAACCTTATGCTCAGGGGCAGTGATAGTTCACTTTACTCACCACGGTCCTGCCTGTCAACATTCACCCTTTCTTTATCACCGCCACCTTCATTCCATTGCGGTCCTTCTTCTCAAACCTGGATGCACAAATCTTTAAAACTGCTTTGCTGATATGAATAGCTTTATCTGTTCATTAAATTAACGGTACCCTTGGCGCGACCGTGTATTTTCTTGCATCTCAGCAGGGCTCCAGGTATCATTGATTACAACCTCTGTGTGTCTGACTGGTTAATTTACGGTGCGAGGCCTGAAATCACTGTAGCGTGCATGCGTGCGTTTCAGCTGATAATCCCATTTATGCGCCGAGGCTCGACAATGTGAGAGCTCACCCCTCTGAAAGAGCGAGATAAGGGCTGAGCCGAGGGTCGCGGATATTGAGTCACTTTTTATGATGTGGCGAATGAGCCATTTAAATCAGAGCGGTAAACAATGTTTAAAGAACGCCGCGAGAGCGAGCTACCAACCCTTAGCGCATTACGCTGAAACGAGATATTTGTTCTTGCTCCAGCTAACACTCCATTTCATACAGAGCAGACCTGTGGTGCTCGCAGTTGTTTATTTTCCCATCTGCCTCTTTTCTTATCAGTTTCCCTCCGTCGTCTAGTTCTCTTAGCTCCTCCGGGCCCAGATCAAAGACAGTTTTATGAGAATGTATTAAGAGGCAGTGACAAAGTTTGGAGCGATTAGCGATGGGCCGATGAGAAATGGGAGCAGACAGACAACATATCTTCAGACAGACAGCGGCTTGAGTTGGGATAAAGAGCTGATGAAACACATAGCGACGACAGGCACTCTGCTGGGAAAACACAATGTCATGTCTAATCAGGCTGATTGGCAATTTGGCAGCTCCAGATTTTCAGAGCATTGTTTGCCGCTGGCACTGCCATACCAGGGTGCTTCCCAAATGAGTTTGATTTCTGCTGCCAAAACAGTTCCCATGGCAACCATTTACTCATTAATCTAATTAGGACAGAGAGGAATAGTAAACACCTGAAAATTGTGAACTTATTCACAACGGATTGTTTCTCTCTGCCGTTGTCTAGATTGTGTCCTGCGGTTGTGTGTTGGCGCCAGCTTGACTCTCCTGTGCTCCTCTGGACTGGCTGTGATAAACGGGGCACTGACTGGCATTTGTAATCCTCCCTTTGACTCGCCTCTCTGGATAATGCATTGGAATCACGAGCTCACAAATCTGTTGGGCATGCCCATATACAAGAAGCCAGATTCGAATAGGCAGAATACTGATTCTAACATTGGTCTTTCTGACAGCACAACTGTTGTCGGCTGCCAAGGACTCTTCCTCCTCTCTTGTCTCTCCGCTCAAGCTTGAAAGCCTGTTCAGTGCAGCCCTCCAACCATTACTGATGGGATTGAGCAGAAATTATTGCACATGTGAAAAGTAATAAATAAAATTTCAGAGTTTGACTTTGGAAGACAGTTGAACAGAATCGGAGGACATCGAGGATTTGGGATTTGCCGACGTCCAGGCAGCTACGAAGAAGAGCCATGCAGGAACAGGAGGAGAATGTGCGCCGCGGAGAAGTGTTAACCGCGTTTAAAGACGGCCAGTAAATATAGGGGTTTGTTATTGCGGTTCACTTTAAGAAGTAAAAACTGCGTGTGATGAAATGCGTGATCCGCCCTCTTTTGCAGGGGTAGCCAACGACTAGGTTCAGTTGGCGTATGTGAATGCGAGAGATTCCTTGACAGCAGGTATTTCTGCCTCCTTGTAAATGGGAAGAGAAAAGGTAACTGTCAGGATGTGGCTGATGTTGTAATGACTACCGGGGAGCCACCCTCACTCCAGATTGCTGCAGTCAGTAACAGGTGGGTGGACAGTGAAAGCAATAACCAAAGTGTCTCCATGCTTTTCAGGCGTCCGCTCCCCTGTGTGCTCAATGTCTCGTGTCTTCTCTGGAAAGAAAAAGACTTCACCGCACCTCTGCTAACAATTCCTTTAGTTCTTGTAAAAAAAAAAAAAAATATATATATATATATAAAATATCTTGGTGAGGTGGTCTACTCATTACACCCCGAGGGACGTACCCTTATTCCTTTGGAAAAACTGACTTAACCATTTGAACCATAGATCTGAGGAAAATGAGAGTCTCTGGTCTCCACTGGATCGTTTTCTTGACAGAAACCCTGGCTTTCCCTCCAGATGATAAGATCAGTCTTTCAATAATGATCTATGTCATGTCTTATAAATGAAGCTAATTTCAAAAGTCTCAGATAAAAATCCAAAGCAGAGGAAACGCGCATTTTAAAACAACAACAACAACTATTTATCTATGTATTTATGTATGCTGATTTTACTGTTCTAATGTTTTTAATTGCTCTTCTTTTTTTTCATTTTTCAAAATTTATTAATTTATCATGTTTGTTCATTCCTTTTAGTATTATTCATATTTTACGCTGTTGTTTCTTAGTTTGTAGCTCCTCATAGGGGCCCTCTACTCTGGGAACTATGTCTGGCCTGCCTACAGGGGTGCCGTTCCGGGGGTTGTCCTGGCCTGGAGGGCTGTGGGTCCTGCTCCAGGGCTTTATGGAGCCCCTGTCTGTCTGGGTCAGGCTCTCTGTGGCCTCAGTGCTCAGCCATACTGTATTTTGTCTTGGGTGAGGGGCTTGGGGAGTTCTATGAAAAGAGCTCTATAAGTAAAGTTTGATTTGATTTGTGTGTGTTACCTCACCCAGCAGTGACTAGTTTGTCAGAGCTGAAGAAGCCTTCCCCCAACTAGAAGTGTGGAATGAGACACGGAGACACCTATGAAATGTTTCTGACGCCCCAGGCAAGGAAAACACAAAACAACAAAGCTAACTTCCAGGGACAGCCTTAATTGAAAGCTGCAGAAAAAAAAAGGCTGGTGGTTGTCCAATGTGTTGTGACATTAGCTTCAGGAGGTGTATTGGTGCTGGGTCAGTCCTGGCACACTATGAAAGCGCAGAGCCCAGACATGAGCACAGCAGATGTCTGTGTAATCCACCTACAGGGCAAGCAGGGCTGTCTGGGACCCAGGCCAGCGTCACCCACACAACTTCATCTCCTTAGAGAGCTGCAGACCTCAGCGCACGAAGCACAGCATGTACAGAGGCCTAACAGGTTAACCATTCATGACCGGTAACAGACAGGTCAATGAACTGTCACCATGGAAACCAGCTCATACGGCACCGCGGAGGACGTCCCGATCTGTGCACGGACGGTGGGAACGAGGAGGGTCGTGACATTTAAAAGCCGGTTTCTAGAAATCTCCCAGCAAGAGGCTTTCATCAGGCTAATTAAATCACAGCTTTCCCTGTCCTTTAATATCACGCTCGCTGCGTTTTGATCAGATGAACAGCGTTTGTAATACAATTTAATATTTGCATTTCATGCGAGAGTTTCGAAAAGTTTTTGTCATCATTAATCAGATTGTAATTAGACCATGTCGTATTCATGTCTTCCCAAACTGAGGTCCAAATAATATCTCTTTCACACTAGAAACTTGACTAAAGGCCACCACAGTCATTTATAGAGCCAGATCAAGTCACAGCGTGCACTGTCCCACAGGAAAAGGTCACTACCTGAGTTGCTGAGACGCCGTCAAACTGAACTTTATGAACAAATAAATTTCAAGCAACGCGTTAGTGGAGCTGGAAGGGAAAGCATATCGATGAGTGTGCTAAAGATTTCCTGCAAGGTAAAAGAAGCTGAGGAAAAGTGATAACACGCACGCATGGGAAATGTGCTAATAATAACCGGGGCATTTCAAAAATATTAATCAAATATGCACCAACAATTATTTCTTGCAGGCTGAGCGTGTGTTTCTGCACTGACGTCACCATGGTGTGTAGACTCACAGTCGCCCATTGTTCGTCGCTTTGCAATTTGCATATGATGAACTCAATACGTCAGAAATAATAACAACGAGCTCCGGAGAAATGACGAACTGATACCCAAGCTGAGGAAGGGAAAACGGTTGGTTTCAAAAAGAGAAGAAGAAGAAAAAGAAGAAGAAGAAGAAGAAGAAGAAGAAGAAGAGGAGGGAAATAGCTAAGAGGATGTCATATATTTTCTGGGGAGCAGTAGATTGTTGTCAAGAATAATTTACTTGCAAGTTTTTTTTCCAAAGCAGAAATGTGCGTTCATAGGTTGATACCAAGCCCATTATATGACAAAGGGACTGATTTATGCACTTATGCAATTACCGTCATTATTAGAACCGCCTCTACACTTTCTGCTAGCAAACAAAGTAGAGGAGCATCTATGTGAGGTAAATTCTATCTTCAAGGAGATCAAGCTCCATCATCTCACCAAGTACATTATCCAAATGAACAGGATGTCAGATGATGATGTGGTTCCGGTCAGACATCAAACAAATGCAACACGCACTGAAAACAAGAAAATTCGAGCTGACTGTTAAATTGTCTTATGGTTGTGAAGGGAACTGGGGGATACTACGGAGACGTCCTCTCCACCTAGAGCAAACATTATTACACTGGCTATTAGGTTTTTAGCAGCTTTAAGATGATATGAGCTACTGAGTCACATATCTTCATAGGTTTGCCTCAGTTATACGATATGTTCTGAAGTGAGTGAGCTCCCGGCTCATGAGGATACTGGGAGGAGAGCCGGGCGTGCGTTAAGAGTTTACAAAAAGCAACAGAAAAGCGGAGCTCCTGCTCATAAAAACATCAGTGCATTGAGTATAATCAGAGGCTGTTTAGCATCCCGGAGTCAGCCGACCATGGTGCCTCAATGGGAACTGTAGTGCGTCAAATAAAATTAAATCAAACTTCAAAATGTTAGATTATCTGTAAGCAGCTGTGTTTATGATAATAGTACTTCTATTTTGTTTGGCAATCCTATTAAAATGTTTTTTTTTTTTTGGGATCTTTCTATATTAATAATAGTATGAAATGTCTTGTATTAGCGAAGATACTTAAATGTCTTGCTGTGCATGTGCACAAGTATAATCAGGATTACCTTGAATTTGATATGCATGTATAAAGCTGGCAGAATAAATAGTGTTTATAGTCCCAGAAGAGTCATAAATATTCACAAAACACCAGGAGGGATCAACATACTAATACTGTTCAGAAAGAAAAGACAGAAAACCACTACTTTAGGATATATTTAACTATAATAAGGATATATTTAAGTATTTTTCTTTTTTTTTTCTTCTTTTTTTTCAGCATACACTATTTTCAGGTCTGTCCTGAACTGATCATAGCCTAGAATGCCCAAACTTAAAAGTATTTTTTATTATTTTTATAATTTTCTTGATATAACCAATGTTTTTTTTCCTAATAATAATATATAGAGCTTTAACCCTTTAAGACCTGAACATCCGCCTATGTATGTATGTTGTATTGTATTAATGTAAAGTGTGGCTGAAAACTGGGAAGTTACGCAGGAAAAGAGAGAGTTGTTTGGAGAAATTTGTTGGTAAAAACTGGTGAAAGCACACCAAAAGACAGACAAAAGCACATCATCCCAGTGTTCAGCCATACTTTGAATTGTTTGATTGTCAATAAAGCAAACCACTGTGAGGTACGGTAATTCAAATACCATGTGCTTTAACGTATCACCAGCTCAGGCTTTAAAAGGTGAAAAAAAGCATCTTGTTTATTTGGTCAGACCTGGTTTCATGCTTCAGCACTGCAGACATGAGCTTTGAGGAGGATTTATAATCGACCACCAAGCGAAGGCATGAATGTGTAGTTTGGTTTGTTGCTGGACTGATGTGCCAAACGGGAAATGGAAAGAAAAAGGCCGAACACACAAACAACAAAGCAAAGACTTCAGGTTTGTGCAGCGTGTTCTGAAACATGTTAAGCACGGCTCTGGAACTGCTGGACATCATTAATCCACGAGAACTCTGCAAAACAGATTTACCACTGGCGGATTTGATCGCTCAGCATCAACAACAAGCCATTTGTGATCCTGCTGATTCCATTCATTAGATGCTCCTGAGGTGAGTATTAATAGCAGAGCAGAGCAGTGATTCATCAGGGGACTGGATTTTCCTCCATCAACCTTCCTCACTGCTGATTAGTCTCCAAGGACGACCTGTGACTCATTAGTCAAACTGAAATCAGCAGGTGGTGATTGATGCCAGTTTGCTCTCGGCTTTATTGACCTCCTCAAGTGCTTTGGTCAATCTGACCACACGCGCGCAGCAGATTACGTGAGATTTAGTCGCGCCGCATGCTTTTGGCAAAACACAGTTTCGCCAACTCAAATTCTGTGGCCTATGGTATTGATTTAATTTTTTTTTAAGACTAAGCCTGAGTCAAGTTTGCTTACGAAAAACAACACTTTCGCAAACCTCACAGTAGATGACTAATATTCAGCATCCTGTCATGCTGATTCACACTAGAGCCAAAAGCTGATGTTACCAGTGGCGTGACGTCTGCAGCGCCAGCTGGGTGACAGTGGGTCAACCAGAGAGTCGATTCAGGCTCATGATACCAGCAAATGTAGTCAGATTGATGCCTGTTACTTAGGCGCTCCTTAATAGTTTTTGCTCGCAAGCTGTGCCTTTTTGTGTGGGAATGACTTCAGAGTGCATTTTGATTGGATCAGGCTCTGCGGCGGGGGAGCCGCACTGCCTCTGCCGCCGCGGCAAAAACCAGCACGGCGAACAGAAGATTGAGAAAAGGATTAAAAAAAAAAAAAAAAAACTTTTTTGAGTTTTGTGTAGTAGAATTTAATGGGCACAAAGCTGGATGGAGTGACTCTGAATAAATGCACAGATATCACGTTCTCGCCTCCCCGCGGGCTGTCAAAATATGACAGAGAGTCACATGAATTGAGCGTGGAGCTGATCTGAGCGGCTCGCAGGCTGACGCTGTAAGGAACACTTCCATTAACGGTTTGAATCAAATTGAGCTAAACGTGTCGGAACGCGCGGTTTCTATTTTGAAGTTGTAAAAACACCTTTGCTGTCTGCCACCGCTAATAAAAGGAAAGCTACAGTTTATTTCCACTTGGGTTTCTATTTTTGTTTCTCCGGCTCCTCATGTTTTGATGATTAGACAGTGCTCACCAAGATAGTTGTCAAGGTCTCGCTCTGAAAGTAGTGTCTTCTGCCCTCTTGGACATGTCTCCGCTGAACGAACAGCTGCACAGACGTACAGGAATAGCGCGTAGAACTATTCCTGAACTTTCTTACGACATCGCACATGACGCACCCTGCTTTTTGTGTCCAATTCAGTGAAATATACTGTAAATAAAAGACATGCATTGTAAGTTTCTGGTCCTAAAGGAAATTAAACCAGTGCTTCTGTATATAGAGAGCATTGTGACATAAAGGTGGTAGCTAGCATCTAAATCTGGCCATTGTCCTCCTGGATTTTGGCCCAGAGATGATTCGCCCGCATCACACTAATGTATTTACTCCCGGCTTATGAGAATAGAACTCTGCTTACCTTTTGTTTTTAGTCATCTCTGAGAAACTACAGAGCAACACCAGAATTTGATGCACTGAGGCGAGGCTGTTCTCATTAGGCTCGGCATCCGCGAGGAGCTGGCCCAGATAAACCTGCTCAGCAAGTCCTTCCCTGAAGAGTTACAGTTACTGTGCTAGATATGCAAAAGCAAGGCAGCACAGAACAGAACGAATTCAGTGGCAGGGAGGTTTAAAGTCGGGGTGTGCTGTTCAGAGAGCTGCAGTCCAATTAACCCGCCCCCCCTCAATCTGCGTGCCTGGGTTTCGGTGTGTGTGAGAACCACATAGAGACGTAGAGCGTGAATGAGAGCCAGCTTGTGTTGGCAATAATTGAGTTTAGCCAAGAGTTACTGGGGTCTAAGAGCATTACGCACTTGAGTGTGATTGATAAAGTAGAATTGGCATTAGCGCTATAGTGAGTCCATAAGCGGCGCATATGGTGAGAAAGTAGCACACACACACACACAAAGAATCATCTTATGAAATACACTTTAAACTGTTGATTATCTAAATATCATTTTATATATTTAATATTCTGCTCAAGCATCAAATAAAGGGATTTACTCCCTTTGAAACAGATGGCTGCATTTCCGCACGTAACGTTTAATGTTAGATTCTTGCCAGAGTTTGTTTCCTGTAACGGGCTGTGATTGTGAGATCATTACCGCAGTGTTCTTACTTTATTTTTATCTTTCATCAGCAGCATCCTTTCCGCTTCTCAGCGCATACATTTGCAGGCAGAAGCGAATTTAAAACCGAGTGAAAACATTTCGGTCCACGCGACATTATTGCACCGCAAGTCGACAGAGACGATGTCCTTCGCCAGCTGTATTGTGAGTCTTCCCTGTCATTTCAAATGCCGTTTGCAGGTGAATGAGTGTGCTGCGCTCAGCAGAAACGATAAAAGTGTTTCCGGCGGTAGCACATGCTTTTGAAAATGGCCCCTAATGACTTGAAAGGAACAACAACTGCGGAAAAATGACCTTTGGAGCCTTTATCCCGCGGTGATGATGGCCACATTAGCCCCTGCGCGTGAAGTACTTTTCTCAAAGTGCGCCCTATTGAATTAATTGAGGGTTAAAAGGTAGAATCAAAAGGTGAAAGGGAGCGCAACATGTGCCTTCTTGACCAAACAGAAACATCGCTGTAAGTTGTGTTTAGAAGTCGTGTCAGGCCTCTGTTTTTAATATTGAAAACAAGCAACTTACCTTGATCAAGAGACTTGGCAGGAGCCCAACTTTTGAAGTAATCATCCTGAGTGCAAAGACAACACAAGAAAGTGGGTTATGATAAAATAACCACTGGGTGAGGGTAAGATCACTGGAATATTTTGTGGATCGGGGAGACAACAACCCAAATACGAAGGCAAACTTTCTTAGAATTCCTGCCTCCTTCTCTTCCTTCTCTGCTTTTTGTACTTTCATATTTGGTAAAAAATTAATTACTGCAGTGCAGCAGAAAGGAAAAGGACATCGAAAGTTGGAAGGTTGTTTTGATGTTGTGAAACAGAGCAACAAATATGAGGAGAAAGAGGAGCTGAACTAGGACATAAACATTTAGTGCCAAGGTCAATGCAGACCTTATAAAAACATAAAGCAGCTTTGCGGTTGTTATCGAAACAATATACCGTACACTAATAATCTGTTTTATACTGCGCTAGCAAACAAGAAACGTGTGCCACCGGATTTGGCTGATTTTTTAAGATATTGTTTCTTTACAAGATTTGCTACGCCTGGGTGAACGTGTAGAGGCGGCGTCTGCGGCTAAACTGTGAACCATATGCGTGTCAGCAGGCAGTGACCCTGTGTCTGTGGCACAACGTGAACCAGGCGGAGAAAGCCTGCTAGGCTGACAGCGGGATATTTATCTGCTTTATTGCTGAATAAGTGTGAGATAAAGAGACTAAATTAAGCAGTCGTACAAAATAATAAAATAAGAGAAAATGAACAGATGACCCTCTCATCCAGCTCCTGTTTTATAAATGACACCTGCCAACACAAAAGTTTGAAAAGAAAAGATAAAAGCTAGTTAGTGTCTCATTAGCCTCTTTTCATCTTTTTTTCTGCCTCCTACTCTGTTCCTGTTATACAACCACAGTGATGTTAACCACTGGTTTGCTGATTTGGGCAATCACATGTCATATATGTACCATGAACATATTTGGACGAGAGATAGGCGCTGGGTGGTAGTGAGGGGTGGCTCTGACTGAGAACTTGAACACATCAGAAGTGAATTGAGTTCATAATAATCATTGTGACCTGTGGATTAAACGTGTTGACAGAGGCTGATGAATTTGGGAATTGAGTCTTTTGGAGTTTTTGTTGGAGCCCACATCAGTGACGATCAGTAGACCCCTTCACGGTTTGTACACAATGTGATATTTTTTGAGGGGTGGGGCTTAACTGGATGCAACACATCTCAAACACTAAAGCTTGTAAACGGTAAATGGTTTTGGCAAGAATGGACGAGGAAAACACATATTTTAGAGAATATACTAAAACACTCACTCCTTGAGACTGTAAGTGTTATTTTAAAAAGTTGACTCTGACTGACTATATTCACCAACCCCTACACTCTCACTCACTGGATGGACGATTTCACCAAAGGAGGACACAGAGGGGACGAAGTCTGGTCTGCCTTTATCTAGTAAAGCCTCTTCAACAGTTATATTACACAAAGTGAGCAGAACCACTGTGGAGGGTAATGTATGAGACTTCACCTAGCGTTTAGCATTAGCATTAACATGTAGCAAGAATCCCCTGAATATGGATTAACTTAATGTAATTTTAGTCACGATTTAGTCTAAACTACAACGTTATCCAGGCTGAAACTGATGATGTATTACATATTAATCTGACCTGATATGAAGAACAGTTATTCGAATTTCTTTCTGCGTGTAAACTGGGACAAGGACTGTAGTGAGAAAGTCGAATTTTGAGTATAGTTCGGTTAAGCTCTGCATCTAAACACACTGAGTGACATAGGCCATGAAGGAGTCTATAGCGTTGGACTTTCAGCCACATTCACTTTGGCCTCCCTCATCAGACCCCATGGCTACACCCATCTTCTCTATACAGGAGAATCATATTTAGAGAAACAATTTTCAGACTGGAAACCAAACCGGGAATACTTTACAGGCGTTATTTAGTATTTTGGCCACTGTACTTGGTTTGGCGTTTTGAATGATTAGAAATCCAAAAAGTCTGACACAGCTCTTTATTACGGGGATTTCTCCTGTACTAAACTTACTACAGCACCATTAACAAAGTCAGGTTCATATTTTTCACAGTTTGGTGTGTAACAATTTTTACAGGGCCATAAAAAAAACCCTGGACTCAACCTCATCTAACGTCTCTGGGAGTAACAAAGGGACAGGCCTTAACGACCAGCATCTGCTCCCGTGGCTTCATGGGAATCATCCAGAAAGTTGTTTCTCAAGCTTTGGGGAAGTTATAAAGCTTAAATGACTGCAGACTTTGGGCCATGTTGTCTCAGGGAAAAAATGATACATTAGTATGATATTAACACTGTCAGACTATTAGTTAATTTATGTTATTTTCATTTCATTATGAAAGTTAAAAATCCTCTGGACTGACTGATAATACTTGCGTGGCAGAAAATGCAAAATTACCCTGAGAGCATGAAACCCGTGAAGCCACCACGGCAACATTTTAATATGCTGAACTGTAGCACTCTAACCAGCCACCCAACCTGCCGTGCATTTAAATCAGCAGCCCCTCTCCACATCTCCAACAATATCTTAAAACAAGTGTCAGACAGGCTGTGTGATGTGCGCGGCTCGGAGGCAGGCTGCACAGTGTGTTTCAAAAATAATATAATCAATTTACCAAAACAATGACTATACTTACCTCTGCTTCCTTTAAGCGATTGCAGAGGACAGAGAGCGATAGAGGGGAAGGGGAAGAGAAGAAAAAGAAAGGTCAGTGATAATGGCACAGTATGCTATCAGATCTATTACAAGCCAGTGTTACTCATTCTGAATACTGAGCTCAACTCCAGAGATTCATTTAAGCAGAATGTGATTCAGGAGGTGGTAGAATACCAACGGTTTCACACATACGCGCGCTCGCATTCGCAGCCTTATGAGAGAGCCTTATTTGATGTGGCATGTAATCTGAAGCACGTTGAGGGCAAATTGTACAGATGGAGCAACGGCCCCGGCATAGAGGAAGGAGAAGATGGCTGGAGGAGAAAAGGCACGCGATTTTATTACGGCGAAATCTGATGTGAGACGAGGACGATTGGAGAGGAGGGAATGTGCAATTGACCGGGTCGATGTACTGTAATAATCTGTGTCTAATCTGTAATCGGTTACTCTACCTTAATGAGGAAAACTGATTCCCAGCTCAAGCCAAACGTGACTTAGAAAGAAAGAAAAACTCGGCCCCAGCGACATCCACAAATAACAGATGTTGCTGGAGCTGAATTTTTCTTTTTGTTGTTAAACATTTAAGGTGGAGCAGATTCAGTGTGATGTATCCACTCTGAAATTACACAGAACACATTAAAACAGATGGCAACACAGGCTGCTGTGTTTAATCCCTATGGACTAGACTGAATAACTCAAATGAGTTAAAAATGCACATAAAAGGTGAAACAAAGAGTTTCTTGTAGACTCCCTGCATGTAACTCTGAGGGCAAAATGCATTTTTTTAAGGACAGAATATTTGTATTTCTCAATTTCTCTGCGGGCAGCCTCTGCGGAGCCGTGTAGTACAGATTGCAATCCCCTCTGAAGCGAATTAGTGATCTGTAAAATTCGGCCATCTAAACAAAATTGTATTAGGTTGACTTATTGCAGTTCAAGATATACAACTCTCTTAGTTTGTTTCTCCCACTCTGTATGTGTTTACAGCACCCAGGGTAACTTTGGATGAACAACTGACTATGATGGATTACAGCCTGTTTGAGGTCCCCTTCTGAATCAGTGATTCACAGTGAATAACTCTCTCCCGTGGATCCTGTGGATGGAATATATTTGTTGTCTTGTTGATTTCTATAATCAAATTCAATTTGTACCTGTTCGGTGTTTCTTGCCGAGTTCATTTCAACCTAACACTTTGTGTGTACAGGACAAATACGTATCATCTGTTCTCATCAGACAGCAGCATTTACTGCGTCCAACGGAGGCCTGCAGCGGCGGTGCTGCTGTCTGAAAAGCTCTTGTACTCTTTTCTTCAAGCCCGTGTTGCCGAAGTTCAACGGCGCCGCCGCTAGCCCGATTATTATTCAGTCTAAGTCACAGGGATGACCTTTCCTTTCCCAAGACCCCCATTTATATTTTAGTGTGCTCATCTCAGAAGCATTAACTGGCTGTTTAGCTCACTGCGACACTGCCCCAATGTCATTCAAACCCTTTAAAGTGATTACAAGGACATAAAACTGTGCCGTTATCATCATATCGCCTTTGATGGAAGTGCTGCTCAAACTTTCAGCGGCGAGCGGCATGGTGGATGAAGTCTGTCAACTACGCCTGCGCAAAGTTCGCCAATAGAAGCTTGCTGCCGGGCAAAAAAAAAATTAAAAATGGTACTGTTTAGTTAAGTCTTTTCTAAATGAAATGAAAATCCATGCAGCACGACTGCTGTCAGTGAAAATGTGATCCCTTTATTATAAAACTGTACATGATGCAGTTTATTTAGCGGTGCCCGTTTCAATCATGGTCGATGAATTTAAACAAGTCGTTCCATTAAAAGGAGAAGAAAAGCACGTCAAAGGTGAAAACAACTCGCTGAAATCTGCAGATTGCTGCAGATCCTCCGTACAGTGTACGGCACATTTGGTAATCTGGTTGCCAG
Source organism: Mugil cephalus (assembly GCF_022458985.1). Taxonomy (NCBI): domain Eukaryota; kingdom Metazoa; phylum Chordata; class Actinopteri; order Mugiliformes; family Mugilidae; genus Mugil; species Mugil cephalus. The sequence goes on along the minus strand of NC_061774.1, from coordinate 12,890,312 downwards.
GCTGTGCGGTGCTCAGGTTTTAACTAACGTCGCGTTTTCCTCCCATAGATTGTATAATAACCACACTACCAAAGCTTTTCAGTGAGTTATGTGTTGGCACATGTAAACCTCATGTTGTGGCTTCAGTCACCTGAAAGGCCTTCGTCCCTGCTCCTCATCCTTGCAACGCTAGCTGAAGTACTTCAAGAAAAAATTTTTTACAAACAAAAAAAACAGATAGTGTGACATATTGTTACATTTCTGTTTACATACAGATGTGCTGCTTTAGCTTGAATAAAACAAATGTGCAGTACTAATTAGAAAGCATAATATCCACAATAAATGGAGTTTCTTCATCAGCACCATTGGCCGCTGTATATTCATTATAGTAATCATGTAAAACCTGTGACTGATTTTGAAATGTCGTTAACGCGCAACAGTCCGACGAGTTGCTAAAGCTGCGCAAATAATTAAAACCACTCCTTTCAGACCCCCCCAAAGTCTTTCATTTCTATGGCGACCTCACAGTCATTCACCAGGTCAGCTCATGTTTTCTTTATGCGCTTTAAAGTGATGGGTCTGAGATCTCATCTGATAGCAGCTCCCCGAGGACGTCTGTGACAGGAAAAGGAACAGAATCGATTCACAGGGGAGGCAAATCGCCAGCGGCTTCAGCCCGATTCACCTCTCTCGGCAAAAATTACCTTCGCTGTAGGCGTGTGTGTGTATGTGTGTGTGCATCTATACTCGCAAGTGGGTAATTATGAGTTTGCACAAATACTCCATTAACATTAAAATAGGAAAGCCATGCCTGAAGTGCTGACTGAAGATGTCATAATCAGGGGATAAGGATGCAAATCTGGCCTCTCGGTGGAAACTAAACAGCATTAAAAATTTACTGTGTACTTTATGCATTTTATTCATGGCTCTGGAACCTTGCCGAATTCCTTCCCTCCTTCATTTTTCCCTCTCATACTCTGTAATTTATTCCCCTTTACGCATCCTCCTCCTGCGCTTCCTCACCCTCTCCCATCTTTGCTCTTCTCCTAAGGCTACATCCTACTTAGAGACGAGCTCTGGTCTGGGATCTGATCAGCACCCTGTGAAGCTGATAGATGAGCTTTGTGAGTAGCACAACAGAGAAGAGAGTGGATTTCAGTGATCGGCTGCATCAAGATTACTGTACTGCTGTGCCTCTGCAGCAGCAAGGAATGCTGAGTGGGACCGGTGGATACCAATTTGGTGACTGTACACATACTGTGAGAGAGAAGCAGAGCAACGTATGAGACTGTTCTCGAGAAAACACGTCTGGTTTGTGAAACATAAAACCGCACACTCAAACTGCACACACAAGATTCATCAAAACCCAGAAGGATGAACTCAGAACTCTTGGTTTGTCATCTGCTTTCAGATTTATATAGCCTTACCAAGAGCAGTTAAACCATTATACAGATGAAGGTAAAAGGATTATTAGTGGTTATGAAACTGTCCTGGCCGTTGGCACAACAGGAACTGCTTAAAAAGGAAACTCATTAATTTCCACACACTTGGATTAGTAGTTTTCTAAATGACTTTGAGGGAATTATATGCAATTAATGTTATGACCAGCACTCAAACGCAAAACAGGGTGAGGTCATGTCATTTCGACTGAACTAACTGAAATGAAATTGGCAGAGTCATGCTGACGCATTTGGGCCAAGAGTTAAAGGCAGAGATGTTTGGACTGACCTAGGCAGCAGTTGCCCCCTGGAACAAATACTACGTCAAGTGTGGGAGTTGTCACTGCTCGCACCGTGAAACTGTTGCGTAACCTTAATATTGTTTGCTGGTTTATGGTTATCATAATCCGTCAACATTTTCATTTCTCGCACTGGGATCAGTGGCGGCTGGTGGTGAAATTTCGTCGGTGGGCAAACAAATGCATAATCCTGTTTAAATAGTTAATACAGCAGCAAAAAGGAACATCACCTACGATACACACAGATACATCATTTGCAGTTTGAACCTGAGAGAGTAGAATATGATATCCCAGTATGAAAACACACACAAAAAAACAAATGTAACGATAAAGCAAAGTGATCAGCAAGTGATGATGCCAGAGAGAGAACTATTCCCTTTTTACCCCCAATTAGCTGCAAATGTTGTTCTACAGACCCCTTCACGGTTTGTAAACACAGTGATGTTTTTTTTAAAGGGTGGGGCTTAACTGGATGCAACACATCTCAAACACTATAGCCTGTAAACGGCGGTTAGCACATTTCAATGGTTTTGGCTGTTTTGGCAAGAATGGGTGAAGAAAGCACATATTTTAGAGAATATACTGATACACTCACTCTCTGAGACCGCGAGTGCTATATTCACCGACCCTTACACTCTCACTCACTGGATGGACGATTTCACCAAAGGAGGACACAGAGGGGATGAAGTCTGGTCTGTCTTTATCAAGTGAAGCCTCTCCAACAAAGATATTACAAGAAGTAAGTGGAACCACTGTGGAGGATAACGTAGTAAATACAATTTCTTCTCAGACACCCCTGAAGCATTAGCACTAGCATGTAACAAGAATTCCCTAAGTACAGATTAACTTAACGTAATTTCAGTCACAATTTGTTAGCCTTAGTGTTAGCCTAAAGCTTCCCTCTCTTCTGCCTCCAGCTAACATCGTGACATTACAGTGACATAGGCCATGAAGGGGTCCAACATTTTGCTAACAGACATTTAACAGACTGTGTTGGTGTTTTCATCCAAAATATGTGCAACTTCTGGGGAATAGTAACAAAAAAACACATAAAACTTAATATATATAAATAACTTAATAAAACATCTGATTATGTAGCATTAGCTCAGAATATTCACTTACTGTAACTATAACAACTAATACTGCACTAAGTCTAAAAATGCTCTATGGGATTTGAACCTCAATGTCCCGTGTGGTAGCCCATTTATACCAGCCCCTGACTGGGATCATATGAGGTAAACACTATATAAAATGATCTGAACAACTTGCTATTTTACCACCACGTCTCTATACCTTCTGGGACATCCCGTGATGTTAAGCCCATGTGGGACAAACATTCTCAATAAAATATATTCATTCCTTCCCAGGAGAAACAATCCTATCAAGCATTTACATAAGTAGCATTAGGCCTCATGTGTTCCTGTTTTAATCGATTATTCACTGGAATACTTGTGTCCATGGAAACCCAGACACTGCTGACGTATCAGTTAGAACGTAAATGTGATTATCGGGCTGAGATAAATCTAAATGAAACTGACCTAATGGAGCAGCAGATTGTGATCTCCCATTTTACATTTTTCTTTCAGATTTCTTGACGAAAGCGTTTGACGGTCATATTTTACACATATGTGAAATGTCGTGTTTGCATATGCGACGTGGATCTTTCTGTTGTGGAGGTGCACAAACGCAGAAGACAAAGTAAGAGTGAAGCAATTCAACGAAACAGAGGGAAGAGTGGAAGGGTGTTACTAGGCCTAATGATAATTTTATGCGCATAAGGTAGAGAAAATACCAGGATGAAAGAGGGGGTTGCCTCGCAGGTAGAGAGCAGGGGAGGAAACGAAAGAGAAGACGAGGACTAAAGAACAAGACGTGGACAGAGTTGGAAGAGAGGCGGGTGAGGGGAGCTCAGCAAGAAGCATGGAGGAGAGAGAGGGGAACAGAGGCAGAACAGAAATGGGAGTTTGCTTTCCTGTAGTGAAGCTCCGCTGGAGTCTATCCAGTATTCATGTCTACAGTCTCGAGATTGACAGGCAGCATCTCATTCGTGTGAACGTACAGGTAATGCTGAATATTACATGTGGTGCCGAGGAGACGAAGCAGCAGGCTAGCGCACATGAACATGCAAACAAAAGTTTGCACCTGCATGCGAGGAGAGCTAAACAAACACAAATAAATACTTTATTGGAAGGCACCTCTCTCTCTGTTACACAGAAGTTCATAATCAGGCTTAAAATAAAAAATGGCTAGAACATTAAAACAACAATTTATGTCCAGGCTGTAAACTTATGCAAGGATCTGGTAAACCAATGACAACATGTTTTTTCTTTTTTTTCTTCTTCTCTCTGTTTATTTCTCACTTTGGCTTTCTATTTTTATAACCTCTCTCCACACTCTGAACATTTCCCCCAACAGATCCAAAAACTGAACAATGTGGCTCAAAATGCACTTCCTCTTCATTAATGAGAGGAAACCCATCACCACGCTCTTCAAAAAAAAAATCACCTTCACACTTCACAGCATCTCTTTTTCCCTCAAAGTGGCTTCCTTCCACTTTTTCTCCTATTTTCTTGGGGTTGCAGGATATTGAACATGGAAATCAATCAATTACAAAAGAAGAGGAGTAGAGGAAGAGGCAGTGATGGGTTCCCTTGAAATACTACTGAGGAAACGGAGGTGTTAGAAAATATAGTTTGAAACACTGCAGGAAAATAAGGAAAGAACAAAGGAGAAGACTGAAGAAGGAAACCTTGAATACGCAACGACGTTGGACCGAACACCTGAGTTATCAAAATGACTGGTTGTCATCTGCAGTTATATTTCAATCAAGTAGTATTAAGCAAACCTTTGTGCCTTGAGAAAATGAGACGTGGAGTTTTAAATGGTCGAAAGGAGCATTAAACAATTCTATGAATTGAAATTCAGTTCAGGTAAAACCACTGTTTCATATAAAAGTATGTGCAGGAAGCGAAACAATGAAGAAAAAACGTGTAATCGGAAAGATACCGAGCTCTCAAAAATGTTTCCAGCGCCCTTTGTGCACTTCAAATAGTTCGTTTAATTCCAGAAAATGTGGTTGATTTTGATCTGAGGGTGCACTGAAGGCTTTAACTGGGTCACGCTTTCGATAGAACAAGTTCGTACGACACGTTGTTCAACCTCATCAGGCAACCAAGTGTTATTAGCAGCACCCAAAGGCCACACTCGGAGGCAGCCTGAAAAACGTGCAATCAGAGAAAGCTGGGGCTCAGTTATTTTTCTTGAGCGCCCTTTTTTTTTTTACTCAAAAATATAGGCAATGTTGCACCTGTTTGCACACATGAACAAGCTTAATGTTTCCAAAAAAAAACAAGCTAATCGCCGCATGGACTGGCTGGCAGAGATGGATTGTCTGCTCAGAAACTACCGAACACAGACTTCAATAGATTTTTTACAGCTGACGTCTTGGCATTTTACAGCAGACCAAATGCAGGTGTAAATAACGACATCAATAAAAACTGCCTCAGTATTTTGCATGGTGGCTCACTGCCATGGCTGACTGGGATACTTAATGCAACGGAGCCATTGTTAAATGAATTAGCCTCTCCTGTGCTTTTCCTGCCATGACTGCCATTAATAACATCTGTTTTAATGCTGGAAGAGTCAGGAATGAGGGCAGGACGCACGGTAAAGGGGTGGGGGGGTTGCACACTTATCAAAAATCTGACAAACACTTTGGTCGAAGTACATCGGCACCTTTAGCGCAACACTGTTTACCCTTGTCAAAAATGTGTAATAGGTGGCGCCATGATGATGAATGATTAGTCTGTCACTTTTCTAATTGAACTTGTGGAAATATATGCCACAATTTCACAACAGCGTCATCCATTTTCCGTTTGCTTCTTTTGCCCGAGAAACTGTTCAGGAACAAAGGTGTTCAATTTGCACCGCATGATATTTATAAAGACGCGGCGATCAGGCATAACATTGTGACCACCCATCCTGCGGTGTCTGGAAACACAGTGTGGCTAGTGGGGGGGGGGGCGTTTAAGTCCACAGATGCTTGATCAGTTTGGGATCCAGTGAAATTGAAGGCCAAGTCAACACCTTGTGCTGTTTTTCATGTTTTTTTTTTCTATAGTCATTCCTAAATCGATTTGTGTGTGCGTGTCTGTGTCAGGCTGCATCCTGCTGGCGATGGCTGCTGCCATCAAGGAGTGTCATCGCTCTGGGGTGGGGGTGTCTGGTCTGGTCTAGGTGGGTCATACATCCACATGAACGCCAGGTCCAAACGTTTCCCAGCAGAACCCTGAAGTGTTATTTACTTCACCTGTCAGTGGTAATAATGTTATGCCTGATCTTAGTACAAAACAAAGGAAGGCAGCATGTTCCCACGCCGGAGAAACTGTAATGAGCAAATGCTTTTGACTTCTATCATGTTTACTTGAGTCTGGCACTGTACGTGCCAACATTTAAAGCTGTGCCGTGAAATGCGGATACTGGTGCATGCCCGTCGCTGGATTTGCAAATGGATGAACAGCTGCCTGACTGCCCGAAAAAGAGGCAGAGTCAGTATGTGACAAGGATAAAGAGGAAGCCGTCGAGCCGCATGTTCGAGTTAAACACAGTGACAGCAAAAAGACTGAAGAGAGTGAGATCAAGGCAGAGGCAGACGGAAACTGACAAGCAAAAAAGAACATGCAGTCTGGAGCACTTTGCATGTGATTCTGACATTTTCTCCGTGCACCTTGCTAAGTCACAGATTAGAGGCTGCTACCGGGCCACTTTTGGCTGTCAGAGCAGAATCTTTTTCAGCCTCACTCTGGCTGAAATCTCGGGGGTGTATCGAGGTCAACGTAGATCTAAGTCTGGGGGGCAGATAAAGGGCCTTGGACACAGTGTGTGATAAATAACAGATAGCACAGCGTGTCACCAGATTAGCTTGACACCGCTTCGGGTCTGCTGCCCTTGGCTCTTTGATTGGCCGCGGAAGGAGGCAGCAAAGAACAACAAAAAGAGATGCTGTCATTTTTGTATTTGTCTGCAATACTTGACCGCAGGTCAGCTTGTATGTTAGTGGGTTTCCAGTGTGGGTGATTGGTGTATCTGTAAAGTGAACTCCGGCAGTGAGTGTGCAGCTATAAGTTAAGCGATGATGAGCAGACTCCGCTGTCTGCTCCCATGACCTGTTTTTGTCAGAGAAAAATAAAGTCTTTGGTCTGCTCCTCTGCTCCTGGAAAGAAAAAACCAAAACTCTCAACCTTGGTGGGAAAATTTCTGTTTCATTCTCAATGTTTCTGCTCTAATTGACAGCTGCTACTTTAATATCGCTCTTTAACAGAGGTATTCACCTTCACAGGAAAAGTTTCAAACTGCTGATAGTCCAACAACTTCGGCTGAAAGTGTTGCCAGCGCATAAATCAAGAATAATTGATCTAAAAATGGTGCAGAAATTGATTTTTTTTAGAAGAAACAGCAGATGTAACAAGCCCTTGGCTGGATCTTCAATCTGTATTTGAGGAAACCTATTGTAATACAAAGTCACACAGGGTGTAAATGAATCCATACGTTTTCACTGATGAGCTGCGAGAAGGCTCCAGAATGAAGATAAAGGGCGCAGGTAAAGAATGCAGAAATTCACGGGCGGTCATAATATGGTCACGCGGCAACTCAGTTAGAACCAAAAATAGAGATCCATCAGTTCGCGGTGTGAAAATGAACGAAAAGAGGGGAGAAAATTATGCAGGAGAAAGAGTGTGAAAGGGACCGATAGCAGGCTTACAGTTGGGTGCCTCTACTCCATGGGTGCTTCTTGTTCTTTCCCAGTTCACCCACAGAATTCAAATATACTGATTTACATTCACTAAACAAACTTCTTCTACCAAACTATCCAATTTTTAAAAAGTGCCATTCTATCTTGCAGAATGCCTCAACCCCTGTCTGTGTGCCACGGACGGGCAAAGCGCTCAGCCAATCACTCACAGCCCCTCTTATCTACCTGCTCCACTGGGAAAACAAGGGAAGAGCTCAGGAGGACGGAGAGATAAATGTCCTTCCTGTAGACCACTCTGCTCAGTTTAATCCTTTTCTCCACCTCAGTTCCACTTGGTAGGTTTGCAGAATTTGTTCCTCCATAAGCACTCCGAGGAATCCCACGCTCAGCTCCTTTTCACGCCGCTTCTTCCCCAACTTTTTCCTCATTTGCCTTCGCTCCATGCTGACTTCAGTCTATCGCGCCTGCCTGTTGTCTGACTAAACGCCAGTAAAAACTTCAAAAGAATCCCGTGGGAAGGAGCTCTCAGATCTTACTGCACGTGCATGTTTATGTGTGTCTTTGAGCGCCCGTCTCCGGGGCTTTGTCAAACTAAATGCAAGTCAAATAAATGCAGACAAAACATCCACGCTCAGCCCCAGACAAGGCGTCACGTTAAACCGTGTAGCGTTTCGCTGTATGTGAACGGGAAATAAACATTCGCTAGTTTTTCTTTTTGTTATAATAAAAATGCGCTTGTCCAGGTTTTGTCGGTTTATCTGGAGGTCACTCTAAATTTTCCTAAGTAAAGGCTGAACTCAGCTGTATTCCCTACCGCACCTGCATATAATCCACTTTTGCTGGTTGGTGCGTTCGGTTTGCAGCATAATGCATAAACAAATATCTCGATATCATGCTCGGATTATTATTTGTTTTTTCCACAAATGTATTTTCCTCGTGGGCAGGAAGCATTTAAAATGTGAATATTTAAGGTTCGCAGTTTTAAAGCCATTATTTTCAAAATAACTTGAGTGGTTGCGCTTTAAACTGCACATAATAATTCCACAGCTACAAGCCCAAGATATTTTATTAATTGCGATCGACCATCTCACCAGCGTTCTAGCAAAGTGGGATTTTTTTTTTTTTGCAACAGCTAAAGAAAAGTGCATGCAGAAAATATTTAATTGCGTCCTATTTAAATATCGCTGGAGGGTTTAAGAAAGCACCGTCCAAACTCGAGCTGCAGGCCAAAAATCTGCTCAGGAACATCGTGGGTTTCCTCGATTTCCATATTTTTCACCAAAGGCCACGTCTTGTACAAGAAAACAACACTGCGAGGGTTAAAGGTCAAGGTCTGACCCCCCAGTAGGACAACTCCGGAGCATCGCACACACAGAAAACTAATGTGCACATTTTTGTTTTCATCCAGTCCTCCTGCTGCTGCTTGAGGGAAGGATGGAGGGCCTTCAGCATTGTTGACAATTACTCTAGTATTTCACTGTTACGCCCGCTGTATCATAAACGCAGCGACAGTCTGCATTCGGTCGGATCAAAGTTAGTAAAGAGGACTAAAAGTACTCACTGACACCAGCACCACCACCAGCAGCACCGCCGCCACCACACAAACACTTCTCAATGACCCACAGCAGCCAGGAGCTAATTTCACACAGGCTCATGGGAGTTTAAAAGGCTTACTCAGGAACAGAGTCCGTGAGGGAAACAAAGAGAAAAGAGGGAAAGGTGCTGATGTAGGGAAATGAAGAGAGGAGCGGATCGGAAAGGTGAACGCAGAATAAAAAAAAATAACTGAAAGAAAAGAAAAGAGAGTCAGAAATGGAGAGGAGCAGCGTGGAGAGAGAGATAAAGCAGGCGTATGATCTCGCAGCAGAGAGCTGCTCCTTGAGGTTAGCTACAGCTGACAAACATCTTTATCACAATAAGAACACGCCGTCAAAGAACACAAACAATGCACTCGTTCCCTTTCGCTTATTGCCCTTCCACACTTTTCAAGGCTCCTTTCCATCACGCGTTAGTACAATACTGCTTAGTTTGAAAACTCTTTTCTTTATCATACATTATCTAAGACATGGTTGTTTGACATAAAGTGAAATCTGCTGTTAAAAGATTAAGTTTAATGAGATTAAATAATAAGCAAGTATAACTTATTAAATAATACGTTATACTATCTATTCATTTTTCATCAAATCCTTGTTATTTAAAACCAGCAATTACTCCTTTGCATGCAGGTCAGCGTCCTATTTATAAGTAATAACTAGAATATAATGGTGTATAATAAATGTTAGGATAATCAACGGCAGTAAAGAATTGGACAATCAATGGTCTAAATCATAGCTCTTCAACAGGGCTCCATGACCCCTAGGGGTTTTTTGGAAGTACTGCAGGGCGGTTGCAAAATCTTTGCTTGATTAGGCATTTATATATATATATATATATAATTTTCCCCCACATTAACATTCGGCCGAGAGCCTATTCCCCATGTGAAATCCAGAAGCACTCTGCAATATTAACAGAAAAGAAGGTAACATTGTAGCCCGCTCCCATCAGCCAACTAATGAGGCCAAAATGGATGGTTTTGTTTATTTACTTTATTTGTTAATGTTACATGTTTGAAATTAAAAAAATTAACGTTTGACAGATATAGAACGCATATAGTAGGTAGGGGGTCCCTACTAAATCTCTCTTCAGTTTTGAAGATTGCTGGCCTATATACATTTTAGAGTTGTTGTTTTTTTTTTAGACATGATGTCTTTTAAATGTGAGAACCTAACTTGACAACAGGTCAGACAATCTAAGTGCTGATGAGATTTCATCTTCATCTAGAGATTTTAATGTGCATTCGTTACCATTTTCCACGTTTTATAGACCATTCATCACTTAGCTGAGAAAAGAAAAATACAAAGTGCACCTATAAAACTAATAAAACTATGTCGATATAAAGTAAAACAGTGGTTAGTTCAGTTCCCCAGTTTTTTTTCCATGAGCAAAGTAACTACGAGAAATGAATTTGATTGGTTGGTTAGTTGACGAAAATGCAGTAGATGGTTTCATTTGGTGGTTAAAGTGCACATTTAACAGAAAGTTAAATGAACCATGTGGCGATAGCAAACACATTTCTCCCGTTTATACAACAGCAAAAACTTTGTTGCACTGGAATTTGTTCCTGTTGCATTTCATACCAAAAAATATCACAAATCAGTCTTTTAATCTCTGTTGATATCCATAATCTTATTTTCCAAATCATTTATCTAATTCTTGTGTTGGGGAACAAATAGGCATTCCATCTTTGGCTTCTTTTGTTAAATGATAACATTTCTTTATCTTTCAGAAAGTAATTGATGATGTCGATACCAACATACAGATATGATCATTTCAAATAATATTCTGCCCTTCTAATGCCTGGAGAAAAACAGAGAGGGAGGCATAACTTGGGCCAAACATTGTCTGCTTTAGGCAGAAAAGACACTGAAATAGAACCTGCTATCATCCTAACCTGCTGTTATCTCAACCCTCTCCTTCGACAAACAAACAACATCAGGTCCCTAACAAGCCCTCGTGGGGATTGGCCCTTCCAACCGAGGGATCACTGCACTGATTGGCTGAAGGATTTGCTCGCTCTGCAGGGGTGACACAATGACCCAGTGCAATTATTATATTCTAACTCTCGGTGCTGCATAATTGTTTTAGGGAGTGCATTGCTAATAGTATTACTCCAATTTGAGTCATATTTGAAAAGGGCACACAGAAAAGTCTTTCTTCTTTATTCTCATTTAACAAAACAAAAAGTCTGATTTAATGAGCCCTCATGGGAGAAGAGCTCTCTCACTGCTTCCGCCGTCTGATGGAAGCATTATGTTGCCCTTTGCAGGTGAGACAAGGCTTTGCGACTATTCCTGATCATATACTAACCGTATATGGTTTTTCACCATAGTTACGATAATATAAAGTCAGTGAAAAGTCAGAAAACACGAGGAAATCCATATATTTTTGGTTACACCCTGCACAGTTACAGTGTTTGACTTTAAGCTTTAATTTGAGCGTGCTCTCATCTGCACTGGGTCAGCAGCGTAGGAGTCCAAGCCATTAGTGCTCCACTTTCAGGACAATAATCCTGAATATATGGCAAAAGCAAACAGTGGAAAGAGCTTCGCTAGCCACATCAGTGACCTGAGCTTAATTCAAGTAAACATAACTTTTGTCAGTTTGTTAACTTTGTGATAAACATTGGGAACTTATTTATTACCGGTACCATATCCGTTTAAAATGGGTTGCACCATGGACTAATCAACAGAAGTTGTTGATGTCAATGAACTATGGGCAAATATGTCTGTAGGGTTAGGGTCAGTAAGTGAGAATAAACAAAGTATTGAACTTACAGCAAGGTTCAAGTCTGTATCTTCTCCTGTGTTTTTGAATCAGGCACTGAGTTAATGTAGATGCAGACTGTGCTGATAAACTTGCATAATCATACTCCACCATGACGCAGCAATACTAACATCTGGCTGAAAGCAACTACCTGCTTTTTATTCCCTCCATGCAACACGTGATCAGCTGGAAGAGCCGACTTAAATGGTGTCAAAACCATAAATGCTTACATAAACCCAACGCTGCCCGCATACTTATATTAATATTTATTGATATAAATAAATAACATATACACAACATAATTACACAAACTAATTTCGAGTCTTTTTAGTTGCACCACTACTTATTGAGGGTATGCATTGACGTCACTGCCGCTCGGGGCCACGCCCCCCGGAGCGTCAAAAACATGGTGAAATGAAATGTATCAGTAAATACAGCGAGACCGGGGAAACGTGGATTACCAGATCAAATTAAAGGTAATTGGACTCGAAAATGATCCATACGAACTAGTACGGAATTTGAAAAGTGGATTAGCCTCAGTTTCAGTTAGTTTAAGTTAATTGTGGCTAAATACAAGATGCTAACGCTAATAGCTTTACCGAAAAGAAACGTTAGCCATACGAAACTGTAGCGTCCGACCGGACGTTAAAAGGATGACGAGAAGTGATCGCATATATTCCGTTTATTGTTTTATTGTTATTTATTGTTGGTACTGACATAGTTACTGTCGTAAGTACCCCAAAACAACAACAACGTCGACAAACTTATCTGACAGCCCCAAGAACGTAACTTAAGAAGTAACTTAAGGTGTGACTAAATCAAAAAATACAGCATAAATTAATATTACCTGACACTAATGTGAACCACAACACCAGGTTTCGGTGCCTGGCTTCCAGTTGTTTCCTCATAATAACGATCCATGCACTTCTCTTTACTTTGGCATATCTGTAAAAATATCTCTCTCTCTCTTTTTTTTTTTTTTTTTTTTAAATTACAATTTAGATTTTTGTAAAGCCCGTGATTCAAACTATCGCTGGTTATCCACATGCTTAACTGTCACTTTTTGCCCCACAGTGGCTGTAACCACGGAGACCACTTGCTGTGACGTCACGTGCGTACCCTCTATTGCAATGGTTTGGTCCATTGGAGGAGGAGCTCTGAATCAGGTGGCTGGGCCTACAGCGCTTCTTTGGTTCACGTGGAGACAACCAGGAAGAGGTGACTGCCGACATTGTTTTATTAGGCTGAGCATTTAATGCTAATTAGGATAAACATTTGAAACATTTGAGCTAACAAACACAACACTGGTGAGAAAAAGCGTCAACAGTTCTGGTTAGGATTCCCCTTTCACACTAGCAGGTTGACCGACCACCTCTGTTTTCTCTGTCACAAAATTTCCAATAATCCCAGAAAAAGAATGCCTCCAGAAAGTGCGGGCTACTTAAATCAATAAATAAACAAAAGCCAATATTCATTTAACTGCAGTGTTCTGCACCGCTCATCCACAAACTGAGCCACTCTGCCATAAAAAGGTAATGGGACCCCTGACCTCCATTACATTTTTATTAATGTAAATAAATCAGATAAGAGTTTGTGCAGACTATGAAGTCTGTTGGCCACATTCTTGCAGCTGTTAAAGAAACATTTACAGAAAAATGATGAACTTAAACTTGTGTGGAGGATGCGCGAGGGAGGATAATATTTTGTACTCGAGGATAAGAATAAATTGGCAGAAACAGGGGATGTACAGACAATACCCAAGCAGCAAATGGCACCCAGAGATTGATGATTGGTTCCTTCCACACGATGACTGCTGCTATATTCCGATCCATATTTTACGATCTGAAAAACCTTGTAGTTGTTCTTGGGTTATTCCTGAAGTTAAGCATACTGAATTTTGCCATGGCCTCTGAAAGTGAACTTACTTTGGTAAGTAAAAGCTCTCACTCCTCTCTCTCTCCCTCTTTTCTCACTTCTGAACCATAATGTGAGCCCAGTCAGTTGTCTTTCAGCCGTGCTGCAGAGGAGGTGCTTTTACACGCGCCATCAACTCGAGTCTCCCCAGCTGCTCCCTGGAAAACGTTATATTCCTACACTCAGAGTTCAGGGGCTTAGTCACCGTTTCATACCCACTTAGATCAGTCTAGTCAGCCTAAATGTTTCTGTTAAGATCCTCCTCTCTCGCCGTGCAATTAGGAGATCAGTATAATTAGACTGAAAAAATGAGAGTCATACTAAAGACACTGAGGAGATGGTAAAGGCTTGATGTAATCCACTCACTCTCCTCTGAGGAGAACTCCATGAATCTTTGCAATCATCTGCGCGTAAAGTGCTTTGCAAAATTGCTTCGGATGGAGAAGAGCGTAAAGAGCTCACGCATTCTCTTTGTCGTGGTGCTGAGACAGTGCTCCAAGTCAGGGTGATGGAGGAGCTTAATAACGCTTCCAGAAACTCTTTGAGCAGGGAGCCGCTCTGTGAGGTCCTCCGCGTTTAAAGAGCCGCTGTGAATAATGATCAAGATCCGCATCCGTCTCCTGGAGAGACAGCAGGTTTGCCGTTGAATGCGAAAAAGCCAAACTTGCGGGTTTCAAGTGAGCGATGTGTAGACTCTTCAAATAAACGCGACCCACTAAGAATTCCTGATAAAATATAGTCTTCATCACTTGCGTTTGGGACGTATTGCGGTATTTGTTGTTAAAGACAATGATTATAGCTGTTGTCATATTTTTCTGATTCTCTAATTAATTTCTTTTCCCTTCTGAAGATCCAGCTGACAGCAAAATCCGTCCATTTACGTCCATGTATCCGTTCCCACTTCCATACCTCATTTCCTTCTGTCTCCTCCTAATTGCTGCCGAGATTTGAGCTTCTGCATAAAGAGGCATTTACTGGATTGATTTTTTTTGCTTCCTTCCTTTGTTTTCCTCTACTACGCTCTTCTGTTCCTCCACAAATTATTGTTGTGATTGTGGGTCTCCACCTCTGCCCGTGTGTTTGTGCGAGCGGATAAATCCTTTTCTTGAAAGAGTGCACTTTACAGCAATTCGCACCCAATTCACAAGGCACCATGTGTGAAACAAGAGGAATATTTTCCGCGGAAGAAACTGCCGTTTTTTGATTATTACACTCTGTTTTCTCTCACCACTCATCCCCAGGTGCCCTGTCTTTGACTTCCCCTGCTTCTGAATCACGTCTTCCCTCTGCACGGAGCAGTAAGCATGATGGCAATTTTATACTGTTGGATTAAGGGCTGAATAAAAGTCTACGCTGCTTTTGAACAAGGTAATGGCACACTCTTCCATCTACAAGTAAATGTTAAAATCATAAGCAATAAAATAGTTAATTTAATACACCGACAGGTTTTTTATTCTCAAATCTTACTTAGGCTACATTTACAATGTAAGCCTTAATGCTCAATTTAGATTTATTACTCTGATCGTGTATTCACATCATTTTCTAAAATAGGGCAATATTGCATTCTCTTGTAATCTAGATCATTTTCTGGCCTGACCCATAGGTGCAAAACACCATGGCTGCTACTTCTATACGGCGTTGCGTAGGGATGGGCATCAGGGTTCATTTCATCGATATCATTAGCCTTCATGTTTATCGATTCTTTTCGTGCCAAATCTTTACGTCCCAGGCCAGATGGTGGCGGTAATGCACCTAAAAGTTGTTTGCCAACTGCTATAAAACAAAAGAAGAATGTTTACGTCAAAGCACGTCATTCACTGAAACGGTTGAAAGTGTGGCTTCGCGTCACCTGAAGGGACTATAACGCGCGATGTGTGACCTGTGCAGCACCGTAATTTCAACACCACCAACGAGCTGAAGCATTTGTGGACAATTAAATACCGAGAGACAGTCTCCTGTCAACAGGGGCAGCTATCGCTAAGTCTCAGCGGAGCAGTGCTAGTGAGGATCCAGTGACCAGTTTTCTATTTGTTCCCGGGTTTAGAAACTCAATAAAACTGCTGTTTACACGAATCCACGGACGCCTACTTTTTCTAAACCAGAAATTCACAGAAGGAATTGATAAGGGAATCAATAATGCCACTGTTATGAAAGCAATTGCAGTTGTAAGAGGGATTTCAGTATAATAAATTACAACATGTACATAAACTGATCAGTATGGTTGTTTAAAAATAAAATATTCATCTCTTTTTAGTAATCACTAAAATATCTAAGTTGGTGCTTATGCTCTATTACTTATTTAATTTGTTTGTGTGACAAACTTCCAAGTCCTCCTAACCTAATCACGGGCCAAATTGAAATTCCCTTTTCAAAAACCCAACATATGGGGTTCACACCTCCCACAGAGACGGTCCGCTCGCTCTTTGGAACAGGTTGAACCTCCCCTTCCTCTCACTCCCAGAGACTCCATAGCTTTCTTCGGTGACACGGCCGCAGTCGATAAGCAGAGTAATCATAAACACAATCATCATTACCATAATCACAACAGTTATGATCACCATAATCGGCATCATAATCATAAAGCTGACAGGGATGCTAATCAAAATGCTGTTGGTAGAGTGGAAAACTAAGTGAATGGATGTGAAGGTATTTATCTCCATTTTAAAGATGGCATTTATTTTTTCAAGACTTTTAAATGTGACAGCGTGTAGGGAGCCAGTGTGAGACTGTGTGATTACTGCGACGTGTAATAAGTGTGCATGCCAGCACGTGTGTGCCAAGGTAAAGTGTTGAATATACAAGGGTAGGTTAATGGTTGGCATTGTTGTGGTTTTGCAATATTTTGTCCTTATTGTCATATGTGTTACATTTTTGTAGATTCACTAAAAGATCAGTATTTACTAAGTAGACACTCCCCATAGTGAGCAGATTTTTAAAGGAAACATTCTGATCTTTCAACATTTTGCTCTCACTGCTGTTACAGATTTGATCAGACAACAGTGTAGTTGGTCTTTGCAAAAGGAAATGTGGTGTTTGTTATACAGAGCACAGAACTGAGATATGAGCACGGAGGTGTGGTGTGGGGGGTCACCTGAGAGGCCTCCTAATGCGAGGTGTGAACTCACTCGTTGAAGTCTGCCCACTTGTGATCGAATCACTTTTTTTTTTTTAAATGGATGTTAATGTCAGGTGTGAACAGGGACGTCGTCTTCCCGGAGTCAGTTCAGCGGATGCGGCGAGTGCACAGCTCGCACTTAAACGCAGACAACAGTATGCCGACACAGTTGCCACCTACGGCTTTGCAAATGGGAATGTTTTTCCATTGGATAATTTCATAGTTTCCGTGAGCCCGACCAGCTCGTGAAGCAGCCGGTTGGAATGACCGTGCTGGGGAACAGCATGGAATCCACATCTAGGTCAACTTCTCCACGAGTGCCAGGAGCCCCATTTGTGGCATTTATTGCCGTTGCCTCAATTTCAAGGACGCGTGGGCCATATATATTCTTTCTTTTGCTGATGACTTTTAGATGGGTGGAATATCTGCCTACCTGCGCGACGCTCAGAGCCAATCTGGACGGTTTCTTGGAGCCTGGTCTGTACGGCCAAAGCTGAGCGCACTCTTTTCCTACGTCAGTCTCATCTTGTTCCAACGCCTTTCAATCCTCGCGATCAATGTGGCCGTGAGTCCTGGCCAGAGTGTGTAATGTTACACCAGCTACAGCTGACGTATCCAAGCTCTCATCAGGTTGAGTCTTGACCACGAAAGCAGCAGCAGCAGCAGCACGGCTGCTTCTTTTAGTCTCAACAAATCAGTGCCCCAAGAGCGCCAGCGGTGAGCGTCACACAATACACCGTCAAGACTCGCAACAAAACGGAACACAATGCGGAGGTTAAAGTTCACACAGCGGCAGAAAGAGAGTTTTCGGATGCCGCGCACAAAAGGGAAATGTGTCAGAATGTTTTTGAGGCCCGGCGTGCATTGTGCGAGGAAGATATTTGTTTGGGGATGAAAGGGAGCTCATAATTTCTCTGGAGTGCACTTGTTAAAAGTGTAGATAAGTCATTGAGCTCTCTTTTATCTCTCAGGATGACAGCACATTAAGCTCCATATGGCTGCGGGCTGACAGCACCATGCTTTCGCGTTTTGCATCATTGAGGCTTGTTTCAGATACAGATAAAACACACCCAGCGAACGTCACGTTTATGAAGTATTTATAAAACAACTCGGTTATAGATCTTATTAGATGTTGACGCGATGGTGCGTGACATGTCAAAGAAGCTATGCCAATGCTTATTACGCCAATGGGCGCCAGGTAAATCTGTAATTCTCAGTATTAGAGTAGTTTTAAATCTGATGTCTGCATTGGTGCCGGCAGCGCTGCGTTTTAGATCTGTGACTGTGCCAGAGCTGAAGAAGGGAGCGATCGCAGCAGCGGAGACAGCTCCGGTGAGCTCTAGCAAGGACGTGCATGAAAAGGTCTGAAAAGGCAGAGGAAAGAGTTACAGGTGCATCTCGGAGTTACAGGGAGTTCACCATCTGCGGTGGTTGGGAAGTATGAAGTAGAACTGAGGAGGCATCCGAGTGAAGCACCTGCTGCTCCAGACGAAAAAGAATCCCTGCGTTCAGGGGGAATGCTTACAGTCTACAAAAAATGATCGATGGTGTGGAGCGCTGAGAAGGAAAAAAAACTGCTTGTGCCACATGCCACAACTGTTTGCGTAATTACTCAAGGACAATCCACTATTTATGCGCCTTATAGTGACGTATGGTGCATAAACACCATAACGGAAGTGAAATCATCAGGCTTCAAGAGCAGACCAAAGGACAGATATGTACTGTATGTAATACTTATTTGAAACGTGGCAGTCTTCCGGATGCCTCCACAGTTGTAGTGAAAAGTCTCGAAACGTGCCAGACGAGAGACTCCTAAAATAACATCTCAAGTGTTCGGCCACGAATGGTTGCCAGGAAGACAAGCACGTTGCTTACGTATCTGATGTTACGTCTGAGCTACTTTCTCAACAAGTACTTAACTTGCTTAACTTTTCCTACAATGGCTTCAAGACCTCAGACCTTTCCAACATGTTGTCAGACGTTATTTTGAACGCTTGCCAGCTACAGACATGAGGTGCTCAGAGGGCACATTCAAGAAAGTATAACTGAGCAAAGGAGGGCTGCATGATGCCAGTGGACAAACAAATGATAGTCCTCATCCCTGAAGAGTTTTGGTCTATTTTGTCTGTTTGTGAAAGTAAACTGAAAAAGATCAGAAGCTATCTGGGCGCGTCAGGGTTAAAATCCCATTGGCAGCAACCGCAGGTTATTTAGTGTATAATTTGGCCTGTTCGTAAACTGGGACAGGTTTAGTGTAATTAAATCCCCCCCGACTGCCGAAGTCCTTTATGCACTTTTAAACTAAAAATGCACTCAACAAAGGGAGAATTTGAAAAATCTATGGTTGTTTTTTGTAATCTGGGCATCATTATGTTCTGCTAACTCACTGCGTGCCAAAAACATATTTGGATGTTTCAGCATCCGTTTTCCTTCTCTCACGGTTGCTGTCGCGGACGTGTTTCACCGCTGTGGCTTTTCACCGACAGAATTGCGGTAAATGACGGTGGGATCGTCACAGCAAGTGGGCAAACCTACCCACAACACAGAGGCCCCGTAGAGCCTGAACGCACGTCTAAGAAATATATGGTGAAATATAAAATGCAGCAGAAACGAGAAGCAAACGTTTAGATTCAAACGGGAGCAGCTCCAGATTCTGTGACTGAAAAACAACGTGTGCTCTGCTGCAGCCAGAGCTAAGTTGAGTTTTCGTTGTCATCGCAGCTATTTACAGAGTTCACAGTGGGATGAAATTGCGTGCCTTCAGGACCGTGATGTGACGTGCCATTTATCATCCAGGTCCTGAAGTAAACACCGCGCACACGTTTGGCGCCATTTTGCTACTTCCTGGCGGGGGAAAAGACAACAGGAGCACAAACGCGGCTGCAATTGTCTTTTCAGTTGACACAACTTTAACATTTAATACTTGAGCATGCTTGGTGACGCCGTGGCTTTAAATGCACCATGGTGCTTATGCAAATCAGATTGCGACGTGCAGTTTCACTTCTCCGTCTGGCATGAAATTAATGTTTTGTCTCAGTCCCTTAAAGGCAACTTTTTGTCGCGAACGCGAGCACAAAGAGTCGTTTTTTTTTCCAGCTTCAGTCGCTCTGGGAGCACGCGCAGACACACACAGACATTTAAAACATGTGACTATATTTTGCTTCTGGTTCACAGCATGTGTAATAAATCCCTCCTACCTAAATACTCCAGTAAATGTGTTAAAACCAGCTGAGGCCCCGGTCGATATTAATGGCTCATTGTTAAAAATACAGTCATCCACGATTCAACTTTTCTTTTCCGAGTCAATCCTTTCCGCCGACTGAACAGTATAGCAATTGCACAACGACGGGGTGCTTTTCCATCTCCAGTGTGTGATTTGACAACGCAAGTCAAACAGCATGTGTACTTTGAAAATTAATTACAAAGAAAAGAAGGTCCTTGTAGATTCTGTGTTTTCGGCGCCGATTCGAGATTAAAGTGTGAAATTGCACGCGCGCTGGAGCCGTCCTGCTTCCTGACATCCATCAGAGAGAATTATTCTGTAGTTAAATCTCGCACACTCATGTATTCCCTCTAAATTAAACGTGGTCGGCAAGACTGGAATAATTGGGCACATGTAAAAATACCCGCATACGGCTGTATGGAAGCTTCCATACATCTATACGTTAATCACTTAATTAAACAGAAAATACAGACGGAATTAATAAAACACACTTTTCTTTTTTTTTTCTGATGAGAGCCTGGCCTGGCTTCTTCTCCTGGCTCATTACAAAACTGTCTGCTGCAGTTACAGAGGCTGAGAGCAGCCGATGTGATTGGTCCTCATGTGTAAGGTCCTCCTCTTACTGCATTCCTCCAGCTCATCGCACTCAGCGCACACACCACACTTCTGCTCCTGTCATCAACATTTTATTTCTCTTTCTTTTCTTTTTTTTTAATTGCCATCACCTCTCTAGACGAGCGTCTCCGTAGGTGTGATGACAACACAGTAATAAGGCAGCAGCCTGTCTCTAAACATAAATCCACTACAGACTCTGCAGCACAATCAAACAGATCAAAACAACCGTCCTGTGTGTGTGTGTGCGCGCGCGCAAATGCGTTCAGGAGTGTGCGCTCGGCGTCGCAGCTGCAAGTTTGACACCAATTTGGTGCTTCAAGACATCATCATTGTGAGGGAAGTAGTCTGGCTGTGTGTGTGTGTCTGTGTTTGTGTACATTTGTGTTACATATGGTGTTGGGGACGTGATGTGTTTACACGTTCACATTTGCGGGTGCTTACTTCCCATAATGTGAACCATTATATTTGACTCAGATTTAAATTAGACAAAGATTTAGGATTAGGAGAGCAGTGTCTCCAGGAAATGAACGCAGCAGTGTAGTAGTGCGACGCGCTCCTGCTGAACACACTGCTTCACAGCAGGATTTTTCACTCAGACTTGCAGTTTTACAACTTTTGCCGGCAACAAAGAGAAGGACTGAATGTACAATTAAAGACAAAAAAAAAAAAAAAAAAAAACAGAATTCCCACTTGTAGTGAGGCTTTATTGTAGATGTGTCGAAACAGTTGGTTGCATTTCATTTTGCTTTTGTATAGTGTGTATAGAGTAATACTTTTAATACGCTCTCCAGGACCAATAAATTATGTTGTCTTGCATCATGTCATAAAGAAAGTGACATTTGCAGCCTTTGTTTGGATGCAATTTGCTGCCATTAACTGACACATGCACACACACAACATACTGTAGCTTGCCTATATAGGTGGTGGCGTGGATTCTGTGGCCCCACGAGGGCTGAAGAACTGAAAACTTCACCAGTGTCACTGTGTCACTATGTCCCCAGTAACAGCAGGAGACCTCCCTTTGAGACTCTACTCAACATAACCCAGGATATTTAATCCCGTTGCATGCTGTGTGCGTGGCATTTTTGAACTATGACAACAGTGCTCAATTCAAAATGATGAAAAATGATCCCTCCAGGAGTGAACAAACAAAGAAGAGTGGAGAAAAGATGAGCTGTGTTGCCCGTGATGTCCACGTCTACGTCAACCCACTGCAGCCAGAGGTCTTGTTAGCTTAGTTCGAAGGCTCAAAGAACTTGAATACGCTAGTAGTTAAATAATTAAGACACATTGCCATATCAATAGTTTTACCTGTTGATATTAGAAGTGACACAAAAAAAACCAACTAATTTTAACACTTAAAACACTTTTTTTTCCCTCCTTGTAATGTTGGTTAGCTGTTAGCTGGATACGCTTTGCCTAGGGCTCCTACAGGCTCCAGAATCTCCTCGGCTTTCCCTCAGGCAAAGATGGATATATTTGGAGGTTCTGTTCTCGTCCATCAGCAGGAAATCTGTTGTTGGACTGAAAAACCGACTGAGAAACAGAAAGGGAAAGAATCGCCTGTGGGAAGTTGGTTCCATAATGGAGGAAGCATATAAAAAAGAGCGATAATAGAAAGTTAGCAGCGGGCGGACGTAAACAGGAGAACGGATGAAAGGACAAAATGATAATGCACAAAATAAGAAGGTGCAGATGAAGGAGAGCCTAAGAAGAATAAAGCTTTTTTTTTTTTTTTTTTTTTCTGACGTCCGAGTTGTTGATTCCATCCGTGGACTGGATGAAGCATGACGACACGCGGCAAAGACCACAGGCCACTTCCCCCTCGCAGTTTAACTACCATTCATCCCAAACACGCACCTGTTGAATGGCGTTCTGATTGAGCCTCGAGTTCAGCACTACATTTGTTAGACTCTGTGCACCAGGACTCATTTCTAGTAGTAATGACTGAGCTGCCGTTGTTCAGGCTTCTTGAAGAAAGCCGACCGGCCTCTTCGCTCCCGCGTACCTTTTTCCCTCCATCTGACCTCCGAGCTCATTTTCCATTCCCCTCATTTATGTCAGGTTGTTGACACTCAGTTGGAGACCGGAGATTAGCAATGTGTTTGTTTGTCTCCGCGAGCGCCCGGATTCATTTCTCACACTAATGACCGGGCTGGTTATTAATGGATGATAGCGGTAATGGGGCTGTCACTTTTGGAATTCGTACTCTCGTGTTCGGTGGCTTTGCTTCCGTTACTCTCCGCCCACGCTGTACTATTTTTCCTTTGGCCGGTATCTCTCCCGACTGCTTTGTACGCCGTAATATGTGATAACATAAATATTTCACTGGTCTCAACTTGCACTGGAAATATTTATTCTGCTGTACGTCGGAGGCACATGCATACAGGCTGTTATGTGAAGACGATTGATCGAGCATGGTCTCCTGCAGTACGTTACACCAGTCAGGCTCAACATTTATAGCCTTACCACTGCAACCATCAATATGTGGTGCAGATCATTATGAATGTAATTTAAGCTATACAGACGCTGACTCCTGGTTAGCTATTGGTAGCAGTAAAGAATATTAGTTATGTGAGTTGTTTGTGTATTAGACGATATTTAGCATTCTACAGTGCTAAACATAATGCTATTTGAAGTAAGCTAACTGAGCGTAGACCATACCACCATGAAAAATCAAATGTTCTCATTCCCAGTAGTTTAAATAGCATTGTTGGCATTATTTGGTGCATCTGTCTAAAGCGATACACAAAGCTAGTGCATGTTCATTCCTGATTCATGTGGTGAGTTTACACCAAAATCATCGCAGTGACGAGCATTAAAGAAGGCTGAACACTAAGACCGTATGATGTTATTTACAACGTTTAAAGTCAGGCAGCTTGTAACTGGGTGCAAGCGAAA
Organism: Mugil cephalus; assembly: GCF_022458985.1. Taxonomy (NCBI): domain Eukaryota; kingdom Metazoa; phylum Chordata; class Actinopteri; order Mugiliformes; family Mugilidae; genus Mugil; species Mugil cephalus. The sequence goes on along the minus strand of NC_061774.1, from coordinate 12,866,713 downwards.
CCTCCAGGTGCAAACACAAGTGGGTGTCTTTTTTTATTTTTTTTTTTAAAAACAGTTTTTGTGACATCGGTGGGAGGAATACCGAATCAATAAGTGGAGTCAGGATGAGCTTTAGTGAGGACAAATCACATGAGCCCCTCTCAGCACCATTTAAGAGCAGTGGAAAGCCGAGTCGAGGTGCTGGAGATGCTCAGGCCACAGAGAGATGAAAATAGTCTTTTCTGAAGCACCAGCAAGTCCAAAATGTAATAACTCACAGAATCCTATATATGAATATCCACCAAATGTATATACTCTAGTGGAAGGGACAGACGGCTCATTTAATGTATGCTCCTGCTATCTATCTATCTATCTATCTATCTATCTATCTATCTATCTATCTATCTATCTATCTATCTATCTATCTGTCTATCTGTCTGTCTGTCTGTCTGTCTGTCTGTCTGTCTAAAAAAAAAAAACTTAGTCTTGGACTTTTGTCAAAAAATCAAATGAGATTTAATGGCGCTCTGGACTCATACTGAAGAGTATGCAGAATATTTTCTACATACTGTAATCTATGTGAAATAGATTTCTAGTGTATGGTTTAGAAGAACTATACCGACTAATCCTTTTGTTATGTCGGGTGATTAAATGAATAATGATTTTGCTGCTTGGTTTCAGATCCCAGCTGGTTCTGTCCAGCTCATCTTTCTTGCTTTGACCAAGGACACTTGACAATATTGCAGTTTACTCTGAAAAATGTAATTTTATGCACCATCAGTAACCGTGGCCTTTGATAGAGACTTTCTATTACTGTACTTGGATAGCATCCATCCAAGATATAAAGAAGAGGTTTTTACTGACGGGGAAAAAAAATGAGACTCCACTTGATAAATAAACTTTCCAGCCTGCTGGTTCAGATTGTATTCTGGAGTAAAGAATTGCACTTTTAGGCTGTTGTTGGAAGAAGTACTGATAAATAAAAAAAAAGGTAAATGAATAAAAATTTCAAGGTTCTTTTTTTTTTTTTTTTTTTACCCCTTGCATTATCTCTTCAAAACTCTGTTTGGACAAAAGGAGTTCAATGAGTTCTGGAGGTTATGGGAATATATTCTATATAACAACCTTGTCATATTTTAAATAGCCAAAATAACCTGAGCACAAGGTTTGGAGACATAATGTTTTACTGCGGCGAAACAAGAAGTTAACTTGGGATTGTGCCTGTTTGGCATCTTCCATGCTCAGACCTCCAGTCAGTTGTAGACTGAACCTACGGCTGTTAGGAGCGAACAAAGATCTTAAAAGTCTGTTTTCATCCCGCGCAGTCTGCGGGAAGATGGAAATGAAAGCCGGCGTCTTCTTAAAATTCTTACCGGCGAGGAAGACGCATGAATATCCAGTAGTGGAGGTGCGTCGTGCCAGTCACGAATTCATTAGTTTTGACCCGTCGAAAACCACAAAACATTTTTAATTCAACCTTTATTCAAAGGAGGAGGGCCACTGAGAGCAAACTCTCTTTTACAAGGACGCCCTTATAACCCCACTCGACTTCAAAGGCGCGGTTTATGCGGAAACCCGGAGAATTTTAAAATCAAATATGTGCATGTGATTGGGGTCTGAGGATGGATGTGTGGAAGGAGGTTCTCCGAGGAATAGCTCACGGAAGCTCATTTAATACTAATAAAAAAATAGAATCAGGAAGAAATAACTGAAGTCATTTTTGTGTGATGTGTTCAAAATTAATTTTAAATAACACCGTGTGTAACGGACATATTTGCATGTACGTAGGCGTATGTGTTCGTATGATCTCAGAATAATGGAAACATCTCGCCAAGTTGCAGAAGCCTGCGCGTCGCCAGTCGACCAGTTCAACAGGCGTCAGACTACAGTTTTTCCTATTTGTGTTGGGATCAAACTGCAGCACGTCTGTAAAGACTCAGGGGACGACGGAGGAGCAGAGCTACACATATCAAATGTCACATTCGAGCCTGGAGGCTTGTACCGTAGCAACCAAGGTTATACCTGTTAAGTCGCACACAAACCCACTTACATGCTCAAAGTCAACAAATCATCTCGCCGGCAGCGGAGCGCAGGGCGCTCGTTTGACTGCGCAACCCGAGCTAAGAGAAGAGGCGCCAGTCCCTGCAGCTGCAATTACGTGCCAATCAGAAAAGATGCAGAACGCCGCGCACTTTAATTAAGTACTTTGTTTTGTGTGTTGCCCCACCTGCGCCGCGGCGTACAGTGTGACATCTTTTCAGGCTTATTTTTAGGATGATTTCGTGATTAGAGCCCGACAAGCATTCGTTTCCTTGCCACGCCAACAAAACACACTGAAATTAAAAAAAAAATAAATAAATAACAGAGAACAAACAGAAAACGCAGACTTACCTGTTGTGCCGCCAGTGAAGGAAAAGGATCAGGTGGGACATGAAAGGAAAACAACAAAATGATGTTAGATTAAGAACGGATGCGTCTGTGCTGTTTCACTAGGACACACATCAACCCTCGTATTATCTTAGGGGTCAATTTGACCCCATTCAACGTTTAACGTCTCTAAATATGCTATGCTCCAATTTAATGGGGACACTAACACAGACACCGGCCCCAACATAATGCACGATAATAGTTTTTCACACCAAATCTTGTAGATAACACAAATCCGTACTTTTTTAAAAGAAATTATATGAAGCCACTTAATTATATCTCTTTTCAATTTAAGGTCACTCAGTGAGATTTTATAATGATCTGCACATTTGTCCGTAGTCAACAGATAATTTGGATGTTTATGTGGGTGGGGTGCAGTGGGCAGAGGGGTTATTTAAAGAACTGCACACTGTGGGCAATCAACGGCTAAACTTGGGAGTGTTTTTTAATTGTAATTATTTTTGGAGGTTTAAATTGCTGGGGTCAAACTGACCCCAAGGATGAAACGTGTTGGTGAATTTTAAGGTAATAGCAGGGTTAAACACACAGGGCCGTGGTTTACGCACAACACAGTTTTACATCACTGCACGGCTTACATCAAATCATCATACATTTTATCTTCCTTCTAACACCGAATAATTACAAACAGACTTTCAGAATTCACATACGCACATTAAACGCACACGCACATGCACACACCCCAGTGTTTAATGAGAGCAATGATCAAAAGTTTGTGTTTATGATTCCTTAAAGTAGTTTTTGCCTTACTTATAAGGCCTTAGTTATAAGGCTAGCTCTACAGTAATGAAGCCACAGTACTTTGCATTTTAAAGGGTTATTTTTAAATCCACACTAATGCCATACATAATACCACGCCTTTACAGACATGCTGCCTTTTGATTTGACCAGGCCTGATCCAGTATAAAACAGGGGGAAGCTGTAAAATGAGATATGGACATCCCACTCTGTGTATTCTGACCTTTTCTCATCAACATCCTGCATGTCATGCTAAACCAGGACTGTGGGAGTGTGAATACACAGCTGTCAGTCAAGCAAGAAACCTGTTAAATATTACATCCCATGTAGAGATTAAAAAAAAACAAAACAAAACTACAAGACAAAATCTGTCTTCACCCAGAAAAGTTATCACACTACAGAATCCGCTCCCTGCAAACATCACAAAATGATTTAATTCATAATCAGAGTGAATTAAAACACAACACAACAGCTGCTACGATGAGTCTCATATACATAAATAAAATGACCTTCCCACCACTCATATCTCGACAATTGAAAGTCAAATTAGGGCCCCAGCTACTGAGGACAGCTCACCACCTCATGAACCAGAGATGCTACATACATTAACAGAGGGTTATACTGTGCTTTTCCAACAACCAAAGCTCAGCTGGATTTTAGCGTCATGCCATATGGCAACAAACACGTACCACACACACATATAGGCAAACATAATCATGAAAAGCACTTTTGATGGAGGTGAGCCACAGAAACTCTGACCCGCTCTCTCTTCCTGAGAGGCCGCAGAAATTCAAAGTGAGCCGTTTCCATCTAAATGTCAGAGCTCTCACTGTGAAAAGTTGCAGTAATAAAAGTAAGAACACATACCAGTCAGGGGTCGTAAACCTTTTTATTTGAGTGTACGTGTGCACGAGCACGTGACCATCGGGGTAGATCGAGGCTCGTGCAGATCAAAGTAGTTTACGTACGACGTTGCTGATTACTTCAAATGCAATCAACGCAAGGTCATTAAAGAGACCACGTAAATGATATGAAATGTCAGCCTGATTATATCGTGCATTAGGTCTGTAAACGCATCCCTCTGTGTGTATGCACCCCTAATTACCTGCGTTCTAATTAAAGCTCAGTAAGTACTGGCTGACACTTAAAATATTATAAATAGCATAGCAGGTTTGGGATTTCGAAACCTTCTGCAAATCAGTATGTACGGAACAGATTTCCTAAAGTTAACTATGAAATCGTTAACTATGAAACATTGAACTGTGCAGCACTTGTTGCCCTCCTGCATTCAAACTCTCTTTGCCATGTGTAAGACACCTACGTTACCGTTACCAACTTCTTGCAGCCGTACGTAACATTAATAGCCTCACGCTGATGTCTTTGTGTGTTTATTCATGTTGTCTTTGCACTTTGCCCTTTTGCAGAATTGCAGAGCTCACTTGACAATATCAGTGATACTCAACAAAAGCACAAGCCGCAGCCATTGTCGTCCAGTCTGGCTTCAGAGAGTTCATGAAACGGGAAAATTATTAAAGTCGTTTCTGTTCATTTAACGAGAATTTCCTTCTTTTTTTTTTCCTTTTTGTAAAATACAATACGCGTTTGAAAGTCGTGCATTTCAATCAGCAGTAACTTTTGTGCCCGCGATCGGCGCTTGAAAGAGTGGATTTTAATCAAAACAGCGATTTCTTTTTCCGTACTTAACAAAGTAGAGAGTGGGAGCCGGGGAAAATAGAGACGCAGAAACTAAAGAAAACACCAGATTAAACGTAATAAAGCAATTGGTGCTACATTCAGCCCTAACCAAGGCGTTTGTTTGATTGAAGCCACACTTTCAGCCTCTTGAGGTGGTCAGTCTTTCTGCATGCTGGTACTGCGCCTTCCTTCACATTGTGGTCAGTGTCATGGAAAAAGTCAAATGTTAAAAAAAAAAAAAGGCATTTGTCTGAACAACACAAGTAGACAAGTGATTGACAAAAGCTGGCTGGGGGATCATTGGGCAAGAGGCGCGGTACAACCTGGACAGGTCACAAGTCTATCGCGGGGTAAACACAAAGAGACAGACGACCACTCGCACTCACAGCCAATTTTGAATCACCAATCAGCCTAACGGGCACGTCTCTGGATGGTGGGAGGAAGCCAGAGTACCTGAAGAGAACGCACGCAGTCACAGAGAGTCGCATGCAAACTCAAAATAATTGTTCACGATGGTGTCTTAATGTGTCTCTCAGATGTATCCAGTTTCAACACTAAGTGCTATTTTATGATATACTTGAACCAGTTTGTGTATCTTCAAACATATGCGCCGGTTACATTGTGTTTGTGATCGGCCAACACAATCTGATATTAATGAGCTGCCAGTGTGTGAGGCAGACATTAAAGCAGCGTAAATAAAAAGGCTCTGGCAAAGTAAATCTCATAATTGCAGCAGTTAAAAAGGCGCCGTCCAAAGGGAAGCCATGTCTGCCAGCATTGGCAGGGCTGAACCGGTTTTATCTGTCGGGTCCAGATAAAAGAAGCCTCCAGTATTGATCTGCAGCATCCCTGCACACCTTATTATCCAGCTCAGAATCCATGAGAAAGTCACTGGGAATGTACCAAAGGTTCGCGCTTTCAAGGTTAGGGGGAATAGACACACGCGCGCACACACTCTCCACCAGCAGAGAGGAGAGGTTTAAAGAGATTGACCTTATTCCTTGTCGGCTGCTGGGTGTGTGGCTCATTTAAATGTGATTGAAGCTGCGGCAGCTTCGGTGTCTGACTCAGCTGACTTTAATTAAAGCTGTCAAACAATTCTTGTGTCACCCTCCAACATGCATATGCATAAACGTATTCATTTTCACACCCACATCCATCTCACTCCGTCTCTCACTCATCAACTCAAGTGTGACATTCGCATAATAAATCTCCCTTTATTCATCCCTAACACCACCGGCCATTTGGATTCATTATTCTTCACATGTCCTCCCCCCCTCGCCAACCCACCAACCACCCACCCACCCAGCGCTCCATCGCCGGGGCTGCAGTTGTCAACACGTACGTTAAACCTGTATCGCTGCTCTGGCTACGGGAGAAAGAGATGGAGCGAGAGGTGATGGAGGGAAGAGAGTGAGTAAGGGGGGCCAATAGTTGGTATTAAGTGGGAGGATTTCCAGTTATCAAAAAGCGTGGGCTGTGGGAACAAAGCTGTCACTGAAGACGCTAAGCTTCAGATCCCGGATTGCTTGTCAACTAGAACAAGGTGCAGCTAATCTGCAGTCTACCTGCATGCACCACATACTGTATACGTTGGGGCTGCCACAGTTCAGCCTTCCTAATGAGGATTAGGCAATTTATGTCCGTACTTTTGTACTCTTGTACTGTGTGGTTGTACTGCCTGCTTACACTTAATGCAAGAATGTCTCAATTCTGTGTCATTCTGTCAGGGTTGTGCTTCTGTGTTTCATTTCACTTTGCTTTTATACTGCACTGATAATTGCATGGTACACAATCATTATTATATTTTATTTAGTTATTTAATTTTTCTATTCTATTACATTCTAAACCATTATCTAGGATTAAGAAAACTGGTATATAATAAATTCTAGTCTATGTATTCATCTGTAATAAAAGTCGACTAAAAGATATTGCCTGCATCTTTGTAGAATACACTATTCACAGTTATCTTAATGACATTTCAGAGCTCACTTTGCAGCCCATCCTATATCTCATAATAGCATATACCTAAAAAAGGCATACTGTATGTGTCAGCACAGGTACAGTTTGTGTACAGTAGCCGTAAAGTGTCGTCAAATTGCTTCACATACGACTGTAATTACTATAATCAGAAAGCAATCAACAGCTCCGCGGCGCTCATGTGCCTCTCCTTATGTTTTTGTGTCTCAATGATTACATTCAACCATGTGGCGTAACATCCTCTGGCTTGATTTCGAGAGCAACGTCAAACTTTGTTGAACGATGCTTCATTTGCAAATCAACAGTGACACAAATCCCAGCCCGACCGCTTGCTGTCCTCCAGTGTGTAATGTAATTTATCTGGATTATGATTATGAATAAAACAAACCTTATCGGACTGCAAATCCTCGAAACGGTTGTGTACGTTTGCTTTGCAGATTGCAGAGTAAAAACATCAGAAGCGATACGGGCTTAGCATGTGGTTAAAGCTAAAATATCTGATACTGGAGACTGAGCACTGAGTATTAATGTCTTAAGAATGACGATTATGCTTTGCGTCAGTTTATTGATTTGACTTTGCACATACATTTCACCAGTACATGCATTAATGATATACTATTTGGACACTATACTCACCGACACTGTATATTAAAAAATGTGTAAAATGTGCCATTTCTTTTGAAGCTAATAGTCCACTATAACTCCTACCATAACTACATTTTAACACTGTAAAAATATAAATAGCATCTCTCCTTCAAACATATATCTTTGATGTCAACATGTTCAAATAGCATGCAAGAGATATAAACACCATCTGGCCTAAATCTGGTTACTTATGTCTCCCTGGGTTTGAAAGTCAGCCTGAAACAGGACGTCCAGCCAGCTGTTACTCTGACAACACCATCTGAGTGAAGAGTGGTTGCGCAGTGCCAGAGGAAAATGGGCACAGAATTGGCAGCGACAGGCCAGGACAAACTCCAAAAATGGCATCGTCGTCAGCCACGTCAGCCGCAGCCCATCTAGCTGAACCGTTAAAGGGACACCGTGTCCGCGGCTGTTTTTATCCACTTGACCTCTGATTTCTGACCCTTAACACGGAGCAAAAATGACTCACCACCACTCTGAAAGCAGAACACACCACCAACACAAAGGGCAACAACAAACTGGATTCTTCTCCATCAAGAGCGCACAACAATATGGTGCCGGACTGTGACGACTGCAGCTGGAACAGCTCGGTTATTTTCCTAAAAGGACGTGCATTTGCAGTATGGATACTAATACTCACTATTCAGTCAAATTGTTTTATGTTTTAAAGACTAAGTACTTGCTAAACTGTCAACCAGTCAGCTTCAGTTAAAGTTTGCATCCAGTGCTAATGATCAGACGTTAAGGACAGCCTAACCTTACAGAGCCCGCAGGCTGACAGTCGACTTATGTCTCCTCTCATCTCGTTTTCTACTACTATTTTCTTTATCCTCATTAGGGTCGCGGGGTTGCTGGAGTCTATCCCAGCTGTCATCGGGGTACACCCTGGACAGGTCGCCAGTCGATCGCACGGCCAACACATAGACAAACAACCATTCACACTCACACCTAGGGTCAATTTAGAGTCACCAATTAGCCTGAGGAGCATGTCTTTGGAGGTGGGAGGAAACCAGAGTACCTGGAGAAAACCCACGCGGACACAGGGAGAACATGCAAACTCCACCCAGAAAGGCCTTAGCTGGACGCAAACCTTCTCACTGGGAGACATCAGTGCTAACCACCTAACTGCTGTGCGGGCCCGGCTTGTTATGTAATGTCTGAAAATGAATCAAAATGATTGCATCTAGGTCATGAGAAACTCCAATATTAACAGCTTTCAAATGGCGATGCTTTCACAGACGCTGCCGTCTCTTGGTAGTAGTTCCATTAAGATGTCAAATGAACTTATACTGTCTGACTACATTACCCACAGGGTTGTTAGTTTAACTGTCCACAAACGCATACACATGAGTTTAGATGCAGACGACCACTCCGGGCTCAACCATCTGTGGAGTTCTTTTAACGTTTACTTATAAAGACAAGGGAAATGCATGATATAATGTCAGATATGTCATGCTGCCATGTGCCTTTGCACTGATCCCAATCATAATCTATTTTGAGCTCTGTGGGTAAGATGTTCAACATTTCCGAATTAAAAATATGATTTATGAAAGAAAACCTGACAACTGACCCAGAGAGGTACCATTACAAGCGGTAAAATTAGGAGCCTGCCTTTGTAGGTATCTGCCAAAGACTAAACGTAACGACACGATCAATTTGAGAACGATTGTATATCATCATAAGAGGCTTGACTGCTTCAGACCAATATATTATATTACCTAAACTTACACTCTCCTGTTCTTAGTACTGAGTGTAATCCATGACAAAAAGATACTACTGTGCATATTTAGTTTAAAGAGCAACAAAACAATTGAGTAAGGAATATGGATAGGCACTAAAAGCTACAAGGAACAAATCTCTCACATCTTGAAATCTGTGCTTCCTCCTCTCCTCTCTTCTCTCCCTCTCTTCTCTCCCTCCCTTCTCTCCCTCCCTCCCTCCGTAGAGCATCACGTGACCTGCCGTAGCAGAAACCTCCTGAATTATTGAAGCAGACAAGACATATCTCAAACCCGCACATACTCACACACACACATAAACAGTAACGGTGTCCGTGCCCTCTGGGGAAAAATGAGATAATGACCAATTCAATCTGACATGGTTTTAGATACCATAAACATCCCGGTGTGAGGAGGTGAGTAACAGAGAGAGGTGGAGGTAGAGGAGAGCTACTGACACTGATCGAAACGACTGGGACTGGGGAGGTGTGAGAAGGGGTAACAGGCTGCCCGCAATTTATTTCACACGGTAGTGGTCAGGGCCGAGAGGACTGCTTTCAAATACGTTATCTCAGCAAGTTGGCCCGCTTCCAAGATAAAATCCACTGCGTTACATAAGTGATTAGACAGCCACCAAAGCACAATACGTAGCCAAACTATTTATTCCCAAAGACTGATGTGTAATTTTAATGGTGTTCCTATGATTATCTGCTCGAGCTATCACGATGGGCGAATCGACGACTGCGTTCATCATCTCAGTAACAACCACTGTGATTACACGGAGCAAACTGAGGCAGGCGCACACAACCAATCAACTGGTTCATAAAGATACAAGATCTCAAGATAAACTTCATTACACAATGGTGGAAAAAGGGAAGTCTGGCAGAAACATATTGCAATACTGAAAAAGTGATTATTGTGAATTAGAAATGTAATTAAACACAGCACAAAAACACAATACTTTCTTTTGTCTTGAGCTCATATTCCAGCTGATTAGCATTTGCCTCTTACCAGTACATAGCACATCCACATTTTTAATTATAGTGTCATTAGAAACCCCTCCAGGGCCGTACATGGTCAGTCCACCTCTGCGGACAAATGTCACGAAGCTGCACTGTCATGAAGTGGTCCTGGTCACCAGAGGCCACATCAAACCAACTTTAGTGTGATTATTGATCTTGACTTAATGTCCTAGCTAGCAGAGAGCTGCCGCCACCCTCCAGAGGACAAGCAGTTACAGAAAGTGAATGAATGAATAGTTGACAGCTGCGGCTGAGTGCAAAACTGCTTGACACCTACATAGTAGTTTGAATGGAATACTGATATTTATCTTCCCCTCAAGATGAATTATAGTTTGATCACTCAACCTGCCGTCAGCTCATCATGTAATTTAAAATCTGACTTGGTACCACAAAGCGCCTGTACAGAAGCACAGGACTGCTTGCAAAGTTAGAATGATGTAAGTATTTTATTGGAAACGTAGGACAAGGACAGACACAAAGCTGAAGTAAGAAAAGGCGTTCACATGCTTGTCTGGGCTGTTTCAATGTGCTTCAAGTCCAACTATAGCTCACAGGAACCCAAAATTATCCCTCGAAATTATCTACATCGAAAAATCTCAGTCTAAGGAGACAAAAGAACAATCGCCCTCTCTCAGCTTAGATCTGTCCCTTAAAAAGAACAGGTTGTCCCCACTATAACCATCATCTTTATTGCTGTACAAAAGAAATCATGTATTCAATTTCAGATGTCTGTTAGGTTCAGAGTCATAATCCAAATGTTTAAAGGGAGAAAAGCAATGGATCAAAGAGCAGGGAGCAGGCAACCCCTCCCCCACCCCCCACCCCTCCACCACCACCACCACCACCACCAAGCCCTCACATTCTCAACACAACAATGCAATCGCTGTGCCAACAGTGACTTCCCGGTTGGCAGAGCCACAAGCAGCCAAATAAGGCTGCTACGGCTAATCTCCATTCATAGACTCAACTTATTACGAGGACACAAATCAAACACTGACATATGGGGAGATGTAGAGGAAGCCAAACCCTAAGGAAAAGTCTTCTGATCGCACACTAGAACCGCTGCACAGTGGGGGATGACAGCTTTGTTGATGGCAGCGGGAAGAGAAATGCTGCATGCACACACAGAGCCACTATATACGCGCTATATATATGTTTACTTTGCAGACACGATGAGAAAACTGAGCTAATGCATCATTTGGAGTTTTAGATGAACGAACGCACGCACACATGGCACGTGCAGACTGATATCTCCCCCCATCAAAACCAGATGCTAAGGAGCGAGTGAAAATCCAGTGGTATTGGCGTAATTTGACAGAAAGATGGCCGCCTGTCTTTAGTGCAACGTACATTTCTGAGATTGTTGGCAGACGTCCATAAAAATGAAATATGGTCTAAACGTAAGAAGGATAGCTTGAAGGCATGGGGATAACTACTGCATGCAGAGTTATGGAATCCTTAAACGCCAATGTAGGATATAGACCGGATCTGTTTTAGTTGAAAACGATGAAATGATTAGATGAATAATAAATTGGATGACTGACAGAAAATCAGTCCTCAAGAATCCTGTCTCTACTGACGTGGACTGGCAGCTTTTCTCAGTTTAGTTTAGGGGTCAGCTGATTAGCATCCCCTGTAGCCGCTCTGGTGACTCTGGTCATTGCTTCTATTTCTGCTCAAAGCGCAGCATCACTGGAACGGTTACACGTTAAATCAAAGTTGTGTGAGAGATGCTAGAAACAGGAACGCAGAGAAGCGTTGCTGCGATAGATTTTTATAAACTGAAAGCTAATTGCACTGCAGTGGATGCAGATGTTGCTAAAATAGCCTCGAATGTGAATATAATTTCAGGAAACTGCATGAATATTGATGTTATTTTAACAGCGATAGTACCGAGGAACAGTTGGAAAACACATCAAACTCTTTCACTGGGAACATCAGAGAATCAGCCGGTTTATAGAAGTGAGGATGAATATCGTTTATACATATAAACAATATCCTTTGACAAGCTTGCATGAATGTCTAAGAATTGTCATTGAAGTCCACACTCACAGGAACTACTCCCATTGTGGACCACCTGCGACTAACAGATCAGCGTCACATGTCGTGCTTTTACATACAGCACTAGGACAGATAAAGAGTCAATATTACTGAGTACCAACCTGCAACACTTAATTTCATCTATTACAGCGGTTAAAAAAGTTTTCAGAGCTCAACGCAACAGATCCGAACACAGAACTAGTGGAATTTCAGGTATTTTCTCCGGGTTTCTCTTTCTTGGTAAATCTTTAGACAAAACCGGCAAATCAGGCATGCCTTCTAAAGAGTCAGCGGCTTAGCAGGAAAGCTTCATCTCGGTGCCAAATAACCCGACAGGAAGACAATCCCCACAGTGAAAGAATGGAGTCTGGACGGGCTTTCCATGACAAAGCCGCCTGAAATGCGCACACGCGTGTTGTATTGACGAAGGATTCCACATTTCTCCCATCCTCCCGTCCTGTGTCTGTCCATCTGCCGGCCCACACTGTTCACAACTTCACATTAAACCTCCTCCTCTTCCTCTTCCTCTCCTACCATCTCATTTCCGGCCAGATTTAGTGGCAATCCTTCAGCTCCCCTGCTTTGTTCCTCCCGTTGTTCACGTCCTCCACACTCACGCGCACCTTATAACCCAATAACGCCGGCCATAAGGGACAGTGACCTTTGTCTCGCCTGCGACTGAATCGTCCTCTATTGGCTTTGTGTAATTGTGTGCCTTTGTGTCTTTCCGCCCGTACACACTTATTGATTACACTGAGGCTCCAATCAGGGTTACCCTGCCCTGTAAATTTAATGGTCGATCCGCCAGGAGCTTCAGGGTGGATGGGAACTTTTGAGCGTGTGTCAGTTCACATGTGCAGACATGGACAACTAGACGGCTCATCGGGCCTTCTGTTTGGAGATTACGATCAGAATTTCCTCATTTGAAATCAATAGTTCATTGAGAAATAAGGAGAGAGAAGGAGAGCATAGATAAAGACGTGGATGAAAGGAGAATGAGACGACGAGGCACCGTTTCATCAGGAATTAGTGGAATGTAAAACGAGAGCGGGGAAAGCTGAGAAAGAGAGGAGACGATAAAACGTGCGAGAGGGTTCAGAGGCGGCTGAGGAGGAAGAGAAACAGGGAACAGATAAGAAAGAATCTCAGGTGTTCGGCCAAGTCTTCGTTTAGATGGTGGAAATACTGTGTTTCTGCTGGGGCGTAGTCCCTCTGTGGGTTTACGTGTGCATGTGAGGGATGGTGAAGGTGACTCCCAGGGTTCATCTTTTCTAAGCTGCCTGTCTAAACTGCTCCCGCCCCTCCCCCTGAGCCGCGCAAACCGGCCAATCACAACGCATACATGGGCACCGGGGCGCAAACACACATACGTAGAAGACCAACATTTAATAAGGATGTAGAGAGGCGGTCCCAGGTGTGAATGCGTTCACTGAGAGGCAGAGTGGTGCTGAAAAGAAAACGCGTGCTCAGCAATAGCCTTTCCTCTGTAAAATGAAAAAAAAAAAAAAGGGAGGAGACACGTTAAACAAGCTCCCAGACTAACCGAATAGCGGTTCCACTGCAGAACTGAGCACTTTCTTCCACATCCACACAAACACGCACAGCCCCTTTATTTTGATATAGAAACACAGCCGTGGGGTTTGACTGGCAGCCACGCGGAGACCAGCGTCTCAGAAAAGCGAAGCCGGCTAATAGGCGATGACAATATTTAAATCCCGCCGCCAGAGTGAGCCGAGACAGGCTGAGCTAATGCTCACTGCTCAGCACGGACAGTTACAGTGCAACCGCACAACAACACGCGCAGCATTTCCTTTTAAACCAGATTCGCATCATCTGGTGATAAAAAGCAAGCATCCAGGGCGTCTCAGTAATGCGATTAAGAGCATTTCTGTATACCCGGACAGCACTTTTGACTCAGAAAGGAAGGAAGGTAGTAGAATGGGGACAAGGACAGGCGACTAAATCCGCTTTTAGGAGAAACAATAGGCTCAGTAGAGTGAAAACTAATTTTCCCTATCTGATAATAGTTAAGCTGCCAGAGTGGAAATACTGATCAGTACCGAACACACATTTCACACTGATCAAATTTATGTTGGTGCTTTAAACTCCCCCCAAAACTAACTGCAGAGGTGACCTCAGTGTAGACTACGCTGATAGTTTCTTGCACAACACAAATTAACCTACAATGGACTTGCTAAGGGCTCCGTGAGAACGGCAGAGGCAGCCCAAACCGGCCAGCTCAGTGAGCTATGCACCAAGTAAAAAAAAACACTTGATACGCAACGACATTTTCAAACTGTATCCATCCAAACTGTAATATAGTTATTAAACGGTGAAGTGATTAGCTACATAATTTAAAATAAGTAAAATACCACATTGAGGAAAGCAAAGTCACACTGATCTAAATTTCTGTCTTGAGGGCAGCTGAAGCGCGTGGGCATCGGCGCCTTCCCTTTAGTATAAAATCCGTCTAAATATGTTTTGATGCTCCGTGGCTCAAACTGTGGCGCTTGATTGGATAGTGATATATTCCATTGTCGCTGCTGCTAGGTCTACCGTTGCTCCAGCTGCGCCTCTCATAGTCACTTTTATCCGGACCAGAACACTTGGACATGGCCAACAATATAAGGCAGCTGGAGACCTACTACAAAGATGAGCCTGCCTGTAACAGAAACACGGTGGGAATCAGCACCGCATACAAATCAGTGCGCATTCTCTGAAGCCATAATTCATTTGCATAAAACTTCAGGAAAGTTAAAAATTTGATTGTAACCTTAGGAAAACTGGAATTATTTTGGTGCAAAGAACAAGAAGAAGTGATTTGCCAAAAGAGCAACAAAGCCGGCGAGGCAAATTTACAGATTAAGAAACAATTTACTTGGTCAAGAACATTTACTTATCCTCTTAAAAGATGAATTATGTCTCCAGAGCATACGTAATACAGCATGGGAGGAGTAAATAACACACTGTGGTTATGTTACACACAAATTAGGTCTGCAAGCAAGTCTGAAATCCATGAGTATGCTTTTTGTGTCTACAAACAAAATGAAATATTTGCATGAAGTATACAAATGCACTGACATTGCTTTAATTGGGGAGAAAACGTGGACTTAATAACCGCTTTCTTGTTCGCGGCGTTACATTTATCTCGCTACGCATTCCAGTTACGGTCCTGAGCAATGCGGTGAGGCGCAGGAATAAATCAAATCCCATCTTCTTTCTGTTTTTCAAGATAAGCTGGCACCTGAACTTTGGCTATTCAACTATTGCACCAAGTCCTCTGCCTAGAAATGGACCCTCATGCATTATGCAGCGGGTGGAAAGAGGCTCATCAACAGCGATGCAGAGTGAAACATGGCAGGCAGAGGAGAACAGTGGAGAGGAGGAGTCAGCGGCGAGGGCAGGGGAGGAGGAGGGGGGTGGAGAGGGGGAGGCGGAGAGGGGCTATGGTTGAGGAAGCACGGGGTCATTCGCTGCTCCGCAGACAGAGACCGAAAATGAGAGACAGCAAGTAGAGTGGAAGAAAACACTGGAGTTCATGACTCGATGTGAACCGAGGAAAGGGCGGCGATTTGATTGAGTGACAGGGAGACGTGAGGTTCTGTTATGAACCGGCGCCGTGCCTCGCATGTTCATGATGTGAAGGGATAATAAAGAATTCCAGCGCAACGGAGCTCCAGTAGGTTCCAGTGAGTCTGGCAATTAAACAAGTCGGGCACGTTTTACGTTCCGACAATGAAGCAATAGACCAGACTTCCACCGCCATCTGCTCCACTGCTACATGCTCGTCTTCCAAGTCCCATCCTGTGGAGCATAATCATCTACTTGGCCACTGGAGTAATGATGACGGCGCTTTCGGTTCCCTGCGTTTTTTTTTTCTTTTTTCTGAGCACAGTATTTCTCTGTGAGATTCCCAATTAGTGCGCGTCACGCTCCGTGAGTCATTCAGTCAGTATCGGCGTTGAGGCACGTCATCGTTAGATGGGATCCCCGGCCAGCGCCGCTCTCAGGTTCCGGAAACGTAGAGAACATTTTTAAATTTTAAATATGTTTTGGCCTTCCCAGTGTAAAAAAAAGAAAAAAGGAAGAGTTGATTGGAAAGTGAGCTGTATACTGATTAACTGGGTAGCAAGCGGGGGTCACAGAAACACTGTAAGGTTGGATAACCGATCGTCAAGGAAACATCATCATATAGAACAATTTCTTAGAATCACCATTTGTGACGGATGATCTAATGAATCTACTACAAATTCCGTCAGGGAAACCCCGGGTAGTCATGGTGTCTTTGGAGCATGTTGTGAATTCGACTCATAAAGCAGGCTTTCTTCAACTAGTAACATCACAAAAGAATTATTTTGCAGTCTGAAATGTGCTCCTATAGAACGTAGCCTGGGAGGAGGAGGGAAGAGGACACAGCGGGACAAATGACAGCTGGTGTTACAGGAGACAAATTACAACCAACATTTTTTTTTTCTCTATTTGATAGGTCAGACAACACACACACACACACACACAGCAACACTACAGCAGCTCACACATTTAGTTGGCAGCGTTGCTTGAAATATTGCACATATTGTAAATGTCACAGCCCTTTCCCCCTAACTATTGCTCCTCCTCTGCTTTCCGTTGCCTCCCTCTTTCCCCTCTCCTCCTCCGCCCGCCAACCGACAGTTCCCTGTTAATGAGTTTCATTTGCACTGGAGACCACAGAGGGGATAAAGAGTGGGCAGCGCGCACACACACACACACATATACGCTGCAGGTAGTAGCACTCTAGCTGAGCATGCACTGTCTCTCATGCTGCAGCTCTAGCATGGCAGGAGGGAGGCTGGCTCTAATAAGGCCGGAGCTGCTTCTCTGTCTGCCGAAATCTCTGGAGAGCACGTTAGCAGGCAGCGCAGGGCATCATGATGTTAAGAGTACGGGATCAAACGGAAGAGCAGTGGTACGTGGCGCCGTCTCAATCGGCCCCACTGTTGCCGGAGAGTGTGTCAAAATTGCTCTTCGATTGAGGCCGGGCCGAGGGCTTGGAGGAAAACTTTGTCGCTCGAAATAAAGCGCGCGGCCTCGTCCTAATTCTTCGACAAAACAACACAGCATGCATAAACGTTCCTGGGTGTTCAGATTTGGTCTCGGTTTGTAAATTATTTAAGAAAGCTTAAGAGGTATCCCGACTCGTTTAAGGAATCCCTCGGCAGATGTTTGAGTCGGCGGTAAAGACGTGTTTTCGGGCTCCTGAATGCTGAGCTGGTAAGAGGTGAGGGCGCATCCCAAAGAGAGTACAAACACAGCAGCGTGGAGATGAAGTCATTACACGGCAGACGCGTTTTTGAATCTTCTAGCCGCTTTCGTTTCCAATTAACTGCCTTTAATGCGGTTAAACTGCAAGGCGACATCACATACGTTCAGTTCCAGACGTTCATTGAAGCTGTGGCTAAAAACCAAGGCTGATATTTTTGCTGCATTCTTTCATGAATTGACTCAATCCTGGTGTTTTACAAACTGCGCCTAATTTCCCATTAATGGGGACACAATTCTATGGAACCCGTTTAACCGGCGATCACAAAATGGCCTCTATTAAAAGCGGCAGTTCCCTGAAAGTGCTTGTTTTTCCCCATTGACGACGTTAAGAATCTCCAAAGAAGCAGACGTGTTTGTTTCTGTTCTGCTTCTTTTAGCCTCTGCAGTAACGTTCTTTTTAGTGCTGGAGTCTATTAGCACGTGGAGTCTTGCGAATTACAATTGGAGCTCGTTTAATGTCATTCTCCTGCGATGCTTTCATGAATATTGATGCCAGGTTATTGGAAGAACTAATTTATTTCATCTACATCTATTATTTGACTGCAAGTAGACATCCCAGTCAACATAGTCACTGCCAGCCCGGATTACTGGCCAGTAACTGCAGTTTGTCCTGCAAAGTTAGTCAGTGAAAATATAACCTATGACCTGTGAATAAAGACAATTTCCCCTTTATTTCAGTGCAAAAAAAACCCACATACATTTTTAAAATGTATACATTTAATAAACTATCCTTTTTCAAAACAATGCATGAAAGAAAACAGATTTTTAAGGAAAAGGTGCAATTTCATCAGATTGTTTCCTACTATTTAGTTCTGGGTGTTGTGTTCTGTCTACCACTCTTACTAAAAGAAATAGTTCCTTTAATTGAAGGGTTGCAGCCTTTCAAAAGTCTTTCCAACTTCATGCCAGGGGCCAGATTAGAGCCTCTGACACCCCCGGCCTAGAGCAACATTTCAGATTTTGATCCAGACGCCGTCTGTATTTCCTCTGCTGTAGCGATTTCAGTAAAAGTCACAGTTGATCCACGTTTGGGAACTTCTGCTCCAACTCGACACAGCGGACTAGTCCCAAACTAAGGCGATGACGACATGGTTACAAAACAGTGCCACTAATGCCTTCACCCCCTGCAGCGTAGGCCCTGCGTAGACCGGCTGCTGGAGTGTAAACCAAGCTTTACTATGATTTACATCCTCTTCCTGCAAACCAGCACCTCCCACGAGATACCAGAGTAAGACTCCCCCTGAGACTTCTGTTGCGTGTTAGAGGCACCTCTGTCTCTGTAGGAACTCTACCCATAATGCTGTCAGTAATTTATAGTAACAATCTGAACGTGTAGCGTGGAAAGAATAAAGACTACCGGTGTAATGCATCATTAGATCACATTGCAGAAACAGTGTGGTTATAGAGTTCACACTTATTGCTGGGCCGATTCAAAAGAGTTTGGTGCCAGTTGATAATTCAAACCCAAGAAGATGGAAAAATAAGGCTCATTATCTTTTAAGTGAATGCTTAAAAAAACTGCAACTCAGTATGTTTGTACAGACTTCAGGACTTGTTCAGCTGGACTACTGTCGCCTGTAGAGCACACACAGCCGCTTCTGACAAAACGACATCACCTAGCTAACACCTGATATCCTCACACATCTCAGTGATTCCCGACAGCCGCTCTAAAACGACGCACTTCTGAACTAAAAACTGACCCCTGGTGTCAGACACAAAACATAAAAGCTCAGATTCAAAAATCACATTATAAACGGTAAATGCTTTGTGCTGTGAACGCAATCACAGTCGAAGAAATAATAAAAGCGCATTCTGAGCCTAATGGAAACCGATAAATTCTTGGTGATAAAAGTTGTGTATGGCCACTTAAAAAGGTGGGGGTGGGGGCAGCCACAAAGTGTAAACATTCAGCGTTCAACATTAAAACCAGCGATATATATAAATAGAGGGAGATTTCTTTTCCTATCATGTGCAGAAGTGATGTTTGTTCATGATTCTGATTGGCTTTCTGAGACAGGGTTTGAGCCTGCTGAGTTTCTACAAGGTGGATTATGCCTGCTGGCAAGCGCTCAAGTACTCACAGGGTGTATCAAGGGCGTAGTGCACCCCCCACCCCCCTCTCCTTCTTCCACAAACACATCTGCAACTGTACACAGATTCACACGCAGAATATATAAAACACACACACAGACACACACAGCTAATTATATTGGCCCTTCTGGCTGAACGTTGTGATTCTCAGTGCAACTCACATCTCTGAATCTGTTCCAGGTTCTGTCCTTGTTGTACTGAGCCACAGTGCCCAGCCATTTCTCGTTACTGTTACCGGAGACCGCCGTTTCTCCGCTCAGCAATAGAGCCACGACAGGTAGCAGAAAGAAGAACATCTCCTGAGAGCAAAGGCAGAGAGAGGGAGAGAGAATGGGGGAGAGATTACATAGAAGAATAGGACGGAGGCAGTTTCCGAGAGAGGAAACCGATCCAGAGGAGGAGGAGGAGGAGGGGGGAGGATGCTGTAAAGTGTATGAAGAGCGGGACGAAGTGAGCCACGCCACTTTACAGAACACAGAACTCTCGGGCTGTGACGCCACACACGGGTCAGAATGTCACAGTGGAGCGCGGGGCAGCAAAATAAAAGCGAACCGCTGCGTATGGCGGCGCAGGGTGATCATTTCATCAAACTGCTGATCCTCCTCCTAATCGGATTATAAACATTGGAGAGTTGTCACCGCGGCAGATGGGGCACAGCGAAACGATTAGCTCAGGAGCTTCCCCTCCGCCAATTTAAAAAGCAATTAGCGGCGTCAACACAATTGCCGCCCCCACGGAGCTTTGTCTGGGCTTTGCTCCGCTTTCTCCTCTATCCCGGCAGCAGCAGCAGCAGCAGCAGCAACAACACGAAAGTGACAAATGTACTTTAATTTACATATGTATATATATTTATACATTTGCAAATGCAGCCAACGGCCGGTAACGGCGCATCACCTACCTGGGATAGTTTGCTCGTATCCAAATGTGATTCCCGGGGATAAAATAAGTCCACGGCCCCGGGCACTCCGGTAGCACCCGACAGCTCGCAGGGTTGACGGTAAAAAAGGAGCAGCAGGACGAGCGGACCGGGAGCTTTCTCCTCCTCCTCCTCCTCCTCCTCCTCCTCAGTCACCAGACACCGCCTCCTCTCTCTCTCTCTCTCTCTCTCTCTCTCTCTCTCTCTATAACCGTGTCATTGATTTTCAGCTGGGGATTTTTTTTTTTTATGTTCACACCAGAGCGCATGCATGGAGGATTTGGAGAGACATATCAAAGCGCTGCTGTGCGGTTCCGGGTGTACAAACACAAATTTTATTTTAGCCACGCTCGTCTTGCGTGGAATCCTAAGTCGTGTCCACCGCTGTAAATACAATTAAGTTAGAGAAACCGCGAAATCGGCCTAGTGTTGGCGCGTCCCTTCAGCCGCCGCGGCTGGCGGTGGCGCGTCTCAGCACCACGGACAGAGGCAGACTCTCTGTTTCTGTAATGAAAGTGAAACAGTTCGTAAATAGGCCACATAACTGGGGCGTTCATTTGTGAGGAATATAACGATATCTGCTCTTAAATATTTAATCCATCGACTCTCTGCATTCACTCACTGTTTTTTTTTTTTTTTGTACACTTTGGTGACACCCTTGTTTCTCTTTTTCTTTGTCGTTAATAGTTTGTATGGATGAGAGCGCGCCGCAGCGAGTGCTTTATTGGTGGCTGCTTGGATGCCTGCGTTGAGTAAAAGCAGTGGAAACAGTGTTTTATTGACAGGTTGTGGCACAGGGGGAAGGGAGCTTTATTGAGCGGGCGAAACCCCAAAATTTCATCTGCACTCGTTGTTTCATATTTGCTAGTGTTTTCGGTTCAGTTCAAATGCGGTAAGCAGGTGGACGTAGCAGAGCTCCGTGGCCTATTTTACTCACCGTATTTATTTGATTCACACCGAGCAGACTGGAAACCTGCTCTGTTTTAGGTAAACAAAAAAGCAGACATGTATGTGTTATATTGAGCTCTGCTTTCCCTTTTCAGCTGCAGTCACAGTCAATGCTACAATATGTTATTTGGTGAACATCCAGCTGTCTCAGGCAATGAATCCTTACAGAGCCAAATATCACAAATCATTGTTAATACTGCTCTATGTGGCTATTGTTAAAATAGTGTAATAATAATAATAGTCACAGCGGCACTTTGAAGTCAGATGAGGAAGGCGTAGCACTGCGTTACATAGGCGAACAGTAGGACCTTCCTCTATCAAAAAGCACAGGTTCTCAAAGCATGTATGCACTGCTACCTTGAGTACTTTGTGACTGGCTGAAATGGCCTCCAAAAATTAGATGTATTTACTGCATGTAGCTTAAATGGTACCCTGACATTCACTGTAAATTTAGCCAGAAAGAACATCAAGAACTTATTCGGGTTTTTCCATCACTGCCCAGAGAAACTTTATGATGTGCACTTCACCAATAAAGATAAGTTTGCTCAGTTCAGTTGACCATTTCAATAAAAATTTAATGTTTTTTTTATTTATTTATTTTTTTTACTAATGTACCTAAAACACTAATGTTGGTGACTGGTAGAGGCTGAACGACTTCCGATTTTTTGAAGTTGACAAACGTGGTGAAAGTCGAGTCGACGTCGGCAAAATCACCGATAAAAAACACAGTATAAAGTATCGCTTTGCAACAATGAAATCTATATTTTGGCCTGAATACACATTGCAGTGTCTCACACATAAAAAAAAGTATTTTCTGCAACTTTATTGAAGTTTGAATACGGACAGATGTTGGCTCTAGCCCACGCCAGCACCATAAACACCATCAGCCTGATGTGCCTCTTGTTCGGCAAAAAACAAAACATAAAACAATGTCAACTAGACTGTCGCTGAGAGGATTTGGACTGTTCCTCTGCTAGCAGTAGTGGATGCCTTTGCGTTGCAGTAGTGTTTTTGTTGTATTTTAGTACTGACTTACATACGTCATGATGGAATGGGTTTCATCTTTAGTGAAGTATTTCCACGCATTAGATTATAGAGGTGGGACCAGTTCATTGTTTCACAAGTCACAAGTAAGTCTCATGTCTTTGCTCTCAAGTCCCAAGTCCTCCAGTACGAGAGTTCAGAGTTCAAGTCCTTTAGTGTCTTTTACACACAGTCTTCTTTAACAACAGAGTAATAATATTTAGACGGAGAATGTATGCTGTTAAACCTGTATTTATTTATCAAAACCTTTTTTGCAAGAACATACTCCAGATACATTTGAAAAAAAAAAAGTGCTAACATTGCATTTCCATTGCATATTGCACTATAATAAAGAACAAATTGGCCAAATGTCTGTCGGTCATTTGTGCACGATGTAGGGACGTAGTATGACGCCACTGTGGCTGAAAACTCGCTCCACTGGAGCCCTGGAGGCAGACACTGCCAGGGCTCTGATGGCTGCTCTTCATGTCTAATGCCCAGAACCAAAAGGCGTTCAGTCCCTCGGCCATGTCAAGGCAGTGACTTAGCTGCTGCTTCTACCTCTTCTGGTATGCAGCAAACATCATTCCTCCTTCTCTCAGGTCCTCTTGCTCTTCTTCATCAACAAGAGGCACAGGTTGCTCAGTCTCTGCAGCATCGTGCAGGATCAATTCTGGCACAACACAGAACAACAGCAGCAGAAACAAAAGAAACTTTTTACCATTGGTTTGATGATGCAGTATTAGACTGAAGAAAATAATCATTGTTGCAGTCAATTAGACCAGATTATGAGGAAAAACAAGTTACATTACAATAAATAATATTTGTCTTTACCTCGTTGTGCCACCTCCACCTTGATACCTTCACGTGTGGCTCCACCCACAGCAGAGGAAAGGCTGGATCCAAGGCAGCTGCTTTGAGGATTGGGTCTGAAAGGGGGGCAGCAAATCCATCTTGTGTCCTGGCCATTTTCATGTTGATGAAGATCTCAAGAAATCTTTTGTTCAGGGATCCCTGGAGACTTCAGGAAGCGGACTTCAGCTTCTCAAAGTGGTGATTGAGGGACAAGACGGACGGAACAGCGGCACGGATTGTGATGACTTTCTCCTCTTGTGTTAAATCAGTTGCTTCTCCAAATGGCGTCAAGATGTCCGCCAACTCCTTCAACAAATTCCACTCTTGTGGTGCGAATGACAGCTCCTTACGCCCAGCCTTTTCTAGAACAGCACAGAGCTTCAGATGATCACACTGGAGAACTGCTTTCACTTGCCTCTGTGTTAAGTTCCGTCTTGTGTTTACTGCAGCAGGGATGCCTTTCTGCTCCCCAAATTCAGTTTCAAACACGTCTTTAAATGTCATGCTTGTGTGCAGCAGTGAGCTAACTTTTGATAACTTTGAAACGCGAGGAGACACCACTTTTGCTTCTTTCAAAACATCTCCCGCCACCAGCTGAAGAGTGTGCGCAAAACACTGCAAATTCTGTTTCTTTGCCATAGCAGCATCTACCGTTTGCTGATCGTCCATGGTCCATGATCGTCGAATGCTTTTCACATTGTCACTAATAATGTAGTCTAATTTATCTTTGATGCTGTATTCATCACATATTGCCTTAAACTGGCCACGGATTCTTTTGGCTCTATGTGAGCCCTTGAAGCGTTTGCAGGACAAAATGTCATCATCTTTCATCTTCGGTCAGACCAAATGTCCACAGTGACTGAAACATGTGTTGCTCAGCTGAGGTTCTCTGTTTTTGATGTCGACGTTCTGTGACACCCTGGGCTGCACTTACTGTCAAGTACTTTCAGAAAGTGCTGAAAACCTTTGTTTTTCACAATAGCGTTGCAATCAATAATCAAGTCGGACAGTATTGCACCGGTGATGGCTCTCTGCTGTGGATGACTCGCACTGTAATTCCCTCTACCAGGGGTTTTCAAAGTGTGGAAAGTGCAGTGATCCACTGGGCTCCTCACCTGTCTTCTAGGAGGCGTCTGTGTTGTTATTGGCAGGTGATTATCGACTTCCTGTTTAAAGCGTCACGGTACATCAGTCAAGTCGACTAGTCACAACTAGTATCTAGATTATGTTCTGTAAAATACTGAAACAAATCTTAAATGGTGCAAATCTACGACATACATCACGGCTGGACGAGTGGATGTGTTGCATTGCGCATGAGACCTGGGAAGGGTTTTACCGACCTCTATGCTTTCAGACAGTTGGAAAAAGGTCTTCATCAGGTTCATCATTTTCCCATCTGTTCAAAGAATTCAGTCCAGTCAGTCAGGTTTTTTTTTTTTTTTTTGTTTTGTTTTGTTTCTAAACCCCATCCTCAGGGGGGCACTGGGAGATGAAGTACATGATTTTTTAGGGCAGCTGCAGGGGAGCCAATTTTGAATAATAAAGATCAAAATATAAGAAACAAAACAAAGGGGAGCCAGGAGCATCCCAGCAGTGAGTTTTACATTCAGGCATCCTCCACACGCTGCAACTGCAGACGGCGAAAAAAGAAGGAGAAGAAGAAGAAGAAGGATGTGGGAAAGAAAAACAAGACTGATGAAACAAGATTAAAGTTGCGCGCGCGTAGGTGTGTTGGAGGCAATAAGGGGAAGTGCGTGGAAGATGTTTGAAACTGAGCAGCGGGGTGTGATGGACTGCTCCTTAATGAGCTTTGTGTCAGTGGCTTGTGCGCAAGAACTTCAGTTTCACTCGAGCGACTCCAGAGAAAAGCTCTGTCAGTCTCCCTGAGAATGGACCACGATCATAAACCGTATCCGCCTCTGAGATGATGCTTGCCTGGGCTGTCCCACAGCCCAAGGTGCAAAGTGTTGCAAAATATAGCATTTCTATCACACATCAATCCGCATCTCTGCTCGGTGCTCTTGGGGGCATTCGTAAATCCTATTAGGCATCTGACGTTCCACATAGGATGAAAAGAGAAAACTCGCGGAGCATGAAACACGGCAGCAAATGAGATAAAGAGTGTAAATGCCTGAGCATCTGGCTAGATATTTTTATATATGGTGTACACATCATAATCAGCTCCTCATCAAGGACTTTTAGTGACAGTAAACAGAACATGTTGCTAACATGCCCAGTCTAAAAACAGAACTAATTTAGCATCCAAATAATAATGAGATAATGTTCGGCACGCAAACACATTAAATCAACAAAGATATCTGACTCTTTTAGAAATAACCCCTGAAAGGCTTTGATGTTTGCCTCTGTCATCCGGGCTCCGGTGCATTTATATGTCATCTTTTTCAAAGCGCAGAGATGGGTAGCTTTTGTTGTCATTTCCCTTGGCATCTGTGAAAAGCTGGCTCAGGAAAGTTCTAAATGATCCCAACATATCTTTGTTGAGTTGAAAAAGAAGTTTTAACCTTAGCAACACTACATAACACGCATACAAAAAAAAAAAAAAGGACACAGGCCCTAAAAAAACTGATGAAGCGGTGGACACATTAATACCTTAAAGACTGTCGGAAGGTCCTAATTTTTTCTACAGTGAGGCATCTTTGGAGGGTGCGGTAATCATAAAACCACAACACCCAATTATAGATAAGAGCACAAATTATTTTATATGAAAAAATAACTGCTGTTGCAAGACTACACATTGACATTCAATTCTAGATAGCTGAGCTTCGTTCAACCCCCAACAACGGGGCTATGTTCTTTTTAAGTACGCAATGTATTGTCAGGCAGCTGTGAAGGAAGTTCTTCACCAAAGTTATGGGGTTTGTTATCGCTGACATGCTTTTACGTGATGAAGTATTGGCAATTATTTTGTGTGTCACTGTGCTTTCAGAGTACACAAAAGAGGATTGCGTAGCAGAACAGTGACGTTTAATGAAGTAGGTAAATGTTTCTGGCAGAGGAGCTGTCCATGGTGCTGAATTAAAGTGCCGCTCAACAAGTTTTGAAACTGAGCGACTGGAAGCACATTCAAAACTTGTAGATGACGCTGCAGGCCCTAGAATCAGAGAATGATTGACTGACTTTTGTATGATGAAGCACATTTAAAATATAATATGTATTTTGTGGGTACAATTAATGGAGCAATGCTGTTTCAATGATATATTTAAAATATTGTAGAACACAGCAGTGAAGCGGTCAAGTGGTATTGAACACCATGTTCTCCATATTCTACCATCAGCTGTTAAATAATGGGCTAATGGTCTTCCTGAAAAGGTTTCATCAAATTAATTAGCTATAATTTCTGCCTAATTTCCTACCGAGCCATTTTTTTTTTCTGCTGAACACTGCAGCACTTGGACACAAAGTAGTGTTGCTGATTGATCCAGATCCCAACGTTGACAATTTAGTCAAAAGTGTTTTATTTCGTGGTGAAAACACGCAGAGCAGCTGCCTTCTACAGGTTGAACACTGGCTATTGCACCTGAATTTACCTGTTCGTGGGGGTGGAGGCAGATGAAAGTGCAAAAGCCATCAGAAAAACTTGCTTTATTGAAGACATAAGACATAAAGATAAAACTCTTCAATTTACCTTGAAGCTAATCCTGCTTTTGATTTTGTTCTATCATCCAGCACAACAAACACACTCAAAGGCCTCATAGTAGGAAGTGCTGATTCATTTCTCTTTTTTTGTTACCCTAAATGAATTTTAGTGATATTTTGAGGTTAATTTCCCCAAATAATTGCAGAGTTTCATTTGTAGATAGAACATATCAGTTACTATTACTTGCTATTTGTCATTTATTTCCATGTATTTGTTTTTAGTCTATTTTTCTGTTGAATTATAGTTCAAGATCAAGCAAATCCACTGTCAAAAAGACAAAGTTAACAAAATAAATCACTCAAGTCAATAAATAATAGAATAGAATTAAGATCTCAATATTCTCTCTCAGTATCTCAAGTGTCACTAATTACAGTTTGAAGTGGCAATGAGGCGTTCCTGAATATACTCTGATAAAGGTGTTTAGTGTTAGTCGTTTTTAAAAGTCGTATTTAAAGACCTAGTATTTTATTGGGAATTGCTAGATGAAATCCATCATGTGTTTTGTGCAGACCTTATATCTTGATGTGTGATACAGGGTTAGGTGCAAGAAATGTGGAGTTATGAAGTGTGCAAGGAATCTGTATTGAGTAGGTCAGAGTTTTTGCATCACTACAAGCTAAGGCATCCACGTTTTGAAAATAGAAAACACTGCTATCAGACATTGGACATAAGTCATCTGTAATTGAATCTGAGGCTAATAGTCCAGACTGTGATGAGCAGTCAGACACTGGCATTCCTTCAAATGGTCATTCTCTTTCTGAGGACTTTCAGAAGGTCATAGAGCAGAGATTTGCCGCCGCTCTGCTGAAATTGCAGCATTTGGTCCATGTGCCAAGCACAGCTGTAGATGCTGTGGATGAACTCCATCAGTGGGGAAAATAAGTAGTTCATACACCACCAATTTTGCAAGTCTTTGCACTTACAAAGAATGGAGAGGTCTGTACAAGGCAATTGCCGAGCAGCTTGGTAAGAAGGCAAAAACTGTTGGCGCAATTACATGAAAATGGAATAAATTCAAGATGACTGTCAGTCTCCCTCCGACTTGGGCTCCATGCAAAATCTTTTGGAGTATCAGTGATCATGAGAAAGATAAGGGATCTGCACAGGAGGACCTAGTGGGACCACAGTCTCAAAGGTTACCATTGATAACACACTGCACCGTCATGGATTAAAATCCTGCAGCGCACGCAAGGTCCCTCTGCCCTCACGTTTGCCTATTTGCCATCTGGATGATCCATAGGAGGCATGGGAGTTCAAAATACAACTTTTTGGTATAAACCCCACTCGCTCATTTGAAGGAAGAAAAAGGATGAGTACAATCCCAAGAACACCAGCCCAACCGTGAAGCATGAGGGTGGAAACATCATGCTTTGGGCGTGCTTTTCTGCAAAGTGGACAGGACGACTACACTGTACTGAGGGGAGGATGGATGGGGCCATGTATTGCGAGATTTAGGCCACAACTTCCTTCTCTCAGTAACAGCACTGAAGATGGGTCGTGGCTGGGTCTCCAGCATGACAATGACCCAAAACACACAGCCAGGCGAACTATTTCAAGGTCCTGGAGTGGCCTAGCCCGTCTCCAGACCTGAACCCAAAAGAAAATCCTTGGAGGGAGCTGAAACTCTGTGTTGCCCAATGACAGCCCCAAAACTGACCTTTCTAATTGTAAACAAAGGTTTCTTTACCAAATATTAAATTCTATTATTGAAAAATCATACAGTATGATTTTCTGATAAAGTTTTTTAGATTTTGTCTCTCACAAATGAAGTGCACTAAATAGAGTTTGATAAACAGAACAAAGCAGATCCAAAAAGAAAAAGTGAAATAGTAAATTGAAGTAAAGGTTTGCCCTCTTTTAAAGTAGCATGACATAATCTAGTTCTCTAGCAAGGTAGTGAAGACACAGACAGTTCTGTGACATCGAGGAAGCTAAGGCTTGTAGTGTAGCATTAAGATCATTACCAGTCGCTGGCTTGAAGACTTAGAGCAGAAAGCAGAAAACATTTCTGAGGCTTTAAGGGTGCTGCAATCTAGTCTTGTGTTCAAGATCTCAGACCCCACAGACACAGAGGACGCTGAAAAGGAGGAAAGAGTTCTAAACGAGCAGTGACACAGAGAGGTTATCTTTTTACAGCAGCCGACCGTCGGGGAGGACACCACCACAGAAGGAGAGATGCACTGCAATGCAGCATAGCTCCAGAAACTGCCAGGCCTCCCTCCAGGGTAGCAGTGAAGAGGCAGCACGCAAGGTCACGGAGGTTTCTCAACTTGAGCAGTTAGGAGTTTTTCCCCAGAGAAACAACAGTTCCCCAGGGAGGCACATTTGACACCATTACCTGACCTGGTGCAGAGTAGACTCCTCTTCACCTTCTTTAGTTCTCAGACACATTGAAGAGCAGGTTTCTCCCATCGGGAAGTTTATGGCAGAATACAGTAGATAACTTCTAGTAATTATGGGGTTAGATAAACAACATGTTTGGTTTACTTTGGTTTGGTTGTAAAAGACCAAGCATTTTGATGGGATGCCCTATTGATATGATTGGAATGCTAATTGTGTGAATGCAGCCAATGCAATATTTCTCTTCAACAATTTATTTGGAGTTGCTGCTGCTGCTGCTGTCAGTCACAGTTAAGTTGCGGGGTGTATGAGTTAACATTTCAACTCCATTTTATTTGAGATATCTCCTTTTCTAATTTTTATGGGGGAGCCAAACTGAAAGCACTGACGTCCCCTTGTTCGTGAGAGCTCCTCATCTTGAGATGATGCAGGCCTTTAAAGTGGCAGAAGAAACTTTGCCGCTGACCACTCTGGTAGGCTCGCGGCTGCCTCGGAGTGGGAGGAAATGGATTACCCTTATCAAGATTTTCTCTAAGGAAAGTTGCAGCCGTGAAAGCTAATTACACTACGGCTCCGCGGAGAACAGCTGTAAAACCCACTGATCCCTAACATTTTATTATCTTTCACCTTTACTGACAAGTAATGTGCACAAATTGTTACCCGTAGTTTCATTTTGTGGAACATGCAATGTGCAGCACGTTTTGCCTATTTCAGGAAAAAGAGGCGTGGGCATTATCGCGGATCTAGCGATCATGCGCCGAGACAAACAGAAAAGAATTAAAGGCGCCGAAAGAAAAGGTGGAAGGTTCACAGTGTTTGCACAGAGAGGTGCTTAAATATCCTCCAATCAATCCTCAAAACTCCCCAAATCCTCTAAACCTGTCTCATATTTCTGAATACGACGTATAGCTGCCTCTTTCAGCGCTGAACAAATCAGTCATTCCTTCAAACACTCGACACTGACAAGGGCTGACTGTCAATTAAGAAGACTTTTCTCACTTTCTGTCCATCAATCTGTCTCTGCGTGTCTTCCCTTCATTTTCAAGGTGGAAAAAAAAGGTGAAATTTCAGCCCGCCTAAATGGAACTGTGTTAATATTCCGGAAGGAGTGAAAACAATGTTACAAATATGGCCACAGCTTCAAATCTGAAATGAAACAAAACAAGAGGCAACAATTCTCAGTAATATCAAATATCAGAAGCAGGTGGAGAGGATCGATCTCTCCCATCTCACCAAGACGTGTCTTTGTTTATACAACATACCAAGAAAATAAAAAAAAAAAACATACAGTTGAGACCTCACTTATTTTCCCTGACAAGTGCTATTGCACAAGGATCGTTTTACATCTTTACACACTCTGCAGCAACAAGCAGCGAGCGGAAAACTCAAACTCAGGATGCAGAGGAGAGCGGTTATTGTCAATTCACAGCTGTGACCTTCTGTATGCAAGCTGAAGCACACACAGAAAAACTCAGTCTCCTCTAAAATGTCCTGAGTTTAATGCAGCTAAACTATATCATGTCCAGTAGATACTTTGTTCGTATTAAGAGACACTGCAGTCAGTCTGGGAGTGACAGCAGATTTCCATACAACTGGAACAATCACATCATTTGGTTTGTTTTGTCCCGTTAAATCTGTACCATTAGAAAACAAACCCGTGGGGCGCACACAGTTGTGCGCACAGCCGAGTTATTCTGCGTTCTCATCTCATTTGAGTGCTACGATAATTTTATAGTAGGTGAAATGAGCAGCCCTGGGGGCGACTTAAATGTTTCATACGGTACGTTGTTTAATGGAGCACACCTTTGATGCTGTTGCTGTCCCGTGACGACGTCACAGGCCCTGACTCGGTGACACTGCGCTTTTGAAATATTAAAAGACGAGGTGTCGCAAGAAGGAGCCGCACGTTTATTATAAATGACCAGAAAACGTAAAATTAACAGATGTAGATTAGTTTGTAGGGGAATATCTGGACTTTTTCCTTCTCTTTCTGTCTTTGTCGCGACCCTTCTGTGGCTCCGGTTATTACACTTCATATTCTCACTTTTACTTTACTGCTATTCCCACATTTACTCGAGCTGCTGCTGGTCCACCTTCTCTCTATTCTTTTAAGAGTTTGATCATCCAGACTGCCAACCTCATTCTCGCTCTTCTTTTTTACTTTATTTACCCTCTTTAGCCCTTTCTCTGTCTGTGCCAGGGATTTTCTTTTTTTTTTTCTTTTTTTATTTGCTCCCACAACACAAAATAGTTCTGACTGCAACCTTCCTCTCTCATCTTTCTTTCTTTCTTTTCTTTTCTTTTTTTCAACTTCCCCTATGCTTTTAAACATGTTACAGCCAATGCATCTCTAGTTTATTCTTTTCACTTTTCCATCCTCTGCCTTTGTATTACGCATACTTCCTTGTTTCCTCAGAGTCTCCCCGTATCTGTGTAACCCAAGTGGATTTGAACGAGGCCTGACTCGGCTGCTTGTGCCAGAGGTTCTTTTGTTGGGCAGTGATTCAGAAAGCTGTAAACATTTGCGCACTGAGAGCGGCACAGATTGAAGGATACAACCTTGATAGACAACCCAGCCTGTTGTCTTTTTTATAATTCCATTGCAAGGCAAACAGATATTGAAAACACACACGGCATCAAAGTCTTCGCAAGGGGAGCAGAGAGATTGTTGTTTCGGTACAAGCAGGTAGAAATTCTTTTTCTCCCTTTCAGATGATTTGGAAATTAGCACAGGGATGGGTCTGACTGGAGGTAGAAATGCGAAATGTCTTCAGGAGAACAATATCTCCAACCTGTCATTTAAATTACAAAAGGAAGAGCACGAAGAGAGAGAAGAAATGCATCAAGCGAGGAGTGGAGTCTGGTGGAATCTATGATAAACTATGAATATTCTGTGTGTTAGCCAGATTTAGAGGCTGCGATAAACTTTTCCTGGGGCACCGTCTCAGCTCTCCTATGTTCTCTTATCGCACGCAGAGAAATAACTCTCTGCGCACGTACGAAAAACACGGGGTGTAAAAGCTAATCCCCACCTTCTGCTGCCGCTGCAGCCACCTGTGAAGACGCCTTTTTCTCGCCCGAGTCTCTTTCTGCTCGCAAACACCTAAATCCCAGGTGAGGGGAGAGGAAAGACAATGGGGGGAACAAGAAAAGCATAACAAGTAAAACGCAGCCTGGACTGCCTCGACTTCTAGTAACTTGAAAATAACAGGTGAAAACGACACATTAATGCAATAAATCAAGAGCTAAATCAGTGGGTGTTGTATGTCAGCATGAATATCAACCAAGTACATTTGCTCAAGTAAGCAATTTTAAGGTACTTATTTTGACTATTTCCATTGCATGATACTCTATACTGCTTTGAAAAAATGGGCTTGTAATTGCAGGGCATTTGTTTTTTAGATTGGTATACTTTAATTTAAGTAAATTACCTCCAAACACCACTGATACAAGGTTTGACACTGCAATTATCACCACTTAGAGATAAACTTATGAGCGTAATGGTCTTACTCTCTAATTTCTTACAAGAGTCATAAATCAGCAAATAGAGAATGTAACGGTGGATTTACTGATCAAGTTGCTCTAAAACAGCCTGTAACCAAAGCAAATCGGCCGTTTAAATGGGATTTACATAACAGCATCGGCCACTGTAAAGGCTGAAGTGGTGAGAGTGAAACTGAAAGGTCAACAGCCCCAATCATCAGTCAACAGCCGCCGCGCTCCACGGCGGAGCTGTTTTTTTCGCAAGCTCAAATGAAATAATGATTGGAGACATTAAAGGATCGGCCTTAACGGCATTAAATATCAGCATGGAGACCAAAGAACAGATCGTCTTCTGACAGAGAGGATGCTGCTGCTCTCACGAGGGTGGAAGGAGAATGGGGTCAGCTTATTTCTGTCTCCTGTAACGTCAGGGGACGGTGCAGCAGGAACCTCAGAAGCGTTTGACGAGTTAGTTTGTTTATTTTTATGTCAGGTGAACGAACTCCCGAACATATCACTGGGCAAGGCGTTTTGGGCCTCGTCAAAAGTTTTGGCCACAGATTCAAAGTAGAGTCTGATCTCTTTTCAACCTGTGTCTGATGCTTGATGATTGTGTTCGTCAGGGAGTCAAAGTCACACTCAAATACACAGCAAAGTGACTCTATTACTTGGTATTAAACGAGCATATACACCGATCAGGTAAAACATTATGACCGCCTTCCTTATAGAGTGTAGGTCTCCCTTGGGCCTCCAAAATAGTTGTAACTAATCGGAGAATGGGCATGGACCTTGTGAGGGGGTCCTTTGAGGGTCTTTGGGTCCTATGGGTTGAGGGGAGGTGCATCTGTGGATCAGGCTTGTTCTAGTGCATCCCACTACTTGATCAGTTCAGTGAATTTATAGTCCGGGTCAACACCTTGTGCTGTTTTTTGTGTTTTTTGAGTTGTTCCTAATCAGTAGTTTGTGTGTGTGTCTGTCAGGCTGCATCCTGCTGGGGATGACTGCTGCCATCAAGGAGTTTCAGTGCCTTCAAGTAACATCCACATGAGTGACGGGTCCTAAGATGTCACGGGAATACCCTGTCACAGGATTGGTCAATTATATTTACTTCCCCTTCCAGTGGTTTTGATGTTGTGGCTGATTAATATTTGGGCAGAAGTTGCATCCTGCCTGGAAACGCACTTTGCTCTGCAATGTCAGTTCTTGTCCATTTTGCGCCAGTCTGAGCACAAACCCAACCTGAGCAGACGGCTTGCGTGTGCCCACGCTGAACAGGTCAGGAGAAGCTATTGATCTGCACCGAAGGTCAAATATCAAACTCTCTGTTACGTTATGTTAACTCAGATCTGGGCCGACGTATAACCAACGGTTTTTACAGACACTTCAAAAACGTTGGGGTGACAGCGCAGACAGGCGATGTCCACGTAATTACTCTCTTTAGAGATCGTGACATGCTGCATTGTTCTCAGACAGAAGGACAACACAGCTGGTGTCCTTATGCGGAATAGTATGAGTGAGTGAGTGTGTGTGTGTTTCCCCAGAAGGTTCTCATGTAGCATGTAGATAATGCGATTGAATCTGGGTTTTTAATCGGATAATGCGTGTGCACATGCTCCACAATCACTGTGCCGGAACAAAAACGTCCAAGAAAGTCGCAGAAGAAGAAGAAGAGAAACGGAGCCGCTAGAAGAACCGTCTGAGGGATAGCATGGATCTTACCTGCACCAAAAGAAGCGCGAACGTTACATACGAGATTAAAAAATGTACTTTTATCTGTCTGGTTCTTGTTTGAAATGCCGGTCTGCCGCATGAACGACTCTTGTTTATTGTATCGCGTAATAGGTCAACCGGAAATCGGGCCGTATTAACGTGGTATTAACCCGCTGAAAAGACATGTATCGCCACCTAGTGTGGAGGAGGAGAACAGATTTTCTTGCGCTGCATGTAAACTGGGACAAGGACTGTAGTCAGAAAGTAGATTTTTGAGCATAGCTCGATAAAGCTCTGCAAGTAAACGCACTGAATTGCCTGGTCAGCTGGAAGTTGTCATGTATCAACCACGGCCACAATATATTGCCCAGATTTGAATGTAAATGCCCAAGCTCTACTTTTGCGAATGGGGCGTGTGAAGTGTGTGTCCTCAGTAAAGACCGAAGGCTGCAGTTAACTTTACATCTCCAAATGTGAAAAACATCCGGCTTTAACGGTCATTGACCGTGAATTTGTTACATTTGCATGATGAACAGATACATGCTGTGAGTGTATATGTTTTGGGTTAGGCCATGAAAATTATGACCACTTAGAAAAAAGTCACCGTTGCACATCTACATTTGAAGCCAGCAGGTCATCTTTGAATGTGCTCCTGTGTGTCCAGTGTGATCGGCCGTACGGACAGAGGATCTAGATCTAGAGTGAAGTAGTTGCACCGGGCAATGATGGAAATGAAAGTTGTTGACAGCACATGAACAGTGATAGATGGAGCAAAGTTAACGGAGCGAAAGAGAGAAAGATTGTGAGGTTTGACTGACAAGGACCCCCTGAATGCACGCACACACACACACACACACAAACACAAACACACAATAAAAAAAAATAAAAAATAGGTGCTCTCAGGAAGACGTACTTAATCTGCCTTATATTTGACAGCCTCTACTCTGCCCTGACAGGCCTGGCATTCCTGTACACTATAACCTTTATTTACAGTAGACGTGCAGCCAAAGGAGAAGGAGCAGAGAGGGCTAAAGAGGCTAAAGAGGGAGGGAAAAAGTTAAGAAAGTTGAGACAGAGCATGACTGACATAGCTATTTTTAATAATCACGTTTCTGTTCTTCTGAATAACTAATAACGGCTAAAAATATGTAATACGATATGTAAGAATGTGAGGCTGAATGGAAGAGAATCAAAGGTTTAAATCAGATGCCCACAGGGCCACGAGCACACCAGACATACTCTTCTACTCTGCCAAGGAAAGTCGTTATATAGATAGAAAGTGAGACATAAATAGGAAGCCCCGAGTAGGAACTGAGAAGCGTCACTGTAATTCAGCGCAGCAGTGTTGGCACAGTCCAAGATCTAAAACAAGTCCGGTTTCTCTTCTCATCCACTCCCTCCTTTACTCCCACGGCCAAGCTTTCAGCAAACTAAAGACATAATTATAGAGTCTACTATAATTATATAACTGCACAAGGATGGTGAGGAATTAATTAGGCAGCAGTCAAATTGGTAAAATGCTTCTCTGTTACAGCGTCATTTCATCCCATCCATCACTCAGCCTTAAACTAATAAAGAAGACAATTAGATAAAGAGGGGGCTGCTATTAATTGCTGCATTTTTTTCTGTTCTGCTTTAAATGTGTGTATGTGTGATTTCTTATCAGAAAATGATTAGAGGAGAAAAACTGTTCGGGTGTGTGTGTGTGTGTGTGTGTGTGTGTGTGTGTGTGTGTGTGTGTGTGTGTGTGTGAAGTATGAGCCACATGCAGTAGAGGATGACAAAACCAAAGCATTACCATGTCTCCATTAGATACAGTGCTCATTATTCAATTCAAACATGCAGTCATTACGATCTGTCTATCAGCTATATGCAATTACCAATTGTATCATCACAAAATAACTGCGTTTTTTATTATTCTACTAACGAGGCCGCACTTTAACTGATGCAAGGAAGTCTGCTGGTAGCCGGGACCTGGGGGAAATAGACCAAAGGATGAGAGGCGATGGATGAAAGGGTTGAGACGGGTTGAATGCGCAGATGCAAGATGATCTTCAGACACCCAGGGGAGGACCCAGGGAACCCAGGGAACCCAGGGAACGCAAGGAATGAGACTCGGGGTGGGGACGTGTCTCGGGAAGCTACGGCTCCTTGTCCCCCGGGTCCTGTAATGAAAGACTGGACGGGGAGTGAAGAACAGAGAGGGACTGGGAAGTTGAGGGTGATAGATGATGAATTAGCTAATCTTCAACTTTTTTTTTTGTAATGAATATTTTCATTGAAGTTTGACACAAATAATTCAGACTGGGAGAGATCACTTCACTGAATTGGAGCCTTCAGGGGCCGACCTTTATTCCCTAAGATCAGTTGTAGATCAGCTGAGTATAAAAACAAACAAAAAACAACAAATGCAAAGGAAACAAAAAAAAAAAAAAAAAAAGACCAAGTAAACAGGGCTCCAAGTAAACATAGCTTAATCCAGCTTGTCCAGTAGTGACCATGTCACCCTCTCATAAGCAGCTAGCTGTGCCATTGTTGTAGTCCATTCTTCATGAGGAGGTGGGTATTTATTCCCCCAATGTCTTAGTAGCATCCGTTTAGCTGTTGCGAGTGTAAAAATAATACACCTTTTCTGAAAACACGAAAAGTCATTGTCCTGGAGTTCAGTGGTCGATCCCACGACGGACAGTTCTGCAGACGTTTGGAACTTTTTGCGCAGGATTTCGAATATAATCTGATGGATGTTATTCCACCAGTCCTCAAGTGCTGGACATGTCCAGAGTATATGTAGTGTAGAGGTGCTGCTCCTGTCACATCTCCAGCCTGAGGTATTAAATCTTCGGCTTTTAGTCGCCACTTGAGATGTAGACCTTTAAATGCGGTTCAAACTGCAACATAACTGGACTGTTTCCTGCGAAGCTGTGCGGCATTCTGCATTTGCGCGACTTCGGATTGAGATAGGGGGTAAATATCAAGAATGTCTAATGGAAAAAATCAAACGCGGCTTGGTTTGTCAAAATAAACAAAAAAATTAACAGCTAAATAACTAAAGATGGCAAGAGGGCGGCTCATAACACGAAGCAAATGAAGTCATCTCTCAAACACGGTGATGCTATTGTTACAGCATGTGTGGTTTCCACAGCCACAGGCACCACGGTATTTACTGATAATAAAATTATATTACAATTAAATATGCTTAACCAATGCCATCACGTTCAATGCAAATGTGTGCATGAGTAGTGGGCACTCAAATTTAGTGAAGCACGGCAAAACCCACCTGACCATATTTCATCATTTAGCAGGATATTCCAGTGGATATTAATCTTGCCCGACCTGTTCTACCTGACCAAGTGATCAGCAATAAAGTCTTAATCTTTTTTTTTTTTCGTGACCAAATAACTACATTAAGAAGAGAAAACACAACAATTCTACACTAACAGAGCAAAGTTAATGGGAGGAACCTTGATATGAGCAGAATCCGTATTTATTAACTCCACAGATAAAAATAAGAAAAGATGAAATAATATTAATATAGATTAAACAACATGAATTCATAATCCCCTTGAGGAAAATCCGTTCGTCGTCTCTGCATGACTCAAAGTCTCAGAGGGAGGCAGGGGGAAATATAATTAATACGTTGCACATACGCTCTTTTATTCTCTCAACGTCACTCCATCAAAAAAAAAAAACAAAACCCACACACACACGCAGACAGCATCTGTTTAAATATATTCTATACAGGTGCTATGAGTTATGCATCCACTAAACAACATAATCCCTCCTTATCGGCGTGTAGGTAGGTAGGTAGGGATGTTTGCGTCCAATTGCAAATGTCAGATTGAGGTTCATTTCCTTTCTGTCTCGCTGCACAGGTTTTTCCCTTTCCTTTGTTGTCAGCACAGAAACGGATTTTTGCTCGCCCCATTTCGCCTCCCACACAAGCCAGCCACACACACATGAACTCAAATTATATTAGGACACATGCCAGCGCGTATCACAGACACCACCCGGATGCGTGGTAGTACATGCGCTGACACGAGGACTGAGGGAAGAACAATCGAGTCCGTTAATCGTTGTGGGGGGGAGGAGAGGGAACTGGTAACCAACACAATCCATTCTTTCGGTGTACACTTTCTTTTAAATTGTGTTCCTCCTCCTCCTGAATCTACAGCAAACGAAGGAGCAGAGGGAATGAACAGACTCCGGGGTGGGGGAGAGTGGGGGGAAATTATTCGAGAATGTGAGAGGTTATCAATATGTGCATGTTTTCATTCTTCAGATTCACGCATGTACACATCAAATGCAATGTGTGACGTTCTACTCTGCGTGTATTTTAACATAAACCAAGGCATAAGGCGGGTGGTGACAGTAACTGTCAGATTTCTGCTACATGTAAGTTTGGAAAGAGTACATATAAAGAGTGATCATAGCAAATGTGACAGATGGTGAAAAGGTTGTTTTGAATGATAACAGTTCTTCAAGAAATAAGAATACACGAAAACTTCCAACGTGTTTTTTTCTTGTGTGCATTCATTCTTCGCTCACTCTTATTTCTGCTTCACGCTTTTCACCCCACAGCAGGAAAACGGCAGCAAAACACAATGAAAAAGTTCCTCATAAACAAACACGCCCAACGACACACACGCGCCTAATGAAGCCTGTTTGAGAAGAAAAGTTTGGGCTGATGTTGTTGTTGTTGCTATTTTTGTTGTCAAAGAGACAAAGCAATGAACCCAGCGCAGAGTTTTATTTTTTGAAAATCTGAAAATCTTGGAGGAAATGGTTAGTTTTTGCCACACGCGGCGTTTTTTTTTTTTTTTTTTTAAACCACAATGACCGGTTTAGTGGCTAGTCTGGCAGATGTCACCAGTTTAATCACAGTTTCATTGGAGTCGCCACAAAGAATGTTTCCGCATAATTACGTAGATGGTTCGAGCAAATACATTAGGCTGCACGCCGTGGTCAGAACAGGGTGGCAAACGCTAAGTAACACATGGCTGTAATAAACAGACAAGAAGCCGTAGAGGAACTAAAAACCGACAACATATTCAAAACAAACCGAGCCGGGTGCATTTGAAATGTACCAGATTGAAAAATAGGAAAAAAAAAACGTGTATTTTTGTAGTTTTCCTTTCACGTCAGCTTGTACTGGCCACATTTCATTCTGCTCAACGACAATGCAGTGATTATAAAACATGCGGCAATGACCATGTGACAGCAACTGTGCCGTACTCATGACAGATAGAGCGGCCCTTTTTTCCACAGTTGGCTGGAAGTGATGACAAGCAGCGAGGGGATAGGAGGGTGAAACACACGCTGGCAGGAGGAGGAATCAGCTCGAAGCGTGGATCTGTCAGATCAGTCACAGTTTATTGTGACTACGCTTGCTTAAGGCAACTGAGTGAAGTCGTGTATTGTGTGTCAGTTGTTTAGTGCACAATAGAATGTGGGAAACGTAGTTCCTCATGTATAGATACCGGTTTTATTCATCAGCCTGAGGTTGCTGTTGTTCTTACCTTGATCCATTCACTTCAATTCATTTTTTTTTTTGGAGAAGATGTTTCCATCTACATTAAAGTGCCTTTTCAAAGCATTTTTTTTTCTACACAGTTAAACCCATTTAAAAAAAAAAAAAAAAAAAATGTTTTTACATTGTTTTACATTTACAAGAGTCTGTTTCTTCACCGCTTTTTCTCCGGTTCCATCCACCAGTAGACCATCCCAGAAACGCTCGCCTAAATGGACCGTGATTTAAACAAAAGTCACCGGACCAGAAGACATAAAAATGAAATAAGCGCAGTGATTATCAGCTGCGTGGAAATACGACGACTTTCACGTCTCATAATTCACATACAGGGGGGAGTTCGGAGTGAGCCATCTCGGTCAA
This sequence comes from Mugil cephalus, assembly GCF_022458985.1. Lineage (NCBI taxonomy): Eukaryota > Metazoa > Chordata > Actinopteri > Mugiliformes > Mugilidae > Mugil > Mugil cephalus. Next base: position 12,826,239 of record NC_061774.1, on the reverse strand, counting down.
TCAGTGATGGTTGTCAGGACAGTTTACCGCGCCATCTATCTCTATCTCTACACTGTTTCAGCAACACTCTCAACAATCTCAACCTCATAAATCACCATACAGATACTGTCATATTTTATTTGACAGCATGAGAATTTGGCAAATGTGATGTCTCCACTTCAGTGTTTATCTGCTGGGGCAAATATGTGAACAAGAACTGAAATGGTTCCATTTATTATTTTGCTTCTATTTTTTTTTTTTTTAATTTTATTTTATGAAATGCTAATTACATTATTGGGACAGAGAATTTGCTAACCACACCCAGCTTTAGCTACTTCAAACGATTGCAGTTAATTCAATAGCATTCCTCTCTCCTCGGATAAATGTGAGTTAAGAAATTCTTTTGGTAAAAATCCAATTACAAAATCCTTCCAAGAGAAATAATGAAAATTCAAATGGGTTATGTAAATTGTGACTGTTAAGTGGCAGGGGACAAGTGTGGAAAGTGCGAGATTGCGCACATGCACACGCCCACTCACACATTAGCCATTTTGCTTCCCCAGCACTTTCCATATGCTAATCTGAATCTATCATTTCCTCCCTGTCACCTCTTTGATAGCGCTGCTAATGTTGCTTAATGAAATTTGTTGACAAAGGAACGGGGCTCTGTCCCGGTCTCGAGATATTGAATTAGCTGTCTGCAGTGGGAGGAGATGAGACTGAAAACCTGCGAGATAGATGACCTCCCCCAGTCAGACGCACGCAGTACACGGAGAACTTCAGAGAGTGCTCCCCCACCTCCGGGTTAAAATGGCTTCAATGCCGCTCACTGACTTAATGTGGCATGAAAATAGAAGAGTGAAAAGGGGAGAGGACGCAGACACTAGATAAACAATAAAAACAGGGCAGACAATGAAGAAATTTAGAGACAGGAAAGTGAGTAAGGTGGACTGAAGGAAACGGAAAGAGATGCGTGGAGGAGAGAGATAGACGACCTAATGAGTGGCAGTGTCAGAATGAAATATTAGCAGCCGAATGTGAGAAGTGGCAACCACAAAAGGGGATCAAGAGAGGCATAAACTTTGAGATAAAGCACCAGAGAGACATTGGGGGGAAATGGTTTGGAAAAACAGCCATGATATGAAATAAAAAAAAGGATTGTTCAGGAAAAGGGCAGAAGGAGAGGAGAAGAGTGATGGCTAACGAGGAACGGCTTCAGCTCCGGTCTGTGAACGCTCTTGACGTGGGAGAAATTTCGTATTAATAGAATCTGGAGTGCAAATGGTCACGGTTGTGAGTCTACACAATCAGAGATGATAAAATCACATCTAGATCTGCCTTTCCCCTTTCATAAAGAGTAACGTGCTAGTGAGCCCCCCAGTGGTTTCAGGCGGGGCCGGAGGGACTCGTTTGGACTCAGCAGTGATGAGGACCGCCGTCGCTGGTTATCGCTTCCAAACCTGCCGGTCCCATTCATTCTCCCTTTTCTCTCGCCCTTCCGTGGGAATAGTGTAACACCACCGCAATTCGTTCCCGCTTCTTTGCTTTCCCTTAGACACTTACGCCGGCCTTTCCTTTGTTTCCTCAGAATGGATGAGGCCATTTTAAGATGCGCTGTACGCGATGGCCGGTGTTCATATAGAGTGAAGGCTTTGTTGTTACTGCGAGGCTGACATTCCTCTGTCATTGTAACACAATAAAAATGACAGAAGCAGACAGGAATGGAGCAAAGGAGTAATAACATACAAATGAGCGGATTTGAGAAAGAGAAATAAAAGAGAGCCTGGAGGAGAACAGATGGGCTAGGGATGTGGCAATACTACAAACCTGCTAACTGGTAGTAGCTGCTGTAACTGTATTGGAGGATAAATCCTGATCAAACTAATTCTGGTCTACATTAGGTTAAATGAAATGCCGTTAGCCTTTGCGAACACCGAACTGCTACGACGTATTGATTTAGATTTCACATTGCACATGAGACACAATAAAGCTCAAGCATCTCTCTCACCTACCCAGTCCCATGAAGAACTGAATTAACATAATAATACCAATTAAATTTAATGGTACTGAACTATATAATAAAATATATTAATTGATAACATAACATCCACCCTAGAATTATAATGTTCTACAAATGTGCGTATGGTTTTTGAGTGAAAATGAAAGTGGTAATCAGCTGGTTGTTACAATGCTAATAGTAATGATATCTTGAACTGAGTTACTACTGACAATCCAAACAAGTGTAAAGCTCCAAGTCCTCATTATAGACCCCTTCAACGTTCGGAAACCATAAATATACACACGTAGATGCCGCCTCCGCTGCCTCTGTGCACTGGAACGATGCATCAGCGCGGCCGCCATCTTGGGAAGGGGGAAGACGTGTCCACTAACTGTATTGGTCAACGGAGGCAGAGGTCTATCAACATAACTCAACTTAACCGATTTTCAATCTGTTTGGTTTATTATAAATGTCAGACATATATGTATGATACAATAGAGATTGGTTAAATTAAAGATGTAGACAATGTGCAACAGCATTGAAAAGCTTCTAGATATTTGTCAAAACAGATTGACATATAACAATAATAATAATATATTTAATGATAATACAATAGAATTTGGACACTATGATGTTTTAGGTTTAAACTCTCACACGCCAGTTTAATTTACTACCCTCTATGTCCGAAAAAAAAAAAAATGCTTTAAAAACTTAATTGATTTTTTCCCTGCTTTTTTCTGCATAAATCTATTAGACCTCTTACAAGCTACCATGAATTACATCATTTTGAGGATTTTAACCCTTAAAATGCCAGTGTTATTACTTAAAGACAGCTTCATTTCTACTCTGCAGTCCTCCTCCCCACAGATAATGCTCTGATTTATTTAGTATATTTAATTCACCAAATATATTTAGAATTACTTAAGCAAAAACACCTGCGTCAAACCTCTCACTGACACTTAAGTGAAAAATGCAAATAGACCAGTTTATGATAAAAAACAACAAACAAACAAAAACAACAACAACAAAAACTACTACATATTCATGTATTTCATGTCTTCACAAAAAATAACAGTAATAATAATAATAATGATTAAATGGGCAGCACAGTGACTCGGTAGTTAGTGCTGATGCCTCCCAGCGAGAAGGTCCGGGTTGGAGTCCAGCTCGGGCCTTTCTGGGTGAGGTTTGCATGTTCTCCTTGTGTCTGTGTGGGTTTTCTCCAGGTACTCTGGTTTCCTCCCACCCTCCAAAGACATGCTCCTCAGGTTAATTGGTGACTCTAAACTGACCCTAGGTGTGAGCATGAGTGTGAATGGTTGTTTATCTATATGTTGGCCCTGCCATAGACCGGCAACCTGTCCAGGGTGAACCCCGCCACTCGCCCGATGCCAGCTGGGATAGGCTCCAGCAACCCTCTGCGACCCTAGTGAAGTATTAAGCGTATGGAAGATGAGATGAGATAATGATTAAAAATGAAGAAAGACATAAATAACTCTAACCCTACACCTCTAACTGTGCGAGTATATTATTAGCCCCTCCAAGCCAGATAGGATTACTCCAGTATGAAGTAATGCTCAAATTCATTACTTCATACCACTGCATGGTGTACCATATAGAAAAGACAACAACTGATCGTGGCATAACATTAATCGAAGCTGAAAAAGTCTTAAAAAGAATAAATCAAGCCATTAATTAACATTTCGAAAAATCCAAACAAAAATAAAAATGGAAAAACTATAACTATGCGCAGATGATGATGGAACCCTCTGGTTTCTTGTTGGAAACATCGTTGTTACCCAGCTATGAAAAACATAAAAACACAAAAGCTGGACAATGGCAAATAGAGCACACCCAGAGTTTGTGATAAAAACAACACGACAACTACATATTCATGTGAAATATTTACATACCTACATGGAAAGCCCGTGTGAGACCCAGAAGTAGTAGATGTTGCACACTCCACTCTAATAACCAAATGGGGGCTGTGCTTTATAATGAGAAATGTAAAGTGAAAGTGAGTCTCAAGTTTACACCCACAAATTTGACCCAAGTCATGTGATGGAAAAGTACCATGCCCTTCCCTTTATGGTACTTGACAGTTTGCCGACTATTGCCAAATATTTGCATGTGGTTTCCATAACCACCCTGGTCGCTTCCGCCATAGGTGTGTTTACCAAGCTACTGAAAGTGGATGAAAGTGAGTGAGCTAGTGCCATCGGATACAGGAGTTAGTAACTTTATTTATCTACTGTATGTGCTCATGTTACAAGCACAATGACACACAATAAAGCATCAATCTCAGCTTCACAGTCCCATGAAGAGTTGAAGTAACTTAGTAATAGCCATTAAATCTGATGTCACTGAAGTCTATAATAAACTATTTCAATTGATAGCATAACAATGCTCTTCCACCCTAGAATAATAATATTGTACACACGCACATGTATGCTGTTTGTGCGAAAATAAAAGTTGTAATCTGTTGGCTTGGAAAAGTGCAATTAAGGTTCAATATAACCTTAATTTTAAATTGTCTTTAACTTAAAATTGGTCAACACCATACCTTGTGTGAATGTCTGTTCTTTGCTTTTTTGCAAGTGTTCATCTGAACTTCTCGCTTAATTGCAAGTTTGGAATGAGCTGCCTTATGTTGTATCTAAAGATTGTTTTGCTTTCAAAACAACATGCATTCAAAGGTATCTTCACTGACTTTGTCATTGGTGAATCAAACGCACTTTCAGAAGCAGACATGTGCAGCCCACAGCCTGCTTACAGCAGCTTATTCACTCGTTCAGTGTTTACTGTAAGCATGGGCACTTTGTTGTGTGTGTGTATCCTGGACAATGGCTTCTTTAAAGTAAAAGTTACAACAAACCTAACAACCATGATGAAAGTAATGTCCGCGTGTGTGTTTTCTCTGCCCCTCAGGATCACTTCTGCCATTTTCTGTTTATCGTAGCAAAACACATACAGAGAAACTGGTTGAAGTATCATTAAATCATCAGCCCAGATAATAATCATCTGTGTAGGACAATTTCATGCATAAATCGAGTTTTTGCACATAGTGTCTATGACTGACGTACAGACTAAGGCTGGAGGATGGATTTCAAGGCAGGTGTACAGTTCTGAACCCAGGATGAACAGTGTCAGTTGTTCAAGTTGTCTGACAAAACTACCATCTGTAATCCTTCCAGATAGTTTTGAGGGATAGTTCACATTCTACATTTTACTCTATTGTTGGCCTGTAGTTTTCACAATAACAGGACACATTTTATACAGTCAAGTTCCAAATGCTTTGATTGTTGTTAAACACCCTCAAATGCTTCTTTTAACCACTGGATTCTGTATGTTTCATGTCTCTTTTTAGATGTAGACCACACAATGAATAATAGAATGTGCTTTAATAGTCAATCTTTTATTTGTACATACAGTTTTCAAACTTGTACTTTGTAATGCTATAATAGTAGAATGTCATGCTATGCTCTTATCACAAGCTAATGCACAACAGTCATACCAGGTTGGCCACTTTTTAATATTATCACTGCAAATGTACATTGCTTCACCATATTGGAAACCAGTCTTTTTTATTATTACTGTGAAAGGTTATACCTTATTCATATTAAAGAAAGTAAAGAGTATTTATTAAAGCTTAACGATAAATGTCTGCTGTGAGAAAAGTAATTAATAATGGAATTAAAAAGCAATGCCTTATTTAACATGTGTGTAATGCTAATAGTAATGATATCTTGAACACAGTTACTACTGACCATCCAACAAGCGTAAAGCTCAAAATCTTCATTATACAGTTACTAAAAAGTTACTAAAAGTAATAACAATACAATAATTTTCAACACAGCCTTGCAGCAGAAATGAACCAATGAGCAAGAGAAGCGGCAGCGATGATTAGAAAACTTAAGTCCTCTTACTAACAAACACTTATTACCAACAAACATCATATTTAATTGTGAGCCATGATGCCACATGTGACAAAACTCGTGCCTCGAGCATCACACTGGCCTGAGTCCACTACAAGTACCCTCTGGATTACTTTAACTCCATGTCTTCCCATCCATGCTCCCTTTTACACTTAAATGAAGGGATTGACGAGGTGGTGATTTTGAGCTCATTCAAGACTTTCTCCAAATTGTCTGCTGCATTCCTGACTGATCGAACGAATTTCATGATCTCAGATTTGATCTCACTCTGGTCCTGTGCTCCTGCTTTGTCAACGCCAGGTTCATTTATAGCAGTGGCAGACTCTTGCATCACTGAGCTTGACAACAGTGTACTTTGGTCAGAGGTGGACAAGATTTCTGATTCAGGCCCTGACTCTGCTTGCGCCTGTGCTGCCTGTGCTTTTCTAATGTGGTGGATCTCTTTAGCATCCATGGCAATGAAGAAAACATCCACTGCTATAAATAAACCAGAAAGCGCACCTGTTGCTACCTCTGCCACACGTACTGCCCTGGATGCTTGTGCAGCTATCTTGCCGATGTTTGCCACTTGAACTAGTCTGAACAGTTCAGCGACACCACCTATGCCCTTTCCTGCCCTGAAGCCAAGACTCATCAGGTTTTCTGTTTTGAATGTGCTATCATCGTCAGGTGTTTTAACTGAGTCACATCTGCTTCTGATTGTTTCTAAGCTCTTTCCAATCTCCTGGAGCCAGAGGACAACTGCATTAATCTTCTGTTCAAACTCTTTAATCATGTTTCGAATAGCTTTGCGGTCAGAAGACTCGTTCACCATATTGGTGATATTTGAGGCAGCAGCAGTGACCCCACCAGCTGCACCCACTCCCACACCAACTCCAGTGACAATAAGAGAGGCTCCCAAAGTGAATGGGGCCAGTATAAGACCCACTATGGACGTGATCCCTCCCACTGCTCCAATCACTCCTCCTGTCAGACTGCCAACAGTGGCGCCCTTATGTACACGCTCCAAACCATCAGCCAGATCCCTCAGATTTTTCAGCTTGATCTGGAGGTCCTCCACTGTTGTTTTGCACTGTCAAGAAACAAAGATGTTATCAATTCAAAGCTATAGAGAGATGTATGAGTAGAAAAGCAAGTTTTCACCATGATGAAGTGGAAATGTCCTTTCAACTAAAACATGTATTTATATTTTCATATCTGTTGTCTATAGTCAAAAGCTGAATAACAAGTGTGTCATCATATAACACAAACACCTCTGTGATTTATTAATCAAGAAATCAAAAATGTAGGTTTTTCTGTGTGTTTGTATTCACATTATTCCACTCAACAATCATACAACTTTTCTGAAGAAGTTCATTCCAGATTTGTTGAATGGTTAATGTGTTGCATATAAGCCATTAGATGTAGTCTCCGCGGTGTGTTCAAATGCAACCTCGTTGTCAGTAGTTCTTTAATGTGAGTTTAATGTGTCCAATCCTTAAAGCATTATTTGTCTGTTTTACTTTGCAGTAGCATTATCATTTTAAGTGTTTTTTCCTCTTAATCACCATTTGAATCAGGTTTAGGAAGAAATTCAGAGAGTCAACTTGGATGTGACTGGAAAAACTGACTTTGGACATAGCATGTTCTGGGAACGTGAATTCAGTATTGTATTTAAGGAAATTTCATACCTTTGTTAAGAGACAGTTTAAAATAATCGGATGTGCCAAGATCTCTTGGACTGTTGGTCTTGATTGAGGATCTTTGTCTAATATTTCCACCAGGAGTTCACGAAGCTCTGCTGAGAACGTCTCCGGGAGACATGGACAAGGACCTCCAATTATCTTAGGTGTGAGCTTGACTGTTCTCTCTGCCCTGAACTAAAGAAGAATTATTGTTACGATAAAATAATAAAAATAAAAAATAAAAAAACGCATAATTTCAAACCAGGTTGGAATGAATATGTGAGTGAACTCTACAAAGAGCCCAGAGAAGCTTTTAAAAGGTGGGTATTATCAGGAAAGCCTAGGGATGGCCCTGAATGTGAACACGAGAAATATGCAAGATTAAGATTATTAATAACTGCAAGATTCTCATGCTATTGAGTGTTGAGGGGGCCACAGTATGTAAAAAATATTGCTGAATTATGCAGAAAACTTTATAATGATATATTTAACTGTGTTAAGAGTGAAAATGTAGTTTAGTTAGTGTTGTGCCTAATAAGGATGGTGTGCTTATCAGACTGATGTTTGCTGCTATAGATAATTTGTCTATGAATAAAGCGTGTGGTCTGGATGATATAACAGAAGAACATCTTAAGCATGCTAGTCATAGAGTATCACTGTTACTTGTGATGTGTTTTTCTGGGTTTTTAATGCATGGCATATTACCTGACTCTATGCTGGCTGTCCTGTTAGTGCCAGTAGTTTAAGACAAAACAGGTAATATATCTAGCATAGAAAATTACAGACCAAGTGCCTTAGCTAGCATATTGTCCAAAGTATTAGAAAAGATTTGACAAGATGCACACAGCTCATTCATGTAAATTGTGCAAAGAATAGGTCCTAACACTGACCCTTGGGGTACACCTTCTGTGACCTCAAGAAAGCTGGAGCTAAACCCACCCATCTAACTACATTGCATTCTACATGCCTAGTAATCTGCAAAGTGTTGGGAGATTCCAATCTTATGGAGAGTTTTTAACAGGGGACAGGTGGTCCACAGTTTTTTTGGAATCCATTGCCTCAAACACATGATTAAAAACTTTTAGGGCAGCAGTAACAGTACTGTGCTGCTTCCTAAAACCTGATTGAAGGGGTTTTAAAATGCAGGATGCATAATTATGAAATAGGCCTGTGGTTATTCACAAATGGTTTGACTCCTTTTAGCAATGGGAGTATGAACACAGAGTTCATTCTTCCAAGTTTGTTCATGCTCAGGCTTATATTAAAAATACAAGTTAGATGCTCAGCAATGAACTTAGCAGCCAGTTTTAGAAAAAATGGATCCACCAGCAGATTTTTGGGGGGTCCAAGTTTTGTAATGCACTACAAACTACAAACAAGGGAGCAGAATTGATGGCATGTCAATTCAATACCAGACGCAACGGCTAGCATGAATATACTTGTCATTACTGTGAAAATGTGTTCATTTGTTTTTTGGAAAATGTGACTGCTCACACATAACACATAGGTTCAAACACAAAATGCAAATCAGAGGAAGGTAAAATTGTTTGAAGTTTCTTTCTATAAAGAAAGAAAGAAAGAAAGAAAGGAAAGGTTCTTGTGAGTCTAGACTATGACTATTCGTGCTTCAGTTTAGAAACATTTAAGTTGTCAGTTAATCCTTCGGTCACTCTGACCCCATATCAGAAACTTCCTGCCACGCATACCATACATTTTTTTCTATGGATATTGATAATTACCAGCACTCCCATTAATAGTAGGAGGTTTGGATATGGTCAGTTTATCATTTGTTTATTTGATATTTCATTGAAAATCCAAAAACTAAAATAAAGGAAATGTCGTAGCTTAGTTGTGTTTAAGATGTAACTTACCGCTGGTTGTTGAGTACAAAGCTCAAAGAGTATGCATCCCAATGACCAAACGTCACTATGAATAAAGCAAACGTGATTGTTATGTAGTTAGCAGTTCTGGTAGTATACAGAATACAGTCCTCATAATGTTAAGATAATGCAACTTAATATGTTTAGTGAAAATATGTCTATTACTAAGGCATAGGTCTTCAAGAGGGGGTCCACAACCCGAGACCTGTCAACCTAAGCCTCCTATACAGAGTAGGCCCCACCCGCTCGCTGCTGAACCAATCATAAGGCTGCATTACATGCCAATGTGAAATCCCAGGCACATGTTGCAATTATTAACACAAGCTAGCAGTCTGGTATGTTTATGTCAGGTATGTTAATCTTTATGGCAGTTGTATGGCCCTACTGTTGCATGTATTTGAAGTAAGAATAAAAAAGTAGTTGAACCTGTGTATTATTTGAATATGTTAATATTGAATGCAAAATGATAACGTATATTTATAAACAGCACTAGGCTGAGTTTAGTATAGAACACATATAGCAGGTAGGGGGTCTCTACTTAATCTCTCCATCAGTTTGGGGTCCTTGGCCTGAAAAACGTTGCAGACCCCTGAACTAAGGTAAATCCACATAAAAAACAAACTACATATTTAAGATAGCTAAGATAACATTTTACAATATCTCAACTGAACTTTAAAATGTTATCTTAAATACATTTCACATTTTGGTAAAAAGAATGAATACATTTTTACCTTTTAGCAGTATAGGTCCCATCCGTGAAGACTTCTGGTGCAAGATGATTTATTCTTTCCTTCAGGGTTGCAGAAAGGGTAGATCTTTTTTTTTAGTGGTGTGAGGACAAAAAATAAATAAAATAGATAAATAAATAAAATACAATACATTAAAAAATACTGTATATATATATATATATATAGTATAGAATTTAAATCAGAAAATATGTGCAGAATTTATCGTCCACTCTTAACTCTGACTCCTTATGTTTTATTCATATCTCAGTGATGTTCATCTTAGGGGACTGTAAGGGTCATTCTGAACTGTGCTTTTTAAACCATCACGTTTTCAAGAGTTGAAAAAGTAAATATGTTGAGATTTCCCCAGGAGTTCCCAAACCATTAAAATACAGCATATAATTGCACGTATATCTTTAAAACATAAGCAAAACTGCACATTACTTTTCTTGTATTTTTCCAAATCCTCCCAAGCGCACTATTCCAAATTCAGTGAGGAGTACAGTCTAGAAAAAGAGAAAAGATGACACCATAAATGAACAGACTTTTTTTTTTTAAATAAAATAACCTTTAAAGTAAAATTTAAAAGCAAATGTTTGTATTTATATATGTTAGACAGTTGAAAGGCCCATTCACTGTATCAAAAATAAATATCAAACCCCTAACTGATTTAACTTTTAATGAGTTTAAATTGTTAGTGAGCGGATTGTGTGGAAATGTGTAACTTGTGTATTACCTCTGTCTTCAGATCTTTGTGAATCAAACCTTTATCATGAATGGCTTTTAAAGCCAAACAAATCTCAACGAAGTAGCTCAGCACCTAGAAAACAGAAGATGGTTCCATGAGAATTACTAGAGTACACTGAGAATAATAATGGCCAGTATTCAGTGGTTCACAGATGTAAACTTTTAGATGTCTTTTGCAGTGTAGAACTGTACCTTAGACTCTAATGCATCTATTTCTCTGATCTTTTTATCCAGACGTCCTCCCTGACAGTAGTCCATCACTACATAGTAAATGTCTTCATGTGCATCTTTGAGACAAAAGGAAAAGTACATTAGTCATGTTTTTTTTTTTTTTTTTTTTTTTTTTTTTTTTTAAATTACATTTCAACCTTTCAAAACATTAGTTTTGCAGTTTTGGATTGTGGCATGGTATAAATATCATGAATATTAAACATTAATTTGTACAATTAGTCTTATAGACAAACAGTATTAAGTAAAACTACATTAACTTTACTAAGATCACCAAAATTTCATTTTCTAATAGTGATACTTTGTTTTATGATAAGACACATAAGCACAGAACCACCTCTATATTGTTGGCACATGCTTTACTGAGTGTATATGTGTGTTAGACATTACCGATAGTAACCGATTTAGAGGTTCATAAAAAACTCCAGTTTTTCAGAACTTACCTTTAAAAGAGTTCTTGCTGCTCACAATGTGGGGATGGCATATTGTCTTGAGAGTTTCTATTTCTGAGATAAATGTTACAACTTCATGAGGTGGTATCTGTGAAAAACACCACACACAAAAGTAAGTGTATTACATGGCTCTAAACCATCTTTGTTGCAGCTGTTGATTTTTATATTAATCATTTCTGCGGTTCTTAGAATTTGTACTTTTTGGCCTGAAAATAAGTGCAACAGGAGTTGTTTTCATGAAGACATGTTACCACCACTCCATCACTTTGCCCAAATGTCTTCAGAACTGAGCAAGAGTCATGTGCAAAACATAATGAGTGTGGGCTAGGTAAATCTTCAAGACTGCACATGTAGATGGATACATGGGGATACATGTTTCATATTCTATTAATATTTAATATAATATGATCAAGGTTAGGTTAGGAACTCTTTACTTACCGTCGTCAGAATTACTTTCTTTATGAAAAATGTATCGTCTCCCTTTGTAGCAACAACATAATTTTCAGTTTCTGTTGTTGTTACATAGCCCTTCTTTGCCAGAGTGCTCTGTTCGTTTCCCATCTTTGTTGTTTTTTCCTAAGGGCACATACATGGTCAAAACAACACAGGAACATTATAACTTGGCATACCTTATGATCATTAAATTTTTTTTGTTTTAATAAACAAGGTCACTATCACGATAGATGTGTGCATGTGTGTCATGTTTGTTGACAATCGATTGCTTGCGCTTCAAACTCAGCAGACAAATAGCAGGGAAGTGCAGTGTCGAGGCTCTAAACAAAAAGGGAAATGGATGTGAGCTTCTAACTAGAAGTGTATGAGTTTATCAGCACCACTAAACAAAATGAGGTTATGCATCAAGACATGTCCTCTTTTTTTATGTTGTGTTGTCACACTCACACCTGGGGTCAGTTTAGAGTCACCAGTCAGCCTCAGGAGCATGTGTTTGGAGGTGGGAGGAAACCAGAGTTCCTGAAGAAAACCCACACGGACACAAGTAGAACATGCAAACTCCACCCAGAAAGGCCTGAGCTGGAGGCATCAATGCTAACCACCAAGTATTTAACCCTCAGATGTCAGTTTAATTTACTACCCTCATTAAGAACAAAAATGTCCACATCTGAAAAACTGCTTAAAACTTCCCTTACAAACTACCACATATTCCATGATTTTTTTTAACCCTTTAAATGCCAGTTTTATTACTTAAAGACACTGTTGTCATTCATGAAAAAAAAAACATTAAAAAAAAGGTTATTTTCCATTACTTTGGGAAGCTGGGGCATTTTTTTTAATTTATTTATTTTTTTCAAATCAGTCTTGGGTATGTCCAAGATTATCTAAAATACTGACTTGACTTTTGCAGGCTAAGTGCTAGAAGTATTTAATATTTCATTGTTCTGCCTACCTATGTTTTTTAAATTTCAAACTTTGTGTAGAATGGCTGCATGCACTAACACAGTCAAAATGAAGTCTGGAAAAATTTGCCCAAATCAACAAAAATATTCCTAATGATGTCTGAGTGTAGACACTTTATAGTCTGCAAGCCAACCTAAAGTTCCTTGTAAAGAACAGTGAACAGAAATTAAGACATGGTAACTCTCACATCTGTGTTTCACAACATCCTTTCTGAACCTGTGTCTTTTGTCATCTGTTTTTGGCTGCTTACGTGATTCTCTGATGCTAACTGATGCTAATGGTTTCCTGTTTTGATTTCCTGTTCTGCTTGTGGTTTTCATCAGTAAATTTGTCAGCTCTTCCAAAGACATTCTTTGGTATGGTACTCTGATATCTCATCTTAGTTGTACATATATATAATATACAATATAAACAAGCCCACATTTTCAGCATACCTTGTGCTGATTATGAGAAAATTATTTTAGCGAATATTTGTGACATTTTCCAAATTTGACATGTTACAATAGACATCTCATTTAAAGTCACAGGACCCTTCACTTCTACTCTGCAGTCCTCCTACGTTCAGATAATGATCTAATTTACTAACTGTACTTTACCAAATACATTTAGAATCACTTTAGCAAAAGCACCTGCATCAAACCTCTCACTCACACTTAAATGATAAGTTTTTTGAAATGTTGGGGAAAAACTGGACAATGGCAAATAAAGCACGACCAGAGTTTGTGAAAAAAAAAAAAAAAAAAATCAACAACAACATATTGATGGGAAATATTTACATACCTACATGCAAAGCCCATGTGAGACACAGAAGTAGCAGATGCAGCACATTCTACTCTAACAACCAAGTGGGGGCTGTGTTTTATAGTGAGAAATGTAAAGTGAAATGAAAGTTACACCCACAAATTTGACCCAAGTCATGCGACAAAAAAGTAGCACCCACTTCCCTTTATGCTACTTGAATGTTAGCTCAGTCACTCCATGGTCCCAGTTCTTAACAGTTGTGTGCAAACTATTTGTATTTGGTTTCCATAAGTAATCTCCCTGGTCGCTTCCACCATAGGTGTGTGTGCCAAACCTGATCATTACACAAAAAAAACTAAGAAAAAGAAAGTAGAAACATAAATAACCCTAACGCTGCACCTCTAACTTTTTTATTAACAGTTAGAGGTATTATTAACCCTCCAACCCAGATAAGATTACTCCAAATCTCTTCAACTGCACCAACTTCCAGGACTTGTCGTCAGCTCAAATGAGAATTATATTACAATATACTGAAAAAGCACAGGACTGTAACATTTTGTTGGGGGTTGACAGTTTTCATCCTAACATCAACACCTTTTATAGACAGTTTCAGCATTCAGGATAATTTATAACGATAAGACAGACTTTGTGAGCAGAGCTTTCCTCCAGCAAAGCTGCTCAAATTCATTACTTCATACTACTGCATAGTGTAGCTACCATATGAAAAAGACAACGACCGTCTGTGGCATAACATTAACTGAAGCTGAAAAAGTCTTAAAAAGAAAAAATCAAACCATGAATTAACATTTCTAAAATCAAAATGAAAATAAAAATGTAAACATTATAACTATGAGCAGTTGATGATGGAACCCTCTCTTTTCGTCTCGGAAACATATTTGTTACCCAGCTATGAAAAACACGGAGACACAAAAGCTAAATCCTACCTGTTATTTGTAATCATCTCTCAAGTTTTACTCATGGAGATATTTAAGACTTAAAAATGTAACACTTCCTTATTCTCAATAAATAAATAAAGGAACTGTCTTATCATGAATGTTTGGTTGAACTTTCGACACTAGATGTCTTGATAAGAAGAAACACAGACGTTCTGCATTTATCTGAATTCAAGGATTAAGGCCCGTCTTTTAAATCTTCTCAGCCTGTCCCTTTTCCACATTAGCCTGATAGTTTTCATATGTCACATTTTTTTAAGTTTGTCATTGTCATTAACTCTTAATAGCTCTAGAGGTAAAGTTTAAAAGTTGCTGTATATGCAAGGTTTCACCATTTTACACTTTCTCTTTCTTTTCACTTTCCCATAACTTCTTCCACAGGTATTCTAGTAAAATATGAATTTAAATGCAAAACTGAAAGGTGGACACAGTCCAGAAAAATGAGTCTCATCTCATCTCATCTCATCTCATCTCATCTCATCTCATCTCATCTCATCTCATCTCATCTCATACTAGCGTTTATCCTCACTGGGGTCGCCGGGGTTGCTGGAGCCTATCCAGTTCATCGCAGGGCTAACACAGAGACAAACAACCATTCACATTCACACCTAGAGTCAACTTAGAATCACCAGTCAACCAAACAAGCATGTATTTGGAGGGTGGGGGGACACTGGAGAACCCAGAGTGAACCCACACAGACAGAATGAGAACACAGAGATGCTTCACGGACAAAGCTGCAAGAACTTTTTATGCATAATGTCACTGTCTCATCACTATACTATAGACTATAGCATTGCTAGGGGACAGAACATAGAGCAGGTGTATTACGACAACTGGCAGAACAGTTCCATTTTGTGTAGCTCTAGATTAAAGAGGAAGGAAGAACTTGAGAAAGCTTTGTCGGGAGACGTCTTATAATAAGTTCTGCTGAAATATGCTCTGAGTAAACTAAAAAAGAATTATTCTTAGAAAATAATTAATACAGGATTTCTAAAATCAGCACATTGTTATTCATTTATTTTTCCAGTACAAATCCTGCTATTTATGTTTTAGGTACCAAGGATGTGCATTGTCCAGCATTAAGATGTTTGAAATCGTTCAAAGAGACTGCATCCTCAATCAGCCACTTCCAAGCAGGCATTGTGCCAGTGTCTAGAGTGCACTACCCCTAAACTTGCACCTTAAAGAAAGAAAATTCCATATTTCAGCAACATTTGATTCATACTCAACGAGACCAGGGTCCACTGTGTACAAAGCCCACTCATGCTCATTAAGGACATAAAATGTGTTTGGATGATTTGGTTTGAGGTAAGGTAAACTGATCGTGTTTCAGATTATTTAGGTTGTTGTTGAATGTCTTGCCTGGACACTTTTAGATTTATAATTGACAATAGAAGATGATGTCATCTTTTACCACCGCTTATCCTCTACTAGGGTTGCAGGGGTTGCTGGAGCCTATCCCAGCTGGGATCGGGCGAGAGGCGGGGTACACCCTGGACAGGTCGCCAGCCTATCGCAGGACTAACACAGGGACAAACAACCATTCACACTCGCATCTAGGGTCAATTAAAGATCATCAATCAGCATAAGGAGCATGTCTTTGGAGGTGGGAGGAAACCTGAGTACCCGGAGTAAACCCACACAGACACAGGGAGAACATGCAAACTCCACCCAGAAAGGCCCGAACTAGACTCAAACCCAGACCTTCTCGCTGGGTGCCAGCCACCGAGCCGCTGTTCTGCCCAAGGGAAGATTATATTGCAAATCAGTATCACAATCTTTGAGTTCCAAGTCTGCCCACGGAGATCCTGATAAAACCTAAATTTCCTCAATTATAACTGAAGAAGCCACTAAGTTGAGTTGTGAAACGACCTCAAGGAAACTCAAAGGAGTTGAGTTGCCTTGGATATTCCACGTCCCTTACTCCCCCTGTTTCTCATTCACCTGCAGCACAACTATCCTGGTGTGACTGGTGTAACATTTGAATAAATGTTGGCATTGTTTTATGTCAGGCATGAGTTTAGGCACCCATGGAGCGGCACTGGGGTCCTGGGGGTGTGTCCGCAGCAGTTGTTGTTTTTCCGACAGTGTTGTGTGCTGATCGTGAGCAGGAATAAAGAAAACTTGGCTCCTCAAAGTACAGTCGATTTATTTACAACACAACATACGACAACTGGCAGAACGGTTCCATTACACGTTTAGTCCCTCTGTGCGTAGTGTCCCTTTAGCACGTCTTGTCTATGTTAAGCTCTAGCATCATTGTGAACTCTTTTAATTGTAGCTCAAGTATGTAAGCACTTACCAGTGGATTTGTAGTGTTGCAGTTACATGCAAAAGAAACTAAAACTGTGTAACCTTGAATCAGGTTTTGGAAGAAATTCAGTGTACCAGTTTGTTTTGAGGAACATTTAACAAAATTGTGTAGTCCTAGATTAAAAGAGGAAGGAAGAACTTGAGAAAGCTTTGTTGGGAGACGCCTTATAATAAGTTCTGCTGAAATATGCTCTGAGTAAACTAAAAAAATAATTATTCTTAGAAAATAATTAATACAGGATTTCTAAAATCAGCACATTGTTATTCATTTGTTTTTCCAGTACAAATCCTGCTATTTCAAGGCAATTAAAAAACAAACAAACAAAAACAAAAGAAACTTTGTTCCAAATAGCAGTATATATATATGTATATCTACATATATATACACCTAGATGCAAAACCCATATGTGAAACACAGGCAGCGAATGTGGAAGACTCTTCTTTAATGCTGCAGTCATTTATATCGACAAATAGAAAGTGAAGCTAAACAGAGCTTGCAGACACATTCATCTAATTTGCATACGGGTGTGTGTACACACAGTATTTCCTTCTGATCACCACTAACCGTTACTCTTCCTTTCTACAAACTCTTTTGTGCAATTTTGATGCAATAAGTTAGTGTTTCTCTGATGTTTTGCAGTGTACGTGCACATAATTCTTCATAGCACTACACCACAAAGGGGACAGAACTGTTTATGGAATTGCTTCGGATTCCTTTGGACAGTGCCTGTGTGTGTGTGTGTATAGTGAAGCTGTATTTCAGTGAATTTAACAGGGAAAATGCCAGTGGATCAAATAGGCTGCATCAAACTAAAATGTCTTAAACTAAAATTCTACTTTTAAAACGGAGAGATTTAGAGGCCTGTCTCTAATACAAGCCTGATACGAAACAGCATGCAATTACCTTTCACCTTAAAATAACAGCTTCAGTTTCGGTGTTTGGTTTGTTTTCGACAGTGTGCACAGCTTCTGGTTAGATGCTCAGTTGGAGCTGAAACAAGTTGACAACAATTTAGTTGTATCTGTGAGCTTACTCACACTCACACACAGTGTATTTATCTTTGTGAAGGTGCTCCACTGTGTATCCCCAGGCTCCTTAACAATAACCTAAGTGTAACCTTTACTCTAAAGCCAAGTTTTATCCCTAAAAATTTCCCCACATCATCAGCATGCAATAAAAAAGTAGTCACCGCGATCAATGAATAAAAAACATCCACAAAGAGACGCACACACTCAGAACAGGGTCAGACTAGGCTAATGGCGAAAATCCTTTTATTACTTTTTCGATGTTTAGAAAGGGCATGGACTCTAACTGAGTTACATCAACATGTTTAACTCCATGGTGTTATATGGCATCACTGTCCGTTATCCAACAGGATGTTTACTTTTCAGTCTGTGTTAAAGGGAGCTTGTTTTCAAAGATGAAATGATAGTCTTTATGGCTCATATCCACTCCCCACTGGTTAAACTTTTCTGCATCTGAGGAGAACTGCAAAACATGCTTGTAGCTATTATCACAGATGTTTTGATCAGCTGATTAAAAGTGGACAATGCAATGCTTACAGCATGCGGGACATGAGTATAGGGGTTATTTCTTCTGATAACGTCAAATAAATAAATAAATAAATAAGGTCATATTATAAGTTAGAAGTTCATATTTTAAATGGAAACAAGCAAAGACATACAGGGATTTTAGGAAACGTTGCAGGGGTTGACTTGGACTTGGATTTGATTTGAGATCAAGTACTGTTCCTGCCCTGGCCACACCCCCACTTACTGTCGCCTGCATTTATCTCCCATCACAGCCACTAGGTGGGGGTTGACTCAATCTAAAAAAACAAAACAAAAGGCAGGTTCACACATTGTAAGGATACATAATCATTTCGCTCACTTTGGCTCCCCAACTTTTGGTTATTAAACCCTCTCGAAAGCTAAGCTTCTTCACAGCTGTGGTTGTCATGTAGTTTAGAGGATATGCAAACAGCCTTTGAGTCAGCTGTCCATTTGGAAAAAGAGAGGGCTACATATTCAAGAGGGAACTAATAAATCTTTTATCAAATTTATAATATCTGTGTAACTTGGATACCTTTTGATAGAGTATGTGGGTATGAAATATGAGAGTATATATATATACTGTATAGTATTTTTATAAAGAAAATGTAACTAATTATGATATATAAAATACTATGCCTAATTATATACTGTGTAATGATATAATAGCAGAAGCATTAATACATGACAGTCAAATCATTTTGACAACTTTTTTATTTATTTTTTAATTTTTTACAGCAAATGTACATAGGTTCATGATCTCAAAGACCAGTCTCTTTGATCATTAAGCCTTAACAATAAATGTCTACAAGAAGACCAATTACAAGAAAAATAAAACAGCAATACACTGTTTAAACTTCAACATATCCATAATGACAATATCTTGAACAAAGTTACTGCTGACAAATCATTATTATACAGTTACTAACAGTATCATGATTTCTTAGAAATTCAACCCAGCCTCAATTAACTGACTAGAGTTGGTGATTGGAAAGCTCAAGTCTTAAGTCTGTTCTATGAATTAAGGCACTGCAATGTGTGATAGCACATGATGGTCCACCAGAGTGTCTGATTTTATTAAATTTACTCTGGTTTATCTGTATTCCAAGTCCTGCCACTCTAGCTCCCATTCATATCCAAGTGAAGGGATCAACAAGGTGATGGTTTTGAGCTCATTCAAGATTTTTTCCAAATTGTCTGCTGCGTTCCTGACTGATCGAACGAATTTCATGATCTCAGATCTGACTGGAGACTGATCCTGTGACTCATTCACATTTTCCGCCACGTCAGGCTCGCTCGTCAGTGAGTCAGGCACCAGCGTACTTTGGTCAGAGGTGGGCACAAAGTCACTCATTTCACTTTCAAAGAGTAACTCTGGACTTGGTGCATCTGGTTGCACCTCTGCTGCCTGTGCTGCCTGTGCTTTTCTAATGTGGTGGATCTCTTTAGCATCCATGGCAATGAAGAAAACATCCACTGCTATAAATAAACCAGAAAACACACCTGTTGCTACCTCTGCCACACGTAGTACCCTGGATGCTTGTGCAGCTACATTGCCAATTCTCGCCACTTGAACTAGTCTGACGAGTTCAGCGATGCCACCTATGCCCTTTCCTGCCCTGAAGCCAAGCCTCTTCAGGTTTTCTGTTTTGAATGTGCTATCATCGTCGACTATGTTAACTGAGTCACAACTGCTTCTGATTGTTTCTAAGCTGTTTCCAATCTCCTGGAGCCAGAGGACAACTGCATTAATCTTCTCTTCAAACTCTTTAATCATGTTTCGAATAGCTTTGCGGTCCGACTGCTGGTTCACCATATTGGTGATATTTGAGGCAGCAGCAGTGACCCCACCAAGTGCACCCACACCCACACCAACTCCAGTGACAATAAGAGAGGCTCCCAAAGTGAATGGGGTTAGTATGAGGCCCACTATGGACGTGATCCCTCCCACTGCTCCAAGCACTCCTCCTGCCAGACTGCCAACCGTGGCGCCCTTATGTACACGCTCCAAACCATCAGCCAGAGCCCTCAGATTTGTCAGCTTGTCCTGGAGTTCGTTAACTGTTGCTTTGCACTGTCAAGAAACAAAGATGTCATCAGTTGAAAGCCATGTCTCTGGAGACAATGAGTTAAGAAGCAAAGTGATGTACAACTGATAGGCCGGCACAAAAAATAAATCATTTTTGAGAAATAAGTTACAGGGCAAATGCTGGTGAAATGGATCAAATCAAAAATAATAAATAAATCAATAGTAAGAACTAAGTTATGCGCACGCGAAACTATCTTGTGGCTGAAATCAGGGAAACTGTCAGGTGGGTGTCACTGTTATAGTTTAATGTGAGAGTGTATTGTTGTAATTCTGATTATTGTCTTATACTGTATATGTGTTCTGGTCATATGAGCATGGTTAAACATGAACATGATAAAAAAACATGTGACAAACTAATCCAGTGCAAATCAGCATCTCTGTGATGGCAGGGCTTTTGTTTGATTCACGTCTTCTTCTGTATTGTGTCGCTTAAGAATCATGATGTTCTGTAAATCAAAGTCTGAATTGATGTTAGGGAGCACAGTGGAGACGTCTGTGACCCATTCACTCGTCTAGACGAATGAAATCATTAAAGCATCGTCAAATGCGGAGCTGAATTAAATACTGACAGTTTCGTTGGTAATTTCTGACCCCGGGACAAATAGTATCAAAAATATATTTTGTGTTAATCCATTCTAATTTACAAAGTAACTAAAGCTGTCAAAAGTGTAAATTGCCCTCGGACATGCAGTGGAGTGAGGTGGATAGAAGCAGAGATCATGGCGTGCGAATGCCCCACATGAAACTAGGCGTAGGGGGGTAACATGAATCACAGGACGTCCCAGGTGAAACTCGGGAGAAAAGTATTTGCACAGCTACTGATGTCATAGATTAGTGAGATTAGCATGACTCTTCACCTCACCCAGTCCTGTACACTTTGAACACAGTCTGTTTGCTTAGGACACTATAACCTCCTTTAACTATACATAAAACAATAAAATTTAGTAGACTGTTTTATATCATGATTATAAATTTCAGGCAATTGCACAGATGTACAATGTTATATATCTTGCAAAGTAACGTGTATTTGTCTTTTAAACATCCTTTCAATCAGGTTCTGGGGCATTTGGAGCAGTTGTTTTGATGCATTTGATTTTTCTGCTGATGAAACTATGTTTTGGCCGAGTGAGTTCAATAAAGTATTTGTGAAAGTGTCATACCTTTGCTGAGAGACAGCTTATGATCATGGGACGTGCCAGGATCTCGTTGACCGTTGGCCTTGACTCAGGTTCTTTGTCTAGTATGTCATTCAACAGTTCACGAAGCTCTGCTGAGAAATGGTCCGGGAGAGATGGGTAAGGACCCCCAATTATCTTGGGCATGAGCGTGACTGTAGTCTCTGCCGTGAACTAAAAAAAATATAGTTAAAAGGATTTAATTGCAATAACAATGAGAGTAACATTTTTAATATATGAATAACAATTAAAAGTTCAACGTAATGCCTGATTCTGTGAGTAAGAGCTGTCACTATTGTTTATCCCTTTACACAAGTGCTGACAATTTTCCTCCAATTCTGTACCCAGCGTGAATCTCACTTAGTTCTGTATCTACGTTACAATATAAATGTGCAAACTATACTCAAGACAAATCATAAGAGCACAGGGGCAAGCTACTTTGCGGAAGGTCTGTTGGTTGAAACAGACCAATGCAACTAAATCCTTAACTGCTCGTGTGTAAAGGAATTCCTATATGTCTTTGCTTGTTTCCATTTAAAATATGAACTTCTAACTTCTAATGTGATATTTTTCTTCATTTGTCACCAATGCCCCAGAAATAATACTTCAGCCTTCTTCATCGGTTCCTCCTGCATGTTGAATTCATCTGCTGTCTTACCATCCCTGATTGTTTTTCTTTTTCACATTAATATGACGCTGAGCAATCATTTTTTGCTAAATACTTGAGTCAGCCGTGCTAACCCTGTACACACACCACAGCAATTATTTTGAGGTTACGTTTGTGACCAACAGTTGACCAGAAACTCCTTCCCTAACAAAGTCTACTACTTTGGGAAAAATCATGGCTGCATATCTGTGAAAGGAATTCCTTTATACATGAACAGTTAAGAATTGAGTTGCATTGGTCTTTATAAGTTTACTCACAAGAAACTTACCGCTGGTTTTAGAGTACAGAGCTCGAAGAGTATGCATCCCAATGACCAGATGTCACTAAAAATAAAGGACATAGCATAGTAGTTGCAGGCACATATAATAATGTTTAAAGCAAGAATCAACTTGATAATTGATACTAAATGTACACGGTTTTGTTATCATGTCTTTTATACACATGTATGTGTTGTCATTGTTGTATCACAATAATGATTAAATGTGTTATACCTAACCATTCCGAACACTTGTATGCAGGCTGAAGTAACATGTACATTTAATTTTAACATAAAACTTTTTTACCTCTTTGTGTCATAGGTCCCCTCTGTGAAAACTTCTGGTGCCAGATAATTTATCTTTTCCCTTGTGCCTGAATTGATGCTTTTGATCAGTGTGGGGGCAAGAAAAATTCATGATTATTAATAACACTTTTTCCAAGCAATAACAAAGAATTTAGAATAAAACCAAATTCACTGATTATATGATATAATAACCAAGTAATAACAAAAGACATATCTGTGACCTTTCTTGTGTGTTACTCTCTACTGGGACATTTTCATTGACTTATTTCAAATAAAAATGTTTTTTTTTTTTTATGTTGTTTTTTACTCTCAAATTCAATAGATTTAAATGGGAAATGAGTGGGCATAAAGGTGCTGAAGATTTCACTTTTTAAGCTTTGGATTTAATAGGACTGCCAGCTCAGAAAAGTTGCTAAAAAGTCGTAAAGTCAGTTTGTCATGCATAGTCTGAGAGTAAAAATGTGTCCATTAGCGAGCCGTTCAAATAGCGGCCCTGGCTGGTAATCTGCTCTGGGTTTGGGTGTAAAGCCTCACAAGCAAAAACTTCTTTTCCCAGACCAACTGGGGCCAATATGATACTATTTCTCATGAGATGCTGTGAGTTTAACAGTCCTAACGTTATTTGTATGTTGGCATTTGTTGTTAACACTTTGAACTGTTGCAAAAATGAAACAAGACTAGCAGGGCTAACCACGGGGCTAAGTTAGCATGCTGAGGCTGCCGCTAAACATGCTGTTATTTGTCTAACAGCCACTTTTAGTGTGTTTGTATGCTAGCGTATATGTTAACCAACTTGTGTTTAGCTATAGTGGTGTTGTCATTTATATCTTATTAAGTTTTCTGTTTGCCGCGTGTGCTACCATGGAACAGTAGGCTAAATGATTTAGCCTGTTGTTTGCTAACTGACGCGGCATGCTGCGCTGCATACTCTGCCCACACGCTGGTGCGCCTATTCCGATACTTATAAATCATTATCTAAATATTATCTTGCAGGCTAGATACAATTGCCTCATAGACATGTCTGATGCAGACTGTGAGGGGCAGGAAATCACAAAACATTTGCATTTTTAGTTGCACACACACTGTTACAGTTAAGGAGGAAAATAAAAAAAATACTTTTCATGGATTTTTCCAAATCCGCCCAAGCACACTATTCCAAATTCTGTGAGGAGTATGCCCTGCAGAAAGAAAAAAAGGTGAAAATATAAATAAAGTGACACATGTAAGACATTTTTTGTTTGCTTTATTGTAATATATGTAGTACCTCTGTCTTCAGATTTTTGTGAAGCAAACCTTTTTCATGAATGGCTTTCAAAGCCAAACATATCTCAATAAAGCAGCCCAGTACCTAGAAAACAAATTATGATACAGAATTTCAGTTCATTGTGAACAGTAATGAGCTTCTTTATTTTGTCCAGTTTTCCATGACTTGTGTATGTCTTTTACAAAATGGTACTTTACCTCAGACTCTTGTGGAAGTGTAGTCCTTTCTCTGATTTTCCCCAGGTTCCCTCCCTGACAGTAGTCCATCACTACATAGTAAACGTTTTGATCTTTATGACAAAAGGAAAAGAGGATATGTTTGTATTTTCCTCTGACTAGCAACACTCACATCAATCACACATCATCTTCCAATTAAACTTTCAATGTTGTATTAGTTTGAAATAAATGTCATCATTTTGAATAACTGCTTTCAGTGAACTTTATGAAAATACAAATTTCAAATTAAGGTGGCTACAACTGATATTTCAGACAGATTGGACCATTTTTGTTGTTTTGTAAGCGGCGATACAAGTTAAGTTCAATTGGACGTATCCTTCTCTAGTGCTTTCTTTTTTGACCCATTTCACTTTCAGCACAAATGCATCATTTGCATACAGTATTTGCATGCAAGACCATGATACCAGACCATAATAATCAGACACATTTTGTTTAAACTTACCTGTAAAACATTCCTTGCTGCTCACAATGTGGGGATGGCTTTTTTTGTTAAGGATATTTATTTCCGAAGTTAACGTGGTAAGAACATTTTGGCCTATCTGTAATAAATAAATAAATAAATAAAAATAAAACAAGTGACTGGCGGCTAAGAGAGATTTACTGAAGTATCAGTAGCTAAGGTTTCATCTTTGACCCGTCTACAAAGTACAACATCTGTCTTAACCCAAGTCTCGTGACAAAGGCTGGTACAGAGTAAGCTCAGCTCTTGACAAAAATACTATAAATTGCTTTTGTTAAATCTTGCACATGTACTCTATAAGTATATGATGTTCATTTTACTATACAGTAAATAAAGTCCCCACAACAGCCCTTTACTCACCCTATCTAGAGGGATCTTTAGTATAAAAAATGTATCATCTCCCTTTGTGGCAACAATATATTTTTGTTCGTCTCTTGTAGTTTCATATTTTTTCTGAGCCAGCACGCTCTGTTTTTTTCCCATCCTTGTGATTCCCTAAAGACAAAAAAAATATACATAAAATTAGCAAAAAAAAACATTATTTTGTTAAATATGCGTGTCATGTCTGTCTGTCTGTTCCATGTTTTGAGTTTCCTGTTTTATTTTGTTAAGTGTCTTAGTTTCCTGTTTGGTGTTGGTGTGCTCCCTGTGTTTTTCCTTTGATTGCTTATTGGTTTCTCCGTGTGTGCTCCACCCTCATAAGTTTCACCTGTGTCTCGTTATCCCGCTGCCCGTGTGTGTGTGTGTGTGTGTGTGTGTGTGTGTGTGTGTGTGTGTGTGTGTGTGTGTGTGTGTGTGTGTATATATAGCACAGCAGTGTGTATATATAGCACAGCAGCTGTGAAATACCTGATGTCTGCGGCACCTTTTGTGAAGTTTTGCGTTTATTAAATACCCCTTTTGTTTGCACCCCGGCCTCATCTCCCTTCGTCCTACATCTTTCCACGGGTGGAACTTTGATGCTGATGAGCACTAGCAGTCTGTAAAACTTTCAGATAATTATTTTATGCATATTTATATATTCCCAATTATGTTTAAGTTAGCTCACTAACACTCCCAGTAATAGTTGAATTGTCTTGGTGTGTGTTTGGTCAAAAAGCTACACCAAGACAGTAACTGCAGGTTCTCCATATCACCATACCCGAGCTTCAGTTCATACTGTCAATATGAAAGTGAAACTAAGATGACAAGCGAATGAAAACTAGCGCACACACACACACACACAATTTGGGTTGGAAATAATTTCAAACCTACTCTTATCGTCTCAATGAAATAAAACTCATCTTGCAGCCTTTGCTACATAACAACAAAATGTCACTGTGGAGAGAGAGAAGTATCCCAAAGCATGGTTTTGTTTCATAAAGACAAATTATAATAAGAACTTGCTATGCCTGCAAAAGGATTATTTGCAGTAAGATTACAGACACCGGTAACATGCTGAATCATCCAGGATTACCGTGTCTACTTACTTACCTAGATGTCCAGAGTCAGCAAGTGCAGGCTCTCCAGATCACCACATCTGAGCTTCGCTTTAAACTGGAAAGTAAAAAGTGAAACTAACATGTCGAGCAATTAAGAAATAGGACACACCCACACACACACACACATATACACCCACACACAGGCACACAGGCAGTGACACACCAATGAGTCGTGGTTTAGAGGGAGTAGCCCAACGCATTGGTTTTGTTTCATATTAGTACAAATTAGAACCACAACAGTAACAGTACAAACACCAGCAACATGTTGAATCATCCAGGAATCCTACATCTAATCCACAAACAAATGCAATGGAGCAAAATTCTGTTAATCTAGACTTTGTCTGGACCACACAGACACACTCGCCATGTTTTTGATCAAGAAAATGTAAATTCATAGAGTGAATGCAGTACATATTATCTGTTATTTTGCTCATTTTAGTTGATGAAAAACGTATCGTTGAGTATAATGATCGTATGTCTAAGATAACGACATGTTATCCTCTTATCCTCTTTCTCTCATCCACCGGGATCTGGAACTGGATAAACCAGTTCCAGATCCCGGACCTTTTAAAGTCTTTTAGAGGGAGGTCGCACAGACAATCGGATGACTACTGGATAATGGAGCTTTTGTATTAATATTTCTATGCAAAATCAGATGAATAACTGTAGGAACATACAGTAGGTGCATTTGTTCTCTTAATGTTTCTCGCAAGCCTTTAGTAGCTGTTCTGAGAAACATTCACCTTTAGAAACCCAGTCCAAGAAATGGTTGAGTAAACGTGAATGTTTATTCAAATCCAATGACTTTTATAGGCAGTTTATACTTCTTCGCAAAGCCTAGCACCATAACTGATGTGTACCTCTCCAGAAATGTAACTACACATTGTGATTGGTCAGCTTCGTAGTAGCCTGTTTCCGCTTCAGTATTTCCGGCTGCTTCTCCATCTCCGCAATTTTCAAACTGATTGTTTTTGGTCAATACAAATGCTTAACTGAGGAGGTTCGGAGAACATTTGTCTGATTTGTCTTCAGTGAAGTTCCAGAAAAAGTTTCAGTCGCCATTGTTAAAACTGAAGCAGGAAGTAGAAACATAAAATTAACCTGACTGGAAAAAGACAACCCCGACTAGCCTCCTGGTGGCGTTGTTACAGAGCGAGCCAGACTGACACTGTAAGAGCCATATTTGTTTTGCATACTATAGTTGGTATTTTCCTTTAAAATGTTGAGCTGCTCCTTTAATTACACTGCTGATGACATCACAGTAGCTTATCCCTCTAGACCAGGTTAAGCAGCCTAAGGAGCAAGACAGTTTTTGACAATACCTGAGGGTGAATCTTGTAACTTTGGTTTTGCTTTTTAAAGTAAAATTTAAAAGTAAATGTTTGTATTTATATATGTTAGACAGTTGAAAGGCCCATTCACTGTATCAAAAATAAATATCAAACCCCTAACTGATTTAACTTTTAGGGATTTTAAGTTGTTAGTGAGCGAATTGTGTGAAAATGTGTAACTTGTGTATTACCTCTGGCTTCAGATCTTTGTGAAGCAAATCTTTATCATGAATGGCTTTTAAAGCCAAACAAATCTCAACGAAGCAGCTCAGTACCTAGAAAACAGAAGATGGTTCCATGAGAATTACTAGAGTACACTGAGAATAATAATGGCCAGTATTCAGTGGTTCACAGATTTAAACTTTTAAATGTCTTTTGCAGTGTAGAACTGTACCTTAGACTCTAATGCATCCATTTCTCTGATCTTTTTATCCAGGCTTCCTCCCTGACAGTAGTCCATCACTACATAGTAAATGATTTCATCTTTGAGACAAAATGAAAAGTACATTTGTCATGTTTTTACCATTTTGTTTTAATTACATTTCAACTTTTCAAAACATTTTAGAATCATCTTCTAATAAGTGACTCTAATAAGCTTTAGATACCTTTTAAGATAATAATAGAGAAGCACTTTTATATCGTTGGCACATACTTTACTGTGTGTATACTACAGAGTGTGTTTAGACATTACCCATAGTAACTTCTTTAGAAGTTCATCAAAAAAACAAACACATTTTTCAGAATTTACCTTTAAAAGCGTTCTTGCTGCTCCCGATGTGGGGATGGCATATTGTCTTTTTATCTAGGCTTCCTCCGTGACAGTAGTCCATCACTACATAGTAAATGTCTTCATGTGCATCTTTGAGACAAAAGGAAAAGTACATTTGTCATGTTTTTTTTTTGTTTGTTTGTTTTTAATTACATTTCAACCTTTGAAAACATTATTTTTTGCAGTTTTGGATTGTGGCATGGTAAACATATCATGAATATTAAACATTAATTTGTACAATTAGTCTTATAGACAGACAGTATTAAGTAAAACTACATTAACTTTACTAAGATCAAAATTTCATTTTCTAATAGTGATACTTTGTTTTATGATAAGACACATAAGTACAGAACCACCTCTATATTGTTGGCACATGCTTTACTGAGTGTATATGTGTGTTAGACATTACCAATAGTAACCGATTTACAAGTTCATAAAAAAAAATCACTTTTTTCAGAACTTACCTTTAAAAGAGTTCTTGCTGCTCACAATGTGGGGATGGCATATTGTCTTGAGAGTTTCTATTTCTGAGGTAAATGTTACAACTTCATCAGGGGTTATCTGTGAAAAACACCACACACAAAAGTAAGTGTGTTACATGGCTCTAACACGTCTTTGCCGCAGCTGTTGATTTTGATGTTAATCATTTCTGCAGTTATCAGAATTTGTACTTTTTGGCCTGAAAATAAGTGCAACAGGAGTTGTTTTCATAAAGACATGTTACCACCACTCCATCACTTTGCCCAAATGTCTTTAGAACTGAGCAAGAGTCATGAATGTGGGCTAAGTAAATCTTCAAGACTGCACATGCATGTAGATGGATACATGTGGATACATGTTTCATATTCTATTAATATTTAATATACTATAATCAAGGTTAGATTAAAAACTCTTTACTTACCGTCATCAGAATTACTTTCTTTATGAAAAATGTATCGTCTCCCTTTGTAGCAACAACATAATTTTCAGTTTCTGTCGTTGTTACATGGCCCTCCTTTGCCAGAGTGCTCTGTTCGTTTCCCATCTTTGTTGTTATTTCCTAAGGGCACATACATGGTCAAAACAACACAGGAACATTATAACTTGGCATATCTTATGATCATTACAGTTTTTTTGTTTTAATAAACCAAGGTCACTATCATGATAAATGTGTGCACGTGTGTCATGTTTGTTGACACTCGATTGTTTGAGCTTCAAACTCAGCAGACAAATAGCAGGGAAGTGCAGTGTCGAGGCTCTAAACAAAAAGGGAAATGGATGTGAGCTTCTAACTAGAAGTGTATGAGTTTATCAGCACCACTAAACAAAACGTGATTATGCAACAGGAAATGTTGCTTGACCAAGAACAGTTTCATGGTATATGCTTGATGGAATTTACCAAAGTCAATGGCTTGTTAAAGATAACAGAGGTTTAGTTACTGCAATATATATTCAATATATACCTAAAGTTAACTGAAAACAAACACAGCTTCAGGTTTTAACACTCACACGTCAGTTTAATTTACTACCCTCTATGTCCGAAAAAACTGCTATAAAAACTTAATTGATTTTTTTCTTGCTTTTTTCTGCATAAATCTATTAGACCTCTTACAAACTACCATGAATTACATCATTTTGAGGATTGTAACCCTTAAAATGCCAGTGTTATTACTTAAAGACAGCTATTTTCCATAACATTGGGAAACCGGGCCTTTTTTTTTTGTCAAATGAGTTTTGGGTATGACCAAGATTAAAATATTGACTTGACTGCATTATTTTGTAGCATAAGATAAACTTGAGTACAGTGCTTGTATTATTGAGCGTGCTAGAAGAGGGTAGCATTTTGTTTTCAGTGTTCTGCTGACCTAATACAATGTTTTTCGACTTTCAAACTTTGTGTAGAAAAATTGTGCCGCATGAACTAACACAGTCAAAATGACGTCCAAGTGAAGAGGAAAAGTTTGCCCAAATTGGCAGAAATCACACTTTTGTCATCTGTTTTTGACTTCTTGCATGTTTGTCTGATGCTTATCTCTAATATATTCAGAATTACTTTAGCAAAAGCACCTGCATCGAACCTCTCACTCACACTTAAGTGAAAAAGCAAATAGGTCACGACCAGTTTGTGATAACCAGAAGTAGCAGAGGCAGCACACTCCGGGGGGCTGTGCTTTATAATGAGAAATTTAAAGTGAACTGAGTGAAGTGAGTCTCAAGTTTACACCCACAAATTTGACCCAAGTCATGTGATGGTTAGGTACCACCCCCTTCCCTTTATGGCACTTGAATGTTAGCTCAGTCACTCCATGGCCCCAGTTCTTAACAGGTGTGTGCAAACTATTTGTATTTGGTTTTGATAACATTCCTGGTCACTTCCTTATAGGTGTGTGTGCCAAACCTGATCATTACAAAAAATAACAATAAAAATAATGACAATGATTAAAAGGGCAGCACAGTGACTTGGTGGTTGGTGCTGATGCCTCCCAGCTAGGAGGTCCGGTCCAGCGAGTATATTATTAACCCCTCAAACCCAGATAGGATTACTCCAGTATGAAGTAATGCTCAAATTCATTACTTCATACCACTGCATTGTGTACTATATAGGAAAGACAACAACAGTTCGTGGCATAACATTAATCAAAGCTGAAAAAGTCTTAAAAAGAATAAATCAAACCATAAATTAACATTTCAAAAATCCAAACAAAAATAAAAATGGGAAAAACTATAACTATGCGCAGATGATGATGGAACCCTCTCTTTTCTTGTTGGAAACATTGTTGTTACCCAGCTACGAAAAACATAAAAACACAAAAGCTGGACAATGGCAAATAGAGCACACCCAGAGTTTGTGATAAAAACAACACGACAACTACATATTCATGTGAAATATTTACATACCCGTGTAGCCCGTGTGAGACCCAGAAGTAGTAGATGATGCACACTCCACTCTAACAACCGAATGGGAGCTGTGCTTTATAATGAGAAATGTAAAGTGAAAGTGAGTCTCAAGTTTACACCCACAAATTTGACCCAAGTCATGTGATGGAAAAGTACCATG
This sequence comes from Mugil cephalus, assembly GCF_022458985.1. NCBI lineage: Eukaryota > Metazoa > Chordata > Actinopteri > Mugiliformes > Mugilidae > Mugil > Mugil cephalus. The sequence goes on along the minus strand of NC_061774.1, from coordinate 12,794,582 downwards.
CCCTTCACTTTATGGTACTTGAATGTTAGCTCAACTCGACAGTTGACCAACTATTGCCAAATATTTGCATTTGGTTTCCATAACCACCCTGATCGCTTGCGCCAAACTACTGTACAGTGTACCATGGAAAAGACAACAACCAGTAACATTTCAGAAATCCAAACAACAATGGAAAAATTATAACTATGAGCAGATGATGGAACCCTCTCTTTTCCTCTTGGAAACATAGTTGTTACCCAGGTCACCCTGTTCTCATCCTGTCTCTTTTTCAACATTAATCTAATACTGTACATCACGTATGTAACAGAAATAAGACTGTCTATTTAATCATTATTATTTATTTTAATGTAGATTCATTTTATCTCCATCTAACCTGATGTAAACAGAGGCTCTAGTTCTGAATTTCTGAATCTTTATTATCTCAAATGTGTTATCCCCTGTGTCTGTTTTAAATCAGAAATCAGAAAATGTCCTCCAGGCTTCACGTATCATGTATGTAACAGAATAAAATAACAACTGCATGTATTTCATCTTAAAAAGCAATGTATTTTGACTAAACGATAACGAGTATCACATGCTGGTTCAGTACTCATAACTCAAAACTGAACCAGCGTCCAGCACCACTGCATTAGGTTACATTAGATTTCCCATTAGCAATGCTGAACTACAATTTTAAATCCTAGAGGGGGACCACGGGATGAAAGTGAGTGAGCTAGTGCCATCGGATACAGGAGTTAGTAACTTTATTTATCTACTGTATGTGCTCATGTTACAAGCACAATGACACACAATAAAGCATCAATCTCAGCTTCACAGTCCCATGAAGAGTTGAAGTAACTTAGTAATAGCAATTAAATCTGATGTCACTGAAGTCTATAATAAACTATTTCAATTGATAGCATAACAATGCTCTTCCACCCTAGAATAATAATATTGTACACACGCACATGTATGCTGTTTGTGCGAAAATAAAAGTTGTAATCTGTTGGCTTGGAAAAGTGCAATTAAGGTTCAATATAACCTTAATTTTAAATTGTCTTTAACTTAAAATTGGTCAACACCATACCTTGTGTGAATGTCTGTTCTTTGCTTTTTTGCAAGTGTTAATCTGCACTTCTCGCTTAATTGCACTGTCAAGTTTGGAATGAGCTGCCTTATGTTGTAACTAAAGATTGTTTTGCTTTCAGAACAACATGCATTCAAAGGTATCTTCACTGACTTTGTCATTGGGGAATCAAACGCACTTTCAGAAGCAGACATGTGCAGCCCACAGCCTGCTTACAGCAGCTTATTCACTCGTTCAGTGTTTACTGTAAGCATGGGCACTTTGTTGTGTGTGTGTATCCTGGACAATGGCTTCTTTAAAGTAAAAGTTACAACAAACCTAACAACCATGATGAAAGTAATGTCTGCGTGTGTGTTTTCTCTGCCCCTCAGGATCACTTCTGGTATTTTCTGTTTAATGTAGCAAAACACATACAGAGAAACTGGTTGAAGTATCATTAAATCATCAGCCCAGATAATAATCATCTGTGTAGGACAATTTTATGCATAAATCGAGTTTTTGCACATAGTCTCTATGACTGACGTACAGACTAAGGCTGGAGGATGGATTTCAAGGCAGGTGTACAGTTCTGAACCCAGGATGAACAGTGTCAGTTGTTCAAGTTGTCTGACAAAACTACCATCTGTAATCCTTCCAGATAGTTTTGGGGGATAGTTCACATTCTACTCTATTGTTGGCCTGTAGTTTTTACAATAACAGGACACATTTTATACAGTCAAGTTCCAAATGCTTTGATTGTTGTTAAACACCCTTAAATGCTTCTTTTAACCACTGGATTCTGTATGTTTCATGTCTCTTTTTAGACGTAGACCACACAATGAATAATAGAATGTGCTTTAATAGTCAATCTTTTATTTGTACATACAGTATTCAAACTTGTACTTTGTAATGCTATAATAGGAGAATGTCATGTTATGCTCTTATCACAAGCTAATGCACAACAGTCATACCAGGTTGGCCACTCTTTAATATTATCACTGCAAATGTACATTGCTTCACCATATTGGAAACCAGTCTTTTTTATTATTACTGTGAAAGGTTATATCTCATTCATATTAAAGAAAGTAAAGAGTATTAAAGCTTAATGATAAATTTATGCTGTGAGAAAAGTAATTAATAATGGGATTAAAAAGCAATACCTTACAATAAACATTTAACATGTGTGTAATGCTAATAGTAATGATATCTTGAACAGAGTTACTACTGACCATCCAAACAAGTGTAAAGCTCCAAATCTCCATTAAACAGTTGCTAAAAAGTTACTAAAAGTAATAAAAATACAATAATTTTCAACACAGCCTTGCAGAAATGAACCAACGAGCAAGAGAAGCGGCAGCTATGATTAGAAGGCTTAAGTCCTCTTATTAACAAACACTTATTACCAACAAACATCAGATTTAATTGTGAGCCACAAGGCCACATGTGACAAAACTCAAATGTGATGTAGCCTTGCAGCAATGAAGTTATATGAACTTTTGTACTGAGAGCACAGGGTGGAGCGTCAGACTGGCCTGAGTCTACTACAAGTATCCTCTGGATTACTTTAACTCCATGTCTTCCCATCCATGCTCCCCTTCATACTCAAATAAAGTGATCGACGAGGTTATGGTTTTGAGCTCATTCAAGACTTTCTCCAAATTGTCTGCTGCATTCCTGACTGATCGAACAAATTTCATGATCTCAGATTTGATCTCGCTCTGGTCCTGTGCTCCTGCTTTGTCAACGCCAGGTTCATTTATAGCAGTGTCAGACTCTTGCATCAGTGAGCTTGACAACAGTGTACTTTGGTCAGAGGTGGACAAGATTTCTGATTCAGGCACTGACTCTTCTTGTGACTCTACTGCCTGTGCTTTTCTAATATGGTGGATCTCTTTAGCATCCATGGCAATGAAGAAAACATCCACTGCTACAAATAAACCAGAAAGCACACCTGTTGCTACCTCTGCCACACGTACTACCCTGGATGCTTGTGCAGCTATCTTGCCGATGTTTGCCACTTGAACTAGTCTGACGAGTTCAGCGATGCCACCTAGGCCCTTTCCTGCCCTGAAGCCAAGGCTCTTCAGGTTTTCTGTTCTGAATGTGCTATCATCGTCAGGTGTTTCAACCGAATCACATCTGCTTCTTATTATTTCTAAGCTCTGTCCAATCTCCTGGAGCCAGAGGACAACTGCATTAATCTTCTCTTCAAACTCTTTAATCATGTTTCGAATAGCTTTGCGGTCCGACTGCTGGTTCACCATATTGGTGATATTTGAGGCAGCAGCAGTGACCCCACCAACTGCACTCACTCCCACACCAACTCCAGTGACAATAAGAGAGGCTCCCAAAGTGAATGGGGCCAGTATAAGACCCACTATGGACGTGATCCCTCCCACTGCTCCAATCACTCCTCCTGTCAGACTGCCAACTGTGGTGCCCTTATGTACACGCTCCAAACCATCAGCCAGAGCCCTCAGATTTTTCAGCTTCTTCTGGAGGTCCTCCACTGTTGTTTTGCACTGTTAAGAAACAAATATGTTATCAATTCAAAGCTATTGAGAAAATAATGAGTAGAAAAGCAAGTTAGACGCTTCTCACCGGGAAAGTGAATTCTTATCGCATTTGAGGAAATTTCATACCTTTGTTAAAAGACAGTCTAAAATAAAAGGGTGTGCCAAGATCTCTTGTACTGTAGGTCTTGATTGAGGATCTTTGTCTAATATTTCCACCAGGAGTTCACGAAGCTCTGCTGAGAACGTCTTCGGGAGACATGGACAAGGACCTCCAATTATCTTAGGTGTGAGCTTGACTGTTGTCTCTGCCCTGAACTAAAGAAGAATTATTGTTACGATAAAATAATAACAATAAAAAATAAAAAATAAAAAAACGCATAATTTCAAACCAGGTTGGAATGAATATGTGAGAGAGCCCAGAGAAGCTTTTAAAAGGTGGGTGTTATCAGGAAAGTGGTGTGGATGGTCTGGATGATACAACAGAAGAACATCTTAAGCATGCTCGTCATCACTGTTACTTGTGATGTGTTTATCTGGGCTTTTAATGCATGGCATATTACCTGACTCTATGCTGGCTGTCCTGTTAGTGCCAATAGTTTAAGACAAAACAGGTAATATATCTAGCATAGAAAATTACAGACCAAGTCCCTTAGCTAGCATATTGTCCAAAGTATAAGAACAGATTTGACAAGTTTGCACACAGCTCATTCATGTAAATTGTGTAAAGAATGGGTCCTTACACTGACCCTTGGGGTACACCTTCTTTGACCTCAAGAAAGCTGGAGCTAAACCCACCCATCTGACTACATTGCATTCTACATGCCTAGTAATCTGCAAAGTGTTTGGAGATTCCAATCTTATGGAGAGTTTTTAACGGGGGACAGGTGGTTCACAGTTTTTTTGGAATCCAATGCCTCAAACACATGATTAAAAACTTTTAGGGCAGCAGTAACAGTACTGTGCTGCCTCCTAAAACCTGATTGAGGGGGTTTAAAATGTTGTTTGAATCTAAAAATTCCCTCCATTGATCAAAGACCGGTTTTTCAAATACTTTTTCCACATAAAACATAGGTTGAAACACAAAATGCCAATCAGAGGAAGGCAAAACTGTGTTTGAAGTTTCTTTCTATAGTCGTTGAATTTCGCACATCAATGTGTTAAATGACAGAAAGAAAGAAAGAAAGAAAGAAAGAAAGAAAGAAAGAAAGAAAGAAAGAAAGAAAGAAAGAAAGAAAGAAAGAAAGAAAGAAAGGAAAGGTTCTTGTGAGTCTAGACTATGACTATTCGTGCTTCAGTTTAGAAACATTTAAGTTGTCAGTTAATCCTTCAGTCACTCTGACCCCATATCAGAAACTTCCTGCCACGCATACCTTACTTTTTTTTTCTATAGATATTGATAATTACCAGCACTCCCATTAATAGTAGGAGGTTTGGATATGGTCAGTTTATCATTTGTTTATTTGATATTTCATTGAAAATCCAAAAACTAAAATAAAGGAAATGTCATAGCTTAGTTGTGTTTAACATGCAACTTACCGCTGGTTGTTGAGTACAAAGCTCAAAGAGTATGCATCCCAATGACCAAACGTCACTATGAATAAAGCAAACGTGATTGTTATGTAGTTAGCAGTTCTGGTAGTATCCAGAATACAGTCCTCATAATGTTAAGATAATGCATCTTAATATGTTTTGTGAAAATATGTCTATTACTAAGGCATAGGTCTTCAACAGGGGGTCCACAACCCTTAGAGGGTCCACAGAGGTACTGCATGGGTGGTATATATATATATTCCACCACAATTTTCCCCCACAAATTTAAATTTCTTTAAATACACATGTATACTGTATACATGTGTATGCAGTATACATGTATGTGTATGTGTATATACCGCACTACCCGAGACCTGTCAACCTAAGCCTCCTATACAGAGTAGGCCCCACCCTTATCGCTGCTGAACCAATCATAAGGCTGCATTACATGCCAATGTGAAATCCCAGGCACATGTTGCAATTATTAACACAAGCTAGCAGTCAGGTATGTTTATGTCAGGTATGTTAATCTTTATGGCAGTTGTATGGCCACCCTACTGTTGCACATATTTGAAGTAAGAAAAAAAAAGTAGTTGAACCTGTGTATTATTTGAATATGTTAATATTGAATGCAAAACTATAACGATGACGTATATTTATAAACAGCACTAGGCTGAGTTTAGTATAGAACACATATAGCAGGTAGGGGGTCTCTACTTCATCTCTCCATCAGTTTGGGGTCCTTGGCCTGAAAAACTTTGCAGACCCCTGAACTAAGGTAAAGCCACATAAAAAAACAAACTACATAATTAAGATAGCTAAGATAACCTTTGACCATATCTCAACTGAACTTTAAAATGTTATCTTACATTAATTTCACATTTTGGTAAAAAGAATGAATAAATCTTTACCTTTTAGCAGTATGGTTTCCATCCGTGAAGACTTCTGGTGCAAAATGATTTATTCTTTCCTTCGGCGTTGCAGAAGGGGCGGATCTTTTTTTTAATGGTGTGAGGACAAAAATAAATAAATAAAATACAATACATGAAAAAATACTATATATATAGAGTATAGAATTTAAATCAGAAGATATGTGCAGAAAAATATGTTGAGATTTCCCCGGGAGTTCCCAAACCATTCAAATACAGCACATAATTGCACATTTATCTTTTAAATGAAAACAAAACTGCACAGTACTTTTCTTGGATTTTTCCGAATCTTCCCAAGCGCACTATTCCAAATTCAGTGAGGTGTACAGTCTAGAAAAAGAGAAAAAAATGACACCATAAATGAACTGTTTTTTTCTTAATATAAATTTAAAAAGTTAGACGGACCATTCATTGTATCCGAAATAAATATCAAAACGTCACTAGTTGATCTGTCTTTTAATGATTTTAAATTGTTAGGGAGTGAATTGTGTGAAAATGTGTAACTTGTGTATTACCTCTGGCTTCAGATCTTTGTGAATCAAACCTTTATCATGAATGGCTTTTAAAGCCAAACAAATCTCAACGAAGCAGCTCAGTACCTAGAAAACAGAAGATGGTTCCATGAGAATTACTAGAGTACACTGAGAATAATAATGGCCAGTGTTCAGTGGTTCACAGATTTAAACTTTTAAATGTCTTTTGCAGTGTAGAACTGTACCTTAGACTCTAATGCATCCATTTCTCTGATCTTTTCATCCAGGCTTCCTCCCTGACAGTAGTCCATCACTACATAGTAAATGTCTTCATGTGTATCTTTGAGACAAAAGGAAAAGTACATTTTGTCATGTTTTAATTTTTGAAATAGTTTTTCAACATTTCAAAACATTAGTTTTGCGGTTTTTGGATTGTGGCATGGTAAACATATCATGAATATTAAACATTAAGTTGTACAATTAGTCTTATAGACAAACAGTATTAAATAAAACTACATTAACTTTACTAAGATCACCAAAATTTCATTTTCTAATAGTGATACTTTGTTTTATGATAAGACACATAAGTACAGAACCACCTCTATATTGTTGGGACATGCTTTACTGTGTGTATATGTGTGCTAGACATTACCAATAGTAACCGATTTAGAAGTTCATAAAAAAACTCACATTTTTCAGAACTTACCTTCAAAAGAGTTCTTGCTGCTCACAATGTGGGGATGGCATATTGTCTTGAGAGTTTCCATTTCTGAGGTAAATGTTACAACTTCATCAGGGGGTATCTGTGAAAAAGACCACACACAAAAGTAAGTGTGTTACATGGTTCTAACCCGTCTTTGCTGCAGCTGTTGATTTTTATATTAATAATTGTCCGAATGTCTTCAGAACTGAGCAAGAGTCATATGCAAAACATAATGAGTGTGGGCTAGGTAAATCTTCAAGACTGCACATGCATGCAGAAACAAGAGCAACAGTTCTGAGAGAACAGATTTGTTTGATTTGACATTATTTTGGTGACCAATGTTTCCACTTTGACTTTGCCTCAAAGAGACTCAATATCAAGGCTCATGCAAAGTGTGAACTCAATTCATATGACGACAAAATCTTTGAAGCAGCAATGACTATTGTGGAATGTGGATACATGTTTCATATTCTATTAATATTTAATATACTATAATCAAGGTTAGATTAAAAACTCTTCACTTACCGTCATCAGAATTATTTTTTTTATGAAAAATGTATCGTCTCCCTTTGTAGCAACAACATAATTTTCAGTTTCTGTCGTTGTTACATAGCCCCCCTTTGCCAGAGTGCTCTGTTTGTTTCCCATCTTTGTTGTTATTTCCTAAGGGCACATACATGGTCAAAACAACACAGGAACATTATAACTTGGCATACCTTACGATCATTACATTTTTTTGTTTTAATAAAACAAGGTCACTATCACGATAAATGTGTGCATGTGTGTCATGTTTGTTGACAATCCATTGCTTGCGCTTCAAACTCAGCAGACAAATAGCAGGGAAGTGCAGTGTCGAGGCTCTAAACAAAAAGGGAAATGGATGTGAGCTTCTAACTAGAAGTGTATGAGTTTATCAGCACCACTAAACAAAACGTGATTATACAACAGGAAATGTCCTCTTTTTTTATGTTGTGTTGTCACACTCACACCTAGGGTCACTTTAGAGTCACCAATTAACCTAAGGAGCATGTCTTTGGAGGTGGGAGGAAACCGGAGTACCCGGAGAAAACCCACACGGACACAGGAAGAACACGCAAACCTCACCCAGAAAGGCCCGAGCTGGAGGCATCAATGCTAACCACCAAGTATATACTTAAAGTTAACTGAAAACAAACACAGCTTCAGGATTTAACCCTCAGATGTCAGTTTAATTCACTACCCTCATTAAGGACAAAAATCTGAAAAACAGCTATAAAAATTTAACTGGTTAATATTTTTTTCTGCATAAACCTCTTAGATCCCTGTCAAGTACCATACCAAAGTCATTCTTTGGTATGGTACTCTGATATCTCATCTTAGTTGTATATATATATAATATACAATATAAACGAGCCCACATTTTCAGCATACCTTGTGCTGATTATGATTAAATTATTTTAGCAAATGTTTGTGAAATGTTGTCCAAATTTGACGTTTTACAATGGACATCTCATTTAAAGGACAGGACCCTTCATTTCTCCTCTGCAGTCCTCCTACTTTCAGATAATGATCTAATTTACTTACTGTACTTTACCAAATACATTAAGAGTTACTTTAGCAAAAGCACCTGCATCAAACGTCTCACTCACACTTAAATGAAAAATTTTTTTTGAAATGTTGGGGAAAAACTGGACAATGGCAAATAGAGCACGACCAGAGTTTGTGAAAAAACAAACAAATCAACAACAACATATTGATGGGAAATATTTACATACCTACATGCAAAGCTCGTGTGAGACCCAGAAGTAGCAGATGTTGCACACTCCACTCTAACAACCAAGTGGGGGCTGTGCTTTATAGTGAGAAATGTAAAGTGAAATGAAAGTTACACCCACAAATTTGACCCTAGTCATGTGACAAAAAAGTAACACCCACTTCCCTTTATGCTACTTGAATGTTATCTCAGTCACTCCATGGTCCCAGTTCTTAACAGTTGTGTGCAAACTATTTGTATTTGGTTTCCCTAAGTAATCTCCCTGGTCGCTTCCACCATAGGTCTGTGTGCCAAACCTGATCATTAAACACACACACACACACACACACACACACACACACACACACACACACACACACAACACACACACACAAAAAAAAAAAAAAAAAAAACTTACTACAAATCACTTCAACTGCACCAACTTCCAGGACTTGTCATCAGCTCAAATGAGAATTATATCACAATATACTGAAAAAGCACAGGACTGTAACATTTTGTTGACAGTTTTCATCCTAACAACAACACATTTCATAGACAGTTTCAGCATTCAGGATAATTTATAACGACAAGACAGACTTTGTGAGCAGAGCTTTCCTCCAGCAAAGCTGCTCAAATTCATTACTTCATACTACTGCATAGTGTAGCTACCATATGAAAAAGACAACGACCGTCTGTGACATAACATTAACTGAAGCTGAAAAAGTCTTAAAAGAATAAATCAAACCATGAATTAACATTTCTAAAATCCAAATGAAAATAAAAATGTAAACATTATAACTATGAGCAGTTGATGATGGAACCCTCTCTTTTTGTCTTGGAAACATTTTGTTACCCAGCTATGAGAAACACAGAAACACAAAAGCTAAATTCGAGCTGTTATTTGTAATCATCTCTCAAGTTTTACTCATGGAGATATTTAAGACTTAAAAATGTAACACTTCCTTATTCTCAATAAATAAATAAAGGAACTGTCTTATCATGAATTGTTTGTTGAAACTTTCGACACCTAGATGTCCTTTACTAGATAGAAACAAGTCAGAACAGTTATCTGACAAGGTTTCATTTCTAGATTCAAGGATTAAGGCCCGTCTTTTAAATCTTCATCAGCATGTCCCTTTTCCAACTTTAGCCTGATAGTTTTCATAGATGTCACAATTTTTTTAAGTTTGTCATTTCGCATTAACTCTTAATAGCTCTAGAGTAAAGTTTAAAAGTTGCTGTAATATGCAAGTTTCACCATTTTACACTTTCTCTTTCTTTTCACTTTCCCATAACTTCTTCCACAGGTATTCTAGTAAAATATGAATTTAAATGCAAAACTGAAAGGTGGACACAGTCCAGAAAAATATCTCATCTCATCTCATACTAGCTTTTATCCTCACTGGGGTCGCCGGGGTTGCTGGAGCCTATCTAGTTCATCGCAGGGCTAACACAGAGACAAACAACCATTCACATTCACACCTAGAGTCAACTTAGAATCATCCAGTCAACCAAACTAAGCATGTAAGTGGATTGAGGTTGGGGGGACAACTGGAGGAAACCCAGAGGGGAACCTACACAGACAGAATGAGAACACAGAGATGCTTCCGGACAAAGCTGCAAGAACTTTTTACTCTAATGTCACTGTTATCACTATATATAGACTATAGCATTGCTAGGAGGACAGAACATGAGCAGGTGTATTTATTCAAGAACAAAGATGTGCAGTAGGATGGATCCTTTCCCAGCTGGGATTGGGCGAGAGAGTGAGACACCCTGACAGGTACGCCAGCTATTGCAGGACTAAGACAGGACAACAAACCATTCACACTCGCATCTGAGGTCATATATAAAAGAATCATCAGTCAGCATAAGGGCATGTCTTTTGGAGCGTTGGGAGTAAAAACTGAGTACCCGGATTTAACCCACACAGACACAGGGAAACATGCAACTCCACCAAAAGGACCGAACTAGACTCAACCCATGACCTTCTCCTGGTTGCCAACCAGACTGCTGTTCCGCCGAAGAAAATTATATTGCAAATCTGTATCACTATCTTTGAGTTCCAAGTCTGCCACGAGATCCTAAAAAACTAAATTTCCTCATATTTTTAAATTGAAGGAAGCCACTAGTTGAGTTGTGAAACACTCAATGAAATCTCAATGGAGTTGAGTTGCACTTGATATTCCAGTCCTACTCCCCTAGTTCTCTTCACCTGCAAGCACAACTATCCTGGTGTGACTGGTGTAACATTTGAATAAATGTTGGCCATTGTTTTTATGTCAGGCATGAGTTTAGGACCCATGGAGTGGCACTGTTGGACCATGGGGTGAGTGTCCGCAGTAGTGTTGTTTTTTTCTCAGGCAGTGTTGTGTGGCTGATCGTGAGCGAATAAAGAAAACTTTGGCTCACTCAAAGTACAGTCGATTATTTTTTAACAACACAACATCGATCAATTGGCACAAAAGGTTTCGATTATGTTTAGGTCCCATCCGTGCGATAGTGTCCCTGTTTCCTTTAGAGCAGTCTTGTCTATTTGTTAAGCTCTAGCATCATTGTGAACTCTTATATATTGTAGCTCAAGTATGTAAGCAACTTACAGTGGATTTTATGTTGCAGTTACATTGCAAAACGAAACTAAAATTGTGTAACCTTGAATCAATTTTGGAGGAAATTCAGTGTACCAGTTTGTTTTGAGGAACATTTAACAGGATTGTGTAGTCCTAGATTAAAAGTGGAAGGAAGAACTTGAGAAAGCTTTGTTGGGAGACGCCTTATAACAAGTTCTGCTGAAATACGCTCTGAGTAAACTAAAAAAGAATTATTCTTAGAAAATAATTAATACAAGATTTCTAAAATCAGCACATTGTTATTCATTTATTTTTCCAGTACAAATCCTGCTATTTCAAGGCAGGATTTTCTCCTTTAGAATTTGCAGCAGACGAATCCGTGACACAAAACGACTAAATACAGTAGCCTAAGTCAATTAAAATCATACATGCGTATGGTATTCCAAATTCACCACACAAACAAACACACGCTCGAGGCCGCTTTCCTGACAAGACTGTTTTCACTACGCTAATAAACAAGACAGAGACCTCAAGAACTCGAGCTAAAAACCTCTAGTGTTTTGTAACCATTCTTTGCTCTTTCACTACCTTTGGTGTTCTTTCCTAATGACACGTAAATGTTCAGACCGACAATGATCGGTTATTTTATAGCATACATTATGTTATTAGCATGAACCTTATTTCAAAAAAGGAAGCTGGGGCATTTTTTTTATTTAATTTTTTTTTTTTTTCAAATCAGTCTTGGGTATGTCCAAGATTATCTAAAATACTGACTTGACTGCATTTTTTTGCAGGCTAAATGCTAGAATTAATTATTATTTCATTGTTTTACCTACCTATGTTTTTTAAATTTCAAACTTTGTGTAGAATGGCTGCATGCACTAACACAGTCAAAATGACGTCTGGCAAAATTTGTCTAAATCGACAAAAATATTCCTAATGATGTCTGAGTGTAGACACTATATAGTCTGCAAGCCAACCTAAAGTTCCTTGTAAAGAACAGAACAATTAAGACATGCTAACTGTCAGGACATGTGTAATATGTAACTTTTCACGATGCCCGGCTCATAATGTCACTGTCTCATCACTATACTATAGACTATAGCATTGCTAGGGGACAGAACACAAAGCTGGTGTATTGTTTAGGAACCAAGGATGTGCAGTGTCCAGCATTAAGATGTTTGAAATCGTTCAAAGAGACTGCATCCTCAATCAGCCACTTCCAAGCAGGCATTGTGCCAGTGTCTAAAGTGCACTACCCCTAAACTTGCACCTTAAAGAAAGAAAATTCCATATTTCAGCAACATTTGATTCATACTCAACGAGACCAGGGTCCACTGTGCGCAGTCTTTCTTAATATCACTTTTGATGAGGCCCAAAGCCCACTCATGCTCATTAAGGACATAAAATGTGTTTGGATGATTTGGTTTGAGGTAAGGTAAACGGATCATGTTTCAGATTATTTATGTTGTTGTTGAATGTCTTGCCTGGACACTTTTAGATTTATAATTGACAATAGAAGATGATGTCATCTTTTACCACCGCTTATCCTCTACTAGGGTTGCAGGGGTTGTTGGAGCCTATCCCAGCTGGGATTGGGCGAGAGGCGGGGTACACCCTGGACAGGTCGCCAGCCTAAGACAAACTGGTACACTGAATTTCCTCCAAAACCTGATTCAAGGTTACACAATTTTAGTTTCTGCAAAAGAAACTAAAATTGTGTAACCTTGAATCAGGTTTTGGAGGAAATTCAGTGTACCAGTTTGTTTGAGAACATTAACAGGATGTGTAGTCTAGATTAAAAAGAGGAAGGAAAAAGACTTGAGGAAAGACTTTGTTGGAAGGACTTATAACAAGTTCGCTGAAATACTGTTCTGAGAATCTATAAAAAAATTTTCTTTAGAAAATAATTAATACAGGAATTTCTAAAAGTAGCACATTGATATTCATTTTTTTTTCCAGTACAAATCCTGGCTATTTCAAGCAGTGAAATTTTCTTTTTTTAGATATTTGCCATGAGGCGCATCCGTGACACATAAGGAGTAATCAGTGCCTAAGGTCAATTTTTATACATGGCAGTTTGTGTTTCCAATCTCACCACATAAACAAAACGCTCAGCGCTGTCTGACAGATGTTTTCCACTACGAATAACATGACAGTCATACCGTAGAACTCCGTGCTAAATCCTTCTAAGTGTTATGTAACCATCTTTGCTCTTTCATTAACCTTGTTGGTGTTCTTTCTAATGAACTAAAATTTTGTAGACCGACAATGATCAGTGTATTTGTTATAGGAACATTTAAAGTTATTATCATGACCTTATTCAAAAAAGGAAGCTGGGGGCATTTGTTTTTATTAATTTTTTTATTTTTCAAATTCAGTTCTTGAAGTATGTCCAAGATTTCTAAAATCTGACTTGTATGCATTTATTTTTCAGCAGGCAAACTGCATTAGGAATTAAATTATTATTCAAATGTTTTGACCTACGTATGTTTTTAAATTTCAAACTTTGTGTAGTATGCCTGATGCATAAACAAGGCAAAAGACGATTGGCAAATTTGTCTTAATCGACAAATATATTCTAATAGATGTCTGAGTGCTAGACACTTATTAGTCTGCAAGCCAACCTAAAGTATTCCTTGTAAGACACACAACCTTAAAATCATGCAAACTGTAGGACATTTTGATGAATGTGTAAGTTTTCTCGATGCACGGCTCATAATGTCACTGTCTCATCACTATACTATACACTATAGCAATTGCTAGGGGACAGAACACAAAGCTGGTGTATTGTTTAGGAACCAAGGATGTGCAGTGTCCAGCATTAAGATGTTTGAAATCGTTCAAAGAGACTGCATCCTCAATCAGCCACTTCCAAGCAGGCATTGTGCCAGTGTCTAAAGTGCACTACCCCTAAACTTGCACCTTAAAGAAAGAAAATTCCATATTTCAGCAACATTTGATTCATACTCAACGAGACCAGGGTCCACTGTGTACAGTCTTTCTTAATATCACTTTTGATGAGGCCCAAAGCCCACTCATGCTCATTAAGGACATAAAATGTGTTTGGATGATTTGGTTTGAGGTAAGGTAAACGGATCATGTTTCAGATTATTTAGGTTGTTGTTGAATGTCTTGCCTTGACACTTTTAGATTTATAATTGACAATAGAAGATGATGTCATCTTTTACCACCGCTTATCCTCTACTAGGGTTGCAGGGGTTGCTGGAGCCTATCCCAGCTGGGATTGGGCGAGAGGTGGAGGACACCCTGGACAGGTCGCCAGCCTATTGCAGGACTAACACAGGGACAAACAACCATTCACACTCGCATCTAGGGTCAATTAAAGATCATCAATCAGCATAAGGAGCATGTCTTTGGAGGTGGGAGGAAACCTGAGTACCCGGAGTAAACCCACACAGACACAGGGAGAACATGCAAACTCCACCCAGAAAGGCCCGAACTAGACTCAAACCCAGACCTTCTCGCTGGGTGCCAACCACCGAGCTGCTGTTCCGCCGAAGGGAAAATTATATTGCAAATCAGTATCACTATCTTTGAGTTCCAAGTCTGCCCACGGAGATCCTGATAAAAACTAAATTTCCTCAATTATAACTGAAGAAGCCACTAAGTTGAGTTGTGAAACGACCTCAAGGAAACTCAAAGGAGTTGAGTTGCCTTGGATATTCCACGTCCCTTACTCCCCCTGTTTCTCATTCACCTGCAGCACAACTATCCTGGTGTGACTGGTGTAACATTTGAATAAATGTTGGCATTGTTTTATGTCAGGCATGAGTTTAGGCACCCATGGAGTGGCACTGGGGTCCTGGGGGTGTGTCCGCAGTAGTTGTTGTTTTTCCGGCAGTGTTGTGTGCTGATCGTGAGCAGGAATAAAGAAAACTTGGCTCCTCAAAGTACAGTCGATTTATTTACAACACAACATACGACAACTGGCACAACGGTTCCATTACACGTTTAGTCCCTCTGTGCGTAGTGTCCCTGTTCCTTTAGCACGTCTTGTCTATGTTAAGCTCTAGCATCATTGTGAACTCTTTTAATTGTAGCTCAAGTATGTAAGCACTTACCAGTGGATTTGTAGTGTTGCAGTTACATGCAAACGAAACTAAAATTGTGTAACCTTGAATCAGATTTTGGAGGAAATTCAGTGTACCAGTTTGTTTTGAGGAACATTTAACAGGATTGTGTAGTCCTAGATTAAAAGAGGAAGGAAGAACTTGAGAAAGCTTTGTTGGGAGACGCCTTATAACAAGTTCTGCTGAAATACGCTCTGAGTAAACTAAAAAAGAATTATTCTTAGAAAATAATTAATACAAGATTTCTAAAATCAGCACATTGTTATTCATTTATTTTTCCAGTACAAATCCTGCTATTTCAAGGCAATTAAAAAACAAACAAACAAAAACAAAAGAAACTTTGGTCCAAATAGCAGTATGTATATATGTATATATACATATATATATACATATATATATACACCTAGATGCAAAACCCATATGTGACACACAGGCAGCGAATGTGGAAGACTCTTCTTTAATGCTGCAGTCATTTATATCGACAAATAGAAAGTGAAACTAAACAGAGCTTGCAGACACGTTCATCTAATTTGCATACGGGTGTGTGTACACACAGTACTTCCTTCTGATCACCACTAACCGTTACTCTTCCTTTCTACAAACTCTTTTGTGCAATTTTGATGCAATAAGTTAGTGTTTCTCTGATGTTTTGCAGTATACGTGCACATAATTCTTCATAGCACTACACCACAAAGCAACAAAGGGGACAGAACTGTTTATGGAATTGCTTCGGATTCCTTTTCCTTAAACTAAAATTCTACTTTTAAAACGGAGAGATTTAGAGGCCTGTCTCTGATACATGCCTGATACGAAACAGCATGCAATTACCTTTCACCTTAAAATAACGGTGTTTGGTTTGTTTTCGACAGTGTGCACAGCTTCTGGTTAGATGCTCAGTTGGAGCTGAAACAAGTTGACAACAATTTAGTTGTATCTGTGAGCTTACTCACACTCACACACTGTGTATCTATCTTTGTGAAGGTGCTCCACTGTGTATCCCCAGGCTCCTTAACAATAACCTAAGTGTAACCTTTACTCTAAAGCCAAGTTTTATCCCTAAAAATTTCCCCACATCATCAGCATGCAATAAAAAAGTAGTCACCGCGATCAATGAATAAAAAACATCCACACAGAGACGCACACACTCAGAACAGGGTCAGACTAGGCTAATGGCGAAAATCCTTTTATTACTTTTTCGATGTTTAGAAAGGGCATGGACTCTAACTGAGTTACATCAACATGTTTAACTCCATGGTGTTATATGGCATCACTGTCCGTTATCCAACAGGATGTTTACTTTTCAGTCTGTGTTAAAGGGAGCTTGTTTTCAAAGATGAAATGATAGTCTTTATGGCTCATATCCACTCCCCACTGGTTAAACTTTTCTGCATCTGAGGAGAACTGCAAAACATGCTTGTAGCTATTATCACAGATGTTTTGATCAGCTGATTAAAAGTGGACAATGCAATGCTTACAGCATGCGGGACATGAGTATAGGGGTTATTTCTTCTGATAACCTCAAATAAATAAATAAATAAGGTCATATTAGAAGTTAGAAGTTCATATTTTAAATGGAAACAAGCAAAGACATACAGGGATTTTAGGAAACGTTGCAGGGGTTGACTTGGACTTGGATTTGATTTGAGATCAAGTACTGTCCCTGCCCTGGCCACACCCCCACTTAGTGTCGCCTGCATTTATCTCCCATCACCGTCACTAGGTGGGGGTTGACTCAACCAAAAAAAAAAAAAAAAGGCAGGTTCACACATTGTTATGATACATACTCATTTCGCTCACTTTGGCTCCCCAACTTTTGGTTATTAAAACCTCTCGAAAGCTAAGTTTCTTCACAGGACGCTTTCACAGCTGTGGTTTTCATTTAGTTTAGAGGATATGCAAACATCCTTTGAGTCAGCTGTCCATTTGGAAAAAGAGGGAACTAATAAATCTTTTACCAAATTTAAAACTTTAACATCATAGTCATGATAGATTTTGACTACGAGTATGTGGCTATGAAATATGTTGTTTTTACCAGTGCATTGTTTCATGTCTTCTGTTCTGTCTGTTTTTAGATGTACAGAATAAATAGTATTTTTATATATATATAAAAAAAAATGCTGTGGACTTGGATTCGATTTGAGATCAAATACTGTCTTTTCCTGCTCTGGCCACACCCTCCAGGCAGTGTCACCTTTATTTATCTCCCATCACAGCCATTAGATGGGGTTGACTCAAACACAGTCACACATTGCAACCATAAATCATTTCAACTCCAAAACTTTAAGTTATTAAACACCAAACATCTAAAGCTTAGCTTCTTGACAGGATGCTTTCAAAGCTCTGGCTTTCATGAAGTTTACCTGGACTGGACATGTCTCTGGCATATCTCAGGACTGACACAGAGAGACAGACAACCATTCACACTCACACCTACTAGAATCACCAGTGAAACTAACAAGCATGTCTTTGGACGATGGGAGGAAGCAGGAGTATGCAGACAGAGGGAGAAACCCAGAAAGGCCTGGATTTGCTGTAAGGCATCAAAGCTAACCACCACATTACTTACAGTTTATAGATGTTAAGTACAGAATAAATAGTCTATTTTATAACTAATTACAATGTCTAATTAGGGGTACTCCCACCCTCCAAAGACATGCTCGTTGGGTTCAATGGTGATTCTAAATTGGCTGTAGGTGTGAGTGTGAATGGTTGCCTGTCTCTCTGTGTCAGTCCTGTGATAGATGCGAATGAGAACAATGCCTAATTATATACTTTGTAATGATATAAGAGCAGAAAAGCTCTTTAGTAAAATATTATTAAGTGTTCTCTTTTATCAAATATTAATACTTGACATTCAACCCATTTTGACAACTTTTCTATCTTTATAGCAAATGTACATTGGCTCATGATATTGAAAACCAGTCTCTTTGATTATTAAAATTGAACCTGGAGAAAAATATACTCAATACTAAGTTTAAAAAGTCAATAAATGTCTTCCGTGAGAAGAAGAGGAATTACAAACAAAATAAAACAGCAATACACTGCGTAAATGTGACAATAAACATTCAACATGTCTGTAATGATAATATCTTGAACAAAGTTACTGACAATCAAGTGTAAATTCAAAATCATTATTATACATGTCATCATACATTATGCACATAACAGGATCATGATTTCTTAGAATTTCAACCCAGCTTCATAGTGAATGAATGAACTAGGTAGAGTTTCTGCACATATGATTGGAAAACTTTGGTCTTCTGACAAACCAACACAACAGATAGTTGTTCCACTGCTGCCCACTTGACCACACACACATTTTAACCAACATTAATGCACTGCAATTTGTAACAGCACATGATGGTCCACCAGAGTGTCTGAGTTTAATGAATGTACCCTCTGGTTTATCTGAATTCCATGTCCTGCCACTCTACCTCCCATTTATATCCAAGTGAAGGGATCGACAAGGTGATGGTTTTGAGCTCATTCAAGACTTTTTCCAAATTGTCTGCTGCATTCCTGACTGATCGAACGAATTTCATGATCTCAGATCTGACTGAAGACTGATCCTGTGACTCAGATTCATTTTCCACCACATCAGACTCCTTCATCAGTGAGTCAGACAGCAGTGTGGTTTGGTCAGAGGCGGGCACAAAGTCACTCATTTCACTTTCAAAGAGTAACTCTGGACGTGGTGCATCTGGTTGCATCTCTGCTGCCTGTGCTTTTCTAATGTGGTGGATCTCTTTAGCATCCATGGCAATGAAGAAAACATCCACTGCTACAAATAAACCAGAAAGCACACCTGTTGCTACCTCTGCCACAAGTACTGCCCTGGATGCTTGTGTAGCTATCTTGCCGATGTTTGTTACTTGAACTAGTCTGACGAGTTCAGCGATGCCACCTAGGCCCTTTCCTGCCCTGAAGCCAAGACTCACCAGGTTTTCTGTTTTGAATGTGCTATTATTGTCAAGTGTGCTAACGGAGTCACAACTACTTCTGATTGTTTCTAAGCTGTTTCCAATCTGCTGGAGCCAGAAGACAACTGCATTAATCTTCTTTTCAAACTCTTTAATCATGTTTCGAATAGCTTTGCGGTCAGAAGACTCGTTCACCATATTAGTGATATTCGAGGCAGCAGCAGTGGCACCTCCAGCTACACTTACTCCTACACCAACTCCAGTGACAATAAGAGAGGCTCCCAAAGTGAATGGTGCCAGTATAAGACCTACTATGGACGTGATCCCTCCCACTGCTCCAATCACTCCTCCTGTCAGACTGCCAACAGTGGTGCCCTTATGTACACGCTCCAAACCATCAGCCAGAGCCCTCAGATTTTTCAGCTTGATCTGGAGGTCCTCCACTGTTGTTTTGCACTGTCAAGAAACAAAGATATTAGTTGAAAGCTGTGTGTCTAGTATAGTCAGGCATGAAACACTCTTCTGTGTCTAGTTACCTCTGTACTTATGTATATAAAAAAATATATATCTACTTAAGTATTTGGCAGGTTTATCTGTAACAATACTGGACACTACGGAAGGGGATTGCATTCACTAGATAAAAAAAAAATTAGACACCTTATCTCGTAATTACGAGAAAAGATAAAGAAAAAGGAAACATATGTAAATCCTCTCTCAATGGCAATGATGGCGCTATCACAGTTAATCTGCTAATATTACCTTCTCGGTTTGAGACACTGGGAAATACTGATGTTTCTGAAAAATGAGGATGGGATTAAAATTAGTATGTCAACACTGCGCAGGCATCTCAAGGCGATTGTTCAGATGGAAAAGCCCAATCTGACGTGCTGGATGTCCCTCTGTTTCTGCAGGAGCAGTAGAACCAACAGGGAATGCTTCATGGATACAAATTCATACATTTGTGTCAACATTGCCACTGAGAGAGGATTTACAGACGTTTCCTTTTTCTTTATCTTTTCTCGTAATTACGAGATCAGGATGTCGTAATTACGAGAAAAGATCTTGTGATTCTGAGATCTTTTCTCATAATTATGAGATCTTTTTAGATTAGGTATCTAATTTATTTATTTATTTTATCCAGTGAATGCAATGCGCTTCCGTAGGACACAGAGATGCAGGATTATGTATCTTTATGTTTTTAGATTTTTTGTTTATAAATGACATTTAATATAAAATGAAGTTTCAGGCATTTAAAATAATGTTTCCTTTCACATGTACTTGCAAAATAATGTGTATTTGTGTTTAAAGATCCTTTGTATGAATTATGCTTTGGAAGAAGTTGTCTTGATCCATTTGATTTTCCTGCTAATGAAAACATTGGATAATCATGCAGCCTAAATATGTTTTGGGAAATATGTTTTGGGAGAGTGAGTCCAATACTGTATTTGTGAAAGTGTCATACCTTTGTTGAGAGACAGTTGATAATAATGGGACGTGCCAGGATCTCATTGGCTGTTGGTCTTGACTTAGGGTCTTTGACTAATATGTCCCTCAAAAGCTCACAAAGCTTTTCTGAGAAACGGTCTGGGAGAGATGGGTAAGGACCCCCAATTATCTTAGGCATGAGCTTGATTGTAGTCTCTGCCATGAACTGAAAAAATAAATAGATTGTTAGAAAGATTTAATACTAATTACAGCGAGAATTTAAATGTTTTCTTTCAGTGTAAACATAAGTTATAAAGTAGTTGGAATCTCTTCCACATGGCCCAGATAGAGCTGTCACTATTGGGTTGCCATTCTGTATCCAGTATGCCCATCACTTAGGCTTGTATGTACAGTACATAATAAATGTGCGACCAGAGTTTGTAGTCAAACATGATACAGAACTGCTTTGAAGGAGGAACACAGGAAAATTTGGGTGACTAGAACATGATATGTTCAGGACAACTTAAGAACAAGTGCAAGCTACTTTGTAGAAGGTCTGTTGGTGGTTGGACTGAAGAAACGGAAAAAGACACCTTTGTTTGTTTCTTACCCACACAGCAAATGCTGTGTAAAATTCTGTTGTTGGTGAAATTTTAGCAAGAATAGAGTTAATGTACAGTGTCAAAATGGAGTGTCGGTGAATTAACTCTGTAAGTGTCAATTCACATTTAACTCTCTTCATTTCTACGACGTGGTCTGAACCTGGATATGACTCTTCGGGTGTTAATTTATTAGTCCCGTCCATTTAGTGTAGCCGGACCTGGAGAGTCATCCTGAGAACTACCCACTGACTTTTACTGATGAGAAAGCCAGTTAAAGTAAAAGTAATTAGTTGTGCATATAATGTTATGTTTGATGTTAATAATAGAGGCCAGTCTTGTGTGGGGACTAGAGACGGTTCACCACAGCTACAGGACTCATTCCCTCTCATTTTCCCTGATTTGTTACTGTGGTGCATTTTAAAATAAACATTTTAAGCTTAACTTGGCCTCGTTATTTTATCATAGTTTATTTTACATGTAATATGTAACCATAAAGTATGTTTACGCCATACAGTGTAAATATATAGTAAACACCTGTAGTAGTTAACAACTGACACGACAAGTGAGTTGATATCTAACACTATACACTAGTGTTAGGAGAAACTAACACTAGTTAGTGTTGAGAAGTTTTAAATGTTAACTATAAGAAGAGTCAATAGTGTTAACATACCGGCACTTCAAAAAGACTCAAATTAACACCCTTTGGTGTGGACACATATAGACACTTTAAAAGTGTCTCTCTCACTTTCTCACTATTTAGTTCAATTATTTTTATCTTCATATTTGAGGAGGTCTGGAGGAGAACTCACCAACGATACACGGGAAAGAAAAATCAGTGGAGGAGAGAAACTAGGGAAAGACAGCAGAGACTAATGGATAAGAGGAGTCTCCCTGCAGTCACGATGTGAAATGTGAGATCGCTGGCCAATAAGATGCACGAGCTAACAGCATTAGCCAGGAGTCAGACAGAGTACAGGAGTGTAGTTTAATGTGCTTTACGGAGACATGGCTGCGCCAGGACATCCCTGATGACAATGTTTCCATCAATGGCTTCCAGACTGTTCAGGCTGACAGGGATTGCACTGGGAGCGGTAAGCTGAAAGGAGGTAGGCTTGCCTTTCTAGTGAACAACAAGTGGTGCAATCCTAGTCATATTACCATCAAAGAGCGCATCTGTAGCCTGCACATTGAACTGTTTGCTGTTGGTCTCCATCCATATTATCTGCCGCGGAAGTTTATCATGTTGTGATGGTGACTGTGTACGTTCCTCCCTCTGCAAACCCAGCGTCAGCGTGTGACGGCATCCACTCCGCCATAGCCTAGTTACAGACTCAGCAGCTGAGGGCAATCATTGCTATCTCGGGTGACTTCAACCATGTCACCATGGCAAAAACATTACCCAACTTTCCTCAGTATGGTAAATGGTCTTGCTTTTATATTGCCTTGCCTACTCAAAGGTACTCAAAGCACTTTTACAGTCAGAGACACATCCACCCATTGGCTCACACATTCACACACCAGTTGCACTGGGAGCAACTGGGGGATCAGTGTCTAGCTCAAGGACACTTCAGCATATGGCACACTCAGTGGTTCGAACCACTAACCCTTCGGTTCGTGGACAATCCACTCTACCTACCCTACCTACCTACCTACTGAGCCACAGCCACAAGTAGCAGCAGCTCAAAACCTGTGCCACCCAGCTCTGTGGAGTTCTTCAGCATGTCTTCAATATAAACCTGAGTCTGCAGAGGGTCCCTGTGATGTGGAAGACGTCCTGCCTAGTTCCTGTGCCAAAGATGCCACGACTCGTTGCCTCGAAGGACTACAGACCTGTGGCGCTGACCTCCCACATCATGAATACCCTGGAGAGTCTCATCTTGGAGCAACTCCACCCCGTGGTCAAACCACATTTAGACCCCCTCCAGTTCGCCTACCAGCCTCAACTTTGAGTTGAGGATGCCATCCTCTTCATGCTCAACCGTGTCTACACCCACCTGGACAAGATGTAGAGTACTGTGAGAGTCATGTTTTTTGACTTCTCCAGCGCTTTCAACACCACCCGTCCAGCTCTTCTGGGTGAGACGATGATGGCGATGCAGGTGGATTCCCCCCTTGTGTCGTGGATTGTTGACTACCTGACTGGCAGACCACAGTATGTGTGCCTGCAACGCTGTGTGTCAGGCAGGCTGGTCAGCAACACTGGGGCCTCATAGGGGACAGTCCTCTCTCTGTTTCTCTTCACCCTCTACGCCACAGACTTCAACCACTGCACAGAGACTTGTCATCTCCAGAAGTTTTCTGATGACTCTGCAGTGGTTGGATGCATCAGCAAGGGTGATGAAGTGGGGTATAAGGCTGTTGTGGACAACTTTGTCACATGGTGTGAGGAGAACCATCTACAGCTCAATGTGACAAAGACGAAGGAACTGGTGGTGTACCCAGGAGGACCAAGGTGCCGGTGACCCGGGGGTTCACACTGGCAATAGACTGGACTGGGGAAAGAACAGTGACGTCTTATACAGAAAGGGCCTGAGTCACCTCTATTTTCTGCGATGGTTGAGGTCTTTTAACATCTTCAGGACTATGCTCAGGATGTTTTATGAGTCTGTGGTGGCCAGTGGCATCTTCTACGCTGTTGCGTGCTGGGGCGGCAGGCTGAGGGTTGCTAACACCAACAGGTTGAACAGACTGATACGCAAGGCCAGTGACATTGTGGGAGTGAAGCTGGACCCTCTGACAGTGGTGTCAGACAGGAGAATGCTTCACAAGGTGACAGCCATCTTGGACAATGAGTCTTACCCACTCCATGGTGTGCTGTCCAGACACAGGAGTTCTTTCAGCACCAGACTGATCACACCACGACGCACCACAGAGCGCCACAGGAAATCATTCCTGCCTGTGGCCATCAACCTATACAACTCCTCACTCTGAGGGTGTAGAACCCATACTTATTTATAAACATATTTATACTGATAATGTGCAACAACTCATGTTCACTTCATCTCATACACTAGTACGTATTACCTGTATACTAGGGGGCTCTGGTCTTTACTATGTGCAATAACCCATGTTTATAACTATATAGACACTATAACACATGCTTCACTGTATTATTTTCATAAACTTGTACATATTTCCTTATATATTTTCACCATGTGCAATAATTTTTCCCCACTGTGCAATACCCTATATTCAATGTCACTGTATACTTGTACATATCGTTATATATATATTTCTTATATTTTTTTTTACATTCTCTTACTTATTCTTATTGTATATATTGCTCTTTGTTCTTGACATTGGTACACTTTGGGTTGGAGCTGCTGTAACAAAAAGTAATTTCCCCCTGGGATCAATATAGTAATTCTGATTCTGATTCTGATATGACGCAGGACAATGGATTATCACTAAATAGGCAAGTCAACAACATCACTAAAATACTTTGAGGTTGTTTTCACATGAATAGTTAAGAATAGTCACATTAGCCTTTTTAATATTGCTGATGAAACTTACCGCTGGCTTTTGAGTACAGAGCTCAAAGAGTATGCATCCTAATGACCAGATGTCACTAAAAAAAAAAGAACATAATTGGTGTGCATTTAGATGTTGTGGTCATGCACAAGATAAATAAAAATGCAACCATCAACATTAGACTAAATAGTTCATTAGAGTTGAGATCACATGACTTAACAATCTCTGTACCTCTTTGAAGTATAGGTCCCGTCTGTGAAAACTTCTGGTGCCAGATAATTTATCTTTCCCACCTGACCTGAACTGGTGCTTTTTGAACAGTGTGGGGACAAGAAAAAATAAATCTGTAGTCAGTAACACTTATGTATATAACATACAGTATACTGTAAATAAAACCTCTGCATTCTTTGTTAATTTTATAAATGTTGAAGTCTGTCACAAGGCTGATTATAAACAGGCAAGAGGTATGAGGTCTAATTTATGGTGAATGAGCACTCAGAACTAAAAGTTATAAATAAATAAAAGCTATAATGGTGACCCAAAAACTTCATCAAATTAGGATTAGGGGTGTCATGGATAAAGTACTGGCACAATTATCTTTACTGATGATGTAACTGCTGATTATAGTAGCAAAATGAATTAGGGGACGTGCACAAATAATGCCTCCAAATAATGCCTCTAAACAAACAGTGCTTCATCTCACATTAAGACATGCATGAATATTTTAAAAAGTGAAAGTGAAAATAAGTAAATCTTACATGGATTCATTAAATGTGCGCTGAGACCATTGTGTTCTCACTAGCTGTTTAAGTTGATGAATAACATTTGAACCTAAAGTGGATAAGCATGTCAAGCACTTCGCAATTAACATAAGGTGCCCTGCTAATAAACCCATCAATGTGCAGCAAATTTATATGCCTTGTGCAAACCGCCCCAACAAAATTCAAGTTGTCTTTTGTGCATGTTGGTTCAAGTGTTACACTCTTAAATTTTGCTCTTACACAAGAACAAACAAGAAGTATGCAGTTATTGATGAATGCCACAAAAGTTGTTTAGTTGTGCATACGAACAATTAAGTATCAAATCATACAGTTCATGAATGAGACATAGTAATCCAAAAAAAATTGCTATAGACACAATGGAGATTTTCAAAGCTAAACACTTGAATAATTATTTGATGATCATCTCTGTCACTGGACTGAAATCTTTTAAGGTGTGGCTAATTTATGCTGAAAGGAAAAGGGAATGGGTTGAGTTGAAGATTTCTGCAGTAGTGGCAAAGCAGAGCACCAGAGAACTTACATAGCACCTGATAATGTCAATGAATTGCAGAGACAGTCATAACATGAAAGTAACAAACATGCATCAAACATTATAGTACCTTTAAATGAGTGGACAATGTATAAAAACTACTGGAATTCCCTTTGTGTTTACAAAAACTCCTTAAGACAGTAATCCTATTGAACACATTTCTAATAATCATGTTAAGATAGGAGACTATGAGGGCCAGTCTAAAAGATTCAACCTGTGAATTAACTTTATGGTTGTCAAGCTTTTCCACTTTCATGCTTAACAGTAATAGCAGCTGCACACAGTTGTTATTTTTCCATAAAATAAGAAAAAACAAAGCTACACCATACTTTTCGTGGATTTTTCCAAATCCTCCCAAGCACGCTATTCCAAATTCAGTGAGGAATATGCTCTGCAAAAACAGAAAAGGTGAAACAGTAAATCAACTGACACAAGTAAAACAGTTTATTGAGATATAATAAATAGATATAATATACAGCTATATTTGTATACTTAGTATTCTGATCGGCCAAACACCATCAAGTTTATTTAAAAATACACTTTGCATTTCTTTTTATCTTCTGACGATATGATTGATTGCTAATGACAATATATTAATCAGTATTTTATTATAATATGCGTAAGTACCTCTGTTTTCAGATCTTTGTGAAGCAAACCTTTTTCATGAATGGTTTTCACAGCCAAACAGATCTCAACAAAGCAGCTCAGTACCTAGAAAACAAATGATGGCTGTTCATTGCTGAGCTTATTTGTAGTGTCCAGTATAACCATGACTTTAAACTTGAAATATCTTTTGCAGAATATTGTTGTACCTCAAACTCTTGCTGAAATGAACTTCCTCCTCTGATTTTTGCATCAAGGGTTCCTCCCTGACAGTAGTCCATCACTACATAGTAAAAGTTTTGATCTTTATGACAGAAGGAAAAGAGGATAAGTTAGTATTTTCCCTCTGACTAGTAACACCTAACCTCTCCATCACGTCAATTTCTTCATATTATTTAAAGTAAACTTTCCAATGTTTGTATCAATTTGAAGAAAAAAAAGGAATCCTTTTAAAGAAGGACCTTCAGCGAACTTGATGAAAAATAAGATTTTAAGATTAAGTAGGCAGTAAGAAGGAGTTATCAATATGATAAAATACTTAACGATTTCTACTTTACAGTAAAGACAGTTAACACTTATCTTACAATGTAGAGATGACTTAAGAGATGAAAAAAAAGTTCTATTAAGATCCATCACTTTCAACACAAATGCATCACATCTTTGTGGTAGCTCACCTGTAAAATATTCCTTGCTGCTGACAATGTGTGGATGGCTTATTGTCACGAGTGTGTCTATTTCTGAAGTTAATGCTGAAGCAGTTTGTTTTATCTGTTCAAATAAATCATTCACAAAATGTGTTAGTAGTTAAAGTTTCCTCCTTGAACTGTCTTAACAGTATGACAACTGTCTTACTTCAAAATCAACACTTGTTAAAAATGTTATATCCAAAACACTATTTTAGAATGCAAACATCTCATCTCATCTTCTACTACCGCTTATTGTACAGGAATAACACATAGTCAAACAACCATTTGCACTCACACCTAGGGTCAATTTAGAGTCACCAATCAGCCTAAAGAGCATGTCTTCGGAGGTGGGAGGAAACCAGAGTATCTGGAGAAAACCCACGCAGACACAGGGAGAGCATACAAACACCTCTAAGAAAGGCCCGAGTTGGACTCGAACCCAGACCTTCTTGCTTGGAGGCATCAGAGCTAAACACCAAGCCCAGAATACAAACATGTATTTCATAATTATAAGATTTTCATTTTTAATACACAGAAGATACAGTTAGCATAACAATCCTTTACTCACCCTTTCCAGAGGGATGTTTTTAATGAAAAATGTATCATCTTCCTTTGTGGCAATGAGATATTTTTCTTTGTTCTCTGTAGTTACGTAGCCCTTCTGAACCAGTGTGCTCTGTTCATTTCCCATCTTTATTGTGATTCCCTAAAACAAAAAATAAATAAATAAATTATAAAAAATACATAAAAACATTATTCTATTGCTGTTGCCTAACTGTTTACACTGTAACATTTTCCCAGTTTACATATTATGTTAAATAACACTTATGCTTAAATTAGCCCGTTAATATCATCAGTAACAGTTGGATCAAAGTTGAATTGTCCTGATCTATGTTTGTCAAAATAAACAAACAAACAAAAAAACAAACAAACAAAAAAACGTCATTGTGACAGTAAATATTATCAAACAGTAAGCAGAATACAAATGTACATACCTATGTGTCACCCAAAGTCAGTGCAGGCTCACAGACTCATCATACCTCGGCTTCAATTTATACTGAGAAATGAAAAGTGAAACTAAACTCAGTGTTAACTTTAAAACGCACACCATACCATGCCAAGCATCGTGGAAGATATCCCACGAACATGAGGTGTCAGTGTTTATCATTGCACGCTGCGTTTGAATTTCTGTGAACTCCACCTAGAAATGTGTGCTTATGTATAGTGAAGATATGAAGCTGAACGACATATACTTGGAAAGGGCAGTGACTTCCCTGTCTCTTTCTCTCTCTATCACACACACACACATTTTAATCTGATGAGTTTGTATCAGTGTATTTCAGTAAATTTACCAGGACAAATTTACCAGGATCAAATAGTCTGTGTAATACGATAATGTTTTGAACTAAACAAACTAAAATTATACTTTATTATACTTTTAAAACTGAGGTCTGTCTCTAATACAAGCCTGATACAAAATAACATGCAATTATCTTTCACATTAAAATTACAGCACACTCATTGTGACGGCATGAAACTGCCCAGTAAATATTCAGAAAAGGACACACAAGTTCTGGTTAGATGCTCAGGTGGAGCTGAAACATGTTGAAAGTAATTTAGTTGTATCTCTGAGCTTACTCACACAGACAGTGTATCTATCTTTGTGAAGGTGTTCCATAATGTATTTCCTAGCATCTTACCTTAACAAGTGTAACGTTTACACTAAAGTTTTATCCCTAAAATTCGCCACAATTGCCCCACAGCATCAGCATTCAATAAAAAAAGCCCATTCACAATGTCAGCAGCCTCAGCTAATGGTGAAAATTCTTTCAGTATTATTATTATTATTATTATTATTTGAATGTTAAGAAAGAGCATGTACTCTGAGGTACTTCAACATTTTACCTCCATGGTGTTATTGGCATCACTGTCCATTATCCAACAGGATGTTTACTTTTCATGGACGATGAAATGATAGTGCAGGTTGACATTCTTTACAGTTCATGTCCACTTAACCCCACTGGTTAAGCTTTTCTGTATCTGAGGAGACCTGCAAAACATGCATGTAATCATTATCATAGATGTTTTGATCAGGTGATTAAAAGTGGACAATGCAGTGACACATATTACATCGTATAGGATGGAGGACATACAGAGTAAGGTTTATTTCTTCGCCTGATAACCAAGAAGGTAGAAACAACAACAACAAAAACAAACAAACAAAAACCAATAATGAATACGATACTCAGAAGTTCATTTTAACTGAAACTAAGAAAATACAAAATAGGGTTATTGTTGTTTTATTTTGAATAATAAGCCTGAAAGAGTGGCCAGTAGCTCACGAAGAACCTTTTTTGGTTATTCTTAGCATGTTACTGGTTGTTGTTTTTTTTGTCTTACTTCTTGTTTTTTTCTGTGCCTTGAACCAATCGGATTGGTGTTTTTATTTTTTTTTATTTTTTATTTTGTTTTTTCTGGACTTTTTGTTTTTGGCTGTGTCATTGGTCGTTGGCTGTGGAGTTCGGCCGTTGTGTCGTTGGTGTGTTCCTGCTATTGGCTGCTAGGGTTGTCCCCTGACCTCCCGCCCAGAGTGAGGCCTGAGACTCCCGCTAAACTTCAGAAGAAGTGCTTTGGGTGCCAGGCTGGAGTTGGCAGTGGTGGACTGGAGAAGGAGTTTCGATTCAGTGGTGTCATCTGTACTCAAGGGGAACTTGAGGTCTTCGGCAGCGGGATTGATGGACTGTGTGCGCTTGATGCAACCCAGAGGGAGTGTGTTGTGTGAGGTGCTTTGGAGACCCGGTTCATAGGACCACAGTACCTCTGTGCCCGGCTTTGGGATTCCACAGGTAGACACACTCCATTTGAATTTTCATCCGTCCCTCAGCCGATAACGAAACATCATTGACGAGAAACACCATGACAACACGATCCACACCACTGTTGCTTTGCCACTGACCAAATATTCACATCACCTTGGACACTTTTTTTGCCAACTACTTTTGTATCTTTTCATAATGCTAATTGTGTACATTTTTTTGATTACACTGCTCATTTTTATTTTACTTTAATAAAAATACTTTAATCTAATTTTATTTTATCTTTTTTATTTATCTTTATTGTGGTTTTATGAGTGATGAGTTGATTTACTTTTATTTGCAACATTCTATGGTGACAAAGTAATTTCCCTCGTGGATCATTCAAGTCTGTCTAAGTCTAAGATTCAATTTGAGATCAAATACTCTCTTCCTGCTCTGGCCACACCCTCCAGGTACCGTCACTTGTATCTATCTCCCATCACAGCCACTAGATCAGGTTGACTCAAACTGAAAACAAATTTAGGTTCACATTGCAACTATGAATTATTTTGCTCATTTTGGCTCCCGGACATTATGTCATTAAACACCAAAGATCTAAAGCTTAGCTTCTTGACAGGATGTTTTCAAAGCTCTGGCTTTCATGAAGTTTACCTGGACTGCACAGGTATCTCAGAACTAACACAGAGAGACAAACAACCATTCACATAGGGCTGGGCGGCAAACTGGTTCATACAGAATACAGGTATTTTTTTCAGTTCAATATGAATTTTTTTTAATATACCGGCATACTGGTGTATTTGATTACACAGTGTCTGAATGATGCACCGCGAAACACTGTTTCAGATCTGATCATTTTCATTGTAACACTTCTAAACATGCATCTTGCAACTGCGTCACTGCCAGGAGTGGTGAAGATAGAAATGTCTGTCAGAAAAATGAAGGCAGAACGAGAAGACACAGCGACCAGACACAGCGCTTGTCAAGGTTCTAGGTCTGTCTTTTATTTTGTCATCATGCTTTGACGTTTCCTGTTTTGTTTTGTCATGTCTCCTAGTTTCCTGTCCATCGTGTTTCCTTGTGGTTTTGTCATGTCTGTCCATGTCATGTTGTGTTTCCTGTTTTATTTTGTTAAGTTCCTAGTTTCCTGTCTTGTGCCTCCTTGTCTCTTGATTGTTTATTGGTTTCACCTGCATTGATTGTCATGTGTTTCACCTGTGTCTTGTCATCCCTCAGTCCTCATGTGTATATGTAGCCCTGCCTTTCCCTTTGTTCCCGGTCGCGTCGTTCTGTCACATGGGGAGTTGAGGTTGAAGGTGAGGACCCAGATGCAGGACTATTGATGAGGCAGGATCTCAAACAAAAAAGTTTTTAATAATTAACAAAAAGTGCTGCGCACGGCAGGAAAACCAAAAAAACAAAAGAACTATCAAACACGGCAAGGTAACATGGAAAATGATGTGGAGACGTTAAGGCTAACATTAACGTCTCGACAAAAATCTAAATAATAATCCTAACACTAGTCATTCAACATGGAGTTGAGACTTGGCAGCGACCTTGTCGTCCATCATGCCTGCAGTTGGGTGCCTCTCCGATTACTGGGGACAGTCTCCGTTTTGTTGCACACAGAATACAATTATTACAGTAGCCAGTCGCGCTGTTATTGACATTACAGACATAACAGTTTAAATATGTTTGAGTATGAATAAATATGTCAAAATAAATTAAACTGTAATTGTCTCTGTTTCTTCATTTCATCTTGATTACATTTAATTTAGGATTTATTTTCTTAAAATTGTCCGCACACAAAATTACTGTATATATATGGAAGAAGTCTTGAACAAAGACAGTCAGTTTGTTTCATGCGATGGGTTATTCTTTGTGGGGAAAACTGGTCTTTTACATCCAGACTGAATTATTATCTTGCCAAAACAAGCCTCTAGTCAATACTGTTCTGACATCTCTATGGTAGGAGGTGAGAAGGCCATGTTTTCAGATTCTGGGAGACTGGGAATTTGTCACAGGCTTTCTGTAGAGATGAAATTCCTGCAAAGAATTCCAAAAATCTTCTTTTGCTTTGCAGTCTGGAGGAGAAAATTGTAAAGAACCTTAGATGAAGGCGTGCACTAGTGCAGCGGCTCTAGCTCTCCAGCTCTGCTGTGTTTTTTAGTGTATGTCCTAGTACAGTTTGTTAAGCGCAACTTTTTCATGTACACAATGGGAGTAATCTCGCCTAGAGCACCAACTTGTGCTCAATTATTTTCTCAAAATTGTTGTCCACACACAAAAGTACCGTACAAAATAAAGACGTGCCAGTATGAAAGCATCAAAGCCACAAAAAAGCAAAAAGTCTTAACAAAGACAGTCATTTCATTTCATGGATTCATGCTAGTCTAGTGTATGTCCTGGTACAGTATGTCAAGCTCCACTTTGTCATGTATTCAATGGGAGTAATCTCCCCTACAGCACAATTGGGTGGAGTCGGCCCTGGCAAAATGTAACTCAACATGTAACTCACCTGCCTTTCTACAAAATTTCTTTCTTATGTAATAAGTTACTGTTTCTCTGATGTTTATTGTGAAAACAGTGTTCATGTTTTAGTTTTGGGTTTCTTAAGTAACCCCTCAGCTCAGTGTCACCATTTTGCTATATATATATGCCCTTCACATTTCTGGACAACTGTTTGACCGCCTCGAGTAGCAATCGCCCATGTAATAACTTTTGCATTGTTATTTAGAGGTGTGTTAATCAGTATTTCCAGTCACTACAAACAGGACAGAAAGCTCAAAGGAGATCAAATTACTTCCTCTCCCTCTTGGGTCCTCTCTCTCTCTCTGTGTGTGTTTTTATCACCTGTTGTCTGCAGGCAATGGAGGATGCATAAGGGGAAAGCCGGACACCTGGTCCACCAGTGGAAAGACTAAATCTAAATCGCAGCTCTTCCCCATCTATAGTCAACCAATCACATTCATTCTGAGGTTTTGGTCATAAGGTAATGGCATGTTACCTTTTCTTCAGTCTCTTTGGGAAGTCCACTGAGCACATACTGAAGTGGCAGAACGAGAGGACTTGTGCCAAATAAAAGGTGTTGTGTTGGTTGTTTCGTTTTTTTTAGGGTGACCAGAAGTCCCCGTTTTGGATCACCAGTCCTCTGTCTAAAGCTGTCCCTGAAAATATCCCCAGCTTTAGCTTTTTATGAATGAGAAAAAAAGTACTGCCTGCAGACTACAATTATTATAGTAGCTGGTCACTCTGCTATTGACATTATAGACATATTAGTTTAAATATGTTAAAATAAATGAAACTGTAATTATCCCCGATTCTTCATTTTATCTTGATAAAGTGTAATTTATTTTTATTCATTATTATTATTATTTTTTTCTCCGAGCTGTAAATATCTATCTATCTATCTATCTATCTATCTATCTATCTATCTATCTATCTATCTATCTATCTATATACAGAGAGAGAGAGAGAGAGAGAGAGAGAGAGAGATAGATATGATATGATATGATATGATATGATATGATATGATATGATATGATATGATATGATATGATGTATGATCACCTGGCTTTATGATTCAATAAATGATACAAACAACAATGGGCTCAATGGGCACCCCTGTCTAGTTCCTCTTTCCAGGCCAAATGAGTTTGATATGGCTCCATTTATTTTTATTCTGTCTTTTGGTTTATTACCTCACCTCATCTTCTACTATTGCTTATCCTCACTAGGGTCGCAGGGGCTGCTGGAGCCTATCTAAGCTGGCATCGGGATACACCCCGGAAAGGGTCACCAATTAGCCTAACAAGCATGTCTTTGGAGGTGGGAGGAATCTTGGAAACAGGAGTACCCGGAGAAATCCACGCAGACACATCAGTGCTAACCACTGAGCCACTGTGCCGCCCACTTGGTTTATTGCATAATGCTTTGATAATAAACACCTCGATCAAATGTGGATAAAGATCTTGCAGTCATTAGATGTTGAAAACCAATCTCATTGATCATTAAGCCTTAACAATAAATGTCTAACATGAGAAGAAG
Organism: Mugil cephalus; assembly: GCF_022458985.1. Taxonomy (NCBI): domain Eukaryota; kingdom Metazoa; phylum Chordata; class Actinopteri; order Mugiliformes; family Mugilidae; genus Mugil; species Mugil cephalus. The sequence continues at coordinate 12,760,112 of NC_061774.1, read as the reverse complement.
ACCAATTATAAGAAAAATAAAACAGCAATACACCATTTAAACAATAACAATTCAACATATACATAATGAAAATATCTTGAACAAAGTTACTTCTGACAAATCGTTATTATACAATTATTAACAGTGTCATGATTTCTTAGAATTTCAGCCCAGTCTCATAATAGAATTGAATTAGCTGGCTAGAGTTGGTGATTGGAAAGCTCAAGTCTGTTCTATGAATTAAGGCACTGTGCGACAGCATGGTCCATCAGAGTGTATGAGTTTAATGAATGTACCCCCTGGTTTATCTGTATTCCAAGTCCTGCCACTCTAGCTCCCATTCATATCCAAGTGAAGGGATCAACAAGGTTATGTTTTTGAGCTCATTCAAGACTTTTTCCAAATGGTTTGCCGCAATCCTGACTGATCGAACGAATTTCATGATCTCAGATCTGACTGGAGACTGATCCTGTGACTCATTCACATTTTCCGCCACGTCAGGCTCGTTCGTCTGTGAGTCAGACAGCAGTGTATTTTGGTCAGAAGTGGGCACAAAGTCACTCATTTCACATTCAAACAATAACTCTGGACTTGGTGCATCTGGTTGCACCTCTGCTGCCTGTGCTGCCTGTGCTTTTCTAATGTCATGGATCTCTTTAGCATCCATGGCAATGAAGAAAAGATCCACTGCTACAAATAAACCAGAAAACACACCTGTTGCTACCTCTGCCACACGTACTACCCTGGATGCTTGTGCAGCTACCTTGCCGATTTTTGCCACTTGAACTAGTCTGACAAGTTCAGCGATGCCACCTATGCCCTTTCCTGCCCTGAAGCCAAGCCTCTTCAGGTTTTCTGTTTTGAATGTGCTATCATCGTCGACTATGTTAACTGAGTCACAACTGCTTCTGATTGTTTCTAAGCTGTTTCCAATCTCCTTGAGCCAGAGGACAACTGCATTAATCTTCTCTTCAAACTCTTTAATCATGTTTCGAATAGCTTTGCGGTCCGACTGCTGGTTCACCATATTGGTGATATTTGAGGCAGCAGCAGTGACCCCACCAAGTGCACCCACACCCACACCAACTCCAGTGACAATAAGAGAGGCTCCCAAAGTGAATGGGGTTAGTATGAGGCCCACTATGGACGTGATCCCTCCCACTGCTCCAAGCACTCCTCCTGTCAGACTGCCAACCGTGGCGCCCTTATGTACACGCTCCAAACCATCAGCCAGATCCCTCAGATTTGTCAGCTTGCCCTTGAGTTCGTTAACTGTTGCTTTGCACTGTCAAGAAACAAAGATGTCATCAGTTGAAAGCCATGTCTCTGGAGACAATGAGTTAAGAAGCAAAGTGATGTACAACTGATAGGCCGGCACAAAAAATAAATAATTTTTGAGAAATAAGTTACAGGGCAAATGCTGGTGAAATGGATCAAATCAAAAATAATAAATAAATCAATAGTAAGAACTAAGTTATGCGCACGCGAAACTATCTTGTGGCTGAAATCAGGGAAACTGTCAGGTGGGTGTCACTGTTATAGTTTAATGTGAGAGTGTATTGTTGTAATTCTGATTATTGTCTTATACTGTATATGTGTTCTGGTCATATGAGCATGGTTAAACATGAACATGATAAAAAAACATGTGACAAACTAATCCAGTGCAAATCAGCATCTCTGTGATGGCAGGGCTTTTGTTTGATTCACGTCTTCTTCTGTATTGTGTCGCTTAAGAATCATGATGTTCTGTAAATCAAAGTCTGAATTGATGTTAGGGAGCACAGTGGAGACGTCTGTGACCCATTCACTCGTCTAGACGAATGAAATCATTAAAGCATCGTCAAATGCGGAGCTGAATTAAATACTGACAGTTTCGTTGGTAATTTCTGACCCCGGGACAAATAGTATCAAAAATATATTTTGTGTTAATCCATTCTAATTTACAAAGTAACTAAAGCTGTCAAAAGTGTAAATTGCCCTCGGACATGCAGTGGAGTGAGGTGGATAGAAGCAGAGATCATGGCGTGCGAATGCCCCACATGAAACTAGACGTAGGGGGGTAACATGAATCACAGGACGTCCCAGGTGAAACTCGGGAGAAAAGTATTTGCACAGCTACTGATGTCATAGATTGGTGGGATTAGCATGACTCTTCACCTCACCCAGTCCTGTACACTTTGAACACAGTCTGTTTGCTTAGGACACTATAACCTCCTTTAACTATACATAAAACAATAAAATTTAGTAGACTGTTTTATATCATGATTATAAATTTCAGGCAATTGCACAGATGTACAATGTTATATATCTTGCAAAGTAACGTGTATTTGTCTTTTAAACATCCTTTCAATCAGGTTCTGGGGCATTTGGAGCAGTTGTTTTGATGCATTTGATTTTTCTGCTGATGAAACTATGTTTTGGCCGAGTGAGTTCAATAAAGTATTTGTGAAAGTGTCATACCTTTGCTGAGAGACAGCTTATGATCATGGGACGTGCCAGGATCTCGTTGACCGTTGGCCTTGACTCAGGTTCTTTGTCTAGTATGTCATTCAACAGTTCACGAAGCTCTGCTGAGAAATGGTCTGGGAGAGATGGGTAAGGACCCCCAATTATCTTGGGCATGAGCGTGACTGTAGTCTCTGCCGTGAACTAAAAAAAATATAGTTAAAAGGATTTAATTGCAATAACAATGAGAGTAACATTTTTAATATATGAATAACAATTAAAAGTTCAACGTAATGCCTGATTCTGTGAGTAAGAGCTGTCACTATTGTTTATCCCTTTACACAAGTGCTGACAATTTTCCTCCAATTCTGTACCCAGCGTGAATCTCACTTAGTTCTGTATCTACGTTACAATATAAATGTGCAAACTATACTCAAGACAAATCATAAGAGCACAGGGGCAAGCTATTTTGCGGAAGGTCTGTCAGTTGAAACAGACCAGTGCAACTAAATCCTTAACTGCTCGTGTGTAAAGGAATTCCTATATGTCTTTGCTTGTTTCCATTTAAAATATGAACTTCTAACTTCTAATGTGATATTTTTCTTCATTTGTCACCCATGCCCCAGAAATAATACTTCAGCCTTCTTCAACGGTTCCTCCTGCATGTTGAATTCATTTGCTGTCTTACCATCCCTGATTGTTTTACCTTTTCACATTAATATGACGCTGAGCAATCATTTTTTGCTAAATATTTGAGTCAGCCGTGCTAACCCTGTACACATACCACAGCAATTTATTTTGAGGTTACGTTTGTGACCAACAGTTGACCAGAAACTCCTTCCCTAACAAAGTCTACTACTTTGGGAAAAATCATGGCTGCATATCTGTGAAAGGAATTCCTTTACACATGAGCAGTTAAGAATTGAGTTGCATTGGTCTTTATAAGTTTACTCACAAGAAACTTACCGCTGGTTTTAGAGTACAGAGCTCGAAGAGTATGCATCCCAATGACCAGATGTCACTAAAAATAAAGGACATAGCATAGTAGTTGCAGGCACATATAATAATGTTTAAAGCAAGAATCAACTTGATAATTGATACTAAATGTACACGGTTTTGTTATCATGTCTTTTATACACATGTATGTGTTGTCATTGTTGTATCACAATAATGATTAAATGTGTTATACCTAACCATTCCGAACACTTGTATGCAGGCTGAAGTAACATGTACATTTAATTTTAACATAAAACTTTTTTACCTCTTTGTGTCATAGGTCCCCTCTGTGAAAACTTCTGGTGCCAGATAATTTATCTTTTCCCTTGTGCCTGAATTGATGCTTTTGATCAGTGTGGGGGCAAGAAAAATTCATGATTATTAATAACACTTTTTCCAAGCAATAACAAAGAATTTAGAATAAAACCAAATTCACTGATTATATGATATAATAACCAAGTAATAACAAAAGACATATCTGTGACCTTTCTTGTGTGTTACTCTCTACTGGGACATTTTCATTGACTTATTTCAAATAAAAATGTTTTTTTTTTTTATGTTGTTTTTTACTCTCAAATTCAATAGATTTAAATGGGAAATGAGTGGGCATAAAGGTGCTGAAGATTTCACTTTTTAAGCTTTGGATTTAATAGGACTGCCAGCTCAGAAAAGTTGCTAAAAAGTCGTAAAGTCAGTTTGTCATGCATAGTCTGAGAGTAAAAATGTGTCCATTAGCGAGCCGTTCAAATAGCGGCCCTGGCTGGTAATCTGCTCTGGGTTTGGGTGTAAAGCCTCACAAGCAAAAACTTCTTTTCCCAGACCAACTGGGGCCAATATGATACTATTTCTCATGAGATGCTGTGAGTTTAACAGTCCTAACGTTATTTGTATGTTGGCATTTGTTGTTAACACTTTGAACTGTTGCAAAAATGAAACAAGACTAGCAGGGCTAACCACGGGGCTAAGTTAGCATGCAGAGGCTGCCGCTAAACATGCTGTTATTTGTCTAACAGCCACTTTTAGTGTGTTTGTATGCTAGCGTATATGTTAACCAACTTGTGTTTAGCTATAGTGGTGTTGTCATTTATATCTTATTAAGTTTTCTGTTTGCCGCGTGTGCTACCATGGAACAGTAGGCTAAATGATTTAGCCTGTTGTTTGCTAACTGACGCGGCATGCTGCGCTGCATACTCTGCCCACACGCTGGCAGGCCTATTCTGATACTTATAAATCATTATCTAAATATTATCTTGCGGGCTAGATACAATTGCCTCATAGACATGTCTGATGCAGACTGTGAGGGGCAGGAAATCACAAAACATTTGCATTTTTAGTTGCACACACACTGTTACAGTTAAGGAGGAAAATAAAAAAACTTTACAATACTTTTCATGGATTTTTCCAAATCCGCCCAAGCACACTGTTTCAAATTCTGTGAGGAGTATGCTCTGCAGAAAGACAAAAGGGTGAAAATATAAATAAACTGACACATGTAAAACATTTTTTGTTTGATTTATTGTAATATATGTAGTACCTCTGTCTTCAGATTTTTGTGAAGCAAACCTTCTTCATGAATGGCTTTCAAAGCCAAACAAATCTCAATAAAGCAGCCCAGTACCTAGAAAACAAATTATGATACAGAATTTCAGTTCATTGTGAACAGTAATGAGCTTCTTTATTTTGTCCAGTTTTCCATGACTTGTGTATGTCTTTTACAGAATGGTACTGTACCTCAGACTCTTGTGGAAGTGTAGGCCTTTCTCTGATTTTCCCCAGGTTCCCTCCCTGACAGTAGTCCATCACTACATAGTAAACATTTTGATCTTTATGACAAAAGGAAAAAAAGGATATGTTAGTCTTTCCCTCTGACTAGCAACACTCACATCAATCACACATCATCTTCCAATTAAACTTTCAATGTTGTATTAGTTTGAAATAAATGTCATCATTTTGAATAACTGCTTTCAGTGAACTTTATGAAAGTAAAAATTTCAAATTAAAGTGGCTACAACTGATATTTCAGACAGATTGGACCATTTTTGTTGTTTTGTAACAAGATACAAGTTAAGTTCAATTGGACGTATCCTTCTCTAGTGCTTTCTTTTTTGACCCATTTCACTTTCAGCACAAATGCATCATTTGCATACAGTATTTGCATGCAAGCACAGATACCAGACCATAATAGTCAGACACATTTTGTTTAAACTTACCTGTAAAACATTCCTTGCTGCTCACAATGTGTGGATGGTTTATTGCGTTGAGGGTATCTATTTCTGAAGTTAACGTGGTCAGAACATTTTGGTTTATCTGTAACAAATAAATAAAAATAAAACAAGTGACTGGCAGCTAAGAGAGATTTACTGAAGTATCAGTACCTAAGGTTTCATCTTTGACCCGTCTACAAAGTACAACATCTGTCTTAACCCAAGTCTCGTGACAAAGGCTGGTACAGAGCAAGCTCAGCTCTTGACAAAAATACTATAAATTGCTTTGGTTGAATCTTGCACACGTACACATCATAGTATATGATGTTCATTTTACTATACAGTAAATAAAGTCCCCACGACAGCCCTTTACTCACCCTGTCTAGAGGGATCTTTAGTATGAAAAATGTATCATCTCCCTTTGTGGCAACGATATATTTTTCTTCGTCTCTTGTAGTTTCATATTTTTTCTGAGCCAGCACGCTCTGTTTTTTTCCCATCCTTGTGATTCCCTAAAGACAAAAAAAATATACATAAAATTAGCAAAAAAAAAAAAAAACATTATTTTGCTGAATATGTCATGTCTGTCTGTTCCATGTTTTGAGTTTCCTGTTTTATTTTGTTAAGTTTCTTAGTTTCCTGTTTGGTGTTGGTGTGCTCCCTGTGTTTTTCCTTTGATTGCTTATTGGTTTCTCCGTGTGTGCTCCACCCTCATAAGTTTCACCTGTGTCTCGTTATCCCGCTGCCCGTGTGTGTGTGTGTGTGTGTGTGTGTGTGTGTGTGTGTATAGCACAGCAGTGTGTATATATAGCACAGCAGCTGTGAAATACCTGATGTCTGCGGCACCTTTTGTGAAGTTTTGTGTTTATTAAATACCCCTTTTGTTTGCACCCCGGCCTCATCTCCCTTCGTCCTACATCTTTCCACGGGTGGAACTTTGATGCTGATGAGCACTAACAGTCTGTAAAACTTTCAGATAATTATTTTATGCACTTTGTAGCTTTTATATATTCCCAATTATGTTTAAGTTAGCTCATTAACACTCCCAGTAATAGTTGAATTGTCTTGGTGTGTGTTTGGTCAAAAAGCTACACCAAGACAGTAACTGCAGGTTCTCCATATCACCATACCCGAGCTTCAGTTCATACTGTCAATATGAAAGTGAAACTAAGATGACAAGCGAATGAAAACTAGCGCACACACACACACACAATTTTGGTTGGAAATAATTTCAAACCTACTCTTATCGTCTCAATGAAATAAAACTCATCTTGCAGCCTTTGCTACATAACAACAAAATGTCACTGTGGAGAGAGAGAAGTATCCCAAAGCATGGTTTTGTTTCATAAAGACAAATTATAATAAGAACTTGCTATGCCTGCAAAAGGATTATTTGCAGTAAGATTACAGACACCGGTAACATGCTGAATCATCCAGGATTACCGTGTCTACTTACTTACCTAGATGTCCAGAGTCAGCAAGTGCAGGCTCTCCAGATCACCACACCTGAGCTTCGCTTTATACTGGAAAGTAAAAAGTGAAACTAACATGTCGAGCAATTGAGAAATAGGACACACCCACACACACACACACATACACCCACACACAGGCACACAGGCAGTGACACACCAATGAGTCGTGGTTTAGAGGGAGTAGCCCAACGCATTGGTTTTGTTTCATATTAGTACAAATTAGAACCACAACAGTAACAGTACAAACACCAGCAACATGTTGAATCATCCAGGAATCCTACATCTAATCCACAAACAAATGCAATGGAGCAAAATTCTGTTAATCTAGACTTTGTCTGGACCACACAGACACACTCGCCATGTTTTTGATCAAGAAAATGTAAATTCATAGAATGAATGCAGTACATATTATCTGTTATTTTGCTCATTTAACCAACTAATCGTTGTTACGGCTAGTACCCATGCTGAACACATCTCGACCAACAAAAACTGTTTAAAAAAACACACCTTTGCTCACCTAAATGTCTAGACCGAGACATTAGAGCAGTGTGAGAATGAAAGCTGAGCTTTTCTCAGAGTATAATGATCGTATGTCTAAGATAACGACATGTTATCCTCTTATCCTCTTTCTCTCATCCACCGGGATCTGGAACTGGATAAACCAGTTCCAGATCCCGGACCTTTTAAAGTTTCTTAGAGGGAGGTCGCACAGACGATTGGATGACTACCAGATAACAGAGCTGTTGTATTAATATTTCTATGCAAAATCAGATGAATAACTGTAGGAACATACAGTAGGTGCATTTGTTCTCTTAATGTTTCTCGACAGCCTTTAGCTGTTCTGAGAAACATTCACCTTTAGAAACCCAGTCCAAGAAATGATCGAGTAAACGTGAATGTTTATTCAAATACAAGGACTTTTATAGGCAGTTTATACTTCTTCGCAAAGCCTAGCACCATAACTGATGTGTACCTCTCCAGAAATGTAACTACACATTGTGATTGGTCAGCTTCATAGTAGCTTGTTTCCGCTTCAGTATTTCCGGCTGTTTCTTCATCTCCGCAATTTTCAAACTGATTGTTTTTGGTCAATACAAATGCTGAAACTGAGGAGGTTCGGAGAACATTTGTATGATTTGTCTTCAGTGAAGTTCCAGAAAAAGTTTCAGTCGCCATTGTTAAAACTGAAGCAGGACGTAGAAACATAACATTTGCGTAGGTTACAACGTCAAGGTCCCATAGTACTATAAAAGCGCCTGAAGTATTAAAATGTAGAGAGTTTGGTACACTCTGAAAGGAAAAATTGACATCCCATTAGCTTTGGCTTCCCAGCAGAGCATTTGAGTTGACTTTATGGACCATAGTTGGTTTATCCAGACACATGTGTAAAATACAGTAGTTACGACTCAAAGGGAAATTAAAGTCAACACTGTATTCATGTTTTAGTTTAGACCTTTTTTTTTTATTTCATTGTTTTTTATTTTATTGTTTATATTTCATCAGCTTCCTAAGCATTGCACTGTCCATATGTGATGCATGTAAAGTGATTAATATAGGAGTCTTTGTTTGGTCAATTGTGTGTTTTTTTATTGTATCTGTATTGAAACTGATTTTTGAGTTTGAAGTTAAATAAGGATTCTGTGTTCTGTACTAAACATCTGTATATATTTGTCTATATCTGCTGTAGCCTCCTATTTGAGAGTGATTCCTTGGTTGTATTGCGGTGGCATGTTTTTCTACTGTTGCCGCAAAACTGTATTAGCTAAGCTAAAAAGTGGTATGAGCATCACATGCATCGGTGTCTCCAGTCCAAACAATAACAGATATGACATTTATATGAGCAGCCGTCCTCTGGGGAAATCATACTGTCAGAGGTGTATCTGTGTCCAAGCTGACTGCTGTAAGAGGGAGAAGGCTGGTATTCGTTATACTACGCCGAGAAATACAAGGGAGAAGAGAAGAGTAAAAACATGATGAAGGCAGAGAAAGACGGTGGTAAATCGAAATAATGAGTGGAAATGGGTATGTTGTCAGAGCGTGAGTGAAAAACGGTGAGAAGAAGTCGTGTTTTGTGCTATCAGAATACAGTATCTAGCTATTTCACACTGCGTACTCTTGATGAAAGTCAGACTATAGCATCCCTAGCCCTAACCATCTCACATGTACCATGTAGGAAGGTTAAAATGTGTTTTGCGAAATGTGCCTGAAATCTCATTGAAATCACACAGGGAGAGGAGCTGCTGATGAATAGTTGCTAAATGTAGGTTGTTTAATAAAGGACTGAGATGAGGAATCTGCAGCATTTAAATTTTACTCTTCATCACGTTTGATTTACTATATCAGGTGTTTTTAACGTTTAATACCAAATCAAATTTTGTCAGTTTTATGTTAGATGCAGCCATTTCCAAAACACATCAGTGAAGTTAAGGTTTGATTATACATCAGTGGAGGATACAAATAGAATCCATTTGTTTTTATGGCATTATTACTGTACTTTGTAGTCTCTCTATATAACACAGGTTTAGAATTTGAAAAGATGCCAACTATGGAATAACAAATATCTGATGTCTGAAACGTGTTACATTAAAAGTTACGTTCATTGATTTGGGGATGCTACACAATAATTATTTTCTTGATCAGTATGGTCATCCCGCAATCGTTTAGTCTATAGACAGTATAAATGTGATGTTAAAGCAAGTAGAGCTCCCCCTGGTGACTGGCTGATTGACTGTGGCTCCAAAGTCGCAGGATGGAAACTACTGTCAGTTTGGTCAGTGTCAGCTGGGGACGCGTTTCCCATATTTATACAGTCTGTGGTTTGGTCTGTGAAATGTTTTATTCAAAATTTCTTGGAGCCTGTGATGATTTTTCAAACTTGTTTGAAAAGGAAAAAAAAAAAAACATCCTCTTCCCTGAGAAGCAGAAACCAAATTGTGTTTATATTTATTGCATATACGGCCATAAAAGCCCATCACCAATACGTCCAGGACTGATTTCCGTCCCTGTCAGCAAGCTTGAAGTAAAGGTTTGTCAGCTAGAACTTCAACTTCATCAGTGATACTGTAAATTGCAAATGCCAAGCAAATATCTAAATGCATACAGGGAGCAGTGTGGAGCTTTGGGTGACACTGCAATATACTGCATAAAGAAACTCTTGTTGCCAGACTGAATATAGCTGTGTTCTGAGAATACTGTGTGGAAAATAGATTAAAGGTTGTCTGACAGGAGGAAAGAAATTATAGATGAGTGTTAAAATCGCAGAACAAAGGCAGAAAGGAATAAAAGACAGACACAAACTTAACGTAATAGGTGTAAGCTGCCTTATCAATGTTCCATGTACAGGATATCTCCCATTCAAATGAAAGCCTTCACTGTCCACTGACAGTTGTGCTCCCACAGCCTTTCCTTGATGCTGCAAATAAAGATAGTTAGTCTGAGCTTTAGTTTTTCAGGTCCTGCCTGTCACTCTCTAGCTGACATTTTGTTTCCTCTGTTTCCATGTCATAAGCACTGAGCTCGATGTGATTATGTCGAGGCCACATTATGAGCCGTTAATGGCCCACCTGGTTCTGTCCTGCAGCTTTGTGGGTGCGCTACTGTGTGCATGTCTCTTCAGCCGTTAACCCAGAAGCTTGGAGTAGAAGAAACTACAGTGGGAGGAACATGCCACGCATCTGTCCTCTTAGTGCTGAATCTGCTTTTCACGACCGAGCACTCGTCCCCTCTCCTCTCTTCTGCTCAAGTGTCCTCTCCTTCTTCATCAAAATGCAGGAATAGGGCTCTGGGTTCATATGGAGGGTATCACTTCTGTCCTTACTCAGCTGCAACCGGTTCATCAGGTATTTGCTATCCAGTAATAAATAAAATGCTAATTAAATCCAGGCATTTGCATTGATTGGGTGTGTAGTACCAATGGGTGTGGGTGAGATAAATTAATGATGGTACGTTGAGTTTTCTTGAGGAGAACTGAAAATATCCATCCCGTGCTTGGTTTAAGCCTAGTTTCTTCATGAGGCCACATTTAGTCATTTGGATTGATTGCTGCGCTGCAATAATAATAGACTAGAGGTCGTCTGTTTTGTTTTAGTTTTGTTTTTTTAATAATCCAATGTTTACTTTTTTAAGGATCCAACATTTGAACCAGTTTAAACTAATATCAGGCAGGATTTACTGTCCACATGCTATGCTGTTGTCCCCTCCCATATGACAGTGTACTGTTCACTACAGTCAATAATGTCCTTGGGCCTTGGGTGAATGCTTCTTAAGTACAGAAAGTGAGGAAAAGGGGAAGAAACAGCAAAATATTAAACTACCTTTTTTTTTTGATAAAAGATCTTAATGGAAAGTTTGCCATGATTCTCTTTACAATTACGTCAAAATTTTTGATCAGTTATACAATTTGAATTGTCGAGATCATGAACTTGTTGGGATAGATTTGTTAAAGCTGGGTCTCCACTTCTTCCTGTTCCTTACTTTTTAGAAAGAAAGACAAATTTCAGAAAGAAGGAAAGTTCTAAGTTCTAGTCGTCGGGATAAAAGCGTCCTCATGTGCACGTTTGTCTTTGTGCTAATTCATGTCTGTCTCTTGGTCTTATCCGAATTAAACAAAGTGAGTGTTTAATAAAATCAGGACATATTCCTCTGTCTAGGTGTCGACCCATTCATTAATTAACACCTTCTTAATTCATTATCACAGAATCGGGTTCACTGTACACACGACTGGTGGTTCTGAAATCTATGGCACACATCTTCCTCTTAAACACAATATGCTGGTTACCATGGTTACTGACTTGGCAGAAGTAAAGTTAACATAATCACACAGTAGCTTAGAAAATCCTGAAACACGACGAGCTACATGTAGTCGTTTAAAACAACCTCCAAAATGCAAAAATCAGTAGATCCTTTGTCTGCTAAAGATAACCATGATAGTCTGATCGTTTGTTTAACTCCCTGAAGGTAAGATATTAAGGGTAAGATAATCCTACACGCTGTCCTTTCCTACTTTGTTTACTTGTCTGATCTAGCACTCATTGCAGAGATGCTCAAGTGTCACCCTTGCTGAGGGTGAAAAAAACGTGGTCATTAATTCAAAGAGGTACAGGGAAAGATTAGGCTTTTGTTGGGTTTGCAAATTGGACAAGGGGAAAAATCGATGCAAGCACACACAGAAGCTAATATACCTATCTCACCGTGTGTGTGGTGTATGCGAGTCCATGTGTGTGTCTGTGTTTGCAGAGGTCACTGCAGTCTAATATGATACGGGGGGGAAAAAAACAAAGAAAACTAGCATCCCGCTTTTGTATAGTGTTAGGAAGAATGTCACAAGGGAACAAATACCCTTAAGAAATCACCATCAAACAATTCATTAGCCGCTCCTCACCTGCTTTCCACCGCATACCCACACCCACGCACACATGTCTACATAGCAAGAGATCCATAAAGAGATCAATTACCTAATCTCTGACCGACAGCCTTGAATGGAATCTAGATTTAATCAATAAGTGCCAGAGAATAAAGAGACACACAAGCACACACATGCACACTGAAGGACAGATAAAGGTTATTACTACATGTGGCAATACAAATACTTCAATTACAGTAACTTTTTTTTTTTTAAAAATGTCTTGTGGTATTGGTGTTGTTTACACATCAACAGTTGGTGAGCTGATAAACTCTTCTGTGTAATAAGTTATCTCACTAATCTTTTCACCATTTCACTATATATCATATCATATCATATCATATCATATCATATCATATCATATCATATCATATCATATATTGTCTTCCTTCAACAACTACAGATTCTACAGATTAGTTCAACTCGGGGCAGTGTACCGTTATTCTTTACAGTCTGGCTATGAGCGGTTCACATATCCAGAGATATATTTATCAGCTGCAAAGGAAAAGACCTACCTTGGCAGAGGAGAACAGGTTGTGTTTGGGCTCAGTAATGCCAGCAGGTCACACACTTTTTTTTTGGCAGCTCTCAAAAGCCTAGCTCATAATCACTGTAGTCAAGCGCGGAAAATGGAAGAGAGAATGGAAAACATAAAATTATACTGCCTTCTACGGTCTACGGCTGCAGACATCTGTATGGACAGAAATGGAGGAAAATAGACTCAAGTCACTTCATGGAGACCACAACGTGAAACCCTGTGGCAATGTGGGAAAAACTCCCGTTTGACAAAATGAGGAACACTAAGCAGAACCCAGATCACATGAGGGACAAACCTCATGTTGCACACGCGTAACTGAGGCAGAGGAAGGGAAGTGAGAATCAAAGGCAAGCACGTAAAGTTGCACGCTACCCAGCCAGAATCAAGTAAATAGCTCCCTATCATGACCACATTCCTAATACTGCTGTTGTACTGCTGCGTTGTGAATAAAGAAGATTGGAACATACGGCCGTTTTTAGTTTGGGTTCCTTTATCACAGAAGAAAAACTTACAGGTTTGTTAACCAGGATCGGTAAGCAGACAACAAAGACTTTAGGTTTAGACGTTTGAACAAAGATTGTGTTTTCCCTTAGCGGATCTTCACAGCTAACCCCTTCCGATCACACTCTACAACCCAGTGCCTCATAGATCACTGCAGCCCAAACCACAGGAGAGAGGCATACAATCCATCCTGAACTAAAACAAAGGAAACTCAGTTCTGTGCTGTGTCTCCTTTCTTCCCTCTACTGTCACCTTCAACTCCCCTTCTTCTAACTGTGTGTGCTTAATGTGTAACGCAGTGTCCTGCAGATAGTGCAGTGAAGATTAGTGGTGATTCAGCTAGAAGAGGAACAAGCTTCAGATAGGTAGTTGTAAAAGAGCTGACTGGCTCACACCAGGCCGATCGAATTGCCCATAAAACCACAGACTGTTGGGGCCCTCACAGGGGAGGTCCTGATACACTGCCCCAGCTACAGTAGACACAAACACACAGTGCAAATCACACAGTGGTCCATGTACACTACATAAAGTCAGGTCATAGTCATTTACTCTGGACTAGAGAGCTCCATGATGAATGGAAAAAGAAAGACGGGACCTCAGTGTGATCTAACAACACACCTACACTATGTTTACACTAATACACTGATGTAACTCTATCCAAGGCCAAATCTGTACTCTGAGTTGATGAGTAAAGAAACACTTAACATCACAGTGGTTAGATGAGGGTTTGGCTTTATTCCACTGATGCAAATATCCCGTCAGGCTTCACACAGCTGCTTTTAAAGAGGCCTGACACAACAATCAGCAACACTACACAGTATCTACAAAGCAAACGTATCGTCTTTATTCTAAACATTGAAGGGTTTTACACTTGCATATTCTGGCCGGTTTGGTTATTCCACTTCTGACTGCCTGTTGCTCATTTATGGGATTTATTGATTTATTGGATCGGCCAACTATTTGACTTGGAGCCCTCGACCTTTCTGAACCCAATGCTCCAAGCCACCATTAAAGCAGCCACCTTTGGCCTCTTGGAGAATGTTGTATGTTGTGTTGCCAGATCGAGGAGCATAAATAGCTACGAAGTATTCATTCTACGTATTCAGGGATCATCGACACATTCATTTTAAAGGACAGGCCAGAGTGAAGACAGCAACACTCACTACGTTTCCAAATTTATTCTGACTACAGCAAAGGAGAGATATGAAATCAATGACAGGCAGAAAACTGGAAACTGGACAATGATTGGCCTCAGGTTCCCTGATTAGAGAGGTACTATAACACACTCCACAGATCCTACTGAACAGCAAAGTACAAATTAATACAAGTTGATATGACATATCTGTTTATTTTATTGCACATTTTTAGTATCTCCTTATTTGCTCTTTGAGTCAGTCATGAGAAATGCAGACTTAACCGCACTGCTGAAATCACATTTTGCCCACCATCTCTGCAGGAGTTCAATTAGTTTATATATATATATATACTTTTACAGGCAGGAGGCAGATATTTCCAGCCAACCAGCTCAGGCAATCAACTTAGTGCCTCAGCAAAAGTGGTGGACGCAAATAATGGGTGACATAGACAAACACCCAGCAAAAATAAAAATGAGAAATCAAAGGAGAGTGGCAACAGACCTTTGGAGGTTAAGAGAATTGTTTTCCATAATCGATAAAACCAACGGCACTCTTAGACAGACACAGTCACTTTCTGATTTGATATGTTTCATCCACCAGCTTTAAATGCGACTGTGGCTCTACGCTGCCGTGCTGCTGTGAATGCTTCTGCAGCAGATCTCCTCCAGCTCCAGGTTAATGACTTTTTCTCAACCATCTGGAAAGCCTCAGGAGAATCTTTTTCCCTTTTTTTTTTCTTATCCTGTCTTGTCAGAACGGCAGTCATTGTATCGGGGTGTCAGCCATTTTGTCGTTTTGACAAGCGTCACAGGCAACAATGTAATGAGACGTGAAGGGAGAGAGCAGCAATGTTTGGCACGAATGTTTGCAACTCCAACAATATCAATCACAGCCAGCTCCGCATGTCTGTCTGTTTCTCTTTGTGTGGGTTTTTGTTTGTCTGTTGCGCCGCGGCTACGTCTCCCAGGGACAAATGATTCTGGAGACATAAAGATGAGAAAGAAAGAGGAGAGGCACAGTGGAACAGAACAAGCATAACCGATTAGATTTCACTATTCCTTTCTGGTCAGACAGAGTTTATGTAAATCTGAACACTAAGCATATGGATTTGCTTTGCAATTGTTTCCTCTTCTACAGTGACAAGACACATTGCAGCTGGCAATATTTTTTTTGTAACATAACTACTATAAAAGTACTCAGTGATCTAACCAGATTTACTTACAACACTACTTTTCCACTTGGATTTTTAAGCCTCCCAAAACACACAAGAAAACCTGAATTGGCACAGTCAACTTCTGTCAGAAGGCACAAAAGGTACATTCAAGTTTTTGTTTTTCTTTTAAGCGGCTGATTGTGATGAACGCATATCAGTGTTATCGGCAGGTTTTGCAAACGTGTGTCTGATACACTCACGGTCCACAGTCTGATACACTCACGGTCCACAGCCTGAGAGTATGACAAACTCAGAAAGGCACTGCCTGTGTGCCTATACGGAAAAAAATAATAATTTATTTTTAAACAGATTCATATGCCTTGTAGCCTAGATATGGTAAGCTTGAAATTATTAAAGTAGAAATTACGGTTATGTAATGTGCTTTTGATTCATATTCAAATAATTAATGTGAATACAGGTGAAACTGCAAATTAACTTGTTGGAATTCAGTATTTTCTAAAAGACAAAAAAGACAAAGGCATTTGAGAACAGACTTGTGTCTAACCACAGGCCTGTTCATGCATCCAAAGCTGAAGTTAAAGCCACTGAAGACGAGCCCCAGCAGCAGTTTTGGAAGTGTTCACAGCTCAGACACCTGTTGCTCCATACAATTGGATCTCTTTCAGTGCCTCCCCCCACTGCAAGCTTACTCACACATATACTGAAAATCTTTGGTAAGGGACATGAAGTCTCACTGTATTAGTCAATGCGTTTAAAAGCTCAGACAAAGGTGCATCTTCCCTCAGACTGACTTGGGAAGCAAACCTCAGTGTATCATTCACAGAGAGGAAATGGAGCAGGGTCTTACAAAACATGAATAGAGTATATTGGACCCCATCCAAGGTAGATAGAGTCAAGTTAATACCAGAGTCCAGAGTGCTGGAGATGCCAAAATATACAAGATTTTTGGTCTGAGACTGGGTGAGTTTTAATTTGAAATGGGAATGTTACCTAGCTAACATTAGAGGACCGGACTAAGGGGCATGACTGGGAGGGGCAAAATGTCCCAAGGTCTCAATATCATTCCCCCGTTTCCTTTTTTGTTATGTGTATATTTTACCATCACTGTTAATGCTGTACCTATTACCACTGAGTGTGCAACATGCTGTGATCAGTTTTTTTTGTCTTTTGCCAGTTTGTCTGTTTGTCCTTTTGCTTTAGGTTATTTTCATTTGTTTATCCTGTTGCTGGATTGTGGACACTTATGCGCTGTGGATATAGTCATACTGTCTATACAAGTGTCAACACTAATGCTGTTAGTTATTTAATCAAACCTTAGACACATATATGCGTGCAATATGCAGTATCTGACTATGCCAATAAAATGTTGTAATCATAAAAAAAACATACACTGAAGACAAAATTTCAGAAAAAGAAAATTGGTGTACACATTCACAGGTAAAAACAAGTGAATAATGGATTGGCAAGCAACACAGAAATATTAGTATAAACTTCGCACTCAAGCAGAAGTAAGAATTCCGTTCTGTAACTTGGAAATTGCTTATTTTTGCTACGTGCTACGTGCATTGCTAATACCAAATTAGGTAAATTAGAAAAATAAAAGGCAGAAATTTGTTTTTCAGTCTAACCAACATGTACACATTAAACCATTTAAAGGCCATTCATTAAATAGGTCATTTTCATTCATGATTGTCTCTCCCCTGATGCAAGTTTATAAATCTGTTTCTAATGTTAGTCACCCGTTAATGAAAACCAAAAGCTTTTCAGAATACTGATGCATATATTAGTTAAGTAGAGCAGAGAAGTTTGTTGCATTGTTGTATCAGCCACTTAGAATAGTGGAAAGAAATAGTAGAGACGCAGGTAAATGCAGTAAAAGCTACACTTTACTGTGCACCAGGGTAACAGGGTAAGAGGGCAAAGAGTGATCCTGAGGAAACAGAAAAGGTTGAATAATGAAACATGACCCCGGGTGGTTACCAAAACAGTGAGTCAGCATCCACAAGTGACTGCAAAGAGGTTTGTCTGCAGAGCAACAGAGTTAAGTTTTCATAGCGGACTGAGTAAATACCATAAATAATGTGGTTGATGTGAGTCATTTGATAATAGCACCTGAACCTACAGGTTCCTATGTATCATTAACCCAGGGTTTCAAACGTTTGCAAAGAAGGAAAGTCACTGCAGGTCCTTTCTTCCTGCTGTGAAGTCGTACAACCAAGCCTGCTCCTAGTACACTACATACATAGAACTACTGTTGTATATAATTGCTATTTTGGTATTTATTTAATGTTCACTTTTCTTGTCTTGTGCACTGTCCATAACTACATTATATGCTGCTGTAACACGAACATTTCCCCACTGTGGGATAAGTTAATAGAGTTGGTATTGTATCGTGTCGTATCATATCACATTAGGCTGGTTCAGGCAAAGGCGAGGTGGTGGCGGCTGGTACCATCCACATTAACCGGGTAAAAATTCAAGGACAGTTTATCCATCTTTGTGTACAGACAATGACTAGGTAAGTAATAACTGAAGTATGGTAAAATAAATGCAAACACAGTGTCACAATGACCTTCAGTGAAGCCACTGTTTTATGTTACGTTGTATATATGACACAAAAGATGTGATGCTCTTCTCTGTTACCAGCTGCTTTGATGTCTAGCTAAGTGCTAGGAAACATCAGCTCAAACTTCACTGTATCCATATTGAGACTAAAACACTGCTGATCTATTTCCCTAAAGTGTGTTCCAATCATATCATCCCACTGTAATTGTAATTTATAAAATATGTAAAAAAAAAATGCATTAATAATATCCCCAATGCTTATGCCCTGCGGACTACCTGCACATCCATTCATCTAAATACTGTATGTCCCACTGGTACATTCATTGAAGGGAACTGGCTAAAGGAACCTCTATCAGCAGTCAAGACAGTTCTATTCAGAGAAAATCCATGTCTACAGACAGTCAGCGAGGATGGCCTGCTGCCAAAGAGTCAGGAAAAATCAAAGATCTGCATCAATTTCAGTTTCAGTGCTCTCCAAGTATTGATCAGTTGTAACCCAGCTCACCTTAATACTCATAGTCAATGGGAAAGACGCAGGAGGAAACATAAATCAAGGCTGCCTCTCACTAGAGGACTGATCAAAACCAGCAAAGTTAAATATCATAGTCATCTCACTGATATGGTGCAGCAACACTGACAACACTTAGTCATCCAGTCTATTCATTGCCGAATGAAAGAGAAGCAGGAACATAGTAATCTGTTTCAACATTTATGAATGTATGAATTTTATGAATGTTTGAACAGGTACCACTATTTCTTGTGTAAAAGGATATGTGTCATTTCAGTGTGGTTCTCTGACCAACTAATGGAGCTTTTTTGTTCCATTCCAGTTCCTGAACTCGTGTGATTGAGATTATGAGTCATGACATTAAGCAGTAAATACATTCAAATAAAACCATATTTCATTAGTCATTACATATATCCTGCTCTTCTATGTGACAGTTGTTTCTACCTTTTCTATGTCTCTAATGTATAATTTCATGTAGCAGTTACTGTTTGGGCCTTCATTTTAAACAACGTGTAGTTCCGTTGAGGCAAAATCGTCTTGTTTCAGGAAACACTGTCATCACACCGGGGCAGCAATACACACTCACACCTGGATAGCTGCTGTGTAGAAAACACAGTGTGATCCATCAACTATTGGAGCAGTTGAGGATTAGGGCTCAATAGCAAATGGGCAATGGGGAAGTGTTGCTTTTTTCAGTGTTTTCACTCATTCATTTTTTTTTCTTTTGTCAGACCAACATTTGAAGTGTAACTACAGAAAAAGAAAAAAAAGAAAAAGAAAGAAAGTCTTGTTTGGAGTTATATCATGTGGGACATTCCAGTCTTTGAAGAACTGGAGCAAGATCTGCATCTGCATATTATTATTCCTGTGAATGTTGGTCTGTGTCAGACCAGACTGTCGCATGTCACGTTTTCTCAAAAGACACGACCATGAGTGGAGATTTTAGTTTGGTGTACTCGACATCTGCATATTCATAATGTTGGGGTTCTGACAGTTTAATAGGACAACAGCTGTGTTTCCATTACAGTTTTACACAAAATAAAAGTGATATTTCTGAAATTTCGATAAAGTACAATTGCGCTTTGTACGTGTTTCCATTGAAAGGTGTTTTGCAAATGAGCCTTAACTCTTGTAAAGTCTTGCGATATCCCCTAATTCTCTTAGGGTGTATTCACACCAGGAAAATACGATAGTTCAGCTGCTTTGGTCCGGACCTTTTTTTTAAAAAAAAAAAACTTGGTTCAGTTTGTATTCACATTGCATTTTTGACAAGTGGACCAACATTGTAAACAAACCCACGTGCGTCCCGTAGCCGCTCAATCACTGGATAAAAATTGTTGGTGGGATCTTTGGCCAAGTTTTTTTTTTACTTTAAGCCGACACTGCCTTACACATTCTCTCAGTGATTTGGCTGTAGACGTCATAATTTTTGTGCATCAAGCAGCTGATATATGCTCTCCTCTGGCCATATATCAAGGAGGCAGTGCCCTCTTTTGTGCCCCACGTTGACTCATGGCTCATACTTGGAATACCATAGAAACGAAAGAGTGAATCAATGAAATGGCCAGTGACCGATCACATCAATTTTTGTAACTTTGTTGTTCCCGGTATACCAGTTAGCAATCGATCGCACATTGTGTTTTTTTTCTTGTTTTTGCGGATGAAACTGTCGCTTATTTTTCCTTTGGACACCTGCGGCGTGTTCGTATTGAGTTTGCTTTTAAAATTTAAATATTAAACATTTAAGAGTGGGTTGAGTGGAGCAATAATTCCAAATTTTTTGTTAGATTTTGAATTATTCCATATTTACATAACGTAAAAAAGGACATTATTTCTCTTAATTAAATGCAGAACGCCCTACACGTGTCGGACTTCTGTGTGTTGTATTGGTGGTTTCAAAGGCGGGTTCAGTTTTTCCGTAAGATATTAATTACATTAAAAGACATTACATTAAACGCTAAACTGTCCTGAAAAGATTCCTCTTGTGTGTATGGTGAATTGTTACAAACGGAAGCACATTTAATCCAAAAAGGTGCCCAGATGTTGCATTTGGTTCGGAAAAAATATTTGGATTGCTTGCACAGGACAAATGAAGCGTACCAGGTTCGTTACTGACACTTGTTGTGCGGACCAAACAAGTGAACCTAGACCACCTGTGCAGCTGGGACTCGGTTCACTGATTTGTAGTCACGCCTACCCAAAAGGTGTGCACCAAAGAAAAGGTCTGTTTCAAGGGGACTTAACGAGCCTGGTGTGAATACGACCTCACACGAGACTTCACTTTGAGGAAGATGGACCTCAAATGTACTGGTCACATGACCCCCTGCGTTGATAAGTCCAAAAAAAAAACACCTCATGAGTGCGTAGAAGTGTTTAAGCGAGGTTTTTCTTCTAAATGTAGGTGTTCCCATTTTCTAAAAAAAGTTAAGAAACTGATTGATTTTGCTCAGAGATATAACTTGCCGGTTACACTGTAGTTTGAGTTTCTCAGATTTCCAGCCTGATTGATTTGGACATTTTATTCACATACACCTAATGTTTAAAATAGTTGAAATCTGCAGGATATGTGTGAATATGGCTAAATAAACTGTGTAATTCTGAAACCTACCATGTATCTATCAGGAACCGGCTCTCCATCAAGAGTGGGAAGTCATGCAGGGGTACAAACAGAAATGACGTCACAGTTAACCAAGAGAAAAGGAACACATATTCACATTAGTGAATTTAAAAACATTACATTTTTTTTTTTTTTTTTGTATATCAAAATAGAGAAACAAGAATTTGACATCTTTAAAACCCTATCTCTCAAAAAAAAATGGAATCGTTAAAAAATTGAATTGTTAACCAAAATCAAATTCAGAACCTGGTTAGTTCCTTTCTGATTTACTCCTAAGGGTGCCATCTCCTCCCATCCTTTCACTTCACCCTATATTTCCTCTCCACGTCAAGCACTTTGCGTTGAAAACAGTTGCTGAAAGCCTCCTGTTGCTAATCAAACACTCATGCTTTGATCCTAAAGAGGGGGAAAGTTGTTCTGTCTCTAATCTCATTGTTTGTTTCTTCTCTAAGTCTGTTTATTCCCATCTCCTCCGCCGTCGCCGCCGCCTCCATCTCTCACACTTTTGCTTATTTCCTGCTACTCTGTGAAGTGCTGACGAGGAGCTGTACTATTTCAATGTTGTCAACGAGCGCAGGTGCCTTGATTTTTGAGGATACTTCCACATCTACTTCTCAGCTTGTTTAATAATCTTCTCTTTCTAAGCACCATGTGGTTGATATCCCGCTTGCACGACACACACCAGTTTAGAAGCTGTGTCTGCCCGCGTGCACGTATAAAGGAGACAGAGAGCCTGTCTCAACTGAGTCACTTGACGGGGATTAGATATTGTCGTCTTTTATCAGCAGTCGTTTCTTTGCTCCGCCAATCTCTCAGGGGCTGCCATTTTCTATAACTCCTCTTTCCCATGTGTGTAGCCCCATGTGGATTTTTGCATATTTTTATACCCAACCTTTCAAATTCAGTTACTATGTCTTAAACTGGATTTTGACACATCTTAAAGATACCCTTTCTTGTAAGCAGTGTCACACTTAAAATCTTAAGACCTTATCAGCCTAAGCATATAAAAATATATTATTTTAGAAAGCAAATGTGTGTTGGTTCCACTGAGAAGAACAACATATGATGGAAATAAGAGGGGCATGATAATTAGCACCTCAAGAAAATACACAACAGGAATATGCATTTTAATCTACGATAAATCCACTTGTGTATTTAAAGAGTCGTATACTGCAGGTACCATTTATAGTACAAGCAAATTAGAAGATGAACATTCTCCTGTCAAGCCGTCACTTAAAGGAACAATTAGATCAGGTGATTGTGATCTACAAGGAAATTAGGTCTGCAGCAGAGATAATGTAATTCCCAAAGTCTACACAAGTAGGGTTAACAGTGAGAGAGGGTATAAAGGAAAGTTTGGTGGTGCATCACTAATCTGTATGCATTAGAGTAACTGACTAAAACCCACTTAACATAAATTTACAGAGCAGTTTACGGTGCTTACATGTTTACTCTTCATGTAATAAACTGATCTCTCACAGGACCTTCTCACATAATGACAAATTACCGTAAAATAGATTTATGGAATGTATTCCTCTTTGCTTGTAGTATGGCTTTAGACATGCATAGCTTTTAGCTATTTTGGACACAATGTCTAGGGACTTCCAGGAATTACCACCTGACTGAGACCTTTGTACGTTGTGCTTGTATATTTTTATGTGCCTACATGATATTTCTCCTGGTCTTACAGTTTCCTCCAAGGTCCGATTTACTGGTTAGTCTAAACTGCCTGTAGGCGTTAATGTTATCGTGAATGAACTGGAGTTGCTCTGTGTCAGCCTGTGACTGACTGGTGATGTGTCTCGGGGTCTACCCCGTCTCTTGACGTGAATCAGCTAGGATACACCTTAGGGCTAATGACTGTAGTTTTGGATGAATCATATATTACCCCCACAAAAATCTAAACAGAGAGCATTGTATTGATTATTTGTTTTTCCATTAACACAGTAAAGATTTTGTGAAAACCATGAAGGGAGTCAAGAATGGCGTCACCGTTCCCCATGGGAACAAAGTGATACCTTCGACATGCCTGGTTGGTTTCTTGAATCATTTATCTCAGACTCTTTGAGCAGCAGCTTCTCACTGACCTGACTTCATCTCTCTCAAACTGTAGTTTATTTCATTGTGACGGTTGTAAGTTTTAACTGACGAATCTTCATTATGCAAATAATGAGAGGCAGCCATTACTATGTTATTGTGGTTTTTAGGATGCCTGTTAACACTTTGACAGGGTTGATGCTCTAGCTGAGGGCAAAGCAGTAGATTGATTTTAGGGAAATACAAAACAACAGCCACACTGTTGTCATATAGTCCCACTAGTGTTTGTGTGTTGAGTCTGTTTCTGTGAAGCATGCAACTTATATTTTGCATATGTTTGCACATGAGACAGCATGTATTGTATGCATTTATTGTAGTCATCATACATAACTAATGCTAATGAATAAAATGTTCATCATTGTCTGGAATTATTTAAGTGAAATGCTGCAGTGTGACCTCTGACTTCAGTTCATTGTTATTCTTTCTTGGAGGCCTCATCTCTTTGTGTACCTCACACTAAAATACATAATCACCTGCTTTTGTTTGTTCGGTTGTTTTTGTTTGAAACTTTAAATTCCATTTTCACTCTCCAGCCTTCTTTGTCCTTTTTCTGACTCTGCTGTATTTGATTTTCTTTCTTCACTCGCCTCCTGCAGCGTCTTCCTTTTCATCTCTCATCTGTCTTTTCACCTTTGACTCCCTTCTCTCTCTCTCTCTCCCTCTCTCTTCCTCTGACATGTATGTTCTCTGGAAGCACGTCAGCTTGAATTGGTCATTATCAGCTTTTTATCCCTGGAGGGCAGAAACTCAAGTTTCCCGTTTGTTGGGTTATTGTGTGTGCGTGTGAGCGAGAGAGCCGGAGAGAGAGGCGCCGTGTCAGCTTCAATCATTCGGAGGGTTTGGGTGCTGTTTTGTGTTGCTCCTGAGTGGCAAGCAGGCAGAAAGAGAGGGACAAGAAACGAAAGAATCCGAGTGACAGAAAGGTTGAGGGCAGAGAACAGGGAGTTGGAGGAAAACGCTAGGTTGATTGCACAATGTGCCAAATACGATCATTGTTTTTGCTCCCAAGGTTTGTTACTTGTGATAGAGTGTTCTTGGTGGAAGACTCAAAGTGGAAGTGAAAGTGTGGGAATGTGCAAGGCTGTAATGTAGATCACTGTTGAGTTGTGATTTAATTTTACCTGCAATGTGTTGGCGCAAAATACAGCTCGACTGCCCGCTTCTATAAGCAATAACACGAGAACCTGATACAAAATGAGCCAATCTGAAAAAGATATCATGCAATAAAAGAAACAGAGTCATATTTTAATAATGCATAATCCAATTCAGGTTCCCACTGTGGTCTTATCTTAATAATTTGGAACATGTGCGGGTGATATTTAATTCAACAGCTTTATTCTATAAAGACTACCTCTCCCACTCTCATTCCTACCCTTTACCTCTAACTGTGCCGGAGAACTCGGCCTGTAAACAATGTGCTTGTGTGTTCGTGTGAGTGGTGCTGACTCCGCAAACTGTGTTTGTGTAAGAGGTAAATTGCTCTGGCTTCCTTTGGTGTGAGGAGCAGCACACACAAGATAAAATATTCAAAGCTGCTGTCCTGCGCGCGTGCGTTTCCTGCATGTGCGTTGCTTTGTGTGTTGCAGAGCAGAGCAGCTGCGGCAAGCAACACTTTAAGGGAAGCTGTGATTTTTAGTTTGAAAACATGAGTGCACGCACGCGCGCACACACACACCTCTCTACAGCAGCCAATCATCTCTCTTGGTTGTGCCTGACCTGTGAATCTCTTCGTTAGTCGGTGGCCAACAGATAATTCAAGGGTTCTGGTAGGAGTGCGGAATCCACCATCACAACATCGTCACCCCGTGACTCACACGAGCCTCTAATTAAAGCTGTGAGTCGCAATATAATATCTGGCTCCTTCCTCCGTCCTACGCTACTCTACTCTTCGCACAACAGGTCAGCATATCATCCCCCTTGAAAAGATACAGTCAGCATCTAAAATGTCACCTTGTTGTGTTAGTTTCTTCCATCCATGTTTTGATCTATCTGCACTGGTGTCTAGTAGAGTTGTGACGTTCACGAACGAACCGAATCTTTTGACCGGATGATTAACATGAAGCCGTTCTTTTTTTCTTTTTTTTATCTCTCCCTGAGTTCACACTTATGGTTCACACAGATGCTCACACAAGCGCTTATTTCATATGCATTGCATATGCATTCATATGCATTGCATATGAAATAAGTACAAATATTGCATGAGTTGTGCACGCGAGTGCCTCAGTAAAAAAGAAAAAGACAAAAGCGAGTGCGTCGAAATTGGCAGCCTGAGAGAGCATGGGGAGCATTTTTATTTTATTTAAATTTTTTACAAAGCAACTATATGCACCTCAGGACAGTTCACTAGTCCATTGTACTGTTTCTATTAGTAGTACTAGCGGGCTTTATGCACATTTTATTTAATTTATATAATTTTAAAATATTGTTTTGAGTTTTTCTGTATTGTTAAAAATATTCTTTTTTTGCACTAAAAGCTTTTGCATGGAACTTCATTGAAGCCTGCTTTGTTTTTTATTGTGTGTGTTTAGTTTAGTTTTTTTTTTTTGTAGTTTAGTTTTAGTTTGGGATGTAGTGAATTCGGAGGCCAGGTCAACATCTGTTTTTCATGATTTTTGAGTTGTTCTTAAACCACCTGTGCGTGTGTGTTTTTGGACTAGGTGGATGATACGTGTCTAAGTAACACCCACACTGATGCCAGGTCCAACACTTTCCCAGCAGAACGCTGCACTGTCACAAGATGGTCAACGTTATTCACTTGACCTGTCAGTGGTTTTAATGTTGTGGCTGATCAGCCTCTTTGGGACGTTTCACTGACATGAAATCTATCGCTTCTGTCTGTGATGGCCTCACTGGTGGATTTGATGACTGGATAATGTGCCTCACAATGACATTTCTCCCCTGATCTCTGATCTGTTGCCAGGCTCGGAAGCAATGAAAATGTCTGCTGCATAAAATTTTAAGAGATCAGGACCATCACAGTTCATTCGCTGGGGAGCATGAATATCTGTGCCAAATACCGATCCATCCAACACTTGTCACTTAGAATAACAAATGTCAACCTCGTAGAAAAGTGCCCATGTTGCTCTTATGAGGAAAAAACAAAAACAAAAGAGAAACATTAGCTCAGTGTAAATATAACATGGGAAACATGCAAACTAACAATAATGCCAAGAGAGCAAAAACTAAAGTGAAAAAATAAAACAAACATTTACTAGCTACCCTCAAGTGTGTGCAGTCTGTCGTCAACAGTGAAATGTCTGGACGTGAATGTACACTGAAGTGTGACTGATATTTTCATTTAGCTGATAACACCAGAGATGATGCCACTCCTGCAGTATATGGAAAGTCAAATAGCCTTGTTAAGAAGAGGCGAGGGAAGCTGTCAGCGTGCCAAGCTGTAAAACTGTGATAAATGCCCGCTAGTGTACGTGTCAGCTCTGTGTTGTCATTGGGGAAAACTGACCAATACGTCCACCGATTTAACCATACGCATGCGTTTCATCGACTCAGTTCAGTTTCTTATTTCTCTGTGAAACATTAATTCATTTGTACACAGCATTTTCTTAGTCGTACGTGGCATGCAAACTAATACTAGTACTACTGTATATGTCTTTGATTATTCCAGCCTGAAGCCATCTCACATTCAAGGTTGCATTCTAGAGGTCGAGTCTGGTTATTGATTCCTGATCTTTTTTTCTACACAGCTTTGTAACCTGGAGTCACACATGAGTACTTCAGCAGGCTGGACCTTGGCTGAAACTGATAGTCAGGCCACATTTGGTCCACATTTCCACTTTCTTTTCTCCATTCGACTTTTAAAGCTTCAGAGAGTCTGCTGAATGTGATTTTATCACTGTCTTTTTTATTAGTTCACTGAGGTTCCCCAGCACACTAAAAGGCAGCGTTAAGAAACTCCTGCTTTAATGATCAGGTTTACAGAGGTTCTAATGATGCTATAAACCTGGATCGCATACAGTAGCTCGGCCCTCGGATTTACGAGGTGTAAAGTCTTTCCACTGCACGACGCTGTACTGTAGGCAAAAAGGGCTCACGCCGTATTCGTTCACAGTAACGCTGTCAGCTGTCATCATCCCCCTGCATGTTGCACGAGGCTCATTATTTTGTGCCACATAGAGAATGTGCAAGTTCATACAGCAGAATGTAATGAGATTTCACCAGCAGCACAAAATAACTTCCACTCTCTAAGAGAGGCAGAACTGCCGGCTAAGTGGAATATGAACGCGCATATCGCATTTGTTAGACGTGCAGGTGTGATAAGAAGCTGGAAGAGAAATCAGCAGGAGATCAATTTGCGCCTTGATAAGCTAAATATATATTTTTTTCACTCTCTGCAGGGTTGTTATTAAAAAAAAAAACTCTGTTTGAGCATAAAATCGAATTATGTCAAGAAAAAAAGAGGAAAAGAAGAGAGATTAGTTCAGTTAGTTTACCCTTGAGTTCAAGCAGTACACAAGTACACAATTGTTACACAATAGCTCACACAAATGGAACCAAAAAAAAAAAAAAGTCATGCTGATTTGACAGCCATTGATAATGATGTGAACAATTAAATCTCAGTTTCTGTTGCCACCAGTTCATGCGGTTTTAATGCTGTTACGTGACTGCCTGAAATGAATCTCCCGCTTTCCTCCGCACTCCACACCCGAGTCTCATTCTGTTAACGCACTTGAGCGTCTGCTCATTACCCAGACACTTTTCTACGTGCTGCTGGCTAAACCCGACAAATTTTGAGGAGAAACAAAACGGTAGCAGGTTCGAGTCACGTCAGAGATGACTCACGTTGAATTGTGGGAGCTGAAAGCGCACACTACATAGACACTCATCTTAGACGTGCAAATGCAGCCTTATTAATCGTAGGGAAGAGGGAAGGGGAAAAGAAGAGTGTGTGGAGACAGAGAAACAGCTGCTGCAACATGGGACAATTTTGCCCTGAGCTAAGAGTGAATGATGGAATCTAAGAGAAAAACATAAACGGTAAAGTCTGTGGTTTATCCAGCTTCCTATTCTCTCTTTTCCCCACCTGCTCTCTTCCCTTTCTCTTCCTCTTCTTCTTCTTTGTTTTTGTTTCGTAGCCTTATTGTCTTAAGGCACGTTTTTCTTTTTCTTTGCTTTCCTTGACTGCCTTATGTTATTGCCACCTTCACCCCTTTCTCCCTCTTTCTTTTGTCCTTCGCTGGTTCACTCGCGCCTTCTGAAACTGTGACAGAAAACATAATAGAATTTTCCGTGAATGGCTCCAAAAGCACCATGTTAGTCATATTTATGCTTCGCCAAGAACAATATCATCCAGGTGTGAGTGAGCCTACTCTGTGAAATGTGAACGCTTCTGCTAAGATCAGCGGCGGTGTGGAGAGTGTGGTGGAATTAATATTTAAAAAAGTACCTTAATCTATCCAAAGTTACAGTGTGCTTGCCCATATTAGGCAAATGGCATGTTTTCAGATCAGTAGTTTGGTCTAGACCAGGGGGTATGTTTTTCAGGCCAAGGACCTCGAAACTACCTACTATATGTGTTCTATATTAAACTCTGTCTAGTGCTATTTATAGATATACATTATTATAATCATTTTGCGTTCAATATTAAGCTATTCAAATAGCACACAGGTTCAAATATATATATATATATATATATATATATATATATATATTTCAAACATGTGCAACAGTAGGGTGGCCAACTGGCCTATACCTAAACATACCTGATATAAACATAGCAGTGTGCCTCTGGGATTGTGAAACAGTGCGGTGTTTTGTGATAAAAAAAAAAGTATTCAGTATTTGTTCCAAGACTGTATAACATTTCATTTCCATAGCTTTTACCTTAAATAACAGAAACTGTTACTAGGAGCAGAGTTACCCACAAACCCTCATTTCTTTGAAGGGTCCTAGTGTGCACACCCGTTTTGTGTCCTCTGGTCTGGGAAACAGTGTGGTATACTGATAAGCACAGTAAAAAACCTATCAGACTGATTTTCTGTTTGTGGTCACCAGTCACACCCCGGTTATCAGACGGCCAGTGGCACATGGGTTGGTTATCATCTGTGAATTCTGGAATATCTTAATTCATTAAATGCAATATTTACAGCTATAAAACTGCTTTCTTGACCGTGTTTTATTCCTTTCTCTCTTGTGGGTTTGTGTTTGCCTCTAACCGACCGCCATCAGGAGAAAATGTATGTCATCTAGCGAGGAAATGAAGCAGTACTTTTCTCAGATTATAGCCGTTGCAGCTTTTTTGTTTCTCTTCTCTTTATGTCTCCTGGGCTCCTTGATTCACTGGATCAGTCACTATAATCCTGAATGTCATTTCTAATCGCCATAGCAACAGTAACAATTACTGACTTTTCTGTGCTTTTTTTTATTGTTAAGTATTTATTTCTAATAAGTAATGTGTCACTATAGCGTCATTTTTAGGACTTTATTAAGTTGTGAGGGTTATGCGCATCTTCATGTTAATCATGTAATGAACAAACTCCTAAGATAAGCAACCACTACGCAATAATATGTTTTAGTCAGGACCACTTTAGTCAAGGAAAAGAAATCCATTTGCAGTAAATTATGCTTGGCTCTGTTCTATATGCGTATGTGGAAAGCCAGAGGCTGGGAGAGCTGCAGTAAAGATTCCCCCAGCATGAAGATCAGCGACGTCAGACGTGACATTGATTAAGTCAGTCACAGCATAAAAACGAGAAGCCGGTTGCGGAGGCAGGTTGCAAAGTGGCTTGCAAAGGAAGCGGGGTAGACAGGTTAAAGCAGTTTAACACTTCTCTGACATTGCCAATTGGACAGATAGGAGACTCAATGAGGACAGCAGCTGTATGGCTATGGCTATGACTACTCTGTAGTCATATTTGTGAAAGAAAAATAAATCTGGATAGGAACACTAAATCGTCAGCATATCGGTTCCCACATTACACTGAACGTAAACTGAACATTCTCTTCTTCTTCAGCTAGCATAGTCATGGGAAATACAGTGTGTTTGCTTTTTAGCATTTGAAAGCCAATCAGAACTGAAACATTATACTGCAGGGAGTAAGGAGACTAGAGGGAGCAGCAACAGTGAGCTGTTAGATGAAACAGTGAGCTGTTAGATGAAGAGCTGCATTCATCACACCTCCAAATTCCCTGCTGTTTACACACTCACGGTTGTTAACAGAATGACGGAAACATTTCAGATATTATTTTGCCTGGCTTCTTTATTGAAACAGCAATAGTTTATTTTCAGGGCCCAGAATCCTGTGTGCTGTAGTATTAAATGGCATTTACTGTAACCATTTGCATGTGTAGGTGCTATCAAACATATATAAGTTCCCTTGCAATATGATTCCACTTTTGTAACATTAGGCTTACCAATAATTTAAACAGAAAATAGAAGCTGTCTTCTGCACATGCAGTGTAACCTGAAGCCTTTTCCATCTAAAATCAGATTCTTTCCCTCGTTTAAAACCTAAGTTGGACGATGCATCATCTGAGATAAAGAGTGAAAAATGCAGCTGATGGACCACCCATAGCCGAGGCATTCACGTTTTCTTGCAAAGTTCTTGTAGTTTGTTTAGCAGGTAACCCTCATCGATGCCAAAGACGAGCCAAACCAGCAGCTGGTGTTGGCTGAATGGTAATTTTGGCCTCAGATTTCTCCACTTTAGAAAAACCATGTCATTCATTAAAGCGTGTGTTTCATCTATAAAATGCAGCTGGTTTCGGACGAAACGGTCATTTGTGCTCGCAGAATGGAAGAATAAAAAGAATAGAGCAAAAAAAAAAAAAAATCCAGTCAAATTCAATTACAAATTTGATTGCCACTTTAGTCGGCACTGTAATTACGGTGACCATACATGCCGCGATGAACATGGTTGTGTATTTGATTACTCCGCTTACTGAACAAACCCAATCTCTGATTCATTAAACCAGCCAGCTCCTTCTGCTTTCAGCCCATTCTGTTCACAATTAAGAAGGGAGCCTAGAGAGAAATATGAGCTTAACAAGAACACACCTGCCCCATACGATCAGCCACAACATTAAAACCACTGACAGGAGAGGTGAATGACGTCGACCATCTGGTGACAATGTTCTGCTGGACCTGGCATTCATGTGGATGCTACACAGACATGTACCACCTACGTAGACCAGACCAGGCCCACCCCATAGTAATGACTTGATAGCAGCAGCCATCCCCAGTAGGATGCACCCTGACATAGACACACACACAAAACCCTTTAGCCCATGCACATTCTCTGAACAAAGGTTGATCAATTGGTCGACACGGTCACTTTAAATAAAGGCAAATTAGCTTTATTGGCCATGCACACACATACTGTATATGTATACATGCAGAGAATTTGTTCTCTGTCCTTGTGCTTTTTACCAGTCCATTTGTACACACTGAGAGTGTGTGCTTGGTCCAGTGGGCAGGCATGAAGGACGCCAGGGGAGCAGTTAGGGGGATTAGGTGGTTGTTCAGGGCTCCTCAGGCATGAATGTTGAAGGGATTCAAACCAGTGGTCTTAAGGTCACAGATCTTTGTCTCTAAACACAAGTTCCTCCATTGAGGTGGCTGGAGCTGTAGGGATAGTTTTTTTTTTTTTCTACGGTTGGCAGGTAAACCACAAATGACACAACATTTAAAGGTACGAAACAGTTGGTGCTGACTAGGACTCCGTTGGATAGTTTGTACAGTATGAGTCCAGCACATTGCATCAAAAAGAGCATAATTGAAAATCAAAACAAAGTCAGTTTTCCATGTGGGAACTGTGGTTATTTTCTCCAGCCGGTATCTTTTAACACACACATCTCCTAAATGTGAAGAACAGAAGTGACTAGGCTTTATTTATTTATTATTGATCAGAGTAAACTATCAGAGGTATTCTTGCTGCCTTTTAAATCAGAGTGGGGTAGATATGGCTAGAGGGAACATTGATTTTATTTTATTTTTCTGGTCTGAAAACATTTTTATAATCAGTAAAATGTTTGTTTATTTACGGGGATTAACTGGTTCCAGCAATGCAGTACGAATGATGCAACATACAAATATAGATGTGTGAAAACTCATAATGTCTTCTGTATTCGTCTAAAAGACTTAGAATTTTGAATCAACTCTAAAGGGCGGATGAACGAGAATGAATGGTGTTTCCCTTCTTGTGTGCACGTTTCTTGTGTGTGAAATGATCGATATATGTTATATAAAATCCTGATATTATTTGTTAAATTAGAGGGTAGTAGTTCAGTGGAATTAAGACATTTTGTTGTTTCTTCTCGAACACACTGACAGTCTTTTTCTGGTTCTTGGCGTTCGTGTGCATGTTGTCAAAGTGCGTTTTAGTATGTCTTGATATATTTTCATCCAGAGTACCGTGAGCCATAGCAATGCGCTTAAAAAATCTTTATCTGAGGTACATCAGCATTTAAGGCATGTCTTCTGGAAACATTTTCAAACTCCTCTATTGCCCCGAGAGAATGATTGTAGGTGAAGCAGAATAAGAGTCTTCCTGTGGTCCTTCAGTTCCCTCTGTACACACTCAATATGAGTGTCACTTTGGGTTTAACCACTGATTGCTTCATTTTGTAGTTTCTGATGAAACTGAACGCTACGCTAAATAAATGACTTTGGTGAAAATGTTGTAAACAAGCCACTCCGCTCTGCGTCAAAGCAGAAGCTGAAGGAAGAAGTGGATGTGTGTGTGTGTGTGTGTGTAATTGAAGAGCCATCTCTGGGGCATGGCTGAAACGCAAAACTGACTGAAGCACACATTGTAAGCAGACATTGTGATCCAGATCTGAGCCAAAAAAAAAGGGAAACACATATTCACTTCCAGTCTCATCATTAATTGCCTTTGCGACATCATCTAACTGAGAGTTTTTGTTTTTTTTTCCCCTACACAGCTCTACTGTCTCTCTGTGATGATACAGAATAGCACTGAACAGACTGCTGGCATCGTCTGACTCCTCAACCATGCGAGGTGGAACCAGACCTCCCTCGGGCGATTAGTCTGAAGATAATTCAATAGGGAGAGCGGGGTTTGTATTCTCAGAGGGGCTCATTAGATTCCTTGTGGTGTTGACTGAGATACAGTGTGGGGTGGGGGACTGAAAAGCTGTGGGATTTGATGTTATATGCTGTGAGGCTGACTTGAGAGAGTTTATAGGAACCAACATCACTCCTTTGATATGTGGTGATAAAAGTGTGGGAAATATGTACTTCTGTTCCAATGAGAACTTGGCAATCAATCAACATTTTACAGAAACTATTAGTGAAATTGTATCTTGTTGATGTCATTGTGTAAACACTTCACGAGATTCCGTCTTCCAAACCAGATTCTGACCAAATACCAAATTCTGACCCTGCAGTCCGAATGGTGCAGCTGAAATTGAGACTCGTCAGACCAGGCAACTTTTTCCAATCTTCTGTTGTCCCGTTTTGGTGAGCCTGTGTGAACTATAGTCTCAGTTTCCTGTTCTTAGCTGACAGGAGAAGCACCCGGTGTGGTCTTCTGCTGCTGTAGTCCATCTTCTTCAAGGTTGGACGTGCTGTGTGTTCAGAGATGGTATTCTGTATTCCTCGGTTGTAACCAGTGGTTATTTCAGTTACTGTTGTCTTTCTATCATCTCCAACCAGTCTGCCCATTCTCCTCTGACCTCTCACATCAACAAGGCACTTTCGTCTATACAACTCCCACTCACTGGACATTTTCTCTTTTTCGGACCATTCTCTGTAAACCCTAGAGATGGTTGTGCATGAAAATCCCAGTAGATCAGCAGTTTCTGAAATAGACCTGCCCGTCTGGCACCAACAACCACACCACGTTCAAAGTCACTTAAATACTCTTTCTTCTCCGTTCTGATGCTCGGTTTGAACTTCAGCAAGTTGTCTTGATCACCTCTACATGTATTGAGTTGCAGCCATGTGAGTGGCTGATTAGCTATTTATGTTAACAAGCAACTGAACAGGTGTACCTAATAAAGTGGCAAGTGAGTGTATGTGTCTTAATCATCTCAGCTTGACAACCTACACAGTTGTTCACATAAGTTGAAATTTATATTTTTGTTGGTAAAGATTTATTTTTTTGATAATTTCCTCAAAACATGAAGTAAATTAACTAACTGCTATTCTTCGGGGCCGTCGAGCAATGATCTGTTTAACAATCAGTGGTGTCGGAATCGCATTTCGATGTTCACCCAAAACAAGAAAAGAAATGGGCCTTTAAATTGGACTCCCCCGCACACAAGTCTGCTAATGATACAAAAACAAAATTGCCAAGTAATGGCAACGTTAATGTCTACCTGATTGCTGTGCATGCAGTCTAGTTGCTGCATCTTGAGCTCGAGCCCAAGACACAATCAGTGCATCCATAATCTTGTCTTATATATCTTATACTGTATAATCAATAAACAATCACGTATGCAGACGTTAAGTTGTTGATGTTGTTGATGGACGGCCAGATGTAGATTCAGGTTGTGGCTGCATCTTAATAAAAAAACAATGATAACCTATGTGTTATTGCTACTGTAACAGAGTTGTTGATTACTACAAGTTGATATTGAAATCAATTACCCGAGTTGCCTTAAAAAAGGAAGGTGGATTCGTCTGCAGTCCTTGTAATGCTCTTTAAAGGTGTGGTGGAAGGTGGATTCTAAGCTGTTACGTAAAAGTACTAATAGTCTAAAAATAATTAGTCCAAGATAGAGTCCAAGTCCAAGATTTTAGCTAAAAAGGCCAGAGTGACAAGTTTTTCTTTCTTTCCGCTTCATGACGTATGTTGTGAAATAGCATCACAGCTGTTGTGTGACTGAACAGTCTTGAGCATGTGTTGAGCAGGAATCAAACTCTGAAACTGTCACTCTGTGATCAGTGATAATGTGGACGTTGTGCTTGTGCTCCTGCTGTGCCGCAGCTGAAACAATGCTCAGTCAACAACAAACTGCTTCTTCAGTGTTCTCCAGCTGGAGGAGGACGATGGTTTTTAATGAAGGTAATGGAAACATGAAGTCGAAATGCATTGCATTTGGCAATAACAATAGCGTCAAAGTGTTAGCAAGTCCAGCAAGTTAACTCTGAAAACTTTTCACACTTAACCCCCTGGAGAAATGGTTTAAATGTGTGACTTGCACTGTCTCAAAGAACTTTGGACCTTTGGCACCTTTAAATGCAGCACCTCAAACAACAGCACTGCTGGCCCAGCTTTGAAGAAACTACAACAGAGATATGACGCAACTTGTTAGCTGTTAGCCCAGGGCCCTGCATCATTCACGGTAAACAGGGTTCACACGCTTCGGTTGTTGTT
The DNA here is from genome assembly GCF_022458985.1 of Mugil cephalus. Classification (NCBI taxonomy): domain Eukaryota; kingdom Metazoa; phylum Chordata; class Actinopteri; order Mugiliformes; family Mugilidae; genus Mugil; species Mugil cephalus. Next base: position 12,724,180 of record NC_061774.1, on the reverse strand, counting down.
GTTGTTTCCTTGCCTTCAGTCTGTTCCTGTGCAGCGTGACTCTCCCTCTCCCCTTGGGTTGACTCAGGACAAGAAAAAAAGCAGAATCCTTCATTTGCTTATTGCGACTCTAAAGTTTTAAAGCCAACAAGGCTATTGATGCATGCACGCATTCACACACACGGCAGCCAATTTTCCATGTAAAGGTACATTAACTAGCATTTGTACTTTAATTAAATTTCCCAAGACCGTGCGAAAAACACCTTTTATTTTGTCTTTTCTCAGAAACACTTTCCTAAAATTAGCATATTAATTTATTTTGGTTTCACATTTTCAAAACATACATTATCATCCATAAACATAATATATGACCAGTGGAGGAAAAGTAAGTCCTGAATTTTGCTGCTGCAGCTCTGCTAACAAGAGATATAAGTTGTGTGTGTGTGTGTGTGTATATCTGCACTGAATGGCTGTGGCTCTGGAAGTACAGTGGCCAGCTAAACTGACGTTAGTGAGTGAATGTGTGTGCATAAACGGGAGAAAGAAACCTAGAGGTGTGAAGATGTTATTTTATCATCTGTCCTTCTTTAGTGTTCCCGGCCGCCCAGAATGTTTACGATTCTGCATCAATTTGACGCCATAGCTGCAGCCCAGACTCTAATATAGACCCTAATGCCGCAGCCTAACGTGCACCTCCCCAGAAATGTAACTATATGTTACACAACACAGAATGCAAGAGCTGTGATTGGTTTTCTAGCATATTTACGCTTTAGTTTTTTCAGTTGATTCTCCATCTCTGCATTTTTCTGACTGATTGTTTTAGTTCAATAAAGATGGAACGCATTGAGGAAAGGTTAACTGAGGTTCAGATATCCAAATATTATATATATATATATTTATTTATGTTAAGTGAAGCAGGAAGTAGAAACAAGAATTAACTTGACTGGCAAAAGGAGACACAGATGAACAAGCGCACAAGTCGTTCGTAACTGGCTCGTACCAGTGATGTCTACGTACATCGGTTATGGCATATTGTCCCTTAGAGGAGTAAAGTGCACTTAAGAGAGGTGACTGTAAATGTAACAAATTGCATCCATGCACCTATGCAAAGTGTGTGAACGCATTATAGGTACCATTTTTCGGTGTAGGTGGATGATTTGGATTTGGTCAAGCAAGACTGTTTGCAAGCTACGTATTTGTGAGATACCCTGGTGTAGTGGTTCACACTTACACCTCCCAGAAAAGTTCTAGGTTCGAACATGCTAATTTTTAGTTACAGGATTTCTCCCAAAGTCATGTTTGGTGGTCACCCATCCAAGGTGCACACCTCAGATTTTATCCATCTAGACTGTTTTGCTGTAAATGGTCAAGTCCTGGAGTTGCTGCGGGAAACTTTTCCTTTAAGGTAGAATAGTACAATGTAAGTGATGTCCATTGGCTAATTACCCTGACTATTGATTCGAGCAAGCATTAGTTGACAGCCACAGTAAGTGCTGTTGTTTGGGTTTATCTTGAGCCTGCATTTGTGTGTCTGCTTGACTATCTACTAATGAAGTATTGATTGCTGTACGAATGTACCTAGCAGCTGCCAAACCACACGCAATCACATGCTCCGGTTGCATCTATATCTCACGGCTCATTACATAAGTGCTTACTGTCTTAATATAAGATCTGTCAAGCAACGACATGAATACTGGATAGAATCCAGATGAGCTCCACTCCACGAAAACAAACTCCATCTCTTATTAACTTCCTCTCCTGCTCCTCCGCCTCCCATTTCGCCAAAGCTCCTCTCTTCCTCTTAACTTCTATCCTCCGTCAGCCTGTTCCTTCTTCTCCTGCAGTGTATTTGTTTTCTTGTTTTATTTTTCCCTTGTTCGTAGGTCCATTGAAACTGTCTTCTCACCTCATCATTCCTTCTTATTCCAGCCACCTGCCCCCCCATCACATACACATCTGCCTTTCCTTGTTGTTCATATAACTCAGTTCTCAACTGTTTTTTTTTTTTTTTTCATTCCCATTTGCCCTCCGGTCATCAGATTGGACATTGCCCTTTACAAACTTGGAGGGTGAAAGAGGAAATTAGAAAATCTGAGCTACACTAGTTGCAAGTAAATCTCATTTCAGTCCAGCTACTTCAAATTTCTCTAAAGTAACCACTCCAAAGACAGATTTTGGCTTTATCCAGACCTCAACCAAATCAGACTTGCTTTTCAAATTCTTTTTTATTTATTTTTTTAGACAGACTATGGACGCAGAGTTAAAACTGTTGTCCCAAGGTGCATTTGTTTGTTGAGACATCACAACCAGTCTGCAATGGGTTGCTGCGGAAACGATGTTGATGCCAGTAACTACAAAGCTACACAAGTGATGAATAATAAACTTTCTCGGAGCTTTGGCAGAACAAAAGTCTTCCCTGAAGTTGTTGTTCTCATATTGCCCTCTTTAACGCTCTAATAGTATCAGCAGGGTCAGTGCTTCTGTTACTCTGTGACGTTGTGTCTCACACAGCAGGTCATGCAAGACTGAAATCAAGTAAATCTGATTTGTGTAATCAGATCAAACTGACTGAGACACATCACCTCCCAACGTGGTTTGGATCTGATTTGCTCAGGATGCGTTTCATCTCTTTTATTGTTTTCCAGATTTTCAAAAATCAATAAGGATACAATTTGCGCCTGGAGTTTAAACAAGGCCTTAGGGATTCAATTGTAACATCTTTTTACTTCCTTTATCGTTCCTGATGGGCAGGAGTCCCAATTCCTGCTATAATTCCTGCTTTCTCGGTTGCCCTGACTAAGCTAATCTAATAGAGGACTCTGCTGGCTGAGATTTAAACTCCAATACCGCTGTCTGTTTTTTATAAAAAAAAAATTGATCCAAAACAATGCAACAAAACCAGAGATTGAATTTTTTTTTCTATTCTGTTCTCTACACCTTCATTCATCACAATAAAATCTGACCACGAAGAGTCCAGATGAAGGGTAGGTGTGCTTTGCTAGCAGCTAAAACAGCCTTGAGGTGCCAGCCTCATGCAGAAATAGGACCTAGACTGGTCCGGTAAACTTGTATCTAACGCCACATCCTAAGATTTTTCATTTTGAAATGTGTGCACTTCAGACCAATTGACAGTCCAATGAACATGTAGTAATTCTCTCCCAGACACAGAAACTGGACTTAATATAAAAATGGGTGGAAAAAAGGAAAGGAAACTAAAAGTTAGAAGAAACATGGAATGGGCGAAACCTAATAAAAAATAATTATTTAAGTCTCGAAAATCATCGAGGTTACCCTCATTTGCAACGATGCCGAGGTACAACAACATAACAATATAAAATCAAACAAAGATTCAAACAAACTGAAACATTAGAGGTCAGTACTCAGTGCTCCGTAAAGCAGGTGCACACTGAAGTGAAGTGGTTCGAGAGCAACTTAAACTGTCCAGGATTAATGAGAGTGTCAGTCATGAGTGTGTTTTGGAGATGGTTCCATGTTGTTGGTTCACAAAAACTAAAAGCAGATTTTCCAAGTTGGGTAAGTTCCTGTGGTCCAGTCCAGCATGGATGATACACAGTACTGTGCAAATGTTTTAGGCAGGTGTGGGGAAAAATGCATTCGAAAATATAAATAATGATTTGTATTTTTTATTTATTAATGTGAGTGAACAAAAGAAAAAATTATGTCACATCAATATTTGGTGTTACTACCCTTTGCCTTCAAACCACCTTATAGGTGCACTTGCACAAAGTCAGGGGTTTTGTGGGATTGTAGACTTGGTGGTCGGCCAAGAAGAATTAGTGCAGCAGATGAAAACCACATCAAGCTTATTTCCCTTCAAAACTGGAAGAACTGTCAGACACCAGTGGGACCACTCATCTACTGTCCGGAGAAGTCTGACCAGAAGTGGTCTTCATGGAAGAGTTGCAGCCAAAAATCCGTCCCTCTGACATGGAAACAAAGCCAAGAGACTCAACTATGCACAAAAACATGGGAACCGGGGTGCAGGAAAAAGGGCAGCAGTTGCTCTGGAATTAGAAATATTTGTCTGTAGCAGAAGGCAGTTTGGAATGAATGGCTGGAGAGCGCTACAATAACGAGTGTCTGCAGGCAACAGTGAAGCATGGTGGAGGTTCCTTACAGGTTTGGGGCTGCATTTCTGAAAATGGTCTCCTCAATGCTGAGAAATACCATCAGGGAGGTGTATGATTGGCCCCACATTTATTCTGCAGCAGGACAAAGACCCCAAACATACAGCTAAGGTCATTAAGAACTATCTTCAGTGTAAAGAAGAACCTGGAAGTGCTGGTATGGCCCCCACATACCAGTCAGTACTCCAAGACGTTTGGAAACAACCTCCCAGTCGAGTTCCTTCAAAAACTGTGTGCAAGTACCTGGAAGAATTGATGCTGTCTTGAAGGCAAAGGGTGGTCACACCAGATATTGATTTGATTTAGATTTCTCTTCTGTTCATTCACTGCATTTTGTCAATTGATGAAAATAAACTATTAACACTTCCATATTTAAAAGTATTATTCGTTTACATGATTTTTTCACACCTCCTTAAACTGTACAGTATACCCTGGTAAATGACCAGTGAGGGCTTTATAGATTAAAAGAGAAACATGTTTATCACACCTCTGTGTGAGAAAACAACAAACAATGGTATATTTTAATTATAATGTTATATATTATAATATAGTCAATAATTATATTAATTTGAATTGTCCTAGAGTTGAATCTACATTCAAGGTAAATCTGGACTTTAATACATGACACAAGTCTGTGATGAATGAAATGAAAAGGACATTCTGACTTAGTACATTATTATTCTGAACCTCTCTAACTCTGCACTGACACTGACGGTTTGTGCCTGATGTGGTCGTCACTGAATTTTTGGATTCTTTCCATAAACTGTCCTGTGGTTTGATGATCAAAAGAGAGGTGTGTCTGTCTAGTCTGTCTAAAAAAATGTGTACATACAGAGAAAAACACATAAGCACGGATAGACATAGATACACATTAAATGGCTTATTTTCCTCAGTTCAGCATTCAAAAGGAGACACTTTAGTCCTTAATCAATCTGATGTACATCACATATGCCACATTATCAATAACCTCTTCCTCTTTTCCTTAATTCCCCTCTGCGTCTCTCCTCTGCCCTTAGTAATCATTTAAAGGAACGGCAATTAACTTGTAATGCTGTAATTCACTGCAGCATCCTGCCAAACCTCCTCGTATCTCCTACTGGGGGGGTCAGGCATTTCTGCAGAGCTGCAGAACCTTAACAGATTTAAATGCGTAGCAGGTTTGGGTAACCAGCCTGACAGAATGTTATTAAAAACCGTATTTTTGTTACACATTATACATATCAAGTAAAAAAAAAAAAAAAAGAAAAAAAAATCATCTTGTAGTGGCTCGGCGTTGAATTAGCTAGACTTATCTGTGACAGTCAGAAATAATTATAGCCCATCTGTTGTATGCACAAATTGCATATGAATAGACTGTATGTGTATGTGGCAGTGCTGTATTTCATTTTGTGAAGACTTTTCCAATTTACATTCTGAAATATATTTCGTGTTATATATTAAAATATATACGAAATGCAGTCAGATAAGGATTACAACATTTTAATGATAACTCATGGCTAAATGCTCCCTCACCAGCTCTCCACATTGGCCTATTTAATAGCTGACTGAATGTCTATAATTATTTCACAGCACGTAAATGAATTAATTGCCAGTTTGGGAGATAATAGCTTTTCATTTGCCTTGAGACATGTTAGTGGTTAGTAAAGTTACACATTATTTGGGAACTTGCACCACTGATCAGTCCTTGATTGAGGTTCCAGTTTATTAATTAAAACATGGTGGCTGGGTGTTCTTGTTATTCTCTGGAAAGCTGCATGTGGAATGTCTAAATGGGTCAACATGCATCCACTAACCCTGCATTTAAGAGAGAAACAGAAGAAATAGACACACTTGCAGTTTTGCCATGTTAAATATGAGCAAAGTGGCACCTGTCTTAAGTGCAGTTTATGCACTTTTTCTGCAGGACAAGCTGCATAATCTATGCACGTGAGAGCCATTTATACTTGTGCCCTCGTCAGTCTGGCTCGTTTGGTTGGTGCTGTGTCTTTTTTATCAGTCAGGGTCGTTTTTGTTTGTCTTTGTCACAAGTTGAGCAAATTAACTCAAGATGATCGACTGATGTAACTGATGTGTGAAAGCTCGATCAACCCTTTTATTCCTTTCTCGTTCTCCCAGTGTTTCCTATACTTTTTTTTTTTAATTTAGTCGAATCTAATTTAACTTACTGACTGTGAATTTATATTTCCTGACACTTCTGAGCTCATGCATATCATGTGCAGGCTTTATTTTACAAATGTTAGCCTCAACAGACTTGCAAAGTAGACCAACTCCCACATTGCTTGACTACTCTTATAGTTTTCTTTAATTCTTTCTTTAATTGGCTTTCACTTGCCTAAATTGTACAGTAATGTACTCACTTAAGTCAAATTTCAGTCAGATCTTTCACTGAATCACACCATAATGTCTCCATAATACCGCTCTTCCCGCTTTCATAAAGGTTAATTAAGTCTAACTTGCTCAGAGGGGAGTAAAATGAGACGGAGGGAAGCCGAGAGAAAATAAAATGTAAAGCCAGAAATGAAGATGGAGTGAGAAGAAAGCGACATACGGAGTAAAGTGAGCACCTACGGGGATAATTTGGTCGGCCAATTTCGTCTCTGAAGCACAAGAGGTGAGGTTTGTGTATATGTGTCTGAGCAAGAGTTTTGTCTCTTAGTTCTCTTTGTTAAAAGTTTCTGCTTAGTCAAGCTTGATGTCCAGGTCACTGTAGTTTTCTACTTACCACTGTTTCCGTGCCTCTGTGACCATCATTCTCACAGTTTTTGCTATGCCTTGCAAACAGACAAAGTGAAAGAGCATAAGAGCAGAAATGGGACCAGTATTTTACTCATCCCCTTGTGCCATGTTTTGCAGGTATAAAGAACATAAAACGAGTCTGTTTTCAAGACATTTTGGGCAAAATGTACTGCAAGTACACAACAGACGATGTGCACATTTCAGAGGGTATATCTTTAAATAAATGCATATTTCATTTGAGAAACCTATGTATTGAGACCCCAAATATTTCAGTACATTTTAAAGAAACCTAATAGTTACTGGAATGTTATTGAGATGAATGACTACATTTATTTAAAAAAAATCTAGAAAGCAAAGATTCTTTAGTCTATTAAACTGCTCCTATGAATTACTCTGCGTCTGAGATGTGCTTCATAAATCAGCTTGTTTTGCTTTCCGTTGCCGGTGTCACAAAGCAATGACACAACTCATCTGTGTTGAACTAATGATGGATGACAATAGAGCAGACCTGGATAATATCATTCATTTACGGTGTAGGGAGTTAGATGGCATGCATTTGCAACCCTGTCCCCTGGAAATTATGTTTATATGCAGCTAATTTGGTTTGCCAGTTAGCGTTTGATAAGGAACATAGCTGCTGAGCCGATTTTGTCCGCAGGCAACATATTTCCAGCGAAGGGAGTTAACGTATTTTTATATGCAACTCATGTTGTGGGGAAGTCGTCAAGGTCAGTCCTGTCTTCTCAAAGTGACGCTTATACTCTACAGCACATACATTGTGATGGAATGTATTTTATGTTCTTTGTCAACATAATTAGTGAATATAATTAACAAGCGAACAATAAAGGTTCTTTTACCAAAGTAGCTCACCTTGCAACAACTTTATAGCAGCACTGTAAGGTAAGTATTATTGTTAGTCAATGTTGGGTAATAGCCTTGGTTCAATAAAGAAAAAGAACAGGTGCACGAAGGAGGAGACATGTTTTAATTATTATCATTTTGCATTCAATATTAGGCTATTCAAGTAAGACACAGGTTCAAATATAAATTTTTATTCAGTAGTTGGCTGATGGGAGTGAGCTGCACCGATAGCTTCTCTTTTGCTAATATTGCAGAATGCTTCTGGATTCCATCTGGGCACTGGACAGGCTCTCGGCCGATTGCAGGGAACGAGACAGAGTCAGTGTTTAATATGTGGCCCCGTGATTGGTTCAGCAGCGATAGGGGTGGGGCTTACTCTGTACAGGAAGCTTAGATTGACGTCTTTTGCATCCATTTATAAAATATGTTTGATCCATGTTAATGTGTATTTAAAGAAATTTTAATTTGTGGGGGACAATTAAAAGAAATATATAAAAAAATATTTAACCAACCAATGATTTTGCGACCCCCCTGCAGCACTGCCGCAGACGCCCCAGGGGTTGCGGGCCCCGTCTTGAAGACCTATGATGCAAGACTAGGAGCATCCACTATGTTTGTAGAGCCTAAACCTCTCAAGGTGAACCCTTGAATGAGTTGGTGGGCTAATTAGATGTTGTCACACTGCATTAAATAGTTCTGATAATGTGCAACGAATTAAAACATTCATGGTTAATCTGCCGAACTTATCACCGTAAATACGATTACGTAACTTACAGCAGTCCGAGTCAAATGTTGCTTTTCCCTTTTTTTTTTTCCTTCAAAGCAACAACATGATCAATTGCCATCTAATTGAAATGCAGCGTGCTCCTGACTACTTCCCATTCCATGGAGATTCCTGGACCATTACCTTCAGCAGACACCTCTTGATCATTAGCTTACCCGGCAATCTTAGTGAAATGCCAGCAGTACTCAATGGAACGCTGATTTATGCTAATCGGACAACACGCAGAGACGCACAGACAGTCACCGACAGCAACCCTATCACTGTGGTCGAAAGTGCAACAATAAAAACTGGAATAACTTTTTCTCTCTCCCTTTTGCGATCTCCCCTGAATATGAATATAAGCTTTGGCTGCATATTCTTACGAGCAATATTGCTGGGAAATGAATTTTAAAAAAGTCCACCTTTGCCATTGTTTACATCATAGCTGGTGTACCCTGGATGGATCTGTAGTTTGTTTTTATAATTGTGACAGTGAATTTGAATGACACCTCTTGTCTTGTCAGTTGATTACTCGATTTTTCTCAGCAAGTGTCAAATGTTTAAATATCAGACGCACGCATGTGTGGGTTGGTGGAAGCTGTTGTTAATCTACAACAGCTGCTTGCTATGGTAACACAGAAAGGTCTTTTATGTTAATTACAAGTACATAATGGCTCCTCCAACTTCTCTTGACCTCTCTTTACACACTCGCACGCTTTCATGGGGATAATTGCTAGATTGCTATGCAGCACTTTCATGATCTTGGTAATTGTCATTTATATTGTGGCCTTAAGTCTTTCAAAAATAACCAGCTTCACTGCAGCATAAGACAAAAGAAAGTCGGCCATCCTGCATTGAAAGTAGAATAATTTCTCCTTCACATTGCGCTATAGTCCAAACCATTAGAGCTTTCTTGCTTTACCTACTACTTTTCACTCAGTTAGGCAGTAAAGTCTGTTAAACTTCCCCTGTGTTTTAATGGGGAAATGTTCTTCTGCAATCTCCAGTATACGTTATTAAAGAAAGTGTCTTTCTCTAGTTTGCGTGGCCTGTTTAATTACTTTTTCTCCTCACCAGTGTCCTGTTAATGTGAACAGAATTGCTGGCGTCGTACAGTGTTCTTTTCAGTGTGGGCAATTTATTAAACAGGCAGCACCTTAGTAACAAGAGCTTATCTGTTTTGTTTGCTTTGTTACAACGAGGGGACACTGCATTAAGCCCGTGGCCTCACTCATCTGTTTGTTCCTCATTATAGTCCTCCTCCTTTGTTCTTTCCCATTTTCTGCTCTGGACTCTCTGGATTCATTTTCAGCTTCATTCTTCCAACCTATTTCTCATTTACTTGCTGTATTTGTCCCCGTTACTGGCTTTCCTCCACAACCTCATTCTCTTTGCTAATATGTGCTTTCACAGCTTTCACCGCAACATGATCTGACACAATCAGACCAAAAGAAAAAAAAAAATGCAGGGAGTGGACAAACGTACTGAACGGATCTACTTACATCTACATCTACTAGCAGTCAATTACAGCCTGTGGGTGTCATCTGATTTCATACTTTCATATTTTATTTAAGAGGTTTGGTTATTACTCTCACATTTTCTCTGTAATTTTTCTCTTGCGGCATTCGTCTGTTCTTTCACCGCCTTTAGTGCCCTACAGTAAATACTCCATTTCCATCTGACTCATATTTAAAGTTGGTGTTCAGCCTAAAAAAATAATAAAAAAAAATGACATCAAGCTGTACGCCAGGAATGAGTGTACGGATCCACACCACCAGGACATAAGGCTACATTCGCATTAGACAAGTGTGGCCGGATGGTCTCACAGAGAGGCAAGATGATCAAAATTGAAGGGGTCAACCTACTATCAACCAAACAACCAAACAACCAAACACCTCCAGACAGTAAGTCCTGAAAAGTCAGCTGAATGGTAAGAACAAGATCTCAGGACAAGAAAGCTCCTCACCATGCACGGAGGGTTTCACCCTAAGTCCAACAGCCTGAGACTGTACGCTCAGCGGATAGAGGGAGGCTGCGGACTAGTGAGCATAAAGGCCAGGATGAAACATCAAAAATCCAAGAGTACATCAAGAAAATGGCCCCAAATGATGAACTTAGACTTTAATGATCCACAAGGGAAATTACTTGGTCACAGTAGCTTAGTTGCACATAAAAAAAACACTCCAAAAACTACAAGTAAAAAGAAAGATGGAATGAAATAAGATTCCATTAAACTAAAATAATAAATAAGTATTAAGTAAGTATAACATTTAGAAAAGCGCAATGCTGAAAAAATTTTAATAGAAACACAGATAATATTTCCTTGGCCAGTGTTAGCATCATATTAGCTAGACTCGCAAAATATGCTCTCTAGCTCACCCACGCTACCCTTCATGTTCTTCAGCTTATCTCAGTTCTTTTATGTTGTCTCCCTCTGAACTCTGTAAAAGTCCTATATTTCATGCCCAGGTCTAAAACCCCTTATGGTGGCTGGCTTTTTATTTCCCTACTCAGCCTCCCTTCTTCCTCCATCCTTTCCTCAAAATGCTGCAATGATTTTCCTGGGCTGGCTCACAGAGATGAATCACAAACCTGCGTGCAGTGCTTGTTATTGAAAGGACCACAGTTGTAAGACGTATTTCATCTCCCTTTTATTCTGCACTACTCAATTTCCTGTGACGTATCCCTGGTCATGTGAGAACTTTTTTTCACCGGTGGTCTGAGATGAATTGGATGTAAAAGGTGAAGCTCATTCTACCGTTGCGTGCATATGAAAACATCATATAAATATAACATATAAATAGATCTAAAAAAGAAAATAGATAGTTTGCATGTTTTAATGTGTGCTCTTTGCTGGCGTGCATGTGCGCGCGTCCCTGTGGACACAGATAAGGTGACAGCCACCTCTAAGGTCATTGTGGCTGTATCTCGCAGACAGCCTTGCTTACCCCGTGGGTGGTTAAACTGATCACATCTTGCAGGGCTTGCATGTCTGCGACTGCTCCCCTGAGCTGACCTTGGATCAACAAGAAAGAATTTACATAATCCATGATAAACTAAGAGGTGCAGCTCCTGTGCCAAAGGCTGATATCACATCAGGCCGTAGAGGTCTGGAGATTACATTGTTTTGCTCAATTGGGGCATATCCCTTTGAACACTAGGGACCGGGGGCCAGGGATTAGGAGAAAGAGGAGACTTTCACATACATGTTTAATCACAGTCACATTTCAAAAGGAAGTAAACTCCTGGTGCCAACACTGTGATTTCTTTAACTACAATTGCTCCCCCATGCTCAGTAATTGGTATCCATAAAAGCTATTAATTGCTTTAGATGAATTTAGATTTCTGCTCAATATTAAGTACACTCCCACAGTCTCAATGACTCTCCTGTGCCAAATTCTGGGACGACTAAATGTTGCCAAAACTGTGGCTTTGTCCTGCCGATGAATGGACTTCAGTGTGGTGTCCAGTGGTTTGTGCCGCCGAGCTTCTCTTTGAGCAAAGATTAAGCAGAGATTGAGACTAAGCATAAAATGTGCTCATGGAACCTCTGTCAAATCCAGTAAACTTGTCAATGTTTCATAATTATCATTTTCATTATCGGTTACAACCTAAGTGCACGGACCTGTAGACCTGATTAGTCAACAAATCTGTTGTTGGGCCAGACTGGAAACAGCCGGCAGATTAGTCACGCGCACCAAACTGTAAAAGAAATTCTTGTTTCAACCAAGTAGGTTGTTTGAACTTGAGGGTGGAGCCAAAAGTCTGCGTGACTACGTGCTGTAGAAGGCATGACTTTGTGCTAAGTCCAGTGCATTTATACCTATGTCTAACTATTAATAATTAACCATTAATAATAAGATGCATAAATACATCAATGTTAGTCAATGTGTGTGTAATTAACTAAACATTACAGTGGTTCAGGATTGTACTCGCTGTCCAGTCCTCTAACATGTGTGACTGGAGTGACCTTGATAGAAATACAATTGGTGGAATCAGTCAAATGAATGGTTTCTGTCGTCTAACTTCTGACTGGAGTTTGAAGACGAGTCTCAATCAAACCTGGGAGGGAACCTCAGCAGCTCTGCTATTATTATTATTCAAATGCTTTACCTGAATGAGTCTTAGATAGCACTGCAAGGATCAGTTAAATCGCTGTTCAAGATGTTTCAAGATGTATTTAGAGCCTTTTATTTACCAGGTCATTCAATGCTGCTGCTGCTATTAACTGTCTTAGAGTGGTGAGTGTTTTTTTTTTGTATTTTTCAGTTTTCTTTGTCATCTGAGCCCAAATAATATCGTAAATAAGTGGAGAGCATCAGGAAATTTACCTTTGAGTGAGTGATAACAATTCAACAACAACAACACAATCCTGATATCTTACACCTGCAAAACCACAAACTTGTGCCACCAACCCAAACAGGCCCAACAAATAACAGTGTGTAGAGCGTGCACACAACAACCCGTTATGGTAAATTATGTCCCTGGAGTCAGCTACAGTGCATTTATTTCAAAACCCTTGGTGAGTGCACTTTACTCTTTGTAGGTTTTTCATTGACTTTCAATTTTGCCTCACCAGCAACACCCAGACCTTCCCTCCGTATTCACTGCAGCGGCTCGTATTTCACAGCATTACTCATGGGATACTTTTAAGGGTTACAGTGTGTTACAGTTATCCACACATGTTCACACGTTATAAGATCTCACCCAAGATTTGTTAAAAGCTTGTTTAACATTGAACCACTTAACATAAAAAACAGAGCCCAATGAAAGTACAATGTAGAGTGTGTAGTGTATCAAATGGAGCGAGGATCACAGCAAGAGCAAACCTCATTTAATTTTAATATGCCAAGGGGTTGTAGCTTACTCTCTGGGTGTTCTCTGCTCATTGTTTATGTCCTCGCTCTGAAAGGCTTGTTGGTCATATCATAAAAAGCGACCTCAAGCTGAGTTCCCATCTTCTTGCTTCAAAAAGAGGAAAGCTTACAGTGAAGCTGTGTTTACCCTTCTCTGAGCATCGTAAGTTGTTTACTGCAGACGCACAACACACACAACTCAGTCAGCGCAATCAGCTATGTGGGACCTGTTGAGACGGAGAGGAAAAAACTGCACACGAACTCGCGCCGTCACAAATGTCAAGGGTGTCGTTTGCGGCATACGTGCTTGTCACAGAAAATGAAATCAATTTGTTATTAAATATTAATACACGGAGGAATTGGGAGTGCAAGAGAGTGTGAGAAACAGGCTGCAGTTGAATCAAGAGTAATACGAAACACTGTGTTTATTTAGCTGCTGCAGAACTGTGCATGAAAGCATACACTGATCAGGCATAACATTATGACCACGTTCCTAATATTGTGTAGGTCATCTCTGTGTCTCCAAAACAGTTTTGACTCATTGGATAATGAACGTAGACCTTCTGAGGGCGTCCTGTGGTGTCTGGCAGAAGGATGTTGTTAGTGGGGGCCTTTGGGTCCTAGGGGAGGGGACTCTGTGCAACAGGCTAGTGCAGGGGTCGGCAACCCTCAACACCCAAAGAGCCATTTGGACCCGTTTCCCACAGAAAAGAAAACACTGGGAGCCACAAAACCCCTTTGACATCTAAAATGAAGATAACACTGCATATATCATTTTCACCTCTATGCTAGGCCTATGGTGTGTTGCATTTGTGAAGTGAAACAACTGCTACAGAGAAAACGAAATTGCATTTATGCATACATTACAGGATTTATCCACGGGTGGCTTACCTGGGGTCGAAAAGTTCAATAAATAGCAGGCTGGACCTGCCGGCGGGTGTCGCACGTCGGCATTTGTGACGTATATTTTGAACGACAAAAAATTAAATACATTTATTTTAATGTTACAAGATCATCATCAATTCAAATTTAGAATTATATTTAAAAAGAAAAAAACTAACGCACTAAAATAAAAAAATCATTTGAATTAAATACTGCAACTAGTAAATGTGCTGCAATGCACTGTGGGAATTCAGTGTGGTGTGGCATTCAGTGTCATTCAGATGTTGTGTAACTCTCGCTCGTTCACTGATGAGTGACTAGTTGCCGCTATTCTGAGGCAGTTAGTTAGCGTGAAAAAGTGAACGGCTTTGATCGGCATCCTTGCTCCGCACCGCTCGCTGCAGAGAGCTGCAACAGAGGAACGAAAGAGCCGCATGCGGCTCCGGAGCCGCGGGTTACCGACCCCTGGGCTAATGCATCAGATGCTTGATCAGTTTGGAGTCTAGAGAAGTTGGAAGACAGGTAAACACTTTTTTTTATTATTATTATTTTCACGTTGTTTGAGTTGTTTCTAAACATTTTTTTTCAGCCTGACACTAGGGTGTCTGTGTCAGGCTGCGTCCTGCAGGAGTTTCATAGTTATGACGTGGGGGCGCCTAGGTCTGGTCTGGGTAGGTGGTAAATGATTTCCAGGGGATGTTTCTCCATAAATACACAGATGTTTTTGCATGTCATGTAGACTTACAGTGTCAAGGACACCCTAACTGGAACTTTGACAGGTTATAAACTGCATTCCCCCTATGATTAATATTGGCTTTAGTCGTTCTTTCGATAAAGCTTCTGCATAAAAGTGTAGATATGGAATTTGTAGGGTAAAGTTTGGTTATGCGTTGGAATCTTTTATTAGAATTAGAAAAACTAATTATGTTTTTGTCAAAGCTTAGTCGACCCCATTCATCCCCATCTCAACCTCCTCCTCCACATACACTTTTACTACACCATGGGATAAATTATTCAATGACAAGTTGGTGACCTGTTTTACACTTGTATGATATATATATATATATAACACCGAGCTATCCTTTTCCCCATCTCAGGGATGTGTGAGGCTTGGGTTTGTAAGCTATGACTAATAGCTAGTTACTGTCTTATCTGTCCCATGTACACATATGAGGACACAGATTCATGTGCACCATGCAATAGTCCCACCAAGAGTTAACTTTTCTAAAAAAAAAAAAAAAAGACTCAACACAACTTTAGGTATCTTAACTCTCTTGTATCTAAATAGTACCAAGCTTGCTGAATAGAACAGATAAACACACCTCCCATAACCTAGATAAAGTATGAATAACTGTGTCTTACAGCGTTGTGTGAATGTGTTTACTCTTTTGGATCCTGACACATCTGCTCTCCAGGTAATATGACGAGTAAAGAGTGTGAAGATCACAGCCGTCTTTAGGTCAAACGTTAAAAAGTTGAGCAACATTGGGGGGGAAATGAGAGATTATGGAGAGTGTGTGTGTGTGTGTGTGTGTGTGTGTGTGTGTGCCGAGAAAAGTCTCGTACAGAGACAGATTACTTGTAGAGAGGATATCTTTGAGATAAGACAGACGCTTCATGATGAAAAAATGAAATGGTGCTGGAGAACAGACATTGAGACAGCGAAAGAAACTGAGTGCCAACTCGGAACAAGAAAAAAGCCAGAGCACTTCGACAAAATTAAATTTATTGTCCTGGGCGGCTTTGCAACAAACCATGACCCTGTCACACCTCTGCAACACTATTTTGTTACCCACTTTTCTCCACCTCCACTTTTCTTCCACCTCAGTTTTCATGCTGTTACCAAGTCCTCAGGGTGGAGAGTAAAGTGTGAGAGAGATCCATCAGCGCTTGCTAAAAAGCCCTTCTGGCTCATAAATAAAGGAGGTGGATGAATTAGGAAGTTAAATCACCTTGGGTTGTTAATGTCACTGCCTACAGACAGACATGAAATACTCGGAGTCTTTGGCCGCTATGCTCCCTCCTCCAGGCTCCATATGATGCGGTGTCACAGAATGATATGTGTGTGTATGTGGCTTTGTGAAAGAGAAAAGTGCACCTTCCTTCTATTATGGAGCACGCATCAAATCATTTGTATTGCTTTTCAGTCAATTCCCTGCCTTTTATACATCTGATGTAGCTCTTTATGTTGTAACAATGGCTCCTTTAAGTTTAATTTAACACTTTACAAGTGGTTCTTCTCGAGAAACTCCCTCCATAAATGGTCATCTTAGAGTTTTTTGTTATACTAGTTATTCAAATTCGTTTTTTTTTTTTAACATTTTTAGGTCTTCCCGTCTGTCCTGGTTTAAAAGATGTTACAGGTTTGTTTTAAACTTTGGCAGCAGTCTGATCCATAAAGATAGATGGAGTAGAGCTCCCCCTGGTGTCTTGCTGCAGTATAGGTCATAAGCTCCACCTCCTCCATGTTAGTGGATAGGACTTGGGCCAACCCTAACACTAAATTTTTCACAGATGATTTCATATTAATTAACATGGTAACACTTTCTATGAAGGTTGTACTTATAATGCCCTATGAATGCACTCATAATGTTTTATAAAGTGTCTATAAAGCACTATAATGGTCATTATTACATCTATACATATTCACAAGTCGTCATAACTAACTTCATGATGCATTATGACAACTGGTTATGAATGATTATAATTTTAATCTGAATAGTGCATTATAAATATGTCAATATTTGCCTAGTCACTTGTTAATGTTATGATGCATCATAACTACTTTGCTTTGCTAAATGTGCATAGTGATGCATAATTAGTTTTGACTTCGCCTATAGTGCTTTATATCTGTAGCTATAAGTATATGTAATAAAGTTGTAATAATGTATACATCTCCCTACAGCACACATTTATGAACAGCTATGCAATATCATAAGTGCTATTTGTCAGCGCTAAGTAAAGTGACAAGAATATGACACTATTATTAACAGATATAAGTTACTATGAGTAATTAAAAGGTGCAATGAACTAAGTACCGAGTCTGGCATCTTTACCCCATATGCACAATGTTAATATCATAGGTGTTATTTGTCAGCTTTAGGTAAATTAGTGCAAATGAGGTGTTGTGGATATAAGACTATTATAAACAAATATGAGGCACAATGAAATGAGAGCCTGGACAGTAAAGACAAAAGGAATGCATTTAGTTCACTTTATTTTCATTTAAACCAACACACATAATCAGAATGATTATCAATGTTCTGAGCACATTACACAAACACATGAAACAGGCCACAAAAGTGGCACAGCGTGGTCCTAGAGATGTGGCTCTTAAAATCGCCTTTGGGTTGGTGAGGTGATTCAGGGTCAGAGGTCAGGAGATGGTTTGACAGCAACTACAAGAAGAACAGAGGCAAATTTTTAGTGCTCTAGCTGGGTTTGCTTTTTTATGCAGAAAGGTTTGATTGAAAACACACAAGCAGATCACGTTTTTTTGTTTAAAGCAGCCTAATGAGACAGTATGTTACCGCATATCATGCAGGTGGCTTAAGCTAGCTACACGAAAGTTACCGGACACGGCTAGTTTTAACTCACAAATTAGATCGTTTTCATTATCTTGCGTTTAATGATTGAAACCATTCAAAACCATTGCATTAATATATAAACGATGTGCTTCATGTAAGCAAAGTAAGACATTAGTTCACAAAACATTAGCAGAACAGAGAGACAACCTACCTGTCCTGGAGAGGACTCAGCGGAGAAAGGAAAGAAAAGACGCTTTACGATTAGTACATACAGTCAATGCTTTACGACAGTGGGAGGAGCTGGGGACGGAGGTGGGTGGGTGGGGTCTGAGGTCAGGGGTCATGGACTAAAGCATGACATTTCTACAATAATAATAATATACATAAAAACGATATTAAAATAATATCTGATGGCATTCAATAAACGCGGACATTTCTAGCAACCCTTTATAAAGAAGCGGTGTCACGGTGGATGTGAAACTGTCAAGAAAATTAATCTATTGTTTGGTGCCTGCCGATTTTTCTCAAATTTTCATGCCGCTCGAAACGAATTTCAAACTGATGTATTTCAATTGGAAGTTATTTCGTGCTATGAGGACGACTTTCAATGTGACACTGCGCAATGAAGAGGTTTGATTTTATTTCATTTAGACTAGATTTGTAATGGTCTTATTTCGGTTTTTAATGTAACGTCAATTTTGCTGCAGGATTCGGCACTTTGAGATTCGAAAAAAAAAATAATGGTTATTTGTTATATCGGTCTCTTATACAGGATCGCTAGAAATGTCCGCCTTTATTGAATGCCGTCAGATATTATTTTAATATCGTTTTTATTTATATTATTATTGTTGTAGAAATGTCATGCTTTAGTCCAGACCTCAGACCCCACCCACCCACCTCCGTCCCCAGCTCCTCCCACTGTCGTAAAGCATTGACTGTATGTACTAATCGTAAAGCGTCTTTTCTTTCCTTTCTCCGACGACTTGTGAATATGTATAGATGGTAATAATGACCATTATAATGCTTTATAGACACCTTATAAAACATTATGAGTGCATTCATAGGGCATTATAAATACAACCTTCATAGAAAGTGTTACCATTAACATAATACTGCATATGCATATTCAAGTGTCCGTTTTTCTGATGAGTTACATGTAAGTTAGTTATTTGACACTATAGAAACAGGATGTGACATCATGACCTCTGCAAGTTGCCATTGCATTTTACATGCTGCTCCACTCGGACTGTGCTGTACAGACTCTGGCAGTCTGACCAATGCAAGGAAGTGGGGTCGCATTATCCATATTTATATACAGTCTATGCTCTATCCACAAAGTGCTTTTACTCTTCTGATATTTTCATCTGTAATTTGAGCTGTGCTTTGTTTTAAATGAATGTAAAGATATTTCCCTTTATTGTATATGTTTCAGTATCAGTGTTGCCAGTAAATCATTCACCATCTGACAACATTGAATAACGATGTCTTGGTATATGGTTTGATGAGATTGTAGGAGCACTATAAAAAGCTACAGCTACTGTATGTGTAACACTCGTGCATAGGAGATCATTTTCAGTTTGACAAGGTCGATTAAACCGCTCTTCTTCTTTGACACAGGTGTAATAATTGATGGTGAGACTTTCAAGTGAAAACAGATGCTTTATAGCTACGCCAGGATAAGGTTTTATGAACCCGACAAAAAGATTGCTTAGTGTACTTCTCTCTTTGCATGTATTAATCTACACATAGTACGGCAGCCCTTTCTCTGTGAAGATAAGGGGGCACAATGAAAACACGTAGATGCCATGTTTTCATGGTGTTTTATACATTTTTATATTTCACCATCAGAGGTTTTCCTAGTGCTCTTTGAAACACATCATTGTATTTATTCTTCAGTAATAGTTTTGATGGCACTCCACTGGAAACGTTACGTCCGCAGCCATTTACCTCAATCCTTACTGCTAGTGTTCCCATTATGTTAGATGAAGCAAACACACATTACACACCTGTGCTCTTCTTCTTTGGTTCTCAGAATGCAGGAAAAACGTGTCTCCAATTGGAATGAAAAGTAAAGAACTGAATGTTATATTTAATGAATATGTTTCAATATTCCAGATAATGTCTTTTTTTTTTTTTTTTTTTTTTTTTGCTTTACAGTAGCATTTCTTGTAACTATCACCCCAAAGGTGTCAACTGTGCAGAGATCTCAGCATGGAGAAATAGAGATAACCCAGCCCACAGCCTGTCATCTGAACCAGACGCAGCCATGGCGAATGCACAGAGAAGGATCAAAGCTAGCCCCTTCAGTAACATGGAACTATTTCCAGGCTTGCCATCATGGTCTGTTAGTGTGCGCTAACATGAAAACCGTAGCAGCCCTGCTAATGTGTAGGCAGTGGATTAAAGAGCTTCCTCTGCAAAACAGCGTGAGGGTATTTACAGTAGCATGTAATCATAAAGGCTAACACAGCCCCTGCTCTTTTGGGTGATTATGGTTGCTCTGAGGCTAACAAGCTTTTATGCAGCGGGCAGATATTTGCGCAGTCTGGACTTCTTATTCAATGACAATCACACATTGAAGCCTTCAGTAATATTAGGTCTTTACATCTGAGTGTACCCATGTGAGTTCTCACACTCATACTGAATTTATAAAAGTAACAACCTGAGAAGGAAGGAAGCAAGTCCAGAAAAAAAATATTAAATTTTTTATTTCAATGTATTCAATATTTAAACTAGACTACAAAGTGCAATGTCTTTCCTACAGCCACAACTGAGAAACTTGATATATATCCTTCAATTAAATTAAATTAAATTCATAATTACTACAGTGCTGCATCTTCATTTACTGATCCACAGGTGCCTTCCTTTCGTTCAGTCCTCTTGTCAGAAATCTTATGGTATCACCTAAATTCTTCACATGAATTTCTTTTCCTTCTGTAGTTTTTTTCCACAACTCAAGGTAACTCTGTGCCACCTGATCTATAATCAAAGCATTGCCTAGAAACCTGCAATCAATGGAGGGTTCATTTTGTTGCTATTCTGATGCAAGTGCACCTCACTGTGTGACAAATGCTGCTCCTGAGTGCTGTTCTCTGAAGCAGGTTCTTACTGTATGTGGTGCACATGGAGCAGCATTAGACCTGAGCTAAGAAAAAAAAAGGAAGCCAACACTTTATGACCCGAACACTTTTAGTCGTAGTGATAGCAGTAGCCATATTTTACATCTATCTATCAAACGGGATTAAAAATCTACCTTCGTGTAGGAGCAGGAACATTTTATTTGACTGTGATTGGTGGTTGATAATAAGATCCATGATTTAATTTTAATTTATTATAAAGTGAGCACCTTAACTTCAACCAGCAACTTCTATCTAGGTCAGGGATCACAGCGCGAGGATCAACGCAGGCATATGTTAAGAAAACTCATTTGAGTCGGGTCACTGGGCAGCAGTATTTATTTATTTTTTTTAATTATTTTTTTTAGCTTTTTTGACTGCATTTGGTCACAATCAGCGATGGCAACCTGCAGCCTTGAGGCGCAGTGACTTCACATCCACTCAGCTGTGGCTTCATTAGCACTAGAGCGGAGCAGACACTCAGAGTTTCATTGAGACCCCAGCAGTGCCTATACTCGACTGGTATACCCACTTTGACATCTGTCCACCGGCCCTTCGGGTACTGTGTCTGTGTGCACCTTATTAGCAAGTCACTACTTAAAGATGCACTGAAGAGGGACAGTAGAGGAATAAAGGAAGGGCCATGAGTGAATGAAACACACGGATATGTGAAACCAGTTTATCATAAAAAGGCTTAAACTGATGAAATTTACATTTGCAGGTGGGTTTTTAGTTGATAATTATTGCTATATAATATAAAATATAAATGATGTCTCATTTTGGTTGTAGCTGCTGTGTCCTAAACAGCAGGAGTTTGCAATTAGTTGTAGTAAAAACTTAACCCTCCTGTTATGTTCGTTTTTCAGGAACAGTAATGATGATCCTGAGTCAATTTGACCTGCGGCATTTTTTATTATATAAAAGTGCGAGAAACCAAAGAATTCCAATGAACATAGGTCTTGCTATTAACTCCATGACATATCATGTTCCTTTTAATATATTAATTTTACTTATAATATTATATTACATTTATTGAATATTTAGTGTTCTTTACCTCTCACAGATTATGATCCAGTGAGAATAATTCCCTTTTACATTGTACAACGGAAAGATGTCTTTAAAAATTTAAGACATGCTAGTTAGGTTAATTACTGATTCTAAATTGCCTGTAGGTGTGATTGTTAGTACGAATGGTTGCGATAGACCGGCAGGCTGTCCGGGGTGTACCCTGCCTCTCGCCCACTGACAGCTGGGATAGGCTCCAGCCACCCCGCGACCCTAGTGAGGATAAGCGGCAGTAGAAGATGAGATGAGATGACCCTTTTATCTTTTTACGGGGTGACCTGCTGACTTAAAATCAAGACAAAGGAGTCGTGAACATTTATTGATTTAGCTGACCTGACGTCTGTCTCACGAGTCTCTGCCATCCCGATGGAGCCTATCACTGTCTTCATTGTGTTTTCTGCAGGCAGTTTGCCTGACGCATATTTAGGAATGAAGTCCACTGTATTTCGCAGTTTTTTGATTTGAATTTTCGGTGTAGCCTTTGTCCTTCAGAGTTTTTCTTTTTCCAACAGGCTGGTTGACATGCTGGTGAGTTTATTAAGTGCTTATCCAACTGTGTCTAAGAACTTTGGTGTGTGCCAGATAAAGTTAACAAGTGTGCACCCTGCCAAGTCCTCCTGTCTTGCGATGGCCTCTAGGGTTGATTTTATAAGGTAGAAGACTTGTTAGAGCAGCTGATCAAAAACAAGGTGTATGTAACATTAGCGACGTATTATTAGATGGTTGATAATGCGGTGAACCCAGGGCTTATATCATCATTATAATGTTGTATAATAAATGTAAATCAGATGCAATGAATCATATGTCTCTCTGTACAGTTTGCTCTTCTTTTTCTTCAAGTTCAGCTGCAGTGAAGCTTGAGCGAGATTCATTTGCATACACATTAATTTCTGAATAGTACATGAGGCAAAGCTTTACATCTTAGTATTTTTAAGGCTTGGGAGGAAAATTAAATTCTACACATATTTCTGGTCAACAAAGATTTGTTGTTGGGGGGTTAATCAATGCCAAATTTTGACTAAACATCCATTCTTTATTTCACTAACAAAATGGCTGGCTGTTATGTTGGCCTAATCTCAGAGAATTGGCTCTTTGTGCTGCTGTATTGAAATCTTCAGTACCATTCAACCAGAGGATAAAGAATAAATCCGTGTCAGTCAGCCGCTAATGGGTTGCTTTGGAGGTTAGAGCTCGGCTTTTTTTTTTCCGGCGGAGGGAAAGCATGACTCTGCAGGCAAAACTGGGGATTTGAAGGAAACTGAAGGACAAAGGCTACATCAGAAATGCCTTTCTTAATAGAAGTTTGAGAGAAAAAAAAAATCACAAAAGGGAAATCTCCCTCCTTGAATGCAAACACTACAGGTCTGCTTAAAGGTGAGCAGCTAAGTCAAGGATTTAAACTTCAGCTTTCTGCTATTTCAGGAAAATGGCTAAGTGAAATGCCAGTTAGCGAAATGCCATTATGGAGACATGCTGCCCCTGCGAGGGCCTCTGGCTAAATGTGTGACTTTTCTTTGTTAACGGAGCCTCAGAAATAGCTGGATGGAAATTGGATCGCGCTGCCAAATATGTTTTGTGTGTTTGTTGGTGGGAAACATGTTTTCGCTTTTGGTACATGAGTCTGCACACAAGGCCAAAATAGATCCAAGTCTCCTTTCTTTCTTAGATCCACATATATACACAGTACTTTCCAGTCTTATATTTCCTTCTATGTGTTAGCATTCACCTGCTTTAATTCAGCTAGCAAATCAACGATGTTTAATGCTAAGTCTGTGTTTTGTTCCCTCCGGTGTGTTAATGTGATACGCTTATTTGTGCATCAAACTAAATTAGAAAGTCTTTCTTTGTGAATCGTCCTTTCATTGCAAACAATTAACCTGATTACAGAATCATTTAGCGCAGGCTGTTACGGCCCTTTAAGATGCAGATGTGCCTCACAGGCAATAATTGGCACCTCGGATACCGCTGAGGATCACTGTTAATCTGAACTTTTGTTTCAGGTGGCAGACAGATGCACTGTGGGGACATCCATGGTGTGATAGGCAAGGGCAAGCAACATCTTGAGAGTAACCACCCCAGGAAACGTTGTGCGCAACTTTCAATTTTTTTTTTTTTTTTTTTCAAATCAAGCAAAAAGAAATGAGAAACCAGCCAGGAGAGATGTTGAGGACAGAACTGATTACAGAATATTTGATCGTCTGGGACGTGTAGCTGGAAGGGAAAGAAAATTATCAGGGAGAAATGGCGTTTATAATTCAGTCCACACCATGTTAAATTACAGATTATGTGATTTATTTTATTTGTATTATAATAAAATAAAACATAAAAAAATCCAATGATTCATAACAAACATATTAGGGAAAAAAGTTTGGAATTAAATGGACTGCTTGGATCATTTTGCATGTGATTTAAAAAAAAGTTGAAGACTCGAGACTGGAATGCAGAATGTCATTGCACTCTTTGCGATGGGCCTTCAGATGGTTGCAGGGACTTCACAAGAAAGCAGCTGTGGACAAGGGGTCTGGTCAGAATCACTTATATAAGGCTCTTCAACGTTTTTCAGGCTAAGGACCCCAAACTTATGGGGAGATTAAGTAGGGACCCCCTATCTACTATATGGGTTCTATATTAAACTCGACCTGGTGCTATTTATCATTTTGCATTCATTGTGAAGCCCTTTACTAAAATATGCTGGATTAATGTGTGTTTGAAGACATTTAACAAATATACATATATATGTATATACATGTAAATGTCTAAGCAACCAAAGATTATGCAACCCCCCCTGCAGGACCACCCTGTTGAAGACCTATGACTAATTTATAGTCTATAAATTAGTTTAAATTATATCTGTCTATATCTATAAATTATAGATCACTGTAGACCAAGCATCAACTAATGTGTCTGCTCCAAGCACACTAACTTTCATTTCAAACCCATGAATAAGCTGCTGTTTGCAAACACTTAACCAGTAGCGTAGTTCTTTATAAGTGACATCTAATCATTGCTGCTCCCTTTCACTGCATATTTTGCCTTCTACTAATGGGATAAATTGGTCGCTATCAGCCCTAAATACAAAGTAAAACTGAGGTTGACGAGAATGTCTTTGATTTGTAGCATTTATTTGGTCTTAAACTGAAGATTTACACAAGATGAACATTTATTCTGATGTTGCTACATGAGAAATGTGTCCATCAGTGTGGCAACGCATTCGGAGGTAGTTTTTCCCTAGTGTATAAATATATCAACACGATGATGCTGGAGAAAAAATATGTTACCAGCAATGACAGTATATAATCATTAAATACGGATGAGTTAAATCAGTTATCCAATAGTCTATTTTAGACAGCCACAATGCTTCCAGGAATAATAATAAAAAATAAACCAGTTAAAAGTCTGTGATATTCACTCAGGTCCTATCAGAGGATAATATTATTTCACTCTTGTCCGCCCACGTCTAGTCATTTCTGCTTACAACCAGCTGACTTTGAGGATCAGAAGCATGAGAAAATACTGTGAGGAAATACCTGTCAATATTAAGGTCATGCAGTCATGTCTGTAAACTCACTGATCTCGTCGGAGGTTATGAGCATATGTCTATCCACCTACCCATGATTAACTAGCCTAGAGCTGGTCTCGTCTGTGAGCGAGTGTGCATGTGTGGGATTGTAGTGAAAATGAATGAACAATAATGCAAAAGTCTTTGATCTCAATATGCTTCTGACAACTCCCAACTCCCAAAACTCATTGTGCACTTTATTATTCCTCTAGTGCTTGGATTTTTTTGTGACTTTGCAAACAATATGATGCTACAAACTGATGCCCTGCACAATCCACAACACATCTACAGTCAGTTTTCAAAGCAGATTTTCCCCCGGGGACAATAAAGTCTGAATCTGAACAAATCAAAGTTGAGCTGTCTTCAAACAATTTTCAGCCCTGCAATGACACAATGAGCCAGTCATATATGTTTATTTCAGTTGCATTCTCCTTCCTTAAAAAACATAAAATAAATAAATAAACGTGTTCCACTGTCTTTGTACAGTTAATGGTTCACTACATAATAGGTGACAAATAGACAGCGCCATAAAATGGTCAACAAGCACCTGAGCAACACTTCACCTAGGCTCTGCAGCAATGTGGCCATTTAGTAACTTTGTTGTGTGTATTGTTTCTCTAGCCCTTTAAAGCCTAAACCTGAAAGCTTGCGGTATTTCAATTACCGTAACTCACAGTGGTTTGCGTGGTTTGGCAAAATTCAAAGTGTATCTGAATACTGGGGAGTTGTGCTTTTGTCTGGAAGACGTTTGTGGCATTTCAAGGGTATAACTAACTTCATTTTGACCAACAAATTCCTCCAAACAACTCTCTCTTCCTGGGGCTCCCTGGCAGTCTCGAGTCGCACCCCAACCTGCAAGTCGACAGCAGCGGTGCGTCATCATTACCGTAATGGCAGAAAGCGCAATTTCCCAGTTTTCGGCCACACTTTGAATTTTGTCCAGCGGTTAAGTTAATTCAAATACCGCAAGCTCTTAAGATCTTAAAGGGCTCGAATCAACCTAGAATACATTGTATTTTCGTAGAGGAAAGTACTTGGACACACTATTTTTATATAGTCAAAAACTACACGACAACCAACAAAAATACAGTCTTTCCAGTTTACAGTTATCCAATCCTACCTAAATGTAGCTTATATGCTTTATGCCAGGCAACTCACCTACCATATAATTTGACTGACACTTCTAAATGTCATTGTGGACTGAACAAAGACACATAAACAAAGTTAAATCAAGCGAACATCAAAAAACTTTCAGGAACAGAAAACCTTTGTGATACACAAGCAATGTCCTTATCATACCCCAGAATTAGTATGTCGTTTGGTTGTTCGGGGGTAAAGTTGTTTGCCACCCCCGCGCTGTCCCTGCAGTTCCAGTTATTATTACTAAACCTGCAATCACCAGTAATAACCTGTCTCTCCCAGACCGATTTTGTATAATTTGAACTCAAACAGCCCTGCAAAAAGAAGAGCGTAGCTCCTTCCGCCCCAAAGTGTGCCATCATTTAAGTCATTGGCGCAATTAAATGGGTGTAAGTGCTCATTTGCAGATGTGCTGTTGCTCTCAATGTAGTGCTTCAAACGCTACTTGGGAATGACAACCAGAGAAAATAAAACACTCGAAGGAAAAAGGGCCGTTTGTGTAATGGCCATCGCACTTTGTTTTCACTCTAGCAAAACAAAATGCGCCTTCATATTTTGTTAAAACCTAATGCGCTGTATCTGAGTGATGTTTTCTTTTATTACTCTTTCACTCAGTGTGGCTGCTTTTTAAAAGGAAATCTTTTTGTCACACGCTCTGCCGCAGTTCGGTGGGTATTAAAAAAAAAAAAACTTAGGCTCCTGCTTTTATTTGAATCAATTCAAATCCCTATTAGCTCTGACATTTATCCAACAAATTACGAGTCCTATAACTCCATTCTCACAGGAGTATCACTCGCTGAAGCTCTGGGCGTGCAACTGTTTAATCTCATTTAATTTCGCTGAGCCATAATTAACACAACAATGATGGAGGACGCTGGAGCGGTGTCACGCACAGAATTTTGTTTATTCCCTTTCAGTTCATATTCAACAATTTAAGATGTATAAACTTTTAGAAGTTTTTTTTTCATTCATGTAAAAGTTCGCATTATAGCTAGTTCCTAATCACAACTTAAATACTAATATTCTCCCAAATATCGTTAGCTGCAACACTACCAAGTCTGATGCAACAAAAGTGAAGCACAACAAGAAGAATGTTGCATCCACTTTCCTAACCATTGCACTACAAAGTTATTTACACATTTTTCTCTTTCGCCCATGCCTGCTCACACCCACGGTCATCTGCTATGCGAGGCACTACAACAACTTGAGGTTCAGTTTTTTTTCCCAGGGACGTCTCTACAGCTAATGGACGAACCCGCTCTTCCATCGTGAAGCACTAAGCAACCTCTTCACTCATTGTGCCTCACTCTGGAACCTTCGAGAAATCGTGGCAGAGACACAAACAGCCTGGATGGAAAGAGTGAACTCGTCCCTCTGCAGTAGTGAAATGCTAACAAATCTGCAACTTGTTAGCCTGAGGCCTGGTTAACAGATGCCAAAGGGAAAACAGTTGAGTACAGACATTTTTTCTGCCTGCGCTCAGCCGCTCTCGTCTTTTCTCCAGTCCTCTCCTCCGTAGGTGGGTGGGTAGATTAAAAAGGGTTTGTGCGACTGTGGAATCTGAATAGCTGGGGTTTAGTTTGCTGACTTTCTCCAGTGCCTATGCAATATTATTCAATTGCTAGCATGCCACTTTCAACATTTTTGTATACCGTGTCATTGAGGATTCTGGTTTCTATACAGAGTGAAATGATGAAAATACAATGCATAGCAAAAACCCATGGCTCGGTAAGTCACCCAGACAGCACCAGTGCTTAAGAATTTATTATACTCACTTTAAGAAGGACTTCAATGGGTTACAATCCAGCCGATCCTGTTAAAGAGGAGGAGCTTTCCTCTTCAAACAGATTTCTTTGTTTTGTTTTTTCTTTTTTTCAATGCATTTTATTACTGAATGTGTGGCTGCCTACCATGTGTATGCCATAAGCGAAACCTTCTGAAGGAAAAATTGTTAAATATTCCTACATTTATGCTCTGGTTTAGATGGAGGCAGCAGAGCTGAAGATGTTGAGGTTTTCTCTGGGCGTGACCAGGATGAATAGGATCAGGAAAGTACATTAGAGGGACGGCTCGTGTGAGGTGTTTCTGAGACAGAGTTAGAAAGGTTCGACTGAGATGGCTCTAACATGTTCAGAGCAGGCGTAGTGAATACATTGGTCAAAGGATGCTGAGGTTAGAGCTGCCAGGCGGGAGGTCAAGAGGAAGGCCGGAGAGGAGGTTTAAGGATGAGAACGACATGAAGGCAGTTGGTTGTGAGAGTAGAGGATTCAGAGGAACAGAAGACCAGATGGAAGCAGATGATTCACCACGTCGGACCCTGGAGGGAACAGCTAAAAGGAGAAGATTTGAACTTTCTCACAGTTTTGCTATGAGTTTGCTACACTGATGAACAGCAGACTACGACAAAACATCTTTTGCATGCTCAGTGTCAGCAGAATGACAAAAAGAAATACAGCTTTCACCAGAATTTATTACACTTGCTATTAAAGTTGGGTGTGTTGGCGGTTTAGTTGTTGAACTGTGCCATAAAACTTTGTGTCCTTACAGGTTCATAAAAAAGCTACATAAAAAAACAACAACAACAACATATTAGACGTATCAGAAAAATCTGTTTCCAGTAACTCATACGTGACGTGAACGTGAAAGCTGTCCTTTTCAGTATCTTCCTCTGAATCACCCACTTGTCTCCTTCGTTTAAACTCTGACTCTTGCCACCTTCTTATTTACAATGCAGATTTCTCGCATAATAATGAAGGTCATGCCAGGTTAACCTTTTTATGCAGACTTTGATCTCCCATGTGTATCATTTTGCCAAACTAACTTCTTCCTGTCTTCTTTTAGATCTCATTGTGTCCTTGTCTCAGCTCCTGCAAGTCCTGATATAAGAGTTTACACCCTTTCAATCTCAACCGAAAACTATTTCTAATAGATCCCGTCAGTGTACCGTATTAACGACTGCTCCGGCTAATGATCTGATGTTGTTTTTAAGCTTAACTTGTTTTAATGGCTTAATTTGTTTTAATTTTGTCTGATGTTGTTTTAACTAGTTTTAATGGCTTGGTGAGTTTTAATTGACTTAATTTCTCTCTGTTAAGTGTGCAGCACTTAAGGCAACATTACTTCTTCGTAGACGAGTTATATAACTCATCTATGAAGATGATACACACACATCCACTCATGCACACGCATGCATGATCCTATTAATATGACAATGCTCTCATCAGTGAGGAGATTGCAGCCCACTGAGTATAACGCATTGCTTCTCTTAAATCACCATCTCTCCTCAGCTCTCTTCTCTTCATCCTCCAGTTAAGTGGAGCAGCTCCAGATTGAACCCCTCAGCTACTGTGATCTTTCCCTCGCTCTCCTTTCAATTTTCTGTTCATGCCGCATTAAAACAGTGCATCAAAATCATATATGATGCACAGAACCAGACCCACATCTACTCCAGAAAACTGTTTATCATTTGGACGGATTTGCCCAACTGGTGAAAAGGGATGAATCTCCTGGTTTATACTAAGAATTTAATTCACTAGCATGTTGTTATTACTTCATATTTCAGTCTTAGTAGATAAAACTGTTTGACGTTGAACCTGTCCATTGCTCCTTTTCCATCCTTACTGCTGTAGGAGCAATGATTTTAATTAAATCATGTTAACCCCCTAGAGAGGAACAGAGACAGAGAGGAAGAAATTGTGCCTGTGACTTGAAGAGGTCATCTGTCTCTTGGGATTTCTCCTCACTCTTTCTCATACAGATAATCCAATATGTTCAGAGCAGGGCACAGAGCTGTTCCTTTGCATAATTTTATTAAGCGACATTAAGCGCCATTCTCAGGGACGCGACAGGAAGGAAACAGATTTGAATTTGAATGGTATAAAAGAAGTAATCAGTGTGATGAAGGTGAGTCTGAGTGTGCTGCATGGTGTCACACTAATTATACTTGTCTCCAGTCCCTTAAAGGCAGGATTTTTAAATAACCTTTCTGGTGCTGCTGTTGAAGTCCACTCTGAAGTACCTTCTTTGTCCTAGAAGAAGGCCCCTTGTGGTGAAAATGTGGCTGTATCTATTAGGGGCTGTCGACTAGACGACATTACTGCTGTGTCATGAGCTGATCACGCGACATAGCAACATGGACGCCTCCGAGACAACAGGTGAGGAACCCGGTGTGTCATTGTAGCAAACTAGCTTTAGCAGCTCATCAAAAGTGTGTAAAATCTTCACTTAAGGTGACGTCCGTTCTACTGTGACATGCCGAAAAATGTAAGTTAGTCCTGAAATGCAACAAATCTATAACTGCATTACACACTCATGTGAAAAGGCATTCGTCAACGCTAACAGAGGAACGGTCCAAATTCTTTCAACAGCAGTCACCTAACAACTTCACCAAATGTCCTGCTGTAACAGAGAGAAGGACCTCTGGGGTGTCTGGGCTCGCCTATAGCTGCAGTTCAGATTGTTAAAACAACGCAAGGTAGGAGCGTGCTGTTTCAGGTTGCTCTGAGACATCCAGGAGGTCTACCTTGAATCTGAAGGCTTGGCAATCAGATTCCAAATGTCTGTGCAGTGCATTTAAGAGTAATCACATCTGCAACAATTTTATTTTTGTCGCACTGAACATGAAGCAAGCATCCTGACTCCCACTTAACGTGCACGGCAACCTAGCCGCTACTCCACACTCTGTGGGCTGCAGAGAAACTGAAGTGCCTGATAGTGTGCAGAGTAGGTCAGCCAGAGTTGTGATGAGAGGGTTTATTCCCGGATGAGTCGTTGCTGTGAGCGATAGCACTGATCGCTGAATGATTGATCCCGCAACATCCGCTGCTGCTCACTTTGATGTTTGAGGACAGTGGTGTTGTGACAGCACATGCTGACTTAACATCTGTGTCCCATTCCCCATATGTGGATAGCTGAGTTACAGTTGAGCTTGTTGACAGTTTGGAAAACACCCAGGATTTTTGGCTCCCTGAAGGCAAACTTTAGTCTATCTTGTTCCAGAGTAACAGCTCAGATCTTCAAAGTCACAGGTTTAGTCAGAGTTTAAGTTTCCTTTCCCTTCACATATAGCTGTTCATTTCATTAATAAACACAGAGCCATGTAATAATGTGATCACACAGGTTTTCCGAGAGGAACAGCGAGATTTAAATATACATAAATAATTTGCATACTCATTTACTAGAGTGAAACACTGATGGTGCCAAAAGTGCCCTGGGGATTTAAAATTGCTATATTTGTTTCATCCAATTACAGAAAATCCAAAGGAAATAGGTTTGATAACAAAAAATAAATTAAGTTTATGAATAACCAATTAAAACCAGGTAAAAATTGCTGTGTATAATTGGGGTGTTAACATATGGGTTAATTATATGTTGTTAGAGAGAATTTGTCATTTAGTCGCGAATTATCTGCCCATGACACGGCTAGGATACTAAATACTGACACCATGCATTCTTCAATACATATTTACACGTACAGCATATGTCGTGTATATGTGCAAACCGCTGGCTCATGCTTCCTCGTATTACAAGATCATTTGTACTCATTAAGACAATAGTAGGTCCGTTAATGTGGCAAACCAAAAATGTCTCGCTTCCTAAGACCTCATCATTTTTAATTCTGCTCCATCCCCACCTACTTGCCATTCCCCGGCAGCTACAGGCAGAAGAGATGGAGCGAGTGAGGCCGTCTCATTGTTTGTCATGAAAATAGGATTTCAGCAGATGGATGGAGAGATTCTCGAGGAGAAATGTAATCCAAAGGGAGCAACAGATGATGTATGGGTTATTGCCGCATTTCTTTAAGTTGTGGTGTGATGGTCCTCATACTCCTTCTGCACATTAAAACTGATGACGACAACGCGCCGCTGTTTTTGTTAGTGTATCGCCACCAGTTTTTCATTGATAGTAAAACTGGTTGCGATGTAATTTTATATACATATATGCATCAGGGTTGCATTTAAGAATTAAATAGCTTAGTTAGCAATGTGCATACCTTTAGGTCATTGTCATTGTGAATTGTCCCCAGAAAAAAGTAAAAAAAAAAAAAAAAACAGACTGGGATGCACTGTTCTGACTTAGCTAAAAAAATAAAAATATATTGTTTTCATTTAAGCCTAATTAAAACAAGCATAATTATCCATGGAAAATGCCCACCACACTCACAAATAAGGAGAAAATATCAGTAATAACTGATTAAAATCAATGAATATGTCAGTGACAGACCCTCCTGGGTTGACCCTTGGCCAAAATAATTCCTTGATCACTCCAGGCTAGAGATGTATATCAATCATAGACAAATATTTCTTGAGGCTGAATGTAACTCTTAGGCATCATTTTCAAAGAGACCACCAGCACACAAGAAGATCACAAGAAGCAATTTAGTAGAGTGTGATTTTTTATTTTCTTTGAAGACAGCACCTTTAGACCACCAGTGGTATTGGACTGCATCTTATCTTTGCCAGTTCTGCACCGGCTTTGGCTTTCAGACCCATGCTTGTGTCCATCCTTTCTAAACAGTCTGTGGGTGAGTCTGAAAGGAAAAGTGCAGTGTGTGCAGTTAAATATGTAGAAAGTAGCACTCAACATGATAGTTCAAAATCACTCTTGTGTCAAAAGCTGACAACACAAATAAACACTTTCGAATCGGTTCTTCAGAATAAAAAGCACTCCTTCTTTCCATTACTGGCTCAACACAAAAATATGTTTCACTGGAAGGATGCTGTCTTAACATTTTCAGTTAACATTAAAAGGTATATGGAAACTACCTGCAACATGTATCCTCCAGAAACATTTAACATTTAGGTGCATTGATCTATTCTGGTTTAAAACATCATTGATTTTCCTGTGGTGAAGGTGAAAAAGAAAGGCCAGTTGAGTCTGATTATTGGGTTGTTATTGAATGATTCAGACCCATGTGCCCTTTTCTGCCTGCATTGAAAGAAAGGAAAATTGATTGCTAATTATTGAGCAATGTATCTTCAGTCTAGTTTGCTTTTAATGAAAACTATGACGTATACTACAAATGGTATTTCAATTTATTTTTTTTTTTTTTTTTGCCACATGCAAATTTGTTTCATGTGGTATTGTTAGTGGGCAGGATACAATAGAGAGTAAGTGAACATTTTGTCCTCAAAATTGATGTTTTAGAAGCAGGAAAAGTGGGCAAGCGTAAGGACTTGAGAGATTTTGATAGGAGTCAGATTGTGATGGCTAGACGCCATCTCCAAAACTGTGGGAGCTCCTGGTCTGCAGTGGTCAGTGGTCATCTAATAAAAGTGATCAAGGAAGGAACAGCAGCGAACCAGCGACAGGGTCATGGGTGGCCAAGGACCACTGATGGACATGGGGAGCGAAGCCTGGCCCAAGTTCGATCCAACAAACTGTGTGCTGAAGAAGTTAATGCTGGTTCTGATAGAGCTGGTAGAACTGGCTGGTGTCAGAACACAGAGTGCATTTGAGTTTGTTGCCTATGCCTATGGGGCAGCATAGCCCCCTGTCTACCACCAAAAACCACAATGAGCATGTGAACATCAGAACTGGACCACAGAGCAATGGCAGAAGGTGGCCTGGTCTGATGAATCATGTTTTCTGTTATATCACGTAGATGGCCAGGTGAGTGTGCGTCGCTCCTCTAGGGAACACATGGCACCAGAGTGCACTATGGGCAGAAACGAAGCCGGTGGAGGAAGTTTGATGCAACGTTCTGCTGGGAAATCTTGGGTCCTGCCATCCATGTGGATGTTACTTTGACATATTAGCATTGTTACAGACCATGTACACCCTTCCTTTCATGGACACTGTATTCCCTGATGGCTGTGGCCTCTTCCAGCAGGATATTGTGCCCTTCCATTAGGCAAAAGTGGTTCAGGAATGGTTTGAGGAGGACAACAAGAAGTTTGATCCAATCGAGAACCGGTAGGATGTGCTGGACAAACCAAGTCATGTAAGTTGCGAGGTGGGGCCTTCACAGATCTGATGAGAGGCTCTGCTTTTAACGTCTTGGTGCCTGATACCACAGCACACCTTCAGGGGTCTAGTGGAGCCCAAGCCTTGGCTGGTCAGCACTGTTTTGGCACTTAAAGGGTCTACAAACACAATATTAGGAAGGTGGTTATATTATTATGTCTGATCAGTGTATAAGTTGTTTACGATGGACCGCCACAGGCTCATTGGTTTTGCTGATACTGAAGTTCAGGTGAATATTGTTTCACCACGTAACAAAGTTCTCTATCAGTCCTCTTCTCTGCAAAAAACAATGAAGACAGCATGCTTCACATTATTCCCAGGAATCTCACAGCTCAATACCGTGATAACATCTAACACACCACATTTAGCTACGCCATACATTATATGAGACATGGAAGTAAAATGTAACCTCACTGGTTGGTGGAAATAGCAGTCATTTCTGGTATTTTCATAGCTTTGGCATCTTACAGTATGTTTCTAGAAAGAAGTGGTTGCACCATCAGTCACAGGGGAACTGCAGAACTGCTCTGTTTCTATTATTCAGTGACATTACAGAAATTTTGCCACTGGGAGAACAAAACCTGCTCAATAAACACAGACTTGAACATTCAATATCACTGCCATATGTTACCTTCAGCTGATGGCCAGTCAGCTGAAGCATTGGTAACTGATGGTGAAACATGAATTAAGAGGAAGATTTCAGTCCTTGTGGGTTCAGTGTTCTGCGCTAATGAAATTGATTCTCTCTTTAAGCAAAGTTGGGACTGCATGCATTATTAAATGGCTAACACAAAGCTGAGTAGTTTTGCAGACCCAGACCTGAGCTACTTGACCTTTTTTTATTTATGATTTTGTCTTATTTCTATGCTATACACAGTACGATATCCTCCTGCCAATTAACCAAAACATATTTCATATTACAGCTAAAACATTTCCCAGGAAATCAATAGTTTAAATGAGGTCTGAATATATTTAATTTTTGTCAGTTTTCCGATAGGTGAATGCACACATCTAGTGAGTAGATTTAATGTGGGACTCTGAGCCCCCCTCCCCTCTGATTTGAACAGTTTCACAGGTTCAGCAGACAGGGAGATCAGACATTTTCACCTTTGTATAAACTTCAGATAAGCAGTTTAGATTGAGATGTGCGTTTAAAGCTCGATCATCATCTGGCCATCCATCTGTTGCAAGCTAATGAGGAGATTATTAACAAGATGTACGAAAGTATAAAACCTGAGGCTCATGCTGCGAAAACACAGACTGAAAGATGAAGGAAACAGAGTGATGCTGCAACTAAAAGTCTTTTACCATCTTAAGACGTCTGCCACCTAATTAATTTGTCTCCATGTTTGATCAGTGGAAAGTACAACTACATGTTTGGTGTGCTCAGAGCTTGGCTGTGGGAGTTGAGAGAATGAATGAGTTTAGATTTACTTCCAAGTCTTGGACTGTGTCAGTAGCACTGCATTCATAGTGTTTCTACTCTTCTTCTGGGGGCTTTCTGTTCTGTTTGTCTCTTGAAATTAACAGTAAACACTTAAAATGTTAATTTGAAGTAAAGAATTGACAGATGCGATGAAGATTAAACTCATCAAGTCAAATAGTCTTCTTTAAGAGGCTCCAATCTTTCTTTATTTTTCTTTCTTCCTGTCAGCTGTCTTTAATATCCAAGCGGCTCTCACAACATTCTCACTAATGAGACTGAACATCCATTCAGGCTCATTCTCTGTCTGGCAGACGTAAGATTTACAGAGTTTTATGCCTCACATTGTCTTTAATCTACTCTGACATTTAGCGGCCAACTCTCCCTCTTCACACCAGCTTTGTGTTTTCATCATTTGTCTGCATCAAACTTTAATAAGAATGATGTGGAAGTTTATATCTGACTAACTCATCGTGGAAGGAAAGTTTAGGCACAGATATATCATCAGTGGACTAAGGCCCACACCCAATCAATCAATACCCGATTTACAGTATTGCATTATAAATGGTTAACAAGAACTTATATCACACCAGTTAAATTAAATAAATACAACAGGTATAGGGTGGGACAGCGCCCCGGTGGTTAGCACTGATGCCTCCCAGGTGTGAGCGTGAGTGTGAATCGTTGTTTGTCTCTGTGTTGGCCCTGCGATGGGCTGGTGACCTGTCCAGGCTGTACCCCACCTCTCACCCTATGACAGCTGGGATAGGCTCCAGCGACCCCCGTGACCATAGTGAGGATAAGCATTAGTAGAAGATGACATGAATATCCCAAATATGCAGTGAGGTGAAGGGGACATTATTCCACTGTATGTGGGAATGCAGTAAGATAACAACTTTTTTTGGGAGGAGGTTAAAACAACAGTAGAAAAAAACTATTTTGAAAAGCATTCCACTGGATCCTGTACTTTTTGTTCCAGCACTTTATCCAAAAGGTCACAAATACAATAAAAGTGACCAAATATGAAAAGATATGTGTAATTTATACGCCAAAAGATCCACTGCAGTGTTTTGGAAAAGGACCAGCAGACGAAGTGTTACATTCGGGGTGAGGCAAATGCTGATAACTTTTACT
The DNA here is from genome assembly GCF_022458985.1 of Mugil cephalus. NCBI lineage: Eukaryota > Metazoa > Chordata > Actinopteri > Mugiliformes > Mugilidae > Mugil > Mugil cephalus. The sequence goes on along the minus strand of NC_061774.1, from coordinate 12,687,026 downwards.
TCGGAGAGATTAACGTACATACTAATAGGAAGGCAGGATATGTTTGAAAAGATATGGGGACCATTTAATGTGTTTGTTGAAGATATCGACCCAGCAAATGACAATGAGGAGCATTCAGTTATGTAAACCTCATAACAGGATTAATGAGTTCAATACCCATAATTGTAATAGGTCATTAAATTGTGCACAAATGTGTGTTGTTTGTAATTTTGGTTTTGTTTACAACACTTGTGCCACAACAAAAGCCTTTGTTGTGAGGCTATAGGTCTACATACTTGCAATAAGTGTGTGTATATTTACAAGTGCACATGTGTGTATTTAAGATTAAAAATAAAAAGAATGATGTGGAACCAGAAACACGCGGAGGCTCTCCCACTGCGCCCTCTACCCATCCTTTCTGCTTCGATATAGCAACATTATGGCAGCCAGGCAAATAAAGACAGTGTGCGATGTAGGAGGACATAGGGTCAGTCACTTTTTCAGTCCGAACAACTTTTCTTGTCTATTTTCTGGCTTCCACTGCCCAGGTGGGAACAGACTGGAACATGCTGGGATAACAGTGTAGTAGTTAAACTCTCTCAGACCTTTGCACCTGTCAGCTCGGTGCAATGGGACCTGCGCTGTGGTTATGGTGGGCGGAGGGAGACTGGCAGTCTTGTTACAAAGGCATGCCCTCCTCAACAGCAAATCTCTCCACACGCAGGGGATACCGCTGCGCTTTACAGTGAGGGCAGCGTTTTGCCATTTCATTCTTCACAGATTTTTTTTCCGGGGATTTATTTTGTATTTTGTCCCAGAAGGTCACGGAATATAACTTGCGAGCTGGACCAGATGCTCACAGTTTTAACTGCTTATTATTATTTATCTCCCATGAAATAGATAAAGTGGAATATTAGATCCCAGCACTGGACAGCTAAATAGAGCGTATCAGCAACAATTTGAGCAATTTGGAAATAAGTGTAATTGCCTCAGTAAAATGTGTAAGCGTGTTGCAGTCCTTTAAACTGTCAGTGTGGCTAATATGAACTAATTAGGCCAAAGATATTTTTTTCAAAGTGAATTACAGTGGCATGAAAAAGTGTTTGCACTCTTCCTGATTTCTTATTTTCTTCATGTTTGTCACACCTAAATGTTTCAGATAATCAAACTAAGTAAAATATAAGATAACGGCAAATGCAGTTTTTAAATGAAGGTTTTTATTATTAAGGTGGAAAAACATACAAACTTACATGGCCCGGTGTGAAAAAAAAAAAAAGTGTTTGCCTCCCCTGTTAAAACATAACTGTAGTTTGTCACACCTGAGTTCAGTTTGTGTAGCCACACCCAGGCCTGATTACTGACTCAGCTGTTCTCAATCAAGAAATCACTTAAATAGGACCTGGCTGATAAAGTGAAGTAGACCAAAAGATCCTCGAAGGCTAGACATCATGCCCCAAAGAACTTTAGGAACAAGTGAGAAAGAAATGAATTGATATCTATCAGTCTGGAAAAGGTTATAAAGCCATTTCTGAAGCTTTGAACTCCAGTGAACCACAGTGAGAACCATTATCCAAAAATGGTGAAAATGTGGAACGGCGGTGAACCTTCCCAGGAGTGGAGCCGGCCAACTCATCCAAGAGGTGTCAAAAGACCCACAACAAGAGGCAAAGAACTGCAGGCCTCACTTGGCTCAGTTAAGGTCAGTGTTCATGACTCCACCATAAGAGTTCAAGATGAAAACCACTGCTAAGCAAAAAGATTTTTTTGATTTTTATTTTTACATCACACTTTATTCAGTTGGGCCAGCAAATTCTCACAAATGGGACTTAGTTCCCCTATTTATACATACATTAAATATAAATAAGTGGAAAACAATAACCAATCCAAACAAAACAAAAACACACAAAAGAAAAAAACTCCAGTCCCTCAATATATTTTTAAACAAGAGCTCATTGTTTTGAACTGTACACAATATATTCTTGTGACACCATACATCACAAAAGCCATTTACATTTATAAAAGTTAAATTCCAGCCTCAGCCCACAGCGCAGATTGCAGCGCCACACTGTGGCTGCATCGCATTATTCTTTCTTGAGATGTAAATAGACATTTTTGCCTCTCCGATAATAAAGTTTAAAAGTTGCCGCATTCTCTTTTTTTCCTTTTGTGTACCCTGCCCTATAAAAAAGTTTAGTGATTGTAAAATGTTGATCAAAACATCAGTTAAAAGAATAATAAATGCTGTGAGCCTTCAACAGTCACTAAAAATATGAAAAGTAGTTTCTCTTGAACTACACAATAAGCACTGGTTGGACACAGCATGGTCAGTGATTGAAATAAAAGAATTTAAAGCAATGGGTCCATGAAGAACACGCCATTGTAGGTCCCCAGTTTTCTTTTTCAGAGGTGGCTTGTAAAGGACTCTCCAGTTAGGAGCAGCATCTTTAAACCCCTCTGACCAGGCGCAGACTGCCCTGCCTCTCAGAGCAAGCAAAAAGAACATAAAGGCTCGTCTCAGTTTCGCCAGAAAACATCTCGATGATCCCCAAGACTTTTGGGAAAATACTCTGAGGACTGACGAGACAAAAGCTTCCAAACGTTTTGGAAGATGTGTGTCCCATTACATCTGGCAAAAAGCAACACAGCATTTCAGAGAAAGAATATCACAGCACAATCTGGTGGTGGTTGTGTGATGGTCTGGGGCTGTTTTGCTGCTTCAGGACCTGGAAGACTTGCTTTGATAAATGGAACCATGAATTCTGCTGTGTACCAAACAATCCTGAAGGAGAATGTCCGGCCATCTGTTGGTGACCTCAAGCTGAAAAGAACTAACTAAAAAATAACTAAAATAACCAGTTTGGCGGGTTTTCCAACATGAACCATTAATTTAATGTCTTGCCACAGGAAAAAAATGGTTCATGCTCAAAAAAAAAAAAAATAAAATAATTACAACAATTCTGCAAAGATAAGTGGAACAAAATTCCTCCAGAGCGCTGGAAAAGACTCATTCCAAGTTATTGCAAATGCTTGATTGCACCTTTATTTAAAAACTGCATCTTGTGTTTACTTGTGTTACCTTTGACCAATTAATTTAGTTTGATCTGAAACATTTAGTTGTGGCAAACTAAGGAATCAGGGAGGGGGTCAACACTTTTTCACACCACTGTAAATGTTGAAAGTGGAGCTGCCAAGGTGAATGAATACAGATTCTCTACTTCCTCATCAGCTCGCCTCTGCCAAAGCAAAGTAGACATTGACAAAGCAAAGTCTGCCGTTGAATGGGCTAAATCCTCTGACTAAATTAAATTTGTCCTTGCAACATTGTCTGACGGCCGCACAGAGCTCACAGGAGGGATTATGTTCCCACTCTCCACTCCTTTTCTTCCCCTCCATTTGGTCGTCTCTCTTATAATGGGGTGTCTTTGAACCCGTGTAATTAAACATTTGTCTCAACTGCTGCAGAGGCATACCCATCATGGGGAACGCACACTAATGCTCTTATAAAGTTGTTATAAGTAATTGCACCACATAATTACATACTAGTTTTACTTTTGAAACAGTTCTTGGGAGAGCATTTGGCGAAAATATACCCCAAATTAATACACCCATCAGGCGTAACATTATGACCACTAATAGGTAAAGTGAAAATCTTGCGAATATGCTTTGTGGGAAACTTTAGCATCCTGTGGATGTTACTTAGACGTGTACCACCCAACTAGTCCAGACCAAGCACGCCCACCCCATAGGACGCAGCCTGACACAGACACACACAAAACACTTTAGGAACAACTCAAAAGAAACATGAAAAACAGCACAAGGTGTCGACATGACCTTCAAATTCATAAGATCCCAAACTGATCAAGTATCTGTGGGATGATCCACAGAGGACCCTCTTCTCAACCTATAGGACCCAAAGACCCCCTGCTAACAAAATCTGACACCACAGGACACCCTCAGAAGACACACGTCCATTATCCAATGAGTTATGGAGGCACAAGAGAGAGAGAGAGACTTACACAATATTAGGAAGGTGGTCATAATGTTATGCCTGATCGTGTATATCCCCAAGCCATAAATACTGGTGTTACTTAAAACTGTAGTTTATTGTGTCTGTGAAGGTTCTCAGTCATCCAGGTCATGGTAATCCAAAAAAGCGTTGAATAAGGTCAGCTGGACTTGTAGAATTTCTTGAAGACGTTTCGCCACTCATCCGAGTAGCTTCTTCAGTTCTGATGAACTAGTGGGAAATTGAGGTTTAAATAGGAAAAACTCTGTGGGTAGCACCCACCAGAAACTTGCTTGACCAGAAACTGGAGTCACTAATTACCATAATGGCTGATACTTACCTGTCCTTGAATGGGGGGAACTGTGTGCCTAGGCTAGCTTACCCTATGAATAGAGCTCTAACGAGGCTATTGTCCATGGGAACCTGGAGGCTCAATGTGTGAATGTTGTTGAAACTTCTTGGGGACAGAAGTCAAAACTGAATTATAAATAGTTGGTAAATTAAATCTCAGTCCACCTCCTCTGTTTAGAGAAGGTTTCTCCATTTTGACATAGATGGCTTCCTTAACTCCTCTCTCAAACCATCTGTCCTCTCTGGCCAGGACTTTGACGTTGTTATCCTCAAAGGAGTGTCCTTTGTCCTTCAGGTGGAGGTGGACTGCTGAGTCGTTTCCTGATGAGCTGGCTCTCCTGTGTTGGGCCATGCGCTTGTGTATGGGTTGTTTGGTTTCCCCAATGTACAGGTCTGTACATTCCTCGCTACACTGAACCGCGTACACTACATTGCTCTGTTTCTGTCTAGGTGTTTTGTCCTTGGGGTGGACCAGTTTCTGTCTTAGGGTGTTTTCAGGTTTGAAATAAACTGGGATGCGGTGTTTACCAAAAATTCTCCTTAGTTTCTCTGATACCCCAGCTATGTAGGGGATGGTGATGTTCTTCCTTCTGTTTTGTTCCTCTTCCCTGTCCTTCCTGGGATATCTTTTTGAGCCTTTGACAAAGGCCCAGTTGGGATATCCGCATGTCTTGAGGGTTTGTTTAATGTGTGTTCCCTCCTTGTCCTTGCCATCCTGTCTGGTGGGGACAGTCTGTGCTCGGTGCTGGAGGGTTCTGATGACTCCCAGTTTGTGTTCCAGGGGGTGGTGTGAGTCAAATAACAGGTGTTGATCTGTGTGTGTGGGTTTCCTATATACTTCTATGTTGAGGCTTCGATCTTCTTCAACACGTACCAAACAGTCCAAAAAGGCCAGAGAGGCCCCGCTGATGTCCTCCCTGGTGAACTTGATGTTGCTGTCCACTGTGTTGATGTGTTTAGTGAAAGATTCCACCTCCTTTGTCTTGATTTTAACCCAGGTGTCGTCCACATATCTGTACCAGTGGGTGGGAGTGGAACCTGCAAAGGTGTCCAGAGCTCTGGTCTCTACTTCCTCCATGTAGAGATTGGCCACGATCGGTGACACTGGGGACCCCATCGCACAGCCGTGTTTTTGCCTGTAGAAACCTCCATTGAACTGAAAGTAGGTGGTGGTCAGGCACAGGTCGAGTAACACACAGACTTGTTCTGGGGTGAGGTTGGTTCTTGAGGCCAAGGTGTCATCCTTTTGTAGTCTTTTCCTTACTACATCAGTGGCTTCTCTCGTGGGGATGCAGGTGAACAGAGAGGTGACATCAAAGGACACGATGGTTTCTTCTGGGTCCAGTGTGACGTCCTTGACTTTGTTCACAAAGTCCCTGGAGTTTTCGATGTGGTGTGGGTGTTGCCTACTAATGGAGAGAGGATGGATGCCAAATGCTTGGCAATGTTATATGTGACAGAGTTGATGCTACTGACAATGGGTCTGAGTGGGGCTCCCTCCTTGTGTATTTTGGGGAGACCATAAATACACGGTGTGGCTTCCCCTGGGTACAGACGGTAATAAAGGAGTCTGTCGATGACCTTCTCCTTTTCCAGTTGTTGTAGGTAGTTTATTATTCTGGTTTTGTAGATGTTGGTTGGGTCGCGTCTCAGTGTCTCATAAGTGTCTTGGTCGTTGAGGAGGTTGTTCATTTTTGCCTGGTAGTCCACCGTGTTTAACACCACTGTGCATCTCCCTTTGTCTGCTGGCAGGATCGTGATGTCCCGGTCTTTCTGCAGTGATACTAGCGCCTTCCTTTCCTGGGGGGTGATGTTCGATGGTGGTGTTTTTGCACTGGCGAGGGCTGATGTTATTTCCAGTCTGAGTTGTTCGGCTTCTGTGTTTGTCAGTTTGTTGTTCTTGATGGCAGACTCAGTAGCAGTGATGAGGTCTACCACTGGAATCTGTTCTGGTGTTATGGCGAAGTTTAGTCCTTTGGCCAGGATCTCATTCTCTGGTTGCGTGAGTTCTCTGTGCGATAGGTTCTGGACCCACTTCTTCTGGATGCCCTGCTGCGTGGTGTGGTCATCCTTCTTCCTCCATGTCAGTTCTTCCGACTTGTGTTTTCTGTTGTGTCTAGTTTGCAAAACCTGGAATTTGCGTTTCTGTCGTTCCTTACCTTTTGTGTGTTGTGTGATCTGGGCCTTTTCCACAAATTTGGAGACTTTCTCCAGAATGTCCTCAGGTAGCTGCGAAGTTAGTTTGCAGAAGCAGTGTTCGGCCTTGGATTTGAGAGCGTCGATGGTGAAATGGACCTGTCTCACTCTCTCGTTGAGCAGCTGGGCTTGAGCTTTCTGGAGAATTTGTTCCGCTTTGAAGCCCTTTACGGTGGAACCTATGTGTAGGCTGGTGGGAATAATCTTGTGTTGTCTGCATCTCAAGTTGAACCGAAGGTGGTTCCTGTAGTCTGCAAGTTTCCTCGAGGTCCTCTCATATTCCCGCACTAGTCGAAGGGTGCTGGTCCCAAAGTGCGTAGCAATATGTCTGTGAAGGTTCTCAGTCAGTAGTTTATTGGATATTAATTAATTTTTACTTTTTTATATATATATTTTACAGTTACCAGCTGCTCTTAAAATTAACAACATTCCTGCACATATTGGGACCAAGGACAAAATCCAAAATCAGAGAGCCAAAAAAAGTACCCACCAGAAAAAAGGGCTCTCATTAACCTTCAGTGTAAAAACTCAGACTCAACTTCTCCTGGAGAAAAGGTCACTGATGGTACATTCATATCAGAAAAAAAAACACCCACACAGCCTTATCTCGTTCTTTTTGTCTTTTTGTGCACCCCATTGTTGCATCTGCAAACAATTTATGGCAGTGCACCTGCCACTTAATGACTAGAAGTTTACAGCTGGACATTAAAGCGGTTTACAGTGTTTTTGTTTACAGAGTATTTTCACTTAAGAACCTGGAGAGAGTGGGGGGAAGTGGAGTAGAGACCCCAGAGAAAATTCCTCTGAATGCAGGACTTTTGAGACGGATGGGAGTTGAGAGTCAGGAAGACGTATGCGACAACGTTGATTGTCTGTGTTCCCATGACGATCAATGCCGCTCTCTCATCCTTCACATCCATGTGTCAAAAGCCCCAGGCAGCTCTGGTAATCTGTCTTGGAACAATGCACCTGCCTGAAACATACAAGTGAGTTGCAAACACATGACCTCAGGCTGCACCCCGAGCTTCTCAGTATTTCTGGTACATGCATCCAATTCTTGTGTTTACGCGTGTTTTCTTGCGTTCACATGACAGGCTGACCTTGACAAAGGCTCCGAGCAGCACCTGTCTTTGCTGTTTCCCGCTCATTTCTTCCTTAGAGTCGTGACAGAGGTTCCTCCAAGCGATTGTGAATGTTGCCTCTGTTGTTACACCAAGCATGCGGCTCAGTTCTACCAAAGTCAATAATATTTTGTCCTCCAAATCCAAAGTGAGAGACGTGTATAAAATAGGTCTTTCACTCCTACTTTCTTGTCCCTCTTAACCCTCGTCTGTCATTCAGCCACGGTAGAATAATGATGTGAAAATGCTATAAAGATAGCTCACACATAAGACGAGGGTTAGATTTTTTATTCATTTAGAAAAGCCATGAAAGATTGATGGAGGGAAAAAAGATTTTTCTTTTTTTAAAGAAATTAAAAGAGGTTTTCCGCCGTTTGAGGAACAGAGAGTTGAAAACAGGAAAACTGAGCTGAATGGGGCTGAATGAGCCGATTTATTGGTCTCTATGAGGCATCTTTTATCGATGTTTCATACACGCTGTGCGTGCTGTACGACAGCGTATCCACCAGTTTACCGGAAGGAGGCATTCAAGGAAACAATGCATGGGCATTTGTGTGTGGGTGTGAAGGTGTGCATGTCAGTGTGTGTCGGGAAAGAGGGAGCTGCTGGGGTTTGTCCGCTCTGTTCCCCAGGAGTCTGTATCGATCTGAGGCAGCAGACATAAAAGACTGAGGGCTGGGGGACTGGGAGAAGGGCAGGTGGAAGGAGAGAGACAGGAAGCGGAAAAATAAAAGAAGGTAATTTCCAACCGTAAACCAGTTTTTCATATCTGACCCGCAGCTGATCGATGGATTTTCCTCCGCGCAACAAGCTGCCTCCTGGCTGCTTACTATCAGTCCACCCTGAGGTAGCTGAAGAGATGTTCACCCCAAACCAATTACATGTGGAAACAAATTTACGAGATGGCCGTATTATTTAAAAAAAGAAAAAAGAAAATACCAGAATGAAAATTCAGTCAGTGGTGTCACATATTCCCCCGAGGCCACCTGAAGGTATTCAGATACCAGACATTTTTAAATTATTAACTTAACTAGACTGACTTGCCATGAGCTATACACTAGGAGCAAGTCAAATAAGTGGCAAAAAGTCATCTAGTTACGATAGTCAGGTATAAGAGGAAGTCCTATTTGCATTTCTTGAATTAATGAGACCACCCTCAGAAAAAAATGTTCATGTGTCCACAGAAAAGAGCGAAACCTGGCTCGTATATTTTGTCCTCTTTGAGAACCATCGACCCTTTGATCAAAGTTTAAAACTATCTGATATTTTTAAACTTTGATCAGGAATTTATGAAATATCCGAGGATATCTCTTCATTCTGGTATAATTTTGATCCTGAGCGGTTACGGTTTCCTAGACTCCAGTCAATTCAAGTCTGTTTCTTCTGGTGTCACCATATAGGAACCGCTTACTTCATGCCTCTGTAGCTCCTTGATTATCCACAAACAAATCTAAAACAAATGCACCGGGATTTGTTGTTGGGGTCTTTTCTCTACTCATCTTAGTGTCTTCTAAGGAAACAAGCTTGTGGTTGAGTCAACAGTTTAACCGCTGACAAAACAACTGGTGACTGAACAGAACAACTGCAACCTCCAACTTAATGTCAATTCATATCACAGTCAGTCAAACCGTTATTTTATTAGTTTCGTGCTTTTCCGGCATTTTTATTGTGCTTTGCTCATACTGCTTATGTGTTGGTCATGATTATCGTTGTTGCTGGTTTGCCATTTTATTGTTGTTGCATTCTTCCGCATGGAAAGCAACGGTTGGGATGAAAGCGAGGGAGTATTCTTCTGCTTCAGTGAAATAACAGCTGCACCAGATATATCCATTCACATGCAACTTTGCATAAGTAAAACAGTACAACTGTGACAAATAATCAGGTTTCTTGCACTAATCATAAATCAAGAGCGAAGCTGATAAATCCCGAAACTGGCAACATCAGATATATTTATCTTTTTCACAATGTTGTTCTCTTTTATTCTTTTTCTCCTCCTCTACAAAATCATATCTATGCCAGTAGACGACCTATTGATTTCCGACTTTTTACAGTCGAAGCATCAATGTGTTGATTCGTATCTACTTAATCCAATGTGTTTGTGGGTAATCCCTCCTGCTGAAAGTGTCTCTGTCTGTGTGTTTTGTACATGGAGTATGTTTGTAGAAAACTTATTTCTCAGTCTGCGATAAGAGACTGAAGAAAATCCAGCTCAGAGCCCGAGGCAGAGTTTATCGCTGCCTGTAAATCTGCCGAACACACAAGAGAATCGCAGCCCATGCAGACAGAAGGATATCCTGTTTGCCTCCCATGCTGTCGCCTTGAGTCCTCATGTAAACATTTGAGTGTCTATTCGTGGATGGTTTCACTTTCAAATCAACAGGTCTATATGTGCTTGTTTTTTTAAATGCAGATGTGTTTTTTTATCCCCTCCAGTGGCTCATATGGGGTCAGTCAGATATTTAAATGAGACCTACAGTTCAAGCATAATAAAAAAAACAATTGCATGTCATAGTAAATGATGGAAAAATCCATCTGACACTGATTCCAGTTCCAAATACACCTCTTTTGTCATTTATACAAATAAATAAAACTCTGTATGCCATAGTGCTGAAAGCAAGAGCTACAATCTCTACATCTATATCCACATCCACTTTGGAGCTTTGGAGCAAAGTCCTGATGGACGAGAATGGGAGTCATCAGGGAGAAGAGAAATTGGATTGTGGAGAGAGTTGAGTTTCAGAGGCCACTGGAAGTGTATTTCAACACTGTAAAGGTATAGACAGAGAGAAATGAAAAAAGGGTGGACTCAGGTCAACCCGAGCCCATCAAAAGAAGAGATAAGAAAAGAGATGTAACGTTATGATCTTTGAGGAAGTGCGATAGGTCTCTTTCATATAAGTGACAGCTATCGACTAACGGGAGATTGACAGTTGGGATAGAGGCGAAGGGACAGTGGCCAGGCAATATAGGAAGAAATGAATAACACCCTCACCAGCAGCGGTGGAATGATGAAGTCAAAGAGGGACTGAAATGGCACAGAGACAGATCGAGGGAAGAAACACTGGCTGTGGGAAAGGAGGAGAGTCAGATAAATGAAGGAAAGTGATGGAGTTTCCAGAGGTTTTGTGTTCGGAAAAGGGCAACGTGTTACAGATCCGCTTCTGCCCGAGGAAGGAGTGATATTTGGGAGGTGAAGACAGATAATGTTTAGCTGTTGGGATCCTGCTCTTTCTTTCTCTCTGCCAGACCCACGGAAATGAAGAACTCGGAAGTGTTATCTGTCTGCGTTTTGCCACAAGGATTAGCGCGCGCGCACACACACACACACACACACACACACACACACATCCACGCACCTACAGAGCAGCTTAGGATTTAAGAAAAAATGTCAGCTTGGATCCTCAGCCGTACAGTATTGTTATTTGTCTTTTCAGTTCCAGTCTTTCACCCTGTGATTATACAATAGCTGAAATTGTATCATATTCAGCCTCGAACTCTAATCATAAAATGGTTTACATACCTGTTTGTGTGTGTGTATTTGACTCCTGGGGCTTGCATTGCAGAAGATAGTGTTTCCTTTTTTTGTTCTTCCGTGTTATTTATTTATTTTTTAAATTTTATTATATTTTTAAATCTTTTGTCTTCATGCAGCACGGGCTAATATTTGAGCAAACTGTGGTGCTGCAGTGTCCGCCCCCGTATCCAAACAGCCTTGTGGAATATTAATACACTGTTATCTGTCTGCTTTGCCAAATAATATTGACATTTTTTTTTTACTTTATTTTATTTATTTTTTTCAGTGGGAGCCAGAGAATACGTGTTTTTTTTTTTTTTTTTTTTGCTTCTAACTTCGGTCTAAGCTCCACAAAATTCCACGAAAGAAAGACTTTCACCAGCCACATACTGCTTCTCCATTCAAAGAGAGAAGGTGGCAAATTTAACACTTGATAATGACTTGATAAAGACTATTATATATCCATTATATATCGTCTGTATTTTTTTGCCGTCATCTCTATCTCCAGCTGTTTACCAGCAATATTCAGTGGGGGTGTGGTATTGACAGTATTTCTCTCCCCAGTGTGCGTCTCCTGGCCTTCAAACAATGCTAGACGGGCCTGAATGTCTCAGTGTTTTTCTGGGGAAAATCTGCTCTTTCTTATTCTCATGAGAGCTGATGATGTTAACAGCATTTTCAGCTCTGTTACAAATCACAAAAAACACACTGGCACAGCCATGTGGTGCCTGAAAAACATTTGACCTAAATTTATTTTTTACTCTTTCCCACTTGAAACCAAGCCTCCTTCCATTTAGGGTGCAGAGCCAGCAGACTGGAGACGAACTGCTGTTCCATCCACCTGGACCGCTCCGAAAGATGGCAGAATGTTCAGCATGTGGTGCGGCTGCATCCAGGAGCCTGAGGGTAAGGAGGGAAAGGTGAGAGCAAGGGAGGAAAAGTTGAGTAAAGAACAGAGAGATAGCTGGGAAAAAAAACTGGACATGTGTTGTTGCCCCCCAGCTGCTGACAGATGAGGCAGGGGTAAAATGAAAAATTAAGGCTGCGGAGGTGATACGAGGGGAGGTCAAATTCATGCTTTACGAGTAGTGATGCTACAGTTTTCAGAATATTGATGAGTGAAGCGGGAGGGAGGTAGACAAGGAGGAGTGTGCCAAAAACCAAAGGAGGAAAGAGGGAAACTAGGGCTTGGAGAGTCAGGTGATGGAGGTTAGAAGAACACGGAACAGATCGTTAAAATGTGTCATTGTAAGGGATACATCAGATGTTGAAATAAATTACAGTATGACTAAAAGGGAATGCATGGTGCAGAAAAGGCAGATTTTTGTTTCTTAAATTGTTGTTCCAGCCTCCCAGCTTTGTCGTTCTTCTTCTTCCTAGCTCCATTAGTCTTCAGTTAGTGTGCAGACAAATATGGTAAGGAGACTGACCGCAAAATGAGCCCTGTGCAGTCCGGAAAGGTTTGCCTTTGTTGTTCTCGTTTTGTATTTTTTCTTCCTTTAGCTACATTGGCTCCCACATGTACAGCTGTCTTTCAGCGACTTTGATCTAGCTGGACGGCTGCGTGATTGTCTCATCTCTGTCTGTGTAGTCTCGGCCGCTGCAGCTAGCCGGCAGATTTTTTTTTTTCTTTAATATTGAAAACAAGGGAACATCACAACAACGAGTGAACTCTCTGACAGGCACGTGCCCTGCGCCAGTAGAATCTGGGGTGCACATGGCATTTGTGGGAATCTGTCTGATTAATCCAAATGACTTATTTGGCTCACCCGCATCCTCCCGATTTTCCAGCTCCGCTTACTTGAATATTCAGACATCAGCTGCCAGGTCTGAAATACGAGATGATGCCCAGAACCCTTCACTGTCTTCGACTCTTTTAAGCTTCACCCCAGGATCCTGCTCCGCGTTAATCATCATATGAAAGCTATTTGATGGGATCTTAAAGCCAACTCCTCAAAATTCAACCCGTAAACACACCAAAAGGCTCAGACCCGTTAGTAAGCAACTGTGAGACTTTATTCTTTCTTCTTATTTGTAAGAATTACCTCCTGCTACACGTAATATAGGCCACCTTGTTATTAGAGGCATTATTAAGAGGAGGTTTCGTCACCTCTAATGCCATTATCTCTAAATACTATCGATGATACAAAGAAATCCTATCATTTACTTTGACCTTTCCCAAGTCGTGGTAAAGCTGCATTGTTCTTAAGAGGCACACACATAAAGAGGGAACGGCCGAAAAAGCTCTTATCTCTTGGCTGTGAGAAAAGCAGCATATAAAAGCAGCCGCCGCAGAGGATATGAAATCTTAATGAGGCTTGTTTGTAAAAGGAGTGAGGTGTCTGCCTTTTGAACCCCAGTGAGTGACCTCTTATTTACGCTGGACTTCTCTTTAAAAGTAAAGTTTATTTTTTGCCTTTTTACACTATTCTTTGAGGCGTGGTCACATAGAGTAATATTAACCACTACTCAGCAGATATACGAGTTTACGCTCAGTCTTTTAAGCATCTTTTTTTTTTCCCCTGATAATTCCTAGGCTAAAATGTCAGAATACCCCACACACAGTATATTCTCATGTTCGAACTGTAAAATCCAAAATACTGAATAAGCCAACAACGGCGCCGGTGAAGATAGCACACGAATCCACCGAAGCAGCAACAAGCTCTGTCTGATCGTACATCTGAAACCTCCAATAAAGCTGGGATGTGCGTAAGAGAGATTGGCTGATGGCCACTTATTTTAATGACCCTGTCCAACATGATTTGACTGGTGTAGTTAAAGGTTCCTGCTGAGCACATAAAACCATCTCTAGTTTAATTTTTTTCGCCTTTGATGAACGCCTTGTATTAGACTATTAAGTAGGTGCGGTTGACTCCGGCAGAAGTGAGTGATGCTGTCGGCAGGAGGTGGAATATTAAATTTTTCTGGGCCACATTTATTCAACAATATTTGCCCAACCTTGCAAGAATATGACGTGACACTGAGAAAGTAGGAAGCAGTTTAATTTAAATCTCCTTTTTTTCTCCTCTCAAGTAGAAGCAGTAACGCTACTGTGTAAAATATATGGTTAACTCTGCAATTGGCAGACACAGTCCACTATTTTCAGGGGCTCATAAGTGACCAGATATTTATTTATTTTTAAAAAACTGGTCCATAGAAAGATGGGGGGGTATGCCTTCATTTTGTCGTCATCAATTAAGCAGCTAATAGCCCTTCCAAGTCTGGCATTTGCATTTGGCATTTGTTAACAAGAAACAACAACATGCATCCAAATGAGCTCTCGCTGCAAGTGAAGGACATGCAAAACAGGCGGCAAAAGCAAAACTAATCCATCAGAGAGTTAACAGGAGCGGTAGGGCTGTCTGAATCGACGGTTTGGTACAGTCTGAAGAAAAGCGAAAAACAACGTGCTGTTGAGCTTTGCAACCACAGGAAACCGTGATGATGTCGACGGGAAAGGCAAGTGCTTCATTATCCGAGTCCACTTTATAGAGAAGACTCCACGAGATGTAGCTACAGTGGGTTCACCACAACATGCATGAACATAAAGGTGTCATAAACTTGGATGTTTAGAAATTCCAGATGAAATCTCAGATCAGTATCAGAATAACGGGGGAAAAAAAGGTATGGTGAAGGCAAAACACAGAATAGAAGTCACTGTATTTATCACAGTGGAGGAAGAATAGTGCATGAACATAGCATAGACAGAATAAAGATGGACTGCACCTCAAAATTGGAGCCAAAGCAAGTAGACCTCCCCCTGGTGACCCACTGCAGGTATAAGCTCCACCTCTTCCATGTTAGTGGATGGGACAAACCCTGATGTGATCGTATAGTGGAATATTTTGCAATTACTGAATTACTGAATGAAGGCAGAGAGTTCCACAAACTAACCGCAGTAAAAGACTTTTAAGCTTTTCAGAAATTTTATCAAATTTGATGCTTTGGTTTGGGTAAAAAAAAAAAGAAAAGAAAAGAAAAAACAACTAAAATCTTCTGGACTACCAGTGTCGACACAGCTCGACGAGCTCCACCTGTGGTGCTGGAACACTTTCGTGCAGACATTAAAGCCGCAGAGCTAATGTGCCTCTTCACCTACAACATACTGCAGTGTATGCTTACAGCCATGAAATACCACCGAGAGGGAGCTTCTCTTCAGAATTTGCCCGAGACTCAATTCTATGGTCTACCAGAGCAGCCAGATGGTTTGTAATTCCGTGACACGCAAACGATCAAAATACCCCACTTCCAGATCATACTGTATATCAGATCAAGTTTATGTGTGAAACAGTGGTGGATAAAATCGAGTAAGCAAGCGTCTGTCTTCCAAGTTTCAACTGTTGTGTCCCATCCTGGTATGGAGCAGTTTACATCTTTTGTTTTGATTCTAAACAGAAGAAATAACTTGGTTAAAATATTTTCTTTATACTTTTGTGAATGTTTGGAGAGTTTTTGCATACTCCAGAAAGACAAGCGGTTTAAAATAAGATTCTAGGTTTCTCAAACATAGTCTTTTAATTTATTGCCAGAAAACAAAAAATCCGGTGGTTTGTTCTTGGTCTAAATGAATGTGAAAACATGAGAAGCAAAAAGAAGGAAATACTTGGGCCCTCACTGCTTCACTGCTTAGTGCCAGTCCTTTTTTGTTGCTGAGTGTTTATCTACTCTTTCCCTACACATGCTCTGAGTTTCACACCCTGTCTAAGATGTATCTGTGTATCTTCACATCCCCGTTTCTCAAAGGAGTTCACTTTGGATTTTGAGCCATGCTGAGGATCACATCAGTGTCGCATTAGTCATCCTACTCTTTTCGGGTAGTTTCTCGCTTAACTGTAGCACATCTACATGTAGACTTTTGCTGCTGTTTAGTGGAAACGGTGAACAGAAAGTGTGTTGCCGCTGACAAGTGTAACTGATTTTATCCTCCAGCTCCTTCTTGTGATTACCTCACATACATGCTGTTCTGCACTTGAAGCTTTACTTTGTGTACTCTGTGCGGAACATGTCTGATTCCCCATTGTTCAAGTCATATTGCAATGATGCAACATTTAGAAGTAGAATCAAGATTCTGCACAGCATGTCTGAAATTTTAGTTCCCTGCTGCCTGAATAAGTGTCTGTCTTGGCTGAGTCTCGTGCCTTATTTTACTGCCTATTTTACTCTCTATTATTATTTTACTGTCTGTTTTACAATCCGTGCGACTCAGATCTCCCAAGTCTTATTTAAGCTTTTTTTTTTTTTTACTAGAGCACTCCTCTGCTCCTCTGGGCGATACAACCAGTAAAAGAAAACCTTGGCTCAGCATCGACTGTCATTCTTTGTCGACTTTTTCTCACCTCTTACTCTGCTCCCAGTGGTCTCTCATCTCTCCTCTTCTCATCTCCAAGATGGTGAAAAGGACAAACGTAGGGTGAATGTGTGTGTGTGTTCCGCCTTCTTTAGGCCACACCAATGCATACAAATGCATAGTCAGTTAACCACCCCGAGATTCCTGGAGTGAAAAGTTTTTAAGTTGCGCATAAGTAATTCGAAAAATGAAAAATTACTTACCCACAGACCTTGGTTAGAGCCTTGAGTTAATCTGTGTGTGTGTGTGATGTTGCTGCTACTTGTAATTGTGTGTATACCTTGGCTTTAGTGTTTCCAAGTGTAAAATTACACCGCAACTATAACTGTAGGCTGGATCGACTGTGGAGACATATGCATCAGCTCATGGGTCTTCAACAGGTGGTCCACGCCCCTAGGGGGTCAGTGGAGGCACTGCAGGGGGGTCGTAAAACTTTGGTTTGCTTGGTTAGTTCACAAATTTCTTTAAATACACATTAACATGAATCCAACAATTCTTAGTAATAATAATGTATATTTCTAAATGGCACTGGGCAAAATACGTTGAAGACTCCTGCATTAGCTCACTTTTCCCATGCTGAAATCTGGAGCACTACCCGTTTATGGAGTTCAGTTTGTCACCAGCTAACGAAAGGAAATGGAAGTTCACCACAAATGTGTATTATTCTGCATATTCTGTTTGTATCGTTTCATTTATTTTCTTATTGTGGTCACAACTATTGAGGTTTATGTGACTATTGAGGTTTGAATTTTTTTGTACCATCTACCAAGCAGTCACTGGCCGTTGTTTTTTTTGTTTTTGTTTTTTACAGTGCATCTCTTTTTGAGTATATCTCTCATTTAATTAACTTTAGCAAAACAATTAATTTTTTGGGTGGGTTTGGTGTTTGTGAGCATTAAGTCTTATGCTTTGGTTTAAAACTGCGAAAACTTAAAATGTGTCACTACACACCTTCCCTTTTAATATATATATCCTTTTCCTAATGAAAAAAACCCTCATATTTGATTTTCCTGTTAATATCCAGTGTTTTGTCAGTGCTCACTGTAACCTTTTTAATCTGAGTTAATGGCCCTTCCTCCTCTTAAATGGCTGGCTGGATGTCATGTTTCTGGCTGACCTTCCAGCCCTCCTCATCTTTCATCTGTGCGCTTTTAACTGAGTTGCTGGTAACTGATCTGGAGCTGAAACAGATGGTGTTTGATCCTGTCGCTGTATAAATTGTTTGATGTCGCTCATGTTGAAATGTGCCAGTAGAAGCCACAATTTAAAGGTCGTTAAAGGTCCAGAGCTGTTTGCCCTGCTTGGAGTGGTTACATTCATCATCCATCAGTTTTGCTTAATCAAATGGGCTGGAAATATACCAAGGAATGTGCCTAAGGGATAGGCTCAGCGTTTTGAGGTCCGTCTTTAAACAGTACTATGGTTCAAGGAAAGGATTCAAGAGCCTTTGTTATCTTTAATATTCCCTCCTGTTCATTTTGGACAAAAAGAGATCCCCTCCTAATGTGCTCTGAATGAAGGGGGTAAGGGGAAATATGCACAGTCCTCATTCTGCACTCCACAATTCATCTGAAGGCAATATTGGGCACTCATCTTCCAGAAGAATAGAATAAGAATAAATTTTCCTTTTGAACCTTTCAACCAAATCTGAAATGGGGCTTGATGGGAAAGTAACACAAAAATAGATTTTTAGGTTTAGGTTTCTGAGAAGATTTCCCATTTAAGCCTCACACTGCTATGAGATAAACCAGAACTGTGGCTTTTGATCCTCATCACTCTTAGAAATTTATGTGAGGCGTCCTTATACCCTATACCCTATGTTTAAGGTGCGTAAGGTGGACCATAGATGTATGTGACCTCTTTTCTCTCACAAAATTCCCAAAATACTCTTCCAAAGACTAGTAAACTTTAGTACAGACTTTTACATATAAGCTAACATGGGTTAAATTCAGCCCCTTGCGAAATGAGTGTCTCTCATTATGTATTTTGCAGTATTATTCCCACTGCCAGAAGGTGACACTGTATTTTTAATGGCTGTGATTGAAGCCAGCAAAACCTCTTGCAATATTCATACGGGCATCTGGCTATTATATTAAGATTGTGCAGATACTCTGCAGTGTCACTGACTCTTAACATCAGGCGCAATGGACTTCCTTCAAACTGCAGAAATTGCAGTGGATGGAGAAGAGGTGGAACAAATGAACTAATCCAGCCAATCTCCATGATAAAATCTGCGCTAACGAAAGAGGTGTCCGTGTCTGCTAGAGAGAGCTTAATCTGCGAGAGTAAGAGAGTGCGAGAGACTTGGGGCTAGAAAATAATTGATGAGACTGGAAAGCACGGCTCTTGCCAGACAGGGTACAGACCACAGATACCTGACACTGCAGTTTTCTGTTTGTTTTGTGTGTGTGTGTGTGTGTGTGTGTGTTTCGGTGGTAAATGGCTGTAGTCTTCAGTGGTGTAGGGAGCAGCTCAAACAAGATAAAATATTTAAAGAGACAATAAAAATGCTTTTTTTGTTATGGTGGCCCTCAGGGTTCAGCGCGGTGCAACTTGAGAAGACATGTAAACAGACACAAGACACGAGCAAATTGAGGGAACATTTCCATCAGTACACCACAGCACTAGTAATATCGTTTAAGGAGTGAAAGCTGAATAGCTTCTTCACACCAATATGATAATCTTGTGACCTCGTATCCAGCAGGTTTGTTCTTGTGCGTCGATTGACTCTGTGTGAATGGTCCGTGTATGTTTTGGTCATTGAATTTTCGGTTCAAAAAATTATCAGTTATTTGATTAAAATTCAAAAAAAAAAATTTAAATTCAAGGCATTTTTCTTTATCAGGGTCGAGCATGGATAAACAAAAGAAAGCCAGTTGATTTTCATGTAATGTTTCTAAAAACAAAAAATAAAATCGTTAGAAGACACATTGGAGGAAAAAGCACAAAAGCTCCCATTTTTTTCATATTGTAAGAAGAGAAGTTGTCGTTTTCAAAGTAAGAGCACGTATGAGGACGGCACTGTGTAACAAGTTGATGGACATGGATCAGTACATTGTTTTTCAAAACAATAGAAGAGTAACAGGGAAGAGGACATGACTGCAGAAAAACTGACTGTTGGATACTTCAGAAACTAAAAATAACTACATATAAACAGGGAACAGTTAGCTACTAGCTAACATTACTCTGATATCTGTGCAGAGATTTCTGCAGACGACAAGCCTTGTTTTGCCATGTAAAAATTCACCTCAGAGTAAGGCTTGGATTCGCTTGCTTTGACATATCACCAACTAGCAAAATGAGCTGAAATACTGCAAAGCAATAAAATGAAATACAAGTGCCACTCTGGACCAGTTTTAGGTAGCTTCAACCTCTCAGTGTTATGTTTACGGTCCATTTGTTGATTGGACTTAACAGAGAGTTTGAAGGCTGAAGTTGAGCCAGAAGTGGACCCTTTAATGATTTAATGATCGAACAAATCTACCAAAAAAAAGTAAAACAGAGAATAGTTGAATGTGAACGGTCTACTGAAAGCCCAGATTACAGTCCAATAGGAATGGTATGAGGGGATTTAAATGCTGTTTATCTGTTATGATTTTTCTGACGTTTTACAGCCTGTGTGGTTTCAGCACTGTGGTGTGGTGTTTATCAGAGATGTAATTCTGTCAGCCTACCCTCAGTCTGGAGGGGAAACGTTTCACTTCCTGTGGTGCAGGATATCTATTACCTTGTCACAACGACTCAAAGGTCGACCAGGTGGGTGGGGTCCTTGCTGTCAGTCTGCCTTCCACTGGACACCTGGACAGAGGTTTGATTGATGGACAGCAGTGGCTCAGAGTTGTCAGTACCAGGCAGACTGATGAATTGTTGTTTATATTTTTTTGCAAGGACACACGCAAGACAGATTGGTCTGCAACATGGGCAGGGCTGTATATATTTTTTTTCTGGGCACAAGCGAAATGAAGAATATTCTTGTGTGTGAATTGTGTATGTGTGCAAATGTCGGTGTGCTTCCCAGTGGATGATCAAAGCTTTGGTTTGATTTAATGTCTTTAACCTTGATGTTACCATCTGTTACCTCTGCATATACGTGTATATGTATGTGTATATATATATATATATATATATATATATGCAGAGGTAACAGATGACAAAATACATGGAGATTTCAACACATGCTCTCTGCTCTGACCTTTTGCCAGATATATTGGTCTCATTTTAACACAATCTGCATTACTGTTACATTGCTAGATTTTCATTAAATTATTAGTTGAACCTCTGGTTCTAAGGTTCAAGAATGAAAATGAAGCTACTAAAGTAAATAAAGACCCAAAGTTTAAAACTAGTGGATCAAAAACATCAACTCATCAACCACCAGGGTGAAATTCTGCATAAAACCATTCCTCCACCCTGGCCTCCTCCAATGCTGTTCTTCATTCTACTTCTGTTTTTTTTTTTGGCTTTCTGAGGACTTTCAAAAAGTCTTTTTCCTAGAGGTGGCTGCTCTGTAGCTGTGGATGTAAATATGAATATATGCCACGCTGCTCTTCACACTTGGGTGCAAAGAAACGCTATATTTTTAAACATACTGTTACCAAGGTCAAGGATGAGCTTCCCTCCCCAAGCATCGCATCCTGTCAGAATATGTGGATTTATGCTGAGAGTGAGAGAGATGCAGAGAAGTGCGAAAACAACAACAAATTGCTATTCTTGCTTTGTCTGAGTAAAGGCAGCAGTAGCTCCATTTTCTCTACTATCCATTAAGAGCCAACTCACTCATTAGCACCAGAAATGAGTTGTACTGCACAGAGACAAACAAACACCGCAGCGCTGATCTCGGGCTTCAAACGCGACGCCAATCAACAGCCATGTGTGTTTGTGATGAATGGTAATTAAACCGTGAGAGACGGATGTCTGTGGTCTACCCTGCGCGTGTTCTCTCTGTATCATTACCGCAGCGGATGAATTAATTGAATTTCAGAAAGAGGAAATCCGTTTGTCTTTGCTCTCAGTAGCTCACCTCTATAGGGTAACTCTTGCACTTCATCGTGTCTCCTGCTGCCTTTTCGCAGCTGTCACCATCTCATCTTTGTAAATATTTTCTCCACTATTCAACCAGTCTCACTATTAATTCGCAATAGTTGCAAATGTATTGGAAACAGGGGTGTTACAGAGGCTGAACTAAGAGACAAAAATGCAGTTAAAATGATGTGCTGAGGTTAGACTATAAAGTAAGGTTATGGTAAGACTTTTTCCCACTGAGTAATCACTGCTGTCAGCTAAGCAGTTACAGTAGTTAACTTCTAGACTGAATGACTGAAATAAAGAAGACTACGGGTCAATGAGTTTTCCATTTAGTTTTTGCTCCATTAGACATGGGTAAAACACTCAATTGCGACCATTAATCTTGATTTTCTGCTATTAACAATCACGAAAAAATGACTAAAGTTTCGTCAAGCTGCAAAATATCTCAGTGACAACGCAGTCTTATTCAACCGGATCACTGTAAAGCTAAAAACAACTTCACAAATATTACACAAAGTGCTCTTTCATCTCAGAGCTACTTTTTAAATGTATAGAAAGCTACAGATGACAGCTCAAATAACAAAGGGCCTTGGTGTCAGCCTGTGTGGGAGTAGGCTGTTAAATTTCTGTCAGATTAGTTTGAGACTGAAGCAAAAAAAAAGAAGAAAAAAATGAAACAAGGGGGAAAAAAAACAACAACAACATGATGAAAATGCAGTTGACAGCTCACAGGTATTGTGCTTACAGAGGTGATGCAAGGCCGACCCCTTCAAGTAAGAATGAACTGTCACCTTTCACCACACAAACAGGTCTGATAATTGAAGGCAGGGCGTGTTTTGACAAATCGCTGTTGCAGGTGATTTAGACAAAGCAACATTCTTGGTTAAGTGGCTAAAGTTGATTAAATGAGATTTATGCACTTCTGTGTCAATTTGATGCCATAGCTACCACCATAGCAACACCTACACAGACCCTATGCTAGGAGGTCGACTTTACTGCTGCTCCATGATGCTTGAAGCAGGAAGTCGACTAGTCGCCAATCATGTGACAATAACAACGTGGACAGCCAGGTAGAAACAGAGTAATGTAGTGTGTGCTGTTCAGTGCAGTGAGGAATGTACAGACTTGTACATAGAGAAAACCAAACAACCCATCCACAAATGCTTCAGGAGAGCCAGCTCATCAGGAAATGACTCAGCGGTCCACCTACACCTGAAGGACAAAGGACACTCCTTTGAAAATAAAAACATTAAACCAACTTAGCCAGAGGTTTGAAAGAGGAGTATGTCAGACTGTCTTAACTTAAGAAGTTTCAACCCCATTTGCACCTTGAGACTGGAGCCTCTGACTGATAATAGGTCCTTAGAGCATCATTCATAGATTTTTTTTTTGCCGAGCCCGAGTCCCATACTAGTATTGTCAGACTGACAGTGTTTATGGCGTCGACTAACACCGACGTTGACTCGACTTTCACCACATAGTAGTAGCAACCCCAACCCTACACTGACCCTAACACCATAGCCTCACATGCAAATCTCTAGAAATGTACCTACACGCCATCACTGAAAGAGCTGTGATTGTCCTACTTGGTAGTAGTGTATAACGTGTAGGACTTGTCTTTGGTGAAATTTTGGGTGAGTGAGCCAGACTGGCTTGCCTGGCTACGTAGGCTATGTAGGTTATGCCATCTACCCCTCACAGAAGTGTACACTGCACTTTACACCTACAGTAGCTGTGTAAACATTCCCATCTCCACTTGGCTTCATCTGAGGAGGTCGTGTTTACTTTCTCATCTTTCAACAAGTAAATTTCATTGTGTATTGGCACACTTACACAGTTACCGGCACCAGACCTAGGGGTAATCTAGAGTGGCAGCAAAGGTTACACAGGATAGAAAGCACTTTTTAGCCAAGAGATAAACCTTGTCTGTGGAATGATAGAGAGAGGACTAAAGTTAGCGTCTTCCTCAGAGCTCGATCATTTCTGAACACAGTTCTCAGTTATGCCACACCACTAGTGCTCCATTCAAAGTGCATTAGTATCAACCAATTCAAACACTAATATGCAAACAAACTGCAACAAATAATGTAACAATTCAGTCTTAAGTAAAATAAAAATGCACAAACTCAAAATATTGTAACATATACCCCATAATACAACTGATGTAACTCAAAATGCATGTAAACGCTAGACAAGATGGTGTGACCGTGACATGTTAGCAACTGGACTGGATATAACTTACTAGTCTGAATGGCATCTTTAACCATCCCACTTGATTCGCTACTGGCTAATTAATACTCTTTCATTGCAGAATACAAATATTATTAGCTACTTACACTTGTGAAACCACCGTGTAAAACTGAAGTTCATGAACACAACATCTCGAAATCATCTCAAAACATTACCAAGCAATTACCAAGGAATTAATACTGCATTAGCATCTTCTTCATGCCAGAGCTTGTTTATTTCTGAGCTGCACATGAGCTGAGCCGGTAGCTACAGTCTCTTTATAGTCCACAGCAGAGTGAGCGCCGTCTACTGATGCAAAAGTGCATTGTGTAAACATTTTACAATGGTCCAAATATTAACAAAAAAATAGGTGGGGTGTCTGTTTACCTGAAAACTAACCATAAACCTGCTACACACGCAGTAAAACACAGTGCGCAGGTGGACTTTTGAATCGCTGTGTAATTGCATTTTTGAACACATTTTTTTGCAGCTTACCCAAACATGCAGGTCCTCAGTTAGAATATACGCACGAGCATACAAATTTAGGACTGAGTCGTGAATCGACTTCACTTAATATTTGGCACAGACCTTTCCTCCCGGCCCTTCATCTTCCTCCTTATCATCAACAATACGTCACTTAACTGGCTTAAATTGTAAAGCTCTCGACTCTGAGCAGGAGAGGAAGGTTCGTGCAGGACTGGGAGGCAGAAAAAGGGAGGTAGAAACACTCACGGTACTGATGTGAGTGTGTGCATGTGGGCTTGCAGACAGTGCAGTATGCTGATAAGGAGGGTAAAGCCTATTAGCTCTTTGGCCTGCAGCCTGAATGTCACTGGTGATTCTTTGCTCCCTGGTCAGAAATGCTGTCAATGTTTCAGAGCCACTGGGATGTGGATGGGACGGCTTCCAAAGTCTATTTCTTGTTGCATTTGCTTTGCAAAAGAGTCTGTTCAAAAAAGTAGTCATGCCTTAATTAAATGTGTGTTTGCTTAATAATAGACCCCTATAGTTACACTGGACTGCCTCTTGTTCACTGACTGTGTTTGAAGGTTGGATCGTTCTATATTTAGCTCAGAGTCAGATGAGAAGATTGATACCTTTGCCCGACAACAATTCAAGAGGAAGCGATTATATATTTAAGTTCATGTGCTGGATTATTATTTGGACTGGTGCAGTCACTTTTTGTTCAGCTTGATTTTGTTTTTGTTACCTTCCAGTTCGGTTCTAAACCTGTGCACTAAACTCGCCCACGGGTTTTCAAGGTGAGTAATGTGCAACATTTCTATAAGCTATCTCTGATGGTTCTGTCTCATGTGATCCCAGTCTGATTTCATGTTATTGAGTCCAGGGCTGAGTCGAGGCCATGCCATCAGCCTCAAGGCTCCTTGTTCTTCTTGTTATTAAAGATAGTTCTGTAGACCCTCCTGTGTTGTATCATTGTGTCAACATATTGGCCTGAGTTTATAAGAATATAATTCACATTTTCACATTTTTTGCTTCATAATGTGAGAGCACCTCCTGCCAGTTTGGTGCAGTTCTTGTGTTTGCGTAAGTATTTGTTTCACCGGCAGAGGAATCGCTTACCTGCGCTACCGTCTTCTCTGGGCTGCAGATGAGTTCACCACAGTCCCACTGGAGCCAGTTCCGAGTTAATGGTTCATCTGGATATCTTACAATCTCCATGAAAAGTCAGCTTGTTTTCTTTTCTTTTTTTTTTTTTTTTGTTTTTATGTGCATGAAATAAATAAATAAATAAATGTGTAACCCCCGTTTTTTTCTATCTCTTTTTTCATGCTCAATATATATATGGCATTATGCATTATGTGATGTTTTAACTTACAGTATATCACATCTAACTGCTTTGTTCCATTGTTCCAATGGTTTTGTTCAGGCATTGAAAGACATTAGGGTCTGTATTAACATTATGAATTGAGGTTGATTGCAAATGTCTTCTTGGCAATAAGTCAAAAAATAATGTGTTGTTTTTTTATTCACACTTAGAAAGCAGATGATCTAATTATCGTTCATTGTGTAAGACAAATAGGGAAAAATATCTTTCCACTCTTGCTGTTTTTCTTTGGGCTTCGTTTTATTAATAGATGTACTGTATACTTTCAAGGCTGAGTCATTCGTTTTCCTTAAATGGCCCAAAGGCAATTATGTGCTTTTCTTTCCTGTTGGCTCCTGCTTCTTTTGGTTTAGGTGCAGTTTAATGGTGCCAGTTAGTTTCTGTTTTCACAGTTCGTACGGCAGAAATTCATGTAGTTTAAAACAATGACATGACTGAGACTGAGCAAAGCTTTCTCTAATTACCCCACTTGGACCCAATGCAAATCCAGTTTGCTTGAAACAAAATCGCGTGTAAAAGAGTGAATGTAGATTTGCATCATGTACACCTGTATAAAAACGAAGTCGATGCAAGGTTAGAGCATAGGCATCAGTGAGTCTACTCAAGCTGAAAATACACTCCAGTCCAGAAGGGTGACATCATTCCAGGTTCTGCTACTCAAGCAAATAACTCAAGCTAATTTGTGGATCTGACTACCAAATAACAGGAACATTTTGCACTGAGACAATCGACACTTTAGTGCCAAGTTCGACAAACAGTTGTGATGCAGGGATCCATTCCCAGAACTTGACCAAGGTCTCTGTTCTTTTTGTTTGTTTGCTTTTGCTTTTTTGTGTTTTTTTGTGTTTTATCCCATAGCTGAAAGGGACACTTTGCCTTTGTATACTCTTCTCCAAGTGCAAAAAACCCTTTGACCGTATTAACTTAATGAATAATTGCAAGACATCATGACTGAGTTCCAATCCACATCAGGATAATACTATGGTGCCGACTCTAGATAATCACAACCACAAAGCTTAAAAAGGTTGTCGCACAAAATGTGCAATTAGCTTACCAAAAGGGTTTCGACACAGTTGTTAATTTTGTGCCTCACATATTTTCCTGCCATTCTCTTTACCCCTGCACAGAAAATAATGGACGATGACAGCAAAAGAGACAAAGACTATGGATGCTGTACCATGGGGAGTGAAGAGAAAGCCTGAAATATTTGAATAGAAAAACATGTGAGCACTTGGGTTGCTGCTTATCTCATAAATTGGAGGGAAAAATAACTCCCTGCAGTCCTTTCCTCTTTGTTCACACGCTGCTTTATAAAATCCCTTGCACTTTATGTTGCAAGGGTATATAGTTTTATATACAGTACACGTGAGTTATTTAAAGTTTGTTTCCCTGTATTGTTATATGTATATTTGTAATGGCCTTAAAAGTTTAAATTCACAGTTCTAAATTATGTATTAGTTCATAGATAAGTTCTGCCAGTTTCTGACAGGTAAACACCTACACACCCGCATTCAGTGCCTCAACAAGAAGAGAGGGCAGGTCTTATTTTCGATTACTCACTGAACCATTACTCCCTTTACATTTTATCTTCTGCTTCGGTAATTGCTCCTATTTTTTCTTCATATTTGAATAGGGACTAATTAAGACTTCATCGTGTGTTCGCATTGTGTGTTTCTAGCTACAGCCATCTTTCAGTTGGTGTTGCGTCTACCTCAGGAGAGGCATCATTGCAGGAACGGTAAGGACGTTACCTTTAAATTTCAGTTGACTCACACATGTACGTGTTTCACATGTTGTCATATTGTACTGCTGTCTATTGTGACACGGTCAGCTGATGCAGCGCTGTGACACGTGGCTGATCTGTCCTGCACTCGTGAACAACATGAAAAAAGCATCAGTACATGCCAGACATTTATTGACAAATTAAGTGTTACTAGGCCTGTGTCACCTTGCACTTTCCAAACTTGCCGGGATGGAAGCTTAATAAACACAGTGGTGATATAAAAATGCTTTCTTCTTCTGGACCTGAGGCTTCTTCATGACAAAGGATTTTGCTGAGGAGCAGTGTCCATAGTAACAGACACCCATGAAAGCTCAATAACTCTGATATGTTAAGCTCTGTCTCTTGAAACAAGGTTTGCCCTGGTTCAAATCTCCCTCTGGAGGAGCTGCATTCCAGGAGCACTTATTGGCATCTCAGTGG
Organism: Mugil cephalus; assembly: GCF_022458985.1. Lineage (NCBI taxonomy): Eukaryota > Metazoa > Chordata > Actinopteri > Mugiliformes > Mugilidae > Mugil > Mugil cephalus. The sequence goes on along the minus strand of NC_061774.1, from coordinate 12,659,206 downwards.
TGTTTGCGTATAGAGAGACAGTAACAGTGAGACCAGCAGAGCTGAAGGAGATAATGAATGGACAGAATGATGGATGAACTGAAGGCGGGCAGATCATGAATCTCCCGGTGTTCCACGCGTCAGATTTTGAATTCTTTTCTATTTTCAGGCTTTGACCGTGAAAAATGTTACTAATACATGCTGATATTTTACCAGACGTCCGTATGGATTTAACAGTCATCTTAACATCTTGAAATGTCTGATCTTGTATATGTCAGGGAATAAAGTTTCTAGTGGCTAAATCTCCATGTAAAGGAATATATTCATGCTAATTTCAAAGAAAGTAGATAGCTATTGATATCAGTTTTGGCTTCTTTCTTTAGACAGATTTAACAGTGTATGTGTTGGTTAGTCTGCATTAAAAGCAAGGGCACTTTTTTGTAATTTTTGTACTACCTTGTATGCTGCAGCATAGCCAACTTCCTACTCTCATGCAAACCATTTTTACTTGCGTCGTGTTTGAGAGTTGGGTTCATTTTTATTTCTACTTCCTGCTTGACTTTCAACAATGGCGACTGAAACTTTTTCTGAAGACGAGTCTTCTTTGAACCACCTCCTTCACCTTTCCTCGATGTGTTCCATCTTTATTGATCCAAAACAAACAATTTGAAGCAGCCGGAAATACTAAACCAGAAATACGGCACAACCAAGCAGACCGATCATGGCTCTGCATCACCATAGGGGAGAGTAGTTACATTTCAGGGGAATCAGGCTATGGCATCAGGGTCTCCGTATGGCCTGGGCTGCCACCGTGGCTATGATCAAGACAACAGCCAAAGCAGTTTATGTTTCAAATGGCAGAAGCATAAACGGTGCATTAGGGTTGATGAGCTGAGGCTTATTGATCTCCTGTTGTGTTACCTATTGTGTCTTTATCACAATATCCTCGTGAACAGACTGACCCACCGATGTCCCCTTTCATTATAATGCCCAATTTTCAGTTGTAACAAAGGTTTCTTCATTTAATTCACTTACATTCAACAGCATCCAGCAAACATTTCATCTTTATAATTTTTCTCTCGGTTGCCTTCAAAGTACGGGGAGCATAAATTGAAAAAATGAAACATATTGAATTAATTTGGCATTTGTTGTTTCACAGTTCTAAAGGAGTGGGTTATTGATCATTAAGAGTACTGCAGGCTAGTTCAATCCATAATGTTATTTTTTAAAGTTTTCTAAAGGGGAGGATGTATTGGCTGGTTGGTATTTGGGCTGAACTCAGCATTTATTGCAGATACATCTTTCCGACCTCCAGAAAAGCCCACACACTCAAAACTTTTTCAAAAACTTTTACTTTTCATTATCAAAGTTCTTTGTAAGGAGTTTAGAGTGGCACCGGACCATGGCCTGGTGTAATTGTTTTATCTGCTTTTCTTGATTCAGTTGGAATCCGTTGAAAGTTGACAAAGCTGGACAGACATTCACAAAGTTACACAAACTTTCTGTCTTTCCTACACTCTCATTTGCTCTCATTGCATAAGTCATGCTCAGAAGTAACTGGTGGGCACTTAACAGTGTACAATTGTCACTCTATATCCTGCATGCATTTGTCAGCCAGGGGAGAGGAATTAAACTGAAATGCTCAGAGCACGCTGTCGAAGTCTTTCAGGAGAACAGATGCATGGGGGGTGCTGCTATGTCTTTGTATCTCACACCTTGGAGAGGTTGTGGAAGCATCACAGAGGTATAAGGAACATGCGAGAACTGGAGCAGAAAACTGAGACTGTTAGCAGTGGCGCCAAACGCCTCAGCAGCAAACTCGATTCATCATCTTTTGGCTGCTAGAGCTCACCCTACACATCAGCACTACTCGTTAACTTTATGTAGTTCAGTGCACATGTGAGAAACTCTTCTCCTTTTTTTTTTGTTGTTGTTTTTTTACTGCTTTGCATTTTACCTTTAGAACTGGCTTACCTTCTCAATTACAGTTTGCACTGTTCAAGTTTGGGTCAGACTTTCTTCGGTTTCGTGGAAGTAGTAATGGCGCAACTATTTGGTTAAACAGCTTACATGCAGTATTTTTCTTCTCCCTACTCTCATTATTTGCTGCTGTTGTTTTGATGCAGCTGTCTGTCAGTCACAAAGATCCCTCCTTCTTCCTTCAGTGCTTTCTCATTATCTGTCTATGCCAATATGTGTCCATTCTCTCATCTTTCTGCCTCCATATTTTCCTCCTAACCTCCCCAGTCTTCCCTCCATCCCAAACAGCCAGCGGCAGCTGGGCTTCAGTAGCGCCTGCCTAATTGATAGACATGCTGTCTTATTTATTATTCATAACCCTAACTCAGTGTCGGATTTACAATGACCTGACAACCTTGCCTCGCACATTTTTGTGAAGGGAGCACAAAGTCTGATGGCATAAATGGTCTCCGTGTGTGAAGAGTAGAATTAATCTTCTTATTCAGTTTCCAAGTTATTAGTATGAATGACAAATAGTACACAGTACTGACATTGTTCGAGATATGTTCTGCTTAACAATGATCTTGTCCTCCCTAACTTGTAGGTGATTTACCTTGACCAAAATCTTTTATTGAAACGATTTATTCCTGTCTAGACTTATTGAAAATCTAGACAGGAATAAAATAAAACTTTCCCTCTGCCCTTCCATTTCGACCCTCATTCTTACTTTGCTCCAATTTCCAAGCTTTCCCCCAGATTAAAGTCTGTGGGTATCTTGCGGGACATGTCTGAAGCTGTGTCTGATATCATCTAATCTAGCTCCACACTGTAGAAACAAATGGAATAGGAAGGGGAAGGAGAAGGGACAGTATGAGTTGGTGGGGAAACAACAGAGATAAGGAGGGAAGGCTGCAGGCCCCTGAGTGATATAAGTACATGTTTCCCCTCAAAAAATGATGCAGAGTGTGGGTAAGTTTGTAGAAACTGCACAAAAGGAGATTTTATATGACAAAAAAATGCATCAATGCTTCCCCACCTTCATTTCAGTTTGTAGATAAATTGCGATGTTAATTTTGTATGGCGTCACCTCACTTGGGTGACCTGGAACCTGGCTGATTTACTGTAGGGGAGTTATTTTTCATCCCTTAATTTTAACATAACAGTTTTATGTCCCTACTACATGAAGTAATGCCAACACACACAAACACGCACACACACAGACTTGGAAAAATAAAATTCTGAACAATGCGCCAACTCCGTTGCTGTGGAATTGGATTTGTAGATTTTATCAAGTTCTGCTTCTTGCACTGCAGTGATATATTTTATCTTCTGCTCTAAAAAGCCTCTCTAACCACAATGTTTATAGTTGAACACAACTGCATGATTAATATCACTTGCCAGAGACCTAATTTGTACTGTGTTGCTGCACAGTAAGTAACCTACTTAGTGGGAGTTATAGTTCACTGTAATGTCTCCCAAGTGGCCTCCTCAAGCTAAGGTGTGTGTATGTGTGTGTGTTATCATAATTATCTTGCTCTGAGGCAACACAACCTGACAACCATTAAACTTTCAATGCAGCAACACCCATTTTTTTCTTTCATTGTCTTAACTCCCTTGTTCTGTTTACCGCAGTGACATAGACAGAAATGCAAACCAGGTAAAAATAAGGTGCCACAGTAACTTTCAGATACATAATTTATTCACAACTTTAAATGAATCCTAAATTATGAATCTTTAAAAAAAAATATTTGGTTTTGCATCTACTCCAAATGAAATCTGCATTTAAGTCACATTCAGTATACTCTCTGGCATGATCAAAATATTTCCTTGAGTGAGCAGTAAATTCATCTGGAATACATAATATATTCCGTGTTTGATCAACATATTCTCAAATATGGAAAGACAACTATTAAAAGTGGCTCTTCAGCTTCTGGTTGCAATAGCAGTGTAAACGCCCACATTTCTGAGGTTAATGAAATGTCCTTTTGCGGAGATCACATTTTAATCCAGCATTTCTGCAGCTGTGCGAACCAGACAGTGTGAAATCTAGTCATCTATCGCACCAAATCCACGCTGTCACATCTGCAAATCAAATCTGCCTATTAACTGTACCATGAAGGGAGCAAATGAGCTACTACCAACTGGCTTATACCAGTCTATGACCTTATGGATGCCGAGGACTGAAATATCCCCCCACTATCCCAGGACACTCTGTCCAGCTGATGCACCAGCTGCCGCCAGAATGCAGCGGATGCATGTTACCTGCAGAAACACTGGAAGGCCATCTGGCTTCTACAAATTAGTGGCACAACTCAATCATTGAAGGTCTGTCTCCGCGTAAATAAGCTTAGCACCAGATTTATTTCCCTAATGTTTTTCACTTTGTTTTGGAAAGTTGGCAAGCTGCTTAAAATACCATTTTCATTATTCATAGGGCAGTTGTGCACGTTCTGTCGTTCTTCTTCTTTAGTCAAGCCCATGGAACTGAATGAATATATCCCACTTGACATCTTTGTATTTATACCTGCATGGCCTCATTAAACAAATGACAGCCCAATAGAAATGTGTTATTAACCCTAACCCGACGCTTATAGTTCATTTTCAGCGTGTTGCTATCCATAACATTAACAGCGAAGCGTGTAAGACTTTCAACTTGTGTGATTCTGGGTGGCCATCCTCAGTATTCTTCACTATCTAGTTTCTCTCACAGCTATAATTTAACATCAGATAGCAGACGCATCACTCATTTTGATGGCGTTCTAAATCTGCCTCACAACTGTCCAAGCTTTGGAGGCAGCGGGAAGAAATACGCACTCATAACTCTCGCACTTATAAGTTGTAAGAGGGGAAACAGACAGGTGCAATAAAAAGATGATAATATCACAAAAGACAATTTAATATTCTTTAAATCACTTGAAGGGTTTGAGTGACATCAGGGCAACTGTAGGAAAGGTTAATGTGTTTGAAATGAGTGTGTAAATATTAATGGGGCTCTTAATAGAAAAAGGTCAATGCTCAGACATTGATGGAATAATGAGAGTTTTTATTTTATTTATTTATTTATTTTTAAATGAACATAGAATATAGTAGTGCTGCTGCTGGTCCACTGCTAAATGATAGTTTTGCAGCAAACATGAAGATCAGTTTATTGTGTGTAACATGTTAAGTTTCATGAGCTGTGCTACTCAGTCTGTGCAAACTGTTTAATATTTTTGTCTGTGTCTCAGAGGGATGACTTCAAGATTATACTTTATTGATCCCCATTGGGGAAATTCGAATGCTAAAGCAGCACAAGTGAAGAAAAAATAGTGACTGAAAAAAAAATAGGACACAGGGAGGAGGCAGAAAAAGACATTAAATAGGACAAACACAACAGTCAACAAAAAAACAGTACACAAGAACTAAGTGACCACAGTTGTGGATATAATGACTATGTAAATAGGCTACATAGCAACTCAGTGTGGTCAGAGCTGTGTGCTGTCCACACTGCTGCTGTACAATCTGATGACAAGGGGGCACAAAGGAGTGTCTGAAGCGTTCAGATGTGCACTGGGGTGGGATGATCCGCTGGCTGAATGAGCTGCCCATCAGCCACAGCTCGTCGTGCAGAGGGTGAGAGGGATTGTTCAGTATTTCACAGATTTTGTCCTTCATCCTCCTCTCAGCCACTGACTCTAAACAGTACAAGTTCAATCCCACCACAGAGCGGACTTTCCTCACCAGCTTGTTGAGCCTGTTGACCTCACCAGTCTTGGCACCGCCCCACCAGCAAACTACCACAAAGAAGAGCGTGCTGGCAACCACAGAATGGTAAAAGGTCTTGAGGTCATCTCTCCAGAGATATACACAACACCCCCCTGTATCCAGTCATACTTGAGTGAGGTGACTTGAGAAGCACAGAACCCTACACACCACTAGTTCCTACCAGCACCACATGCGTCTCCTCCACTGTCCATCCTTCCACATCTTTTCTATCCTTTGTTCTCCCCCTCTATTCACTGAGGTGTAGCACTGCCCTCCCTGCCACACAAGGTTACTACACTCAATAAAGATCAAGAGGATAGTTCCCAGGGAGGGCTGCTGATGGTCACACTCACGCACTGAAGTAATTTCAGAATATTATATTAATCAGTTATATTTAAGAATATAACTGCATCAACCTCATATAATGTTGACACCCTGAGTCCACAGGCAGCTGCAGGCGGACTTGACAAGAGCGGACTTGAATGTGCTTCTGATAGGAGAAGAAGAAGTCTACGAAGGAAAAAAAGCTAGAAGAAGAGTTCCTTTGTATTACTTAGAGTTTGTTGTGTTTGACTGGACAACTTCCAAAAGTTATTTCTGCCATATAAGCATGCTGTGTGTTGAGCTTGCAGATGAGCCGTTGCTTCTGTTGTGATTCCCTCAACAAAAGAATCCAGTGCCAAAGTAAGTGCTGTTTCTTTAAAGAGGCTTTTCCAACAGCTTTGTTATACTGGTCTGTGTCATAGAAGTTGGCGTAGAAGTATTCAAGAATATTGATTAATCAAACTTCAGTCTCATCACTAAGTCAATGGAGGGTCCTCTCAAGTGATGACGACACCAGATTCCCTAACATGTATTCACAGTTTGACTTTAGTGCTCAGGGTTTAATAAGCCTGAGCTTTATGGCCAGTATGGCCAAGTAAATCCAGTATTTCCTAATTCTGTTTTTAAATTTCCTGGTATCATCTGTTGAAAGGTGTTGAATCACTTCCCCGACACTGTAGAATTTGAAAGTAGACGTTGTATCATGGTACCTTACTGCAGAGCTGGAGAGATGTTGTTGATTTAGTTACATATCCAGCCAGTTCTTTATTTTACATATATGTTACTACATATATGCACATATAGCATCAATTAGGACACAGAAACGTTGCAGTAAATATGCAGTAAAAAAAAAAAAAAATGTTTTCTTTATTGTTTTTCATTTAATTTGTATAGAGCAAACCTTTATTTCCTCATTGCGTTGTCTCCTGATAGACATTCCCCAGTGAGAGATAATGAGGATTTTCGCTGCTGCTGCAACACTTTCAGCTTCTCGTATGTACTGTAGGTCTACTCCAGGGTGGCATGCCTAATGAATATTTGAAAAACATGTACCACTTGTTTTTTTCCATAGGGGGTGAAGTAATGTATATTAAAAACAGGATACTGGTTGACAGCATTGTTGGAATTGGCTTCAGAGAGCCAATACCAAAGACAGTTTTTTGAGAGAATGACCCACCCTCACATTCGCAACTGCAGCACTACCAAACACCTAAAAATAAAGTGATGATGATTTGTTATCGATCTGTTAACTCCATACACGCTGTGGTAATCAGATGAGCATTGAAATCAAATCAACACCTTTCAAACAGCACCCATTCTCTCAAGGTAATTGGAAGAAAGGTTTTGTGTGAGCCTCTTTCTGCACGTGTACACTGATTCTGTCTCAGACTGACTCCATGATGTTGAGATCGGGGTCTTGTGGGCACCATGACGACTGTCACAGGACTCCTTGTTATTTGGGGCTGGTCCAGTTCCCTGTGACTAACATCTCACTGGTGGTGTTGCAAGAAGGATAAAAATCTGATCATGGCTAAACCTTTTGCATCATTCTGTGTAACTGTATGCAGAGAAAGAAAAATATTAATAATTCATGGCTGTAGAGAGATTCTAAAATGAAAACTAAATATAAACCCAGATCCTCTCCTTATTATACAAATACATTCAAACCAAAAAGAAATACATATATATATATATATATATATATTTCATATTAGAGCTCATGCCTTAAAGCATCTTCTCTTTTTGTGCAAATAAAGCCAACAAAGGAAAAGAGAATGAAAGATGGCAAAGTGGCGATAGCGAAGTAGTTTAATTTGCTTCATTATCTCATGTCAAGATAATTGAACAATCGGTGTAAATTTTTAGCAGCTTTAATTTTCTGTTATTGGAAATGTGAAATTTGTAGATATTACTTTTCCCGACAAAGTACGTATTCATCCTTCTCTTTTCTTCATCCCTCTTTAGGATGCTACCTCCTGAATGAACAAGAGAATAGGAAAGCATAAGTGAAACTAAAATACAAAAATCACTGTCTAAAGATTTCTATTTCTTTTTAGTATGCACACATGAACATGTTGAACCTGTGTACCACAGCGACATTCCTCAGTTGAGCCCATCACAGTCTGTCATCAGCACAGTGGCAAAGCCACTCATCATGGCACGACTGTAATATTGAGCCAATGTCATGTTGCTCCCTTCTGACACAGATATTACTCTGTCAAGGTGCTACTTGAGCGAACACCACTGGCAGAACAGTGCGTGGGTGTGTGCATGTATTAAAAATCCCAGTATACTCTTGTTTGGGTCTGTGGTGAACAGGTACATCCTTCTTGTGTGTTTATGCCACCAGTGTGGCTGTCAGGGGAAATATGTGTGTTAATATCGGGCAGAGAAGTGATATGCAGAGGAGAGGAGAATCTTTAAGGCGAGCACACAGGTTTACAGGGACACTAGTATTCTGCTAATAATCTGAATAACAATTGGAACTAAGAGTCATGTAAACTGTGTCAAAGGGAATTTTCAATTGGATGGAGACCCAATGACCTTATAGTGCACTATGGATAAACATAACATTTTAGTAAAACAACCTTGTAGCAACAGGTCAAAATCATGTTGGGCACTGACAACATGTTCATCCTAGGCAGGGGTCTTCAATGTTTTTCAGGCCAAGGACCCCTGAATTTATGGAGAGATTAAGGAGGGACCCCCTACCAACTACATGTGTTCTATATTATACTCAACCTAGTGCTATTTATGAATATACATGATTATTATCATTTCACATTCAATTTTAAGCTATTTTTGAATCTATACACAGGTATTTTTTTATATTTCAAACATGTGCAACAGTAGAGTGGTGACTGAAAGATAACGTCTTCTTCCTCCATTGTTTCCCTTTACTAAAATATGTTGGATCCATGTTAATGTGTATAAGAAAGAAAGTATCAAAAATGTCTAATCAACCAAAGATTTTGTGAACCTCCTGCAGTACCTCTGGACCCCCTATAGGGGAATTCATTGAATTAATTCAGTGTCATCAGTTAAGGTGGTAAAAATAAATAAATAAACAAATAAATGAATAAATTCGGGAATTCTATTCAAAGCAGGTAGAACCACTTTCCACGTGTCAAAAAAATAAAAAAGTGCAGTATGTCCGGATGTTTTGGGATACTGGGTCTTACCGGATGATTTTAATTAAGGTTTATGTAAACAGTTCAGTTATAATTTGTACTCAGGATTATATAAATAAAGAAATAGTCCATTTGCAGCCTAATTGATATTACTGGCCATGACACTGACTATTTTGCGGTAAGGGTTCTTGACAAATCTTGATACGTATCCTTCGTATTATTATTTCCGGAAAAGCTTAAATGCACTGGGCATTGAACATTGAACATGCCGTGCACACCAGTGGCTCGAGTGCTCACAGCTTTTCACAGCAAGACTCAGTGCAGCCAACTATGGAAAATTCATTTTAACCTTCGGCAGCACATCAGCACACACGTATCTCACATCTGTCTGCCAAACTCCCATCTGTAGCACATGCAACACCAAACTGTGATTTATTAGAAAAATTTTAGTGTTGACACTTTGATCATAGACCAGTTTGATTGTAATTACGCCAACACTCCTGCCCTTGGAGGAAGAACCTACTGAAAGCTACATTAGGTGGGGGGGAGCTGTGTAGGTGGAGAGGGGGAATCATTTTCAGAGTACAACCCTCTAATCAGTGTTTAACTTGAAACATTTGCTTGTGCCGCTAATTGAAGATGACAGATGAAGAGAGGCTAGCCGACTTATGGGGTGTAATTGGGAGGCTAATTCTCTGTGATTTGTCTCATCACGATGGGACAGATCAATGGTCTGGGGAAGGGGAGATAATCAGGTGAACAAATAGCTGTAGTCTGTCTCCCAAATTCTAGTTGTGGCACTGGACCTGATAAACCATTTCACAACATAGCTGCATGCTGCCTCATTGACTATTTTTAAGATCAAACGCTGTCTCAGTCAGATAAACTGAATTGTTATGCCCGGTGAAACACACTGTGAACCGTGGGGAAGATGTTCTTGTTTGAAGAGTCGCGTGTTCTCCACAGTGCTTTAACCTGGAAGCCTTAATGCCGCTCGGCATCGATTTTGTCTTGGAGTTCAGTTTGTTGATGCATTACAAATAAGGACTGTGGAGAAATAAATACTTCCTGAAGACCTCAAATCCTTAAGGCTCCTTAAATATTTGCATTTCAGTAACGGGGAATAAAAAGTAAATGGCTGGGAAAACGGAGAGTTTCAAAGGGACCGTACTAATCTTTTGTTCTCATTGTCAATAGCTCAGTGATGCATGCATACAGCCACAATTAATTGTGTGCATATTTCCAAGGCTTATATCTTGTGCCATTATCTTTTTTAATTTCTCTTACTGACTACTTTAAAATCTCCCATCACCATGGTAAGACTTGTTTGATTTAGTTACTTCATGTACAGTATGCTTACAGGTAAATTATGATGGACAAAAACAACCAGGAAATCACTAGGAAGATATATGGATCTCATTTCTCAACTACAGTGAAGCTGGCAATGCACCTGAACAGTACTGAATCATTTAGTCAGATATTTACATGTGATTTATAGCAGCAAACCTAACTTTTTAGTCCCAACAATCAAAAACAAGCACCGCTAGAAAACCTCCTATAGTAGTTGGCATTTTTCAGTCGGATAATGTGTGTGCGCATGCTCCACGACCGCTGCGCTGGCGTGTGACCCTGGAAAAAAACATCCAAGAAAGCTGGTCGCAGAAGAAGAAAAAGGCAAACGGAGCCAGCAGAAGAACCGTCTAAGGGATAGCACGGACATTACGTATGGAATTAAAGAAGCTGAACTATTATCCATCTTGTTGTTGTTTATGACGTAGTAGGTCAACCAGAAATGGACCATATTAGCCTGGTATTATCCCACTGAAAAGACACATATCGCCACCTAGTGTGGAGGATTGTGCATGTAAACGTACTGACTCTGTTGACAGTGTTCCAGTTTGCATATTTACACTCCACTACATGTAATCCGGGATTACTGTATTCATAACAAGGGAACCCGTTCCACTAAAGATGACTGGACATGTATAATAGAGCAAAAGAGGCAATTTGACGAGAAGTGGATATGACTTGGCGAGGAGAAGGTTGACTGTAAGTGATTACAAGGTGAAGTCAGTGGAGCTTCTTTGCGAAGCCCAAAGTCAGCTAAAGGAGTATGTTGTGATTCACTTGTACAGTCTGGGTTATGATAGTTTAGAGAAAGCTGGTAATATGGCTGGTTCATTTATCTGTGATCTTGACAAGCTCACTAGGACAGAAATATCTTCAGTCAGTGTATTGGACTGTAGTCTTAGATCTGTTGTAAACAATATATATTTATCATTAACTATTAGTCAGATGAACGTAATGTGATAGGAAAGAGATCCACAATTCCCCTTACATGATTAAAGAAAGGATCCTTTGACTCTCACAGCTGTCATGGCATTATTGTTTTAGCTAAAAAGTTCTGCTGTGTATTTCATGCCACTGCCTCATCAAAAGGGAGACAGACACAGTTAGCTGGTGAACATACTGGAACATTTGGATGATGAGCCAATTAATTCTCTCAGGAGTGACTCAGAAGGATATAAAATACAGTGACTCTTGGTCTTACATTTGGCAGGAGGCCAGAAACTTGATAATGCTTCATCGTCACCACTCAAGTCGTAATAGGCAAACTCATTAGCCATGTATGTCAGCCCTGTGTTCACAGTTTTTTCTGCTGCCCACGACTTCAACGTCAAAAACTCTATTAATGATGACATATTGTGTATATACTGTACATACTCCCAGGGCCGTCAAGGAGGGTTTGTTGACTGCACTGAGTATGCCTTGATAGCTTGTGTTTGTCTTTTGTGGCTTCGAAAAATGTGATTTAGACTCAGGATTTTATGACTCACGTCTGGTTCTCTGCAACAAGTAATTTCTTGTCCTAAAGTCGGGAAAAGGCAAAATATGTCTTTTAGAAATGACAAGGAAGAAAAAGTAGAAAATTAAAAACCAAAATTGCTTTTCCAAATTGAACACAAATTTAATTTCTCTCATTTTTTTTCTCTACGTCTGATTATCCCCTCCGCTGCGATTCCCTGTAAATCAGTTTGATTCTTTCTTGTCTAAGTTATTATAGTCTGCACTGGTTTGTGGGTTTCGCTCATCTCTCTCAGCTCTCTTCTTTGAGAAAATTACAGTATTTTCACGCTTTGAGAAATTATTTTCCAGCGGATGGATTATTGTGAAGCAACAAACTGAAGCCAGGTCAGATTTAGTGTATCATTATTTGCATGTATTTCACACGTACTTGAACAAAGTGGTTTGCTCATTATTGACTCACCATTCTTTTGTCTCATATGAACACTGCTTTGAATTCTCATTACACAAAACAAGTGCTGCAACCATCTGCTCAATTTTTCCTCATTTAAATTCTGGCCCAGACACAAATGCATGCAGATTAGAGAATTTGGCTGAATATTTATGAGTAATCAGAGATTTTTTTTTCTTATTTTACAATTTAAAGACAGTTGAGAACTTGTCTGTATTTATCTTTGCAAGCCTGTGTAAATAGATTTTATAAGTTGGTGAGGAAAAACCTCACTTGAACTTATCAAGTAGGAAATCCAGTTCTTTGATTTGTTCATGTGAAAATAGATGGAATGGAAACTTAGTTGCCATCTAGTGTGGACTGCCTATAACGTGACTCGATCTATGGGCACTTAGTAGCTGCATTTTTATCACAGTTTCCCTCAAAATAAACGCGATATATCTGAAATTACGATAAAATATAATTGTGCTTTGTAAATTTCTCCATTGAAAGGTGTTTTGCGAATGAGCTGTGACTCTCGTAAAGTCTCGTCACGTGATATCCCGATATTCGAGGATTATCCTGGGGAAATGCAAAAAAAGTGTTTCTGTATACATGCCGGAGTTTTTTATTGCGATATCAGTTGCGATACAGGCCAAGTTCTTATGTCACTGAGTGCATGTACTTCTACGGGTCGTCATAAACAGGTGACATTGATATAGAAGGAGGAACGGTAGCAGCTGACCGGCTTTCCAGTCTTGTCAAAGACAAAGATTACGTTGTTTTTTAATAGTGCTTCCATGTGGTGCCCAGATCTTTCTTCCAGGTGTTTTGTAACTATAGACCATATTATCCATTTGTCATTATGTGTGTTCCCATTCTCTCTCTCTCTCTCTCTCTCCAATGTGTTCTTTGTTTTCCCATAACAGCATGATGCACTCAGATTGCTTTAGTTTTAGCTGAGAGTCGTGACATTGCACTGTGACGTTTTGGTCCCACAAGCATTTTTCAATGTGGTGGCATTTTTCTGCAACCACTGTGGTCATTCTGGAGGACACAGAGATCTGTGAGCTGAATGTTTGAGGAAACATCCTTCATTTCAAAGAAATGCTGCACGCAACTTTCGTAATGTTTCAGTTTGCACATGCATAGCGTGTTTGCAGTATGTTATGCGTAGCAATGTCACTGTTAAACATTATCGTGTTGCCACGGTGATGGTCTGTTGGCTAGCACATTTGATTTGACATTCAGCTGAGAGTGTCTGTAGCAACTGCAGTTGTGCGTGCATGCGCGTGTGTGTTTGAGTGTGTGTTGGAGTGCGTTTAACAGTCAGTGTTATGAATGTAATATTTCACACTTAGGGACAGGGTAGCTCTGACAAGGATTTCTCAGCCATTTGCACACAGGCCGTAAGCAAGAGAGGTGAAGTATAAGATGAAGGAGTTGTAGCTTCAGTGGTTGGATGAAAAACTGATTTTAGATACGGTCTTCAGATCTTAGGAGTGTCACTGTTACCATCAGATCAGATATGATCGATCAGGTCAGTGCCGGGGAAGACGGTCACTGTCACTGAACTTCACAAGGAAGGTCAGATACAGAGGACATGTTGTTGTCAGTAGTGGGACAAAATACTGTCTAGAGTTCTCATCTTTGCAACCCAAATGCAGATGTTTTGTTTGAATCATCATCAAACTCAAACATTTCCAGCATGGCAAACATGTAAAAATGCCTGCACTCAACCAGGAGTCACACACAAACAATGTCATGTAAACTGCTTGTGCATGCACAAGGCTTGCACGCGCAAACAGAGGCTTACAGACAGGTTGTCCTTGCTTTTTACAAGGGCATCCACTCTGTGACTGACTGGTGCATTGCAGGTTGTAGTACCCGCCTTGTAGTCATTAAAATGTCAGGACATAGCTGACATTTTAACTTCATTTTCTGTTCGCTGGCGAGACGAAAACAGGTTCGTTCTCAAAAACTCTGATGTAGTCACTGCAAAAAGAGAAACACGCAAGGGCATAGAAAAAAAAAGCCTCGATTATTATTCTGTTCTCTCTTCGGTCTGTTCAGTGGTGTGTGGTGATTCAGTGTCCAGCTTGTTATGTCCTATAGGTCTGTATGGCCTTCTTCCAAAGACTGATTTGTTTGTCTCCTGGTTGATTGCTTTATCTTTATTATTTTCTGCTGTGTCCCATCTGTAATGGTTGGAGAGTAGCCCTGAAAAGGTCTCTGAACAAACAGAGAGAGAGACAAGGGAGCGGGGGAGGGGGAGTCCTTTGGAGCGGAGAAAAGTTGAGCTGTCAGTAATGCAACGTTTACTTTTCTATCGTCATACACAACAGGTTTGGTGGTGGTACCAGTCAACAGGAAGATTTCAGATGGCAAACAGTGTTCCATTATCACAGCCAGTGCAGGGGAGCACATGAGAGTCAAGGCTGGGATAGAAACACCTAAGTGTATTACCTCATGTACATTACATTCCTTAACTGAGTTTTTGAAAACGAAGCAATGTTTTCGGTGCCTCCGTGTCTATCTCAGGACAGTCGGCCTCGCTGGCAGAGACTCTTACAATTTGAAGACAGTGGAAGTCTTGCTACACTCATCTCCCAGTGAACTTAAAGTGGTATCTAGCGGAAAGGGCAGCAGAGGCAGGCCGTGTCAAGTTCAGCGTAACCACAAACAAATATTATTTTGACAATTATTCAAGGGTTCTTGTCAAATTAATTCTTCCAAAGTCCTCAGTTACTGATCTGTATTATGGTATTATAGTGTCATCAGCCATCTTGTTGTCTATATTTTCACTCAGACTTTGCTGACAGGTGACGTGGTTTTGGTCTGCAGGTTAAGAGCAGGTGCCTAATCCAGGCATCAGTAAGTTGTGATAACTGTAATTAAACGGTTGTCACAGGCTGTTTTTTCTCAATGTCCGACAATATCTGCTTTTGGCTTTCTGAACATTTTGTGTATTAATTTTCACAATAATTTAGAAGTATTTAAAATGATCAGTTTGGTATTTAGTTTTAGAGTTCACGTTATGACCAAGTATGTTGGTCTATTTGAAATATTCGCCTCTTCTATTGGATGTTTGTTTGCTGGTCACACTCCACCTGTGTCAGTTGTACTTAAAATTCACCCCTCTCACCTTGAGTGCTGGATTATGTCATCATATGTTATGTCATTATATTTGAGCGCTGATTAAACTATAGAGAGAAACGTAAAGAACTGAGGAACACGATAAATGAAATTGACAGACTCAGTTTGTATCGCACTAGAAAGACACTGTTATTCTTCACTTAATATCTGTTCATTAATTTAACGATTCTTAAGCAGAGAGTCACTATCCACACCTACAACTCAGCATTACAGTTTACTGTTTGTTCTTCAAGGGCTCTATTATTGGATTCATTATCTGTTATTACAGCACAAACAAGACTAGAGCCAGACACATACTCTCATCCACATCAAATCACCCAGTCATACATATAATTAATCAGTGAGGCAGAGTCTGCTAAGACAGGCACTACAACAATGGGGGAAAAAAAAAACAAAAACAACAAAAAAAAAGAAGCACAAGGCACTGTGAACTGAGCAAGCAGGCTGCTCACAGCAGATATAGTGTGTGTTCAATGAATTTACTTGGCAGGGATGGCGCAAATGCTACAGAAAATACAATAAAGTCACAGGAATTTACCACAGTCAACAACAATCTCAGTCCAAAAATAAAGCAGTGAAACAAAGGAGGCCTCGCTCTCAGTGCAAAAATTGAAAATAAAATTGGCCATTTAAAATGTAAAATGACACAAACACTGGACAAAGGAAAACTAATTTGTGGCTGATGGAACGATTAGTATTGTTTGCTGTGTGATTATTAGCCAATAAATGGGCTTGAAGAAAATGCTGTAAAAGATAAGGAGCAGACCACAATTTGTGGCACACAGAATTACAGTCTGAATATGAGTTTGGAGGCTAGTCCTAAAAAACACAGAGCCAGCAGCCAGAATGGCATCCCAGTCACACTGTTGTGCCTTAATTAGCACAGGGCTTGGTTGGAGCATGGTATCTAGCTGTGCTAAATTCCTGCAACAAGAGGGGCATTAAGACTGTGCCAAATCAATCTTTCAACCCACTGGCACTGTGTTTTTCTTCTGCTGATTAGTATTATGTTAATCAAGGATGCTCTGCAGATTATTGGAGCTGGACAAGTAAAAGATGGTACACAGGCAGAAGAAGTGTTTAACTCAAAAAGACATAGAACCTCTGCATGTCATCTGCATTTTATCAGATTACCCTTTAGCATGCATTAAACCCTTACATTATTCTTCTGAAAGAGGACGTGGAATGTAGTTATGACAGTTTAAATAAGGTCTCTCATACTCGACATATTATTTAAGTTTTAACACTAATGCCAAAAGGAATTTCAAAATCCTGCCATTTAAGTTTCATTGATAAAGCACATTTCTGGATGTGACATCATTGGAGTGGCTGGCTCAACTTATGGTCGCACTGAACAACTACACATACATAGAAAATGACAGGGAAGGAGGAGCAGATTACAAAACGAATTAAAGGAGGCATGTTTCATATATTTTAGGTACAGGCATTTTAGCTAAAATACAAACGACATTTTATTCATATGCACAACAGCTTAACAATCTATCGGTATAGTTTTTGTTTTTCTTTGCCTTCAGCCAACTTATTTCTTGATGACTCCTGTAATAGTGCAATGTAAGGAAAAGGGGTAAAAGAGGACATTCTTGAGGAGCGATGAGAACATTATTCAGTGTCCAACATGACTCATTTTGTACATTTTAGATGCCCGTCTTGAGCTGCACACACATTTGGACGCATGATATTTTTGACCCGCTGGGTCCCATCGGAAAAAAATCACCTTGTTTTATGATAAAAAAAAATAATAAAAAAAATTACAAAGCTAGCTGTGATGAATATAAAGAGCACAAAGCTTCAGAGTGTAAGAAGGCTGCCAAGTGGAAAGGGATCAGAAAGGCTCTCTGTAGTGTGGCGAATTGCTCTCACACTATGAGAGTGAAAATAACTAGTGCTAGCAGAGATATCAGACAGATCTAGAAGTACCCGCTATCCTTGGCAAAGTACAGACATGTGCAATGAAAATGTCCTTTATAAGCTGAAGAGGAAGCAGATACTGCAAAATATATAGATGACTTTTGTGGATATATTATTTTATATAGTTAATATGCAATACAGCCTATAGGGATGGGTTACACTTATACAGTTACGTACAAGGCTCCGGTGACATATTTTGTGCAAATATCATGAGTTTTACACGCATAAAAGAATCTGTTTAAACAGCCAGCGGATCCCGACTGTTTGAGGAGAATGTATTGATTAAGATATTCTGTCCAGTTCACGTTCTTGCTAGATGTTTTAAATAGTTTATTGATTAGAAAAACACACTGCTGGAATAGCAATTTATGGCTATGATTGTGGGCAATCATATAGTATTGATATATGCTGTGAATAAAACATGATTATGGTCCTCATGCCTGCTTCAGAATTGCTGATGTTAATATGCACTGCAGAGGATACTGTTCAAGAGTGATAGAAAATACAAGACGCACGTCTTTTTCAGCCACAGCCTTTTGACACTATATGAAGTCGACGCTTTTCCACTTTAGGTTGGTTCTTGATTAACAAGGCCTCCTTGTATCACAATGAACTTGATGCATTTTGAAATGCATTTTACTCAGCCTACTCCTTCCTCAGTTGCACCCACTCTAATGTTTGACCATTTTGCCGTGGCTACAGAAAATGTGACCATGTTCAGTGCTCAACCTGTTGGACATAATACTACATTTGTCATCCCTTTGTCTTCCCATAAACTCTTTTTGAGGTTTCAGTCCTCCATGTTTCCTGCTTGACTGATCACTCCTTGTAGTGTCCCCAGCAGATCAATGGTCAGACCCCTGTCCAAGAGCTTCGTATAGAAACAAAAGTGTAAGTATACAGAACTTAGAAAACATTGTTTCTCATTGATCCATGGTCAGTTTTGCAGATGTTAATTAGAGATCACCTTCCTCTTTCTAAGAGGGTTTATTATTGTTCATCATATGACTATTCGTGTTATCTATCGTATTATCTGTCCAGTATCAGAGGAGGTACTTATTGTACTTATCGTATCCTCTTGTTTTAGACTTCCTTTTTGTTGTTAAAGAATTTTCATTTTATACAAAAAGTGCGTGATTGCCATATCCAATTCTAATACATTGAACTGGACTGAACTGTGATCCGCTTAATGTTGGGAAAATACATCAAGCTGAAAGCTGCAGAGGAATACATTAATAATTTGAAAGAAAAAATGAAACTGGTATTGCACTGGGCTATTTTTGTTTGCGTTGCAGTTTTTTTGTTGTTGTTTTGGAGCTGAACAAAGATGCCATGAAGTAAATTTTCTTTTCTGCTTAGTCACTTTAACTCAAATCTCCCTCAACTGCCTTTCTTCTCTCTAAACCCTCTGAACCAGTGTAATAAAAGTAAAGTAAATGTAAATGTGTACTTGCCCCAGCCGCCACCTTCCTAGTGGAATTTCCAAGTTGAATCTACCATTCTGAGGTCCATTCTTATGGTTGCCAAGGCTTCTACAGTGCTCTGTGTTTTCCTTTCTTAACTTAACAGCACGGAATAACTCTGCAAACTCTGCAATGCATCATTGTCTGCAGTATCTTATACATAAATACACTGGTACTGGCAGTTAAAACATCTTAAAAGACCTCATTTTGGCATAAACTTAAAACATCCCTGTTAATGGTGCTCATACAAAATATACAATAGGCTTTCTGTAGATGTAGTAGGGTCGATGAGGGAACTCTTGTAAGAGTTTAGCTTTTGTAGGAGCTGGCAAAGTGCTTATATATTCAGTGAGCTGTATCCCGGCTGGTTGACACTGTACATGCCAAGTGTGCTAGACAGGAGCTTTTCTCTTCAGAATTTAATTAAGACGGTGGCTTGAAGTTGTCTGGAGCATGAGAGAGTGATGGTACTGTGCAGTGCAAACAAGCAGCAACCTTCAGGACAGAGAAATAAAGCCTTGAGCTGCAGTTCCCCAAATGGCCACTTGAGGGTGGCAGGCCAGTCCCCAAAAACCTCCACTAAAATGCCATCATTAAAAGCCAAAAATAAAAATGTATAGTACCGGGTAATGCTAGCTTATTTCCTGTTTTACGACAACTTTGTGAAGGGTGAATTTTCATACACCTGACACGCTTAAATTTTATTAGGCTTAAAATGAATGGGTGTGGCCACTTTGATGGGTGACCACCATTGCCTGTTTATACTATGGACAAACCCATCCTGACGTCACCCATTGAATTCTGAACCTGGAAAATGAAGTCCAAAGTTTGTGGAGCCCACGGTCGTCATGTTTACTCTGCCCACACTGATCCCTGTATTGAGACCCACCCACCCAACTCTACGCTACTTCAAAGTGGGAACACCCTCAATTATACAGATTTTTAAACCTCAATAGAAAACCTCAAAATAATGAGTTAGAAAAAAAAATCACCCCCATACAGTTGTCAGGCTATAAAGGTGTTTATTATTGCTGTAAAGTTGGACTTTTTAACAGTCCAACTTTAAAGTCTATGCGGATTTGCTCCCTTTAGGAGCCAGCCTCAAGTGGCCACTTGATGAACTGCATCTCTTTGCGCTGGGTTTTATCGCTCAGACCCGGAGGTTGCCCCTTGGTGACAACACATGTTGCTAACTGTCCACCAGCCTCTGCTCCATTCATGCTCCATCACAGCTTCACATAATGCTTAAGCAAGTTGTCCATCTTTATTTAGAGTCAATGCTTGCAATCTGCAAAGACCCTGGTTTCATAATTGCTTACATTTTAGAGGGTAACATTGGTGTTTTTATTCACACTTTTCTTTTCAGCAACCTACAGTACATTATATTTGCATCTGTAACATAACGTGTTTACTTTCGCACATCGGACTGGCAAGAAAACAAAACCATAGTATTTATAGCTCCCAGTGCATTTACTGATGATGTCACTGTGTGCGGGGTGTCTGCAGAGGTACCCCGAAGCATTTTTATGTCCTCCAATGTGAAATCTATCTTCTGTGACATTTCATCATTCAGCAGCACAGCATTCTGACACATTTAGTCAAAGCAACCAAAGAAATTTTTATGATGAATATCAGCGAAATGCCGTGTCAATCACCTGACCTTTGCTCAGACTAAAGCGGAAGACATGACAAAAAGCAAGCGCTAAAGGTGGCTGCAGTGAAAGCCTGGAGAGCACAGCCAGAAAACCAAGATACAAAACAGTGTCTAGTACAAGTCAAAAACTAGAAGCAGTCACTTGTTGAAGAGAATTAAACACGATGCTTTTGTGACACACTTCATATGTTATTGTAATACTTACAGCTCTTTGTTTTGGGTGCTATGAGTTTAAAGGTCTCTACCAGACACTTCTTTCCAAACCATTTCTTTCTTGATACTTAAGAAAACCTAATCAAATTAAAGCCGAGATGGCACTTTAATTTGGTATCCATTATTTTATTGCAGATGTAGAGTTCAGAAGCACAGAAACTGTAATAAAGTGTAACAAGCCAAGTACATGTGGTCTGTACTGCAAATAGATGACTGGAAAATGAGTGAGAGGCGAGTGGAAATGAAGGAAGTGTGGGGCGGCTGAGTGTGGCGGAGTGATCCCTGTATTACAATTGATTAGTTAATTACCAAGTCAGTGCAGCTCCCTCTAGTTCTAAATGGATCAAACCCTTCGCTCTCTTATTATTATCTCCAAAGCCACTTCTTTTCCTTCCCTCGTCATTCTCCTCCACTCTTGTCAACTCTTCCGACCTCTCCTGCCACTTTCTTCTCTTATCAGTCCCTATATCTTTTCCTCTCTCGCCATGTCATGGATTTGTTTCTCCACAGAGCTTTTCGTTGCTCTTACTTGGCTTCCTTTATTCAGAAAACGTATGAATATATAATTCAATCTTAGGCGTAAGGGAATAGTTTGCATCGCGTGTTTTCTTTTGATTATTTGGATAGCTTGGCATTTGTGTCTGTGGCTGTGTTGTGCTGGTGCATCTAAAATTACCCTCAAAGCGCTCGGTCATCCTGTCATTCCCCTTATTATTTTCTAACGGAGAATGGAAATTGCTCAGATTAGCTCTGATTAATGGCCAAACAAAAACATCCACAGGACGGCCGGCGTATCTGTTGCCGCATTTGCTTTTGTTGTGTAGCTGTGAGTAATCTTTGACAGATATCTTTTGTTTGTGCGATTCTAATTTCCCGCCAATCAGTTTCCAACAATTTTTACATATTTATTCAGAGAAAGAGAAAGAGAAATCTCGATGAATCAGAGATTTGGAAAAGGAGGGAAAGGTGTGGTTCACGTCACATCTGTATCTCTGGCGCATTTGTGGTTTAACAAGAATAAGCTAGCATGTAAACAGAAGCACAGCCAGTGATCAGATCAATAATTGGTTGCACCAGCTGTGTCTCAGTAACAAGTCATTTGGCCCCCGGCGGAGACAACCCCACTCTCCCCACACACAAACCGCCGTGTATGAAGACGCTGCGAACTTAAAGAAATGATTTAATATTTTGTGAAGATTAAAACTTATTAATTACACTGACCAGTCAATTGTAACTGTCTCAAACATACACGGCACAAGCAGACTGATGAAGTAAAGCGTTTTGCTCTGCCACGGTTTACACCACCGCGCTAATATCCGAACTTGTACCTCGGCTCCATCTCTTGTAAGGTGATTGTAGATCTTCCCTTATGGCCTTGTAGCTATTATCGAGGGTTTGTGCATTGTAACAGCTACATTTATCTGTCAGCCACACTGTTGTTGCTGTTTTACCACCACTGTATCTTCAAGCTCTTCCACCTTGATTTGTTTCCTGCTCAGCAGTGTGTCTCCTGAAAGTGGGTCTGTGTTGTTGATCTAGTGTGAAATGACATAACGCTGCTTTGATCTCTGTCACCTTGAGCACCAGCCAGCTGCGTCTTGACGACACAATTGAAAACATCGTCACGGAGGGTGATTCATTTCTTAGACTGAAAAAAAACAGATACATATATTTTTCTTATTGTAATAATGTGTTTTGAAAACTTTCTGTGCGTGATTTGTGAGGATCTGCTCGATAAAAATACTGAAAATGCAAACCTCCTTTTGAAGCCAAACATCTTTACTGCATGTACTAAAGTTTCCCATATCGAGGTTCAAAGAGAGAGCGTTTATGGGGCTCGGTTCCAGATGGCAGAAAGGGTCCATCTGTAGGTCTGCTGCCCTCCCCACAAGGCTCCTATCATCCTTGATGAGCAGTCAGCACAGGCAGCCGGATCTTCAGGTTACTTTATAAATTACAGAACCAGAAGTACAACTGAATGTTGAATTCTAAAAACACAAGAACTCTGACAATGACTGAACTGTCAAGGTGTCTCACTGTCTGTTCTGAAATCCCTGCTTCCAGTGGTGGCATCTTCTTTGGGCCCTCGTCATCATGGCAGATTGTTCACAACAGTCAACCTAAGCTACGAACATAATGACACACATATCCAGAAAAGCTCATGACCTCAGCACTCTAAGCTTAAAAACAGTGTATTATGTCACAGAGAAATGTTCCTATCTGTCTGTATCAGTCCTCTCTACATGAGTGCTTATGTCCAGCTGAGTTGCTCTGTTCCTAACGGATACATTTTGAACTCGTACTGTAGTATTATTAGCAAATTCAAGATAATATCTTGCAAACCTAAAATGCCTTTATCTAGCTTTTTAATTGTCACTATGTTATCAAATGCCCCAGTCCAGTAGTGAAATAAAAGGCTGCAGTCTGTTGTTTTGTGAATTTTTTTTTTTGGATTGTGAATTGTGATTTTCTGTTTCTTGGCTTCTTTCTGCCCCCTGGTGGTGAAAATTACACAGGAATGGTTTTAAAAGAAGGCGAGCCCAAATTGTTGTCGTTACTCACGCTTCCCCACTGTTTCTCTCTCAGTGTGAAACCAGGGAGAGCTATCCTCAGCCATAAACAAAGACTAGCAGCTGGTGTGCATGGGAACTGTACACGTCTCCCAGCTCTGGTCTGCCACGCAGGTCTAGTGGTCTTGCTTGACCTTCAAAGGTGAGAAGTCACTTATGTTTTGTTTACTGTCAGTCTCACTTGAAATTTTCCTGTCGCCCAGTCTCCCACTAAGCATCTAGTTCCTGAAATATTTTTTATTTCTGTCCTAAAGAAAGGGGTTTGTGTCTCCTTGTCTCTGTTCCCATAAATAAAGGAAACCATGAATTCCTGACCACCAGACTAGAAAGATAAAAAGAGCATCAGAGGTTTAATTAAGCTGAGAGTGGTGGAGGCGGACGAGATCATGTACTTCTTTCTCACCTTCTCCTTTTCAAAATGCTTTAATGTTGTTCCCTTGTCAACAAATGTTGTTGCTCGGCATTCGACTATAAAAGAGGTGTGGTGATGGATCTGCATGTTTATGTAGAATCATGCTAGTGTCACGCTGGAAAAACGTCTGCTTCATCTCACAGGCGGGATTTACATAACCAATCTGAGTTTTCATTATTCTTCTACAAGGGATTGTGTAATTGGATTTTTTTCCACCCTAACTAGTCCAAACAATTGCTTACACCTCTGCAACCCGATCTGAAATAGCCCCTCTCGTTTCTTGCGTTCCATTAGATTTGTACTGCAGTGAATAATAGCATGTCACTGGACATCTCTGGGTCTAATAGCCTGTCTGTACAGGTGCTGAATGAAAGCAACTGCCCGTTCAAGGTAAACCCTGTTTTAGCAGATCATTACCTCGTCCTCGTTCTGTGAAGACTGGAATGGGAGTTGCATACCTGTGTAGGATGTTGCCATGTCTGTACCCACAGTTCCGTGTAATGCAGATGTGGAAACTTGGGTTGATTTCACGCCTATATTTCATTTCGATTCAGTGAGTAATTGATTATATCGTTATAGTGTTACTTGGTTCAGGTCATTTTCACAGGGCAATTGACACAAAGCAGTTGGGAAATGTTCGACATCCTCTCAACACCACGCGTTTGCAAACGGTTTTGTCATTGGTCTTTTTTTTTTTTGTGGAAACATAGGATTTCTAGAGATCAGGAAATAAATGAAGAATTGCAAGTGAGTGTGTACCAATTTGTTTCTGTTGTGTGGGCGTGCTCTGGATGCATACAACGACCTATTCTTCATCAGCTCCGCTTGGTCTTAAGGTTATAAATACTACCGGTATCAACACCGTTGGTTTGTTCTGTAATGTTCAAACCAGCCCAGACGAACCAACCTAAATCGGACTCCAGGTTTCGTGACGACTAACTAGATGCGAAAGCACCCATAAAAGCCATTGCGTTTTTAATTAAGATTTACATACGTGAGTAATGCCGTTATTATCATTCTCTACACTGAAAGGTTTTGTCAGCAGCGCAACTGTTGCTGTTCAGTTTCTTAAAGAGATTCTTAAAGACCAGAGTCTTTTTTGATACATTTATCAGTGCATCTGTTCTTCTGTATCTGAAAGCTCAACATTTGGCCAATATAATTACAACTACCTTCATGTACACATCTGCAGTACATCACTGCTCTGAGGGAGTTTACAGATAAAATACAGTTTTATGTATCGGGGAAGGAGCTGGTGAATCCATTTTGTTCACTGTTGTGCGTGTTTGAGTCTGGAGAATAGCATTAGTAGCACACAGTTCTCAGTAACTCCAACTAAAATATGATCCGATCATCTTACACCTAGCAGTCGGATCATTTAAAATCTGACATTGATTGGTACTTATCAACACAATGGTTATTTCTGTCTTCAGGGAATTTAAGTCAACAAAGTTCTCCCAAAACTAATATGTGAGCTGGCAAGGGTGAGAAAGATATTATATTTCCTTCGCTTCGTTTCTTGTCATTGCCTATTGATCTGAGTGAGCAAATACTGCATGAAATAGAAAGGAATGAAGGAGATGGAGGGAGGAGAGAAGAAAGGAAAGGCAGGAGGGTAATTCCCTGCCACGATTCTGTGTTTGATATCTGACTTATGGCTCTGATCAATAATATGTGTTAGATGAGAAATACACAGTCTTTCTGCCTGGCTGTGTGCTATAGGGTCCATGCGAAGCCCTCAGCTACAGAAAGAAATGCCTTCAGAAACCCCCACTACTCGATCCATACGCAGTCTATGCATGAACTTCCCCTTATTCCTCATCTCTCCTTGCCAATGTTCTTCTCTCATCTTGAATAATCATCATGAAGGAAAGGATGTTGGACGTTAAGCCACAGATACACCAGACTGAAATCAAAGAACTAGCAGTGGCAAAGGTTGGTTGTGGAGTCACCTCACGTCGCTTGTGTTTGGGACAAAAAAAATCAAACTTCAAAAAACTGAACCCAACAGGCTACTGGCATGTACAGTATGTTCTGTTAATTTCTCATTGTCTACACTGCTTCGCTAAGCTCAACAGCCACTAATACGATGTTTCTCTGATGGGCTATGCCACAAATTCAACATGCTCAATCAGACGCTTATGCGAGAAGGTCCAACTGGCGCCACACCACAATAACAAGTGCAAGAGGTGCTCTTTGTTGGCTGGACATTGGTCAACGTAGTGTGTCATGGCCCTTTAATTCATTAACAAAAACACAGCTAAGATAAAATAAGATGTGCCTTTATTCATCCCAGTTCTCACTGTTAACAGTAGCAGAGATATCCAGCACTTCAAGAGTTAAGAGGATCAGGTCCTTAGGTTACCTACCTAAGTTAGATTTGCGATGGCTTTAAACCAGCATGGTTCACAGTCAGGTGACTTCTTAAATCCCATATCCCTGAAAGCTGTGGTCGTGCCTGGATGCCATGCCCTACGGGTATCAGAGGAAAAGAGTTTGCATGTTTTCCCTGTGTCTGTGTGGGTTCTCTCCGGGTATTCTGGCTTCCTCCCACCATCCAAAGACATGCTTGTTAGGTTAAATGGTGATTCTAAATTGGCCACAGGCTTGAGTGTGACTGTATGGTTATTTGTCTCTCTGTGTTAGTCCTGAGATAGACTTGAGACCTGTCCAGAGTATACCCCGCCTTGTTCCCAGTGGCAGCTTTTATAGGCGCCAGCTGCTCCTGTGGCTCTCCAGAGGACAAGGGGTTACAGAAAAAGAATGAATGAATGAATGAATAAATAAACAGAATGCACGTCTCTGAGCCCATGTGTTTAAATATCACTTTCCTCTATTGCTCTGTACATCTCCATGTCACTTTTGTCACCTTTTTCTGCCTCATTCTTAAATTTGATGGCGAATGGCAAGATAGATGACGCATTTTGAGAGTAAAGTAAAACACTGAATACAGATGAGCTAAATGTTTGCAGACTTCATAAAATAAGACCAGACATTGTTCTATGCTGGGCAGAAAGACTATGTATTTCTGATCTAACACATATCTAACACATTCCTAAGATACAAACATGTATGTAAGATAACCCTGTGATTTATGTATGGATCACAAAGTCTCATTACAACATAGTCGTATATTGTTCTGTGAATATGTTGTCCTGCAACAGCACTTCAGATGTTGTGTTATTGTACCGGAAGTGAGTCACACTATGTCTGCTCATAGCAACTCTGCTCTTGCAGAACAAGGACATTAATTATATCCTGCTGAGGATTTTGCACTGAGCGACAGTTTTCTTTCGTTAAATTCATCCCATCTCATCTGATCTTCTACTACCGCTTAAGGGTCGCAGTGGTTGCTGGAGCCTATCCCAGCTGTCATCGGGAGAGTCTATCGCAGGGCCAACACAGAGGCAAACAACCATTCGCACTCACACCCACGGTCAAATTTAGGGTCACCAATTAGCCTAACGAGCATGTCTTTGGGGGTGGGAGGAAACCGGAATTCCTGGTGAAAACCCACACAGACACAGGGAGAACATACAAACTCCACCCAGAAAGACTAGAACCCGGACCTTCTCACTGGGAGGCTAACCACCGAGCCGCTTTGCTGCCCTTAAAAAAAAAAAAAAAATATATATAAACCTCAGCTTTCATTTGAGGGTGTTAACTTCCAATTAAGAAGAAACGTAGAGGGCTATATGTAACACACAGCCCTGAAATTTTGGGACGTAAAAAGTCAATGGACAAATGAACTAAATCATATAATATATATACAAAACTATAATTAAAAAAAAGAAAGAAGGAATAAACCATATTTATAGTCCTTTTTAAATCATAACCAGCAGCATTTTGGGATGACAGTCAATAGTCAAAATATTGTTAATATGTATTTCATTATGTATATGCAGACAAATAGACACATGCAGACATATTATTATGTTTTTATTATTGTTTTTTTTTTGTTAATGTTCTTTTTTTTTGTCAAATTGGATTGCAGAGCAATTGTTGTCGAGCCTCTGCTTAACAAACAATCACCTCTACCACTCTGTCACTGATGTCACAATTTTTTTTGGGAGAAGATCTCCAGAACATCCACTTCCTCTACACCTTGTCCTCCTTATTCTCCTTCTTCTGGAGTTTGGCTTTCTTTTCTCTCCTTCTTTTCCATCGCTTTCTTTTCTTCTTTTTTCCCTCTCTTTCTTTTCTTTCTTTGTCTGTTGAGCCTTCAGCTCGTTGTTCTCCTCAGCTTCTCTCTTTGCTTCTGACAGGTCTTTCCTCTCTTGTGCCAGCTGTTTCTTGGCTTCAGTCAGAGCTTTCCTCTCCTCTTCCAGCTCTCTTATCATCTCCTTCAGATCTTTCTTCTCATCTTCGAGATCAGTCTTTTCCTCTTTGAGATCTTGCTTCTGTTCTTACAGTTCTTGCTTTTGCTTTGTCAGAGCATTCTTCTCCTTCTCCACTTCCTTCTTTGCTTCTGACAGGCATTTCTCCTCCTTCACCAGTTTCTTAATCTTCTGCTCCATTTCTTTCTTTCTTGACTCCACTTGAGCTTTCTCCTCTTCCGACGCTTTCCTCTCTCTGTCCGTCGTCTTCTTCTCTTCTTGAAGCTCATTCTGGGCCTTTTCCAGCTCCTTGTCTTTCTCTTCTTTCTCCAGTGCGTTGTTCTCTTTTCCCTCCTTGATGTGACTCTTTTCTTGCTTGCTCCTTCAGCTTTGTAATGGCCTCTTTGACTTTTTCTTTGGACTCATCTAGAGCTTTCTTTTCCTTCTCCAGTTCGTTTTATCTTCCTGGAGTGCCTTCTTCTCCTCTTCCACTTCTTTTCTTAATTTGTCCTCCAGGGCGCTATATTTTGCAGCCCCATCTCTGCAGAGGACTTCATTAAGTTCATCAGAGAGACTTTTACTCTCCGCATTGAGGAGAGGGATTTCACTTTCTCTCTGGCGGAGCAGCTCCTTCAGCTCGTTGAACTCCTGCTGGTAGTCACTGGAGTTGTTGTCGGTCTGTGAGCAGGCCTCTGTCTTCAGCTGGTTGTCCATCTCTTTTGATAGTGGTGGTACCTGCGTTCTTGCTCCTCCTTGTCATCTGCCAGACTTTTCTCCTGCATGTCTATTTTCTTCTCGGCTTCACTTAGCTGGTTCAAAAGGTCTGCTCTTTGCCTAAGGTTTCAGCACATGCACCTGCAAAAACTGCATGGTCTCCCTTAAGAATTGATCCTCCATTTGGTTTTGCAGCTGAATGAAGTGAGGGTTGAACATGACTGACCCACTAGGTTGGGAGGCATTGCAGGCGATCGCCCCCCTGGGTTGGGGAGCTTTGACCACATGCCCCTCTGTGGATTGGGGAGCACTGCAGGCAATTGCCCCTAATGCTAATTAATTTATTAACTATTACATAGATAATCTGGACACAACTGCACCTGATTAATGAAAACATAAATAAGCTTATTTCTATACTGTGCAACAATTAATATGCAGACCAGTTGCAGCTTAATTCAGTTTCAAAGAGGCACACACACACACACCAAAATTCACACAATAAATAAATTCGATAATTATCAAAAGACAGTAAAAAATTGTTAATGAGAACATTGAAAAAAAAATTATAGTATTTTGTAGATTTTGTTTTTATCAGAGCTGACCTAATACTGAAAGATACATCTATGTTAAGTGTTTGAGGTTAATACTGATCAGAGTAAACTGGACTAAAGGTGCTTTTATAGTACTGTGGGACCTAGACGCAGTAACCTACGCAAGGAGCCTCCACTGATGTGAAATATTTATACTATATACTTATATCTCGTCTCTCTAGCTCGCTCTGTAACAACGCCACCAAACTCTAGACAGTGCTGTGTCTTTTGCCGAATTTTGCCGAACACAAGTCATACAAATGAAGACATTCCCAGTGGTTTCAGTGAGGGGGCAAAGAGCAGCCTACAATGCTAGTTTGAGCCGTGCATGCATCTATGTTGAGCATGCATTTGGCCACTAAAAGGGTCACTGGTGGTGCATTATGGAAAGGAATCACTCAAAACTCAAATGTGAAGCTTATTGTGTCTGCTTGTGTAGTGTTGCACATTTGCCTTCGCATTCACATTCAACATGTATATAAAATAGCATATACAATAAAAGTTAATTTTACCGTGACCTGCGACAACTTATCATGTAAAATTTTACATATTATGTCAGCATTTATGAACTGATGCTTTCTTAATTGGCACAAATAGCCCCATTTGGTGGCTTTGGTTCAGTAGAGGGTGGAGATGGTGCTTTTAGACTGGATACGGCATGCTCTGCATCATTATCCCTTGATTTATAGATTTATTTTTTTTTACTTACTGCGAAGTGATTTGAATGTGATGATTATTAATATTACATTTTACATTAGTATGTTATGCTGGCATTCAGTTCTTTTATGCATAAGTTTAATTGGCTTGGCAATTCAGAATGTGGGAAGCTGTTTGTAAAATTGTGCATGTTAAAATGATCACACAATTTTTCCTACATTTAGCTCCAAATACTAAAAACACGAGGTGTGAATTTTTTTTTTTTTATCACATTTACTAAATGTTAAATCCAAAAGTTAAAGTTAAGTCTAAATGTAAATGTTTAATCTAAATGTTCTATGTTAAATCTAAATATTCTATGTGAAATCTAAATTTAAATGTAAATACTAAATGTTAAATGTAGCACTTAGCGAAACTAAATACTTAGCTAATATGCTAAATAACACTGCCGTTAAAGTACCGAAGTACCAAAATAAAAGCTTCATTCTGATCAGTGTTGTGATGGGACCACGCCTCTGTTGGGGTCTTCTCTCTCCGTGCTGCCCTTCACTGGAAAACGGTGGAAGAGCATTTATATTTAATATTCACATTTAGATTTAACATTTAACAATATATTTAACATTTACATTCAGATTTAAAATTTAACAATTATATTTAACATTTACATTTAGATTTAACTTTAATACGTAGATTTAACATTTAGTAAATGTGATAAAGTGACTTTGAAAAATTCACACCTAGTTTTTTTTACTATTTTGGAGATAATGCGTGTTCATTTTAATGTGCGCAACTTTACAAACGGGTCCCCATATCAGACAGTCGTTTATTGGTAATAGTAAATGGTCTTGCTTTTACATAGCACCATTCTACCTATTGGTACAATGCAGAGCTATCTAAAGTGCATGAAAGTGCATGGGTTGGCTTCAGCGGGGCGAATGCTTCCCCTCACAGTGGCCTCCACTCAAAGGCCCTCGTAGCCACTAAGCCACCTTGTGCTTTGAAAGTACAAGTGTTCTCCCTGTATTCCCTGTGGTACAACTTTGATGTCCGTTGTGTGTCTGACTCTGACATCTTTAAGCCGACCTGAGCCTGCTGTGCTGCTGAAAGAAACAGTTAACAGGACATTTTGTCTCTGTATACCTTGTCCCTTTGTGTGCCTCCCAGTGTGGGTTTTTTTTTGCTCCAGCTTTCTGACTCACTGCCCAGCTAAAGAACTTCCATCACAGACGCCAGTGCTGTGCCTGTCCAAAACAATTTGAGACACACCGAGTGAAATAAAAAAGAAGGTTCCTTTGAGACTCATCGTGGGCCACAGAGCAAGGTCTGAAGAGAGCAGAGAGGCACAAGAAAGCAGCAGGAGAATCTGAAGAGGAAAGAATAGAGTGAGTGTCAAATTGATCAAGTTGCATTTGTGGGCAAATACCAAAAGACTGTCAAAGTGAAAAAGACAAATACCTTAGGATTTGGCTCAGGGTAAAAATAGTTTAACCAGTGTGTCTGCACTGATTGTTTTGAGATCATTTAGATTCCACAAAGTAATCACGATTTGCCTCAATGACAACATTATACACTAATAATGACATGGCTGGCCATTTACTGAGTGCTGAAGTCACGCTTTTGTCATATTTTGAGGTATGCTCAAAATTCGACTTTCTTTTACCTGCTCTGTTTCCATTCTACAAACCGGTTTTCTTGGATGTTTTTGTTCCGAGGTCATTCACCAGCGCAGCGGTTGTGGAGTATGTGCATACAGGTTGTCTAGTTTAACTCAGACTAGGACATATACATGCCAGAGAAAATCAATTTTCAGTCGCATTATCTGGGTGTCTTAGTCGGATACGAAAAAGTCAGACATTAGTCTAAGCAACGTCAAGATTAAGGGCCTTAACAATTACGGCAATAATTCAGTTTCTTCACATGCACATAAACGTACTGAATGCCTCCATTCAGTCACTCTGTTCCTGTGTACTTCTTCTACTGGGCTGAAGCAGCCTGTTTACTAGTTTGAGCACTACTGCCACCTAGTGACTGGAGGCTTTTGTAAAGTTCACAAGACTTCACAAGACTTCGAGGCACCAGAGCATCAGCGATAAACACGAAAACCTGATATTAAACTTGAAAATGTCACTTTCCTGCAAATAACTGTGAAAAATGTGATTTTGTCCTTTAGTTGCCCTTTTGTAAAATAAAAGCCATTAGATAAACACCATAAAGCAGTTTTCTGTCAGTCCTCAAATACAAATATCAAATGCTGTTGAAGTCTTGCCCATGTACAAAGGCTGACAATTTAACAAGCTTGACAAAATTTTTTACATACTTCTGGACCAGTCAGAGCTAAATGTCATTTACCTGAACAAGTATGAGCTGTGGATGAAGCCCCATTTCAATCCCTGCGAACGGCAAGCTATCTAACAACAAGTAATGCTGTGGCTTCCAGAAACTGACGGTGCCTTAGTTTGCGAAAGCCTGATGAAATCTGACAGAGGGAATGGTGAAGCTGGAGGCTAAAGAGATGCAGAGCTAAGTTAAAAGGGGGAAGAAATCAAAGTCTCACTAGTGGATTGTGAACAGACATGCTGGCACACAAAATTATGCTTGCGCTCTTTCCCCGCACCCTAAAACCATCCAGAAATAGGATGTTGTCAGTGGACATTCACAGCAGGTGTCTGGAAGCAAATGATGAAAACGCAAGTAGTTGAACTGCTTCTTGTAGCGGGATGCAGAGACTGTAATGGGAAAAGGAAGATAAGTGCAACATGGAAGGAGGAGAGGAACAGCAAAACAGAAGGGGTGAAACAAAACGGACCAGCATGGAAGAAACGTGTAAATAAATCCAACACTTTCCAAAAGAATGGAGAGGGGGAATGCAGGTTAAGAGAAACAAGAGACAATATGTTAAGAGAAACATTTTTTCATAGATCAAAAAAATCACAAAGAGAAAATTGAAATCAGAGTGTCTACAATAAATAATAAAAATGCCTCAAAGTTAAAAGAAGAACTGTTGCTTGTCACTCATCTGTGTCTGTAGACACCAGATTTTGTAAATGCAGCTCAATAAAGCATTGGTCCTTCCTCCTATACATTACTAGTCATGTATAAAGGTCTCATTTATTAATCCCTCCCAAGTCACAGATAAACAAAATATACAAAGACTAATTTGTTTTCTTGTGCACATGGAAAACAAAATGCTGTTGTCAACGTACAGTGGTGATCTAATAATTCTCCTGCATTTAGAGTTGTCTCTTTGATCACATTGAAAAACGTCTCTACTTGGGTTAATAAAGATTTATCTAAAACGGTGAATGGCATAAAACACACTGGTGAAATCTCAAGGTATTTGTCTTATTCACTTTGACATTCTTTTGGCATTTGCCCACAAATGCAACTTGATCAGTTTGACACCCACCTGCTCCTTCCACTTCAGATTCTCCTGCTGCTTTCTTCTGCCTCCCTGCTCTCTTCAGACCTTGCTCTGTGGCCCACGATGAGTCTCAAAGGGACCTTTTGCCATTCTTTACAAGCCATTTGTTTATTTTTGAATGCAGTCAGCTGGCGTGAGCTTGCCGGCGGTGGCTGTTTTTATAATTTTGGCAGAAAAGCTGGAAAAAGCAGACAATTGAAACAATGTGCTGATGCTGCACGAAACATGTGCTCTCCATAAGCATGTTCGTGTTATGTACAAAAACAATGTCAAGAGCCTCAGGTCTTTGATTTGAAGAATTGTGACAGAAGTGTATCTGGAGCATTTTTTTTTCAGTGTCTTAGTTCAGCACCTTTAACTTTTAGCTGAACAAACTCTACAAGAACAGAGGCGCGGTGCCTTTCTTGTCAACTGCTTTGCAAACCAAAATGGAATGCGACAGAAACGTCTCAGTCACTTTTTCTCTCTCTGCTTTTCGTGACTCCATTTTACTGTCCTTCTGTTTTCTCCCTTTATGTTTGTGTTCACAGATCCTCTGATTTCAATTTGTAAGGCCATAAATATTTACTGTCCACACAGTTACTCATATTGTACGCCTCTTTTCAGGAAAGACAGATAGGGGTTTCTGCCGTCTGTCATTCCAGATCTATCTTATTACCAAATGCTATGGCCAGTTATCTAATCTAATTCATTATTTGTCTGATGGTCTTTGTCTGGTCACTCACTCCTTTATACCTGACCCAAAAACAGTCCGTGTCTCAACCATTCCATCTTTTCTACTGGTTATACAGCACAAGAAAACCAATAATGACTGTGCTTACTTTGAGGGAGTGGTGTGTTGTCAGTGATGAAGCTACTGTTTCATGTTTTAGTGGGCTGATGTCAGAGGCAGTTTAGAAAAGAGACACACGACTAGCTGCAGGTCCTCAGTCTTTTCACTCCGATGTGAGTATTAAACCCATTTTTCACAAGCCGCATACAGTATGTTCTAAGATGGCGCTGTTCTTAGACAAACTAACTTTGTCTAAGAGCAAAAAAAAAAAAAAAAAAGGCTGGCAAGTGATTTTGCAGGAACCACTTTGTAATGAATGTCAAATACAGAAATTAATTCCAGCATAAAGCATTTGATATTGGATACGGTACATGGTGCATCATTTATTTGATTGAAGACTACAAAGTTGTGCATTGGCTTAAGCAGAATTCCAGGCATCCTACTGGGATGTTCTGCACATTTAATCAATTTTGGGTCCACAGAGCATATGCTTTTTCATCTTTCTGAGTCAGACCGGTAGAGAGCATGTGTGACAGAAACGTCCACACATATGAACTGTATGAAATAATAATGACCATAACTATACAACCCATTTTATAAATGCAACTGGGTTGTATCAAAATCTGAACATAATTTTACAAGGTCTGTAGGCTAAAATGTAAATTTTTGAGCCGGTGTGTCCCCGCTGCTGTGGCACTGCTGTTTTTCTGTTGCACTGCACGCCTCCAGTGCTGTTGCTCGGAGCCGTGTTTGTCACAGTAACCATAGCAAGAGCTAATTTCCTCTGAGTTTGTTTATGAAGAGACATTTTGACAAAATATTAGTGCCAACACAACTGTATAACACTTGTAGTAACAGTTAGTATTTGTCACATTGCTTTCTCGTGTGAGTTGGTGTTTTTACTTATTTTAACTGGTGTGTTGGCTGATAGCAACTCATTTGGATCAGTAACTCATTATTAACGCTGACTACAAGCTACTGAACTAAGACACTGAACTTGAAATGGATAGGCTTAGTGCTGCCCTCTGTGTGTTAATGGTCACGAGGCAAGCTGTTAGTAAACTAGTAATAGCACTTGGAAGGGCAGCATGGTGCATGAATCATGAACATGGTGCGCATATGATGATTAAGTGATTAATAGAAACAATACCGTTCATCACATATAAACATGAGCTGAGAGACAGGAATGTAATCTAATCTAAGTCAGCAGCAGTTTTAATTTACAGTAATAAAGATTGCTGAAAAATATATAGAACACTATTAGAGTGTTTTTCTCTTTTTTTCTTGCTATTTTTTGTTAT
This sequence comes from Mugil cephalus, assembly GCF_022458985.1. Lineage (NCBI taxonomy): Eukaryota > Metazoa > Chordata > Actinopteri > Mugiliformes > Mugilidae > Mugil > Mugil cephalus. The sequence goes on along the minus strand of NC_061774.1, from coordinate 12,623,666 downwards.
TTTCATTTTTTTAATGTATGTATATGTGGACAGCTTGGGCCCTTCTGAGTGGAGTTTGCATGTTCTCCCTGTGTCGGCATGCGTTCTGTCGGGGTACTCCGGTTTCCTCCCACCTCCAAAGACATGCTCATTACTGCCCACTTCACCACCAATCATCACTGACATCTATCACACTCTTCTACCTGTACGTCTGTCTCAATTATACCATTTCACACATTTAAAAGATACAGTGCATGCATTGTGTGTAAGATGGTAAGATCAAGTTTCCCTCTTTTCTTTGAGCTTTACCCTAAAACATTAGATGCCGTGTCCTGTCCTTCCTAACTGCTCTCGTACCCTTCCACCATGCAGTGACGCACACATTCATACTGATGCATAAACACAAAAGCATTTCACGAAACTTGGCAAGCACAAAGAACAAATGGCCCAATTTCAGGTAAGTTTCTCGCAGTTTTTACCCTGTAAAAGAAACCTTGTATGTCAAGGAGACATAATGAATTGCACGAGGTATCTGAGGTTCATCACTTTTACTGTAGTTGGATCTCTCGCTCCAATCAAATGTTGTGAATCAATTTCTTTCAGCCTTCTGTTTTGATATTCTGATGAAAGGGTTACTGTTACTGTGATACAATTCTGTAATGTTTGAATAAACTGTGTCCTTGTCCCGTGCTGTTTTTTTTTTTTCAGCGTCCTCATTTATGCAACATTCGACTGCGCACACAGTCAGGTCTCACGCGTGCATCTTCTTGTAGAAATGCAGCTGCCATTTCAGATGCCTTTCAAAATGCGTGACACGCATTCAGTCATTTATGATACAGTGGTAATGCTTTCAGGAAGGTTTGTGCCAATAAATTGACGCTAACACGTATTCATGTCACCCAAATGACACTGACTGAAGACGTTCCCATCATTATCCTTCAGAGCATGTTTGCCTCACCAGACACGTCTTTTTCTCCATTTAATACATCATATTAAATCCATTGAACTGATAATGCCCTTTCTGTAGTCAATTTGATTAATGCAGCTGGAAGAAAATCAATTTTCCACCATCTTTCTCCGCTGTTTTATCACCTCCTCCCGTCTTCCTTTCTCTATCAGCCTATCTGTGAGGTGGCCATGGTGGTGGCTCTGATATAATGATTTCAGACTGGTTTAAAGCTCCACTGCATGAGTGATGACATGGATTACTGTACGCACTAAGATCACTGGTATGAAAATGTGACTTTGCTGGGGAGTGACAACTAAGACTGCCTCTAGGATCTTGAGATGTAACATTTGGTAAATAAATTGGTTCTCTTTGAGGCGTACGTTGATCTCAAATTTTCACAAAAAGAAGAATTTAAATAATTTCCTTCATTTTCTGTCTTTCGTTAGTTGAAATGGTATGGGGTCTGTTCCCAGTATGCAGTGGCTATTGGTCGAAGGAAGGCCAGGTGAACTAGTGACAAGGTTATGGCAATATTTCACGTGGTATTTTTTTTTTTTTTTTTCAGGAGTGGTTTAAGGAACCTGAACCGGTTCAGGGCGTTGACTTGGTCTCCAAATTCCTCAGGTCTTTACCAATCGAACATCTGCTGGAAAAACAAGTCCGAGCCATGGAGGGTAACTTGCGGGACTTAAACAATCTGCTTGCCATCCCTCCGGACATCTTCAGAGGTCTTGTGGATTTCATGCCTCGATAGGTCTTAATGTGGTTATTCATTTCTCCAGTACAGAACGCTGGCGACCATACCAGGAGGCTGTGGAAAAAACTAAGATTGATGGGAGCATCTGGTAAACTCTACTTGGGGAGTGATTTCAGGCGTTATCGGCTGTATGTGTGGACGAAAACACATCACTATATTCCCGGCGTACAATGACAGGTATCACATTTGTTCTTTAATATTTTTTAGACTCCTTTACAGTAACAGAAAATAGGAAATGATAAGTTTTACAGTCTGACTTAACCTAAAAATAAACACTTTCAACTCCTCTCTCCCTCAGGCGTGAAAGACAATTGGATTATGCCCTGGGTCAGTCAGTGTAGGCATGCCAGCTGGTACATATTACCTTTGAGTTTAACCCCTTTCAGATGCATCATTAAGACTGACTGTGTGTCCTGGCTTCTAAATTGAGGTTATTGGTCTTAATCCACTGCGCTGATAAACTCCTAATAGCCTACACTTTGTGGACCTGAAACATGTCTCGCCCCTATGCCTCATAAGACCTCATTTATATTTATGACAACCTCGACTCTCCATTTCTGATTAATCCACTTAATATCAGGAAGCAGATCCGTAAATCTCCCTTGCGCTCTGTGGTGAGCAGTGCGAGGGCCAGGGATGTGACAAGAATGTAAAAAAAAAAAAAAAACATTCACACACTCCTTCTATTGAATCTCAACCCCAATCAGTGCACTTCTCAACCAAAAACTCAGAGACACACAACAGATGGGTGGCAGACACCAACATTTGCGCATTCTCCTACCCGTACGGCACTTCCTAAGAAGATTGGTTTAAGTCATAATCAAGCTATTGAAGTGCTGACAATTCTGATCCCCTCTTTCAGTGGGGAGGACAGAGAAAGAAAGCCAGAGAGACAGTCACACATTGAGCCGCTGATTAGCGAGTCAGCAGAGAATAAGTGCTTCTTAATTCCTGCTGAGGAGTTCAAAGGTTTTCCGTGTCTTGTGAGCTGCAGAGCACACGCTGACAAGAAGATGTTTTCATGGGAGGGGAAGCTTCAAGGATTTAACGTGTCCGTGACAGCGAGGTTACAAGACTCACAGAAACAGGTGCCATGGAGCTTTGATTTGTTAAATGCTTCGAGACATTATTTGTATTATGTAACTGCCTGGCTTTTCTCTAAGTGCCTGATTGGATGCTTCCTTGCCCCCTGTGTCTTTGTACCCCACTCGCATCTCTTAATGACAAGCAGCACTATGTCCTTGAATACACCAGAGGGTCCCTCCTCCCACCTGCACTCAGTCCTTCTTCCTTCAACTTAATTTAAGCAGATGGCCACAGATGGGAAATGGAGCCCCAATGAACCTGACTGCATCTGTTTTTGGTCACCCTCTGCATAACTCCCCTGCATGTATGCCTACTAACACCACACAGACACAGACACAGGCACAATGCATTCGTCTTACTAATGACTTGGTGATTACGGCACACGGACAAAGAAAACTATTAGTTAGTCCAAATATATGGCCATCATTACCCTCATGTGTTAGGACAGGTCCTGTTGATAGAACATAAAGAACGGCATGAAGTTCTGGAATAGGAGGCTCATCTTTATTCGGCACTGTGGCTCAATATGAAATTTATATACAAGTAAATTATAATTGATGAAGCACAGTATCTCTGTACAAAAAAAAAAAGACCCATCATCTGCTGTGGCTTGAATTTCCACTATTCATCTTAATTTATGGAATTAAATCCACATCCATTGTTCTCAGACAGATTAATTCATGCATGACAAATTAATGTCGCAGAAGATAAATTATTAGTTTTGATGAGACATATATAGACTTAGTTGTGGTACAAAAAGTAAGTTATGGTTTAATTTAGAAGTTGCAGTTTTATATGTATATGTGTGTATGTGTTTAAATAATATAAAGTCCTATTTCAATGTAAAAAGTTAATCAATTTAACCTATTTCAGGTCTACCACATAAAGCTGGTCAAATTGTATGACAAAATATAAAAGCATCAAGGCAAAAGAATTAAACGTGTGACAGTAATTGAGTTAACTGAAAAATTTGGTTATGGTATCATGAAGTCTGTCGAGCAAAGCACAAATTTAAATTTAAATAGGCACAATTTTAGAAAAGGAAATGGAAAATTAGAAGAGTAGTAAATGTGTAAGCAGTTGTAAGCAGCCATGCCTTGCTAACAAGACAGTCACAGTCCATGCCATAATCAACTTCTCTGTTATGTATTCAAATGAATAGCCTACATATAACGATATATAAAGATTTTTCCAATGTAATCATCAGACCCTTACAAAGTTAACACAAACTCATGACTTACATACATATAATATGACAGCTCTTATTTATAACCCTCTATAGTTTGTTAGCTAAAAAATTGACAATATGGAATTATTATTATTATTATTATTATTATTTTTTTTAATCACATGTTTTGGATTTATTTATGATTTCTGTTTATGATTACCAAAAATTTAATTTATATAATACCTGGGATCAACAACCTGTCAAGCATCTCTGCTGGTCTTAAGGCTCATGTGTGACAATCAGGTGAAATGAGGAATAGCCGCAGTGGCCAGGACGGCTCCCATTCACAGCACAGCAAGCACCATCTATTTCCAAGTGACAGATCATTACAGCTCCGATGGTCGACAGATGGTGATGAATTGGCACTGCTTCCATTGCTGGACAATTTTGGAGGCAGTCAGCTGCTGATAACTGCTTTATAACATTTTCTCCGTGATGTAGCCATTCTGAAGGCAGCCAAATACTGTCGGAAACACTACCGCGCCTCCTCCCTCGGCTCACTAGAGATGGGTGACACTGCAGGGATCATCACTGAGCTTATTGCTTCTTACACAAACAGATGTTTGTTATGATAGAAACAGGCATAATTCACCAAACACTTTGACTAATATCCACCATATGGCATCCTAATGATGTCTAACAAACTGCATGCCACAATTAGCAATACAAACACACAACAAGACCTGACTTCTCTGGGATGCAGAGAAACAGAAGCATCAGGGATAAGATGTAGTTCACTAGCTAACAAGTATCACTGAGATACCTGACATTCACTTTTATCCTAACCAATACTGTCATCTAGTGGTATAAATCTGTTTATATTTCAGTCACTGTAGCTGTATAGCATAAACCTGGTACAGAAAATTGTTTACATGTTTCTCATCTTCAAGTAAACTGAATCACACATATGTGGAGTTAAATTATCCTCATCTGAGATTTTTTTGCTGTGCATAAAGGGTCTACTGCTACAGAATATTCTGGAAATTGTTCACAAATGTGTCCACTTGGCCTTAGTTTACCCATTATTGGCTCATGAAGTAGACATTTAGATGGCGTTCCTCCCAGTGAGAGTTAAGACATTTAAGTGTGGGTTGAAGCTGTGACAGTCAACCTATCCATTAAACACCTACACGTAAGAGATAAATGTAGGTTAGATGTAGACTGTGTTGACAGACTTTAATGATCCATGAGGGAAATGACTTTGTCACTGTAGCTTTGTTGCACATAAAAGTAAACACTCATAAAAACACAAGAAAGATCAAATTAAGATTAGATTAAAGTAAAATAAAAAATAATATATGGGAAGAGAGTTGTATGTATCTGTGACTGTGTCAGTCTGTACAAGACAGCATTGTTTTAGTTGTCAATTGCCAGTGTGTGACACTTGGAGCTGGGTGAAACTGAACCAGTCCTTAGCTTCAAGGTCAGGCCATTGTATACTGTGTAACCAGTAAAGGGCAAAAAAGAGAAAGAAAGACTGAAAGAAAAAAAGCTGACAGCAGCTGATGTGTCTGTTTGTGGTTGGAAAGTAGACTCGGTGAATTTCTACCGGCAAACTTGTTTTCTAAGCGGCCAGCAGATGTCTCTCTCCATAAATGCCGTACGTAAGCTTATTATGTATAATATGTAAATCTTACGTCGTGTACGCATGTATACATGCACACTCAAGTAAAGGCAGTATAGTGACTCTCATTAACTACACTTTGAAGACGTGGAGAGAAACCGAAAGGCAGAAGTCCCCGTTAATTTAACTGAATTCAAAATGAAACCGAGTCACTTTACACTAACTACAAGCCCCATGATCCACTGTTACGGATGTCCCATAAACTACGACGTTTTGGATTCCGTCCAATGGTCGTTGGTGTGTTTATGATTGACGCGGCGGCCAAGAGATGCCATTGGTTTCTATGTGGTTTCCAGGAAGTGAACGCCGCCGTTCTAACCTCCTCCCACATGTGAGCCCCCGTCGCCAGCACCACGCGCAGCGTGCGGAGGAGAGAGAAACCGGTCGGGAAGGCAACGTCATTCCTCGGACCACCGACTCGACACAGCGAAGCAGACCGAGAGCGGAGCGGAGCGGCGTTGTCCGAGGCAGGTAATATACCGGCTCCGTTCGAACAGATTTACGCGAGAAAAGCTGGCGGCTGGTTTCCATTTTGTTTCCAAGGGAACGCGAAGAAAGTAGGTCGTATTAGATAAGAACAGGGTGGACACTAGGGCCTGGTAGACTGTAGGCCTGTCATCCTCCGCGCTCTGTACTGGCGGAGACTGCCCGGGTAGAGTCCTTCCCTCTCGGCGAGTCTAGCTGCTAGTACTAGTCAGGTGCCTTAACGGACACCGCGCCACTTGTCTGGAGAGGTACTTAGTCCAGATAGTTTGGACAGAAATATTGTCAGCCTAATAAACATTTAAAGATGGGTCAATCTGATTTTAGGACGGTTTACCGCGTATGTTTACCATCTCTTTTTCATGGCTTTTTAGGTGCTGAAGCGATTACAGCAGAAAGATGGCGGACGACCCCAGCGCGGCGGACAGGAACGTGGAGATATGGAAAATCAAGAAGCTGATCAAAAGTTTGGAAGCTGCCCGTGGGTAAGTCATTGAATTGAGTTGTGTAGCGATGCGGTGGTTTGACTAGCGGCACCAGTATTTATGTTTCGGCTGATGGTGTGAACGTTGACCGCCGCAACAGCTGGAGATCGGACAAGTGGGGCCGAATCTGGGAGTGGTTAGCTTAGCATAGCTAACTTAGCTTAGCACAGCCTGTGCTGACATCCAGTTAGCCGATTGTTAACCGCTGTCGCATTTAGTCAGTTTGGAGGCTGGGGACACTGCGCTGGTCTTGGAGAATAGCCTGATGTTTTTACCAATGTTTATGTGTGCTAGTTGACATTGTGGATGGTTTTGTCTATAGTCCCACAGAGTGTGTAGGGCTAGTAGCGGGCATGCTAGCGTTGTTGCTAATAAGTCAAGCTAATAGACGTCATCTCTGGAAAGAGGCCGCCATGGGTGACTTTAACAAAACAGCACGTTGATCCGAAAGGAAGGCCGGCTAGCTCCTGCTGGACTTTCACTAGTTACAGTAGACACGTTTCACAACTCCGTGTGGCGTTTGCTAGCCACTCATCCATATAGATTATTTGCTGGAGCTACTTAATTCCCTCGTGAGCCCACAAAGTTAGTCACCTCATGGCAACCGTGGCGCTCAGCATTACATTAAAGCTTTACCGGCTTCACAGTGGCCAGGTGAAAAGCTCTTCGGATCAGATGTAGGGCGGCAGGGACACGGTGGGCCTCTTGAATTATCAAACACGCCATGTGAAATGTAGTTGTAGCTTGTAGCCGGCTCTGCGACAGCTGACCGGCTGGTATTGCGCAGAATTTTGCTGTCCTATGATCCCTTGCCTTCCATGTCACGCACAGTTGACTATTTGCCCTACATTCATCCAGCTGCTGGTACCTGCCTGTGTGTGTGTGTGTGTGTGTGTGTGTGCGCGCGCGCGTGTGTGTGTTTATGCGCAATTTCAGCGTGCTGTTAGGCTTTGTCTTTTGACAGGTCGTGAACAGAGAGACAACAGTGTGGAGCAGTGGAACTGAAACTCAGTCCTTGGTTTCAAGGACAGAGATTGAATACTGTGTAACTAAAAGCCCACTCTGTTTGTCTCTATCTGCCTTTCAGACTTTGTTATGGTTACATTTAGTTTTTGAAATTAAATTGGAATAAGAGATCAAGTTCTATAAACTATGGTACGCCAAAAAAATGAGCGGGTCAGTTGGGTCTAAGTTGCACAATCAAAGTTGAGCCCAGTGTTATGTTTTGCATTGTGACTGTAATAGTCAGAGATGTCCTTTCCATATCATCTTACATATATGTAGGCATTAACATAAAATCCTCATTGTCTCTTTGTAGTAATGGAACCAGTATGATCTCACTGATCATCCCTCCAAAGGACCAGATATCCAGAGTGGCCAAAATGTTGGCTGATGAGTTTGGCACCGCTTCCAACATCAAGAGTCGAGTCAACAGGCTCTCTGTACTCGGGGCCATCACCTCTGTACAGCAAAGACTAAAACTCTACAACAAAGGTAGGTGTTTAAAAAGGCTTATAAGCTAGGTCTAGACTTCTGGGTTAAGCTGGCATAGAAGCTACAGTGACAGATGTAGACCCCTACACAGAACCTGTGCAGACCCAAGGACCGTAACTGATTTGCACCACCCCAGACATGTAACTACGTGCCACGGTGACGCTAAGCGCAAGAGCGAGAGTTGGTGAGCTTGTTGTAGCTAGCTGCTGCTTCTCCATCTCTGCCGTTGTTGAATTGTTTTTAATACAGGTAGAACACATTGAGGAAAGGTTAACAGGGGAGGTTCAGCGATACAAACATTTGTATGACTTTCAAAGAAAGTTTGCACTGATGAGGGTTTGGGTGGCGTTGTTACTGAGTGAGCCAGACTGATGAGTGCGCAAGTATTAATGGCTTGTCTGCATGCATAGGTTACAGAGTCTATGTTCCGTAGTACTCTAAACCAGCCTTTACTGGCTTTGTTCTTAGAGAAATACTGGTTCTCAGCAAGAATTCTTCACTAAATGCCTATCAGCACATCTTAACGTTAAAAGTGTTTCATGTCTTTATATTAAAAATAATCTAGAACACCTCCCCCATGAATCTTGAATCTCATTTATGAATGTGTGTTAATATTTTTTCAGTGTTGAAATAACGATCTTCTTTTCTTTTCTTACCAGTGCCACCCAATGGTTTGGTTGTTTATTGTGGCACCATTGTAACCGAGGAAGGCAAAGAGAAGAAAGTCAATATCGACTTTGAGCCTTTTAAGCCAATCAACACCTCCCTGTACCTCTGCGACAATAAGTTCCACACTGAGGTGAGAGGTTTTTCATGGTTCTCTGGGTGGAAACTTCCCTTTTGGTGTCTTTATCATACCTTTTCTGTCCAGTTCTCATTGTCCATTCTTCTCTCACTACCCACAAACACAGGCATTGACAGCTCTGCTCTCTGACGACAGTAAGTTTGGCTTTATTGTGATCGACGGTAGTGGGGCACTGTTTGGCACGCTGCAGGGCAACACCAGGGAGGTGCTGCACAAGTTCACTGTGGACCTACCCAAGAAGCACGGTACAGACAATACACACACCGCGTTGTACCTTTCACAGACATTTTTAATTACATGACAGGGATTATTAGATAGTTGGTGAAATGTTACTCTGCACGAGGCTTTTAATACGCAACTAAATATTGTGTTTCTTATCTATCTTGTCCCTGCAGGCAGAGGTGGACAGTCTGCTCTTCGTTTTGCTCGTCTGAGAATGGAGAAGAGACATAACTATGTGAGAAAAGTAGCTGAGACAGCTGTCCAGCTCTTCGTGTCCAACGACAAAGTCAATGTGGCAGGAATGGTCTTGGCTGGTTCTGCTGACTTCAAGACTGAACTCAGCCAGTCAGACATGTTTGACCCGGTAAGTTTGTTCAGGGTTGGATTAAAAAAACTTCCCATATCCATTGTTTCTAGTGATAGCTTTTTCGAATTTTCTCCTTGTCAGTGACTTTGAAACTACTAAATTTTAGTATTCACTTTGGTGGTATCAGGGGAAAAAGTTTATCATATAAGGTGTGTTTCTCACATCACTTCACGTCTGTGTGGAGATATGTCTATAGTGTACTGAAGCTGTGTGTGTTGTTCTCTGCAGAGGTTACAAGCCAAGGTTCTGAAGTTGGTGGACATCTCCTACGGAGGAGAGAATGGTTTCAACCAGGCCATCGAGCTCTCAGCGGAGGTTCTCTCAAATGTCAAGTTCATCCAGGAAAAGAAACTCATAGGTGAGTCATCCTGTGGATGCTGTTTTTAGTGGTCACCAACAAAGAGACGAAAGCATTTTTAGTGTGGCTGATTTTTCTATTTTTTTGTTTCTCTCTTTCTAGGGCGGTACTTTGATGAGATCAGCCAGGACACAGGGAAGTACTGCTTTGGTGTGGAGGACACACTCAAAGCCCTGGAAATGGGAGCAGTGGAGATCCTCATAGTCTATGAGAATTTAGACACCATGCGTTATATTCTCCGTGTGCATGGGGCCGAGAGCAATGGAGCAGAAAATGGTACATGCACCACATGTGCAATGTCTGTCATAGCTGAGAAACAATCAATAAGTGTGATGTTGTAGTCCCAGACATTCCATATTTTGTCTTTGATTTTCAGATGAGAAGACTTTGTACTTGACGCCAGAGCAGGAGAAAGACAAGTCTCACTTCACAGACAAGGAGGTGAGTGCCACAAAGAAAGCCCAGATCCCTGTGGATCAAGTTAGAACCAGTACTCACGACACCAGGTCTTCCTCACTTGTGTTTGCAGACGGGGCAGGAACACGAGCTGATCGAGAGCATGCCACTGCTGGAGTGGTTTGCAAACAACTACAAGAAATTTGGAGCCACGCTGGAGATAGTAACAGACAAGAGCCAGGAGGGGTCCCAGTTTGTCAAGGGCTTCGGAGGCATTGGGGGTGAGTAAACTCTGGTGTTGAATTGGTTTTATGATGCTAGAATTGTCAAGTCAGAAATTATGGTCAATATCAATGCAGATTTAAGTCTCCCATGTGTGCTCAAGGATGTAGTGGATGTAAGTGAGACATTTTGTTTCTGTTGTATGTTTTATTTTTATTTGCTTTGTTCATACTTTGTGCCCAGCCTCTGAATTGACAGGGAAAACACACATTAGTTGTGACAGAAAATTTCAAACACCCTGAAATCTGGTTGCTGTGCTGTGACTGTCCTCTTGAGGACACTAAAACTCTCTTAAAAGATAAATAAAATTCTTCATTACCCAATCCCAAATGTTGTTAAGTATTAATTTTTACAGCTAATTAGCAACGTAATTGAACATAAAGTATTTTGTAGACGTGCGATTGAACTTTTCCCAATACAAAGTCTTCCTTCATTACACTGGTTAATCTCTTATCTGTGTTCTTTAGGTATCTTGCGGTACAGGGTGGATTTCCAGGGCATGGAGTACCAAGGAGAGGACGATGAGTTCTTTGATTTGGATGACTACTAGGTAGTCTTGGACTGATATTGGGAGAAAAAAAAAGAAAAGAAAGAAAGGAATGAATGAAGAAATAAGGAAAGAAAAATGCCACTTCTCTTGCAGCAAGTGAGAGGTGCAACTGTGTTGACCATATATATATATGACAGACACACCTTCCAATTTACCCGTTGCATACACAAACTTGCACATACATCTGTACACACAACAAAATGCATCACACAAGCCGAAGAGGAGTGAAATTTTCTTTCATCCACAGAGAGGGAGAAAGCCCTTCCTGAATAAATCCCTGCCTTAGAGTGCTGGTTCCTTCCCCTAGTTGGATTGGACTCGACTCATCTTTGTTTTTTTGTTTTTTTTTTCCTCCTCCCCTCCATTTTGAATGAACACAACAGCAAGTTCCCAGATTCATCGCTGCCCCTAACCTGGTCTGAAGATGAACTTTGGACTCGGTCCTCACATCAAGAAATTATATTTTCCTTTCTGGCCTCATCATGTCCCCGCCCTCTCTCTTTCGCCCTTCTGTGCTTTCTCTCTCTCTTTTTTTGCATTTCATTTTTTTACTGGTAACTGCTGCTGTTGTATTTTATGAGAGTGGGGGATTTTTTTTACCTGGGTTTCTGTAGAGAAAGGGGGACAAAGTATTAAATTTGAACTGCTGAAAACCATTGCTACCTCCTCATGTGCTGTGGTCTCAGTACTGTGCCATGTCTGTCCTGTTACTGACCTTTTCTTTGCTACCCCTGACATCAAATGAATATGTTTGTGAGCTAGCAATGCATAACACTTTGTATAGTATTCAGTTTGGGATAATCAGATCCGCTCCCTGAAATTAAGTTTATATTGAACGAAACAATTTCACACATCTTGGATTTAAGTTTTCATTAGGACCTTCTACTATGACTCTAAATGCGTGAATCCTGATTACCAAATTCCTTGTATAAGACTTAACTGCATTTGTAAAATTATCTTTTTGTAATCAGAAAAATCATTCAAAGACCTAATTTGTCAGCGCAGTCTGGTAAAACCCTAGGAAATTAGAATTTTATTCTCTCTACTAAGAAAATGAGCTGGAAGTTTTTCAGTCGTGTAACGTTGGAAGCAGAACCTCCCAGAGGATCTGCTAAAGAATGATCTTTTTAAAAACCAAGCACCTTAAATAATTCACATAGCAATCCAAGGTAAAGATGTTTACTTCATAGGCACTGAGTGCTAAGGAGGGGAACCCAAAATATGTTAAAACATTGAAAAGTCTCATCAAGATAACTGAGATGGAGGTGAATAATGTTTAAACACGTAAAGTCAAGTGATTGTCAAGAAATGCGTATGGGATTCAAAAGAAAAACTTGAACTAAGGTAAAGGATGATGTTAATTGATGTTGTGGTGGAGAACCTGGGTTACTGCAGTGTCTGGTTTCATTGACTAAATAAAGCCTCAACCAGGTCTTACATCAATCCACATTCAGGCAATTCTAGCTTTTATGCTGCAAAGTTTAATCATCTTGGTCACTCTGCTCGTGTGCAGCAATTATGCCAAAATTGACTGTTCCTCTCCTTACTCAGTTTCACTAATTACGTTTCCTAAAGTGTATATTTAAATACAAATATACAATTAAACTCAACAATTAAATTAGACTGTTCAATCTTAAATTTATAGCATTGCTTGTGCTTAAACAATTCCCATAACTTTTACTACTGTTTTATGGAGCTGTATTTACGCGGTCAGTTTTCTTTAATCCCATATACTATCTTTAAAAAGAAAAAAAAATCGCGTCCTGCAGCATCTCGTTGCAAGGCTATGCGGATGATTGATTTTGCCTTAGTGTATTCCTCTTCAGGATAGCAACAGCATCTTCATCCATTTGCCTTTTTGTTTGGGGGAGTCACCGGGGAAGCCTTGGTAGCACGGTAAGCCAATCAATAAATAGCAAAATGTCGAAAGCACGCCTCCTTAGATAAAATCTGTCCAATCAGCGCGTTTTTGTATTGCATGGGCGTTCCCATCCCCCACCCACCCTTTTGACACTGCCCTACCAAAGCTGTGTGGTTGAGCGAAGTGAATGACGTCTCTGAATTTGCGGGCCGCCGACGCAGGGCTGGGTTTCCATTTTCATAGCGAGTTTCGGGGGGGATCGTCAACATGGAGCCGGAGATGGAGGACAAAACGGTGGAACTGATGGTAAGATCTTTTTCGATATGGCAGTATGGACACCCGAGAGGATCACCACCGGTCTTTTATTGGGTAAAGCGCCGAGGCTCGACTCGACTCGACGGCAGGAATGGGCTGAAGCGGCTTGTCGGGAGAGGTGGAGGAGAAAGGAGGGGGGACCAGAAATCAGAGGGAGGGCCTGAAATTATCGATACAATTTGCTAAGAATGCGCTATATTCTGGCCGGATTGATGAACAAGACCCCGTCGTCATCATCCGATAAATGTCAAACGTGTGTTGTTGTGTGTGGTATTAATGAGTAAAGCGTAGATTAATAGCTTGATGTCTAGTCGTCGGCCAAAGACAGCGGAGGATTCTTGGGGGTAGCGTTCACTGCGGTGACGCTGCGCCACTTTAACTGGGCCCTGTCTGATACTGAGCTAGCCATCCGGCTAACACTGGCTAGAAGGCAGTGGACCACCTAAATTCACGGCTAATGCCATGTTAAATCGTCTAGTTTATGGTTAGACAGTGTTACTAGATGCGCCTGACATTGAAACACACTTCGTAGTATAAAGGAATCTAAGTTATATCGTAACAACGTAGTGCTTCTCTGTTTATATTTTTCAAGTGCGTAGAAGGAAGTGGAGCTTTTTCATTCACACACCACGATTAGCAAGCGTTAGCAATTAGCTTAAAAGCTAGCATGCTACATACGCTAAGTATATCTGAAAACTATTTCAGTACAAAAACAGACAAAACAGACGCTCTTTCCAAACCACCCCGGTGTATGTATATAGTCAAACTTTTAGTCAGCCGAATTATTTCAAAAAGTTACAGATTTCCTTGTTAAATGGTGAGTTGTGCCGATAGGCTAGCCAGCTAGGCTAACTTTAGCTTACGAGAAGCTAACATCAACATTACAGCGGTCAAATTGATCGTGTTGAACTCGGCAGTTCAGGCACAGAAGTATTATGTCACTCAACCTGTACGTCGACAAGGATCTCATACTTGTTTTCATTATCTGTATCATAAATACCACACAGTTCTCAGTTGGTGTGACAAGCAAATGCTGCCGTGTAATTCTAGGATAACAAGCTAGGCCCCAAAAAAATAATATCTTAGATTGGACCAGTCCTATCATGTCGGACACAAACGTGCCCGATTGAACAGCTAATGCCTACTTTGACTGAACAGCTGCGTGTTAAAGCCCCGAAGGTGTCTTTATATCGTGAACAGCTGTCTTTGATAGTAACGAAGTACAAGTAGAGTGACACATTACCGAAGGAGTCACACGTACTCACCAGACTTTGCTGAAGGTTGTAAAGGTCTGGCAGATTTAGAAAGTAAGTTAAAGTTAAGTCGTATAGTAAGTTATATGAAAACGAATAAAGTGAATAAAATATGTGACGGATTCATAGAGAATCATACCGTTCAAATCTCTGGGTGTATAATGTATTCAACACAGTCACAGCATATGAAATCAGTGTTGTGAGGATAATTTGTTTTTTTTTAGACAAGAGCATGTTTTTGGCTCATGGACTCGAATCCCACGTCCCGTCTTAACTTCTTTTACTTAAACAGAGCAAAGATGACTTCTATAAAAACTGAGGGAGATTTACACTCACAAAAACTTACTTAAATTTCTCTATGGGTCATGTCTGTGTATTTAGTTTGATTTTTATTTTTTGTCCAAGTGTTATTCACTAACCACTCATGAGAGTGGGGATGGCAGAACAGTGGCTGGGGTTTCTGACAAACACAGTGACAGTAATGGACAATTAAGCTCATTGCCCCTCCCGCTCCTCTACCTATCCCCACCCAGTTCATGTCTAATAATGCTTCTGTGTGTATGTTTATCAGTCTGTATCTTGTGTGTGAAGGGGTGTGTGTTCCTGCGCTCACTGTGCCAATGTGTGTAGCTCTAATACTGGTTTTTCCCCTCACTATCCCCCACCTCCTCCCCTCTTCCCCTCTCTTCACCTTTGGTGGATACACACTCGCCTTCTTCCCATTTTTTTTTTTAACCAAACCATATTCATTTATCCATTATATATATATTCTTTAATTTCGACACATACCAACTCCCCACTTGTCCCGTTACTCACCAACTCCCCACCACTTCCACCCATCTGTGCATTCATCGTCGCATCCATCCACTCACCTCTTTTGGTTTCCCCCCTCCCAACTTCCCTCATTGAAACCTGCCCTCTTTTCCTTTACTTCTCATCTCTGATCTCTCGCTCTTTCCGTTCTCTTCCTCCCTCACCCTGTCCACTTCGTTCTCCTCCTCCTCCCTGCCTCCCTTCCTCTCTCTCTTTCACACAGTGCTCTGTGCCTCGCTCTCTCTGGCTGGGCTGCTCCTCGGTGGCTGAGAGTTTGTGTGCACTCAGGTGCCTGCAGAGCATCCCCTCCACCCGGGCTCACAACCAGGTTCTGCCTCTCTCCTCTTAATTCTGCTGCTCCTCCTCCTCTCCCTTCCTCCCCCACCCCGCCATCTCCTCACCCTTCACTTTCCTTCGCCCACTCCACACGACTCCTCATGCCACCTTGGTGCGGACAGCACCAACTCACCCCCCCGCCCCACCCACCCTCCTACCTCATCACCTTTCGTTGTCCTTTCCTCCCCATTGGACGCACGCTGCTCTCAGGTTCTTCTCTGGTGCCTCCTCAGACACTCTCTGCTTGAAACCAAATTTTAGTTGTATGAACTAACACAAACATCTTTCTAATCCCATCAAAGCTGCTAGTGATTCTACCTTGTAATCAAAACTTAATAATTTTAAGATTAGTTGGAATAGTGTAATGTTTTCTTAGTACCTGGGTATGTGGTTGGGAACGATGCAGGAGGTACCAGAAAATAACCATGCACTGAGGAGTAATATTTTCTCCCCTTCTACCTGGAGGTGTGAGGGCCGAGGTGGGGGGTCTTCCTTCAAGCTCTGAGAGGCTACATGCTTGCTTGCCTGCCTGCCTGGCTAAGCCTGGTCTGTCTTTTTTTTTTATTTATCCTTCCTCTCTCCTTCTGCTCTGCATGGTCATCAACACCAGCAAGACCATTCTGGCTTCTTGTCCTGTCTGCTTTGGTCTTGGTAGTAGGGGCTTTTGATGCTGCGGTTGTGCTGATGGCCAACCACTGATGTGATTTCTTGGTTTTTGCTCAATCCTCACCTGCAGCAGCAACAGCGAGACAGATGGATAACTGCTCAGGGCAAACCTAGAACAGCTCTCGGTTTATTCTCCAAATTTGAAAGAGTTTTACTTATAAAGAACAACAACATCTAGATCTATCTCTTAAGATGGGCCCCAGTTACAGGCTGCAAAAGGCGACTTTTCAGTCTCTTAAGACGCACCAACCGATGAGACGTTATATTGCATGGACCGACAGGACACTGTTCTAGATTTTCACGTACAAAGCCATTTTCAGAAGCTGACCTTGGCTGAGTCATTTCCCTCACAGAAATGCAATAGCACTGGACTTCTCTCAGGTTGTGTGGCCCTTTCCTCGGGTTACTTTGCCGTGTTTCAAATATAAATATGATCCAACAGGGGTTGCTGTTTTGTTAATTTCTGCAGAGTGAAAGCATAGTTGAGGAATACACTAGTTGGATGAAAATCATTTTATAGAATGCAAACATGATGGTTTGTGATTCCCTCCGAGCAGCAGTCAACATAATTTTTGTCACATCTGATGTCAATATAAAGCATGCCCCGAAGAGTACAACTGGCCTCTGTGTTGTTTGTATGTGTGTATGTATGTTTGTAGTGATCAGATCTCCCTGTCCACAGTGTTCAATGAAGAATAGGGGGTTTAAAGACTTATATTTACCAAATAAGTGTCGACTCTGTCGTTATTAAGTCTTCATAGCGTGTTCACTATCCCCTTGCAACGGTCTCAAATCACTGAGAAATTTAAGACATGCATCCAGAAGTGGGAGTAATACCGGTACCCCAGTTTATTCTCCGTGTGCGCTGTGAGGCCGCTATCTGTTTCATAAGAGTCATGCCTGAGCTGATTCCAGTAACATGCCCAAGATTCTGCACTTTAATTTCCTGTCCAGACTACTTAGCCCACATCACAGACAAGCAAGCAGATATTTCACTCCATGCGTGTGTGTGTGTATGCACGGCTGTTTGTGCGTGCACGCCTCAGAAGTCTTGATGGTTACCCTTCCTCGGCTGTGTTTTGTGGCACTCCTGCGTCGAGCGCTATCCACACTGCTGCCCCGGCTTTCACCGTGCCTTTCACGCAGGCGCAATGACAATGAAGCGCTAACCTGCGGCATCTCTTTGTCTTGTTCTCTATCCACAGAACACGTCAGGGATGGAGTCGCAAAACCTCGTGGACGATCTGTCGCCAAAGAAGACTACAGTACTCAAGGTTTGCATTTATTTAAAACTGATGTTGACCAATACTGTTCGCCCGAACATGCTCCCGCTCATAAACCGCTGCAGGCGTAGTTGTTTAAAAGGCTATAATGCTTGGCAATAAAAATTGATTTTGCAACAAGAGAGGTTTTAGTTAGTCCTGTGCAGCAACTCCCAACTTCAGTCGCCCGTCTTCATTAACATGTTTTTCTGTAGTAGAAGCAAAACCTATGTTAACTGTTGTTAAGTTTGCAACGTGTTGTAGGCAAAACTATCTCATGACGAATTTCAAATTGTTCACCCACTCAAATGGTGGCCAACATCCAGTTATTTCTCTTTTTACTGAAATAACATGCATCTGAAAAGTATATCATACGGCATTTACATTTGTAGTGGATGTTAACGTGCTGCCGATCTTCACAGCTTAGTAACGGCCCGGTTGTGGGGTCTCGCAAGCGTCCGTCAGAGGGGAACTACGAGAAGGAGAAAGAACACTGCATCGCCCTGTTTGACCAGTGGTCGGAGGCCGACCAGGTGGAGTTTGTCGAGCGCCTGATTTCCCGTATGTGCCACTACCAGCACGGCCACATCAACTCCTACCTCAAACCCATGCTGCAGAGGGATTTCATCACTGCGCTGCCAGGTACAAAACACAAATGTGTAGTAAATGAAAGAGTTTCTGCCCTTTTCCCATGAAATTCCATGACATGAAACTTTTTTTTCAATTACTCTATTAATCTATTGATTCATTTTAAGTAATTTCTTTATTATTTTCTTAGAAGTGTTTTAGTTTAACAGAATAAGAAGTTTTATTTTCATTTTCTGGTGAAAAACAATAAAATGCTGTAGGATCTTTTGGCTGAGAACTCAAGACTGGTGTATATGAAAGAAGAAACCATTTCAAACATTTACCTAATAATACTAATTACCACAAGTAAGATTTAGTCATACATAATGTAGCTTATGATTTAACTTCAGTCCAAAACATTGCTCAACACAACATTAATTGAAATCTTTTAGTTTATAAGTCGCTGCTCACAACTTCCAGATGCACCTGAAAACAATGTTGTCCTACTAGCTTGTAGCATTTATTGAGTTTTTGTCTGAAAAACAACATATTGGAGTGGAAAGCTGACTTCATCTGACCACCAACCAACGGACAAATAAAATTCACATTAATAGTCTAAATACTGACAGTATCTGCGTTAAGGGTGCATGTGCATAGTGACTGTGCTAAATTGTTGGGCTTTTTCATTTTTCAACTTACTAGGCGACTTTGAGCAGGAGCCACCGTTGTTCGGGAGCAATGTAAACATAACGAGTAGAAACCGAATGCATTTACATAATAATAATAGATTAATGACTTATCGCAGTTGAAATCATTTTTTAAAAAATTTTTTGAATGACAACATCTTTAAAATGTTTGCTACACGGGCTGTCAAACTGAACGCATTAATGCAAATTTCTTTTAACAGCACTCATTTTTAACGAGCATTTAGCGCATCCACATTCTGCTATTATGACCTCGATTACCCAAACTGTAGCCGGGGTAATCGAGGAGCCCACAGTGCAGCACTAATGCTTTGGAGAGCTAAGTCTTAAGTGCTTTTTTAGTAAACGATTTTACCTTGGGGAGGACAGTAATACGCCCTGTTGTATTGCAACTGCCAAAATACTCCAAAAAAGAGCAAATTAAGCGTAAACAAAAGTTATCTGCATTACTCCTAATGTGAACGGATTTACCGTCAAATTAAGCACACAGCTGAGAGCAGAGAGCTCTGCTCGGCAGAAAGCAGATTTTTTTCTGTTATTGCGTTTTATTACATCTCTAGACCATCTTAAAAAAATCTTTAAAAAAAGAAAATGATCAGGACTAGACAAAGATAAACCACCCTGAAGAAATTCTATTTGTTTAGCTGAACGCGTTGACTTACCTCCGTCTCATGTTTTTTAGCCCAAGGCTTGGATCACATAGCAGAGAACATCCTCTCTTTCCTGGATGCACGCTCGTTGTGCTCGGCAGAGCTGGTGTGTAAGGAGTGGCAGAGGGTCATCTCCGAGGGTATGTTGTGGAAGAAGCTCATTGAACGCATGGTCCGAACTGACCCGCTCTGGAAAGGCCTGTCTGAGAGACACCAGTGGTAAGATCGCATGGCTCGCAGCGGTTAACGTTAAGATCTGAATACAGCCGATACTGGGAGAAATTGAGTGTGCGTTTGCTGAGAATGTGGTTAAAATAGTGAAGGAGAAAGAGGCTGTACTTGGTTGGTCTTTATTGTATGTGAACGAAATCTCAATGGACACTGATCAGCAGCTATTCTTGCATTTGTCTTCCCTCAGGGAGAAATATCTGTTCAAGAACCGCACATCAGAAGTCCCACCCAACTCCTACTATCACTCCCTTTATCCCAAGATCATCCAAGACATAGAGGTAAGACACAACAGCTGAATGGATTGTTTGTCTGTGCTGTCTGAGAGGACTGTATTATACCAAGTCTATAAAATATAACTTGCCACATGAGTTTTTTTTTTTCACTTTTGCCACATTTATGTAGATGCATTGTCACTATGAGTAATTTATAAAAATATGAGACAATTGCTCCCTCGTGAGACCTCGCATCTGTTTCTGTCCTACAGTCTCCTCAGACAATATATCATTATATTTTCCATCATCTCTCTGTTAAAATATGGTGCTTCTCTTTGTCTTTGGACGTCTCCTGTGTTTCCTCATTTGTTTTTCTCTCTTCCCTCCAGACTATTGAGGCTAATTGGCGATGTGGCAGACACAACTTGCAGAGGATTCAGTGTCGCTCAGAAAACAGTAAAGGGGTTTACTGTCTCCAATATGACGATGACAAGATCATCAGTGGCCTTAGGGACAATTCTATCAAGGTATGTGTGTTGTAAAGGTACATTGTACATAAAAAAGGAAAATCCCACAATACATATATATATTTTCAAGCTTTATCATGTTCTATTCTTTGCCACCCATTTTTTTTTATAGACTTTTCTGGTAGGTGGCTTAAAAGAGTAATTCTGAGCATTCCATGTTTGGTCATCACTTCACATCACATCAGTCTGTGTTTCCCACACAAGTTTTGTCAGTGGTAACAAAATGCAAGGGAAGGATTGTCACATCCTCTGTGACTAAGCCAATATAATCATTTGTGAGGCAGCTGCATGGCTAACTTAGGCAGTATTACCCAGGAGGGTGTTCTTTAACGTCATTTTAGCACGACGGTGACGCGGTCAGGACCGAGGCGCTTACGCTAAGGTCCGTGAGCGTCGCCATGCAGCTGCCTCACAAATGGGTAATATTGTGATTGTGCAACAATTACCAACAAAATAAAGCATAGGTCACCAAATAAATCGAAACGAACAACGAACCGATCCATTTTGTAGCTTATTTTTCAGCCGTTTCCTGCTCCAGCTCTGACAGTTACAGTGTTGCCATGGAGATGGATACAATGTCGCCACAGACTTGACGGAGCAATATTTTTAGTGATGAGTCAGCTGTGCTGTAAATGCTGATTTGAGCACGTTCTAAATGTCTTATTGACCAATAAGGTTGGTCAGATCTACTTGTTGTATAATTAACACATTATAAATTTACAAAACCTTTTTGTGTTTTATAAATAATGTATTTTTTTTTGTTATTCATTATGTTCATAGTTTAAGCTGTTGCAGAGGGTGAAACGTTTTGTACAATTGTATCAATCTGCCCCACTAGCCCAGACCGACATGTAGAAGTCATTAACACTGATCCCATTACCGTCTTGAAGCGTCACCAAAGCCAAAGTGTTGCCTGTGAGGACGACATTCATAGTGTGTGAACGGTTATTTTCCTCCAACCTATGTTTGTGAATTCTGATTTGTTTTTTTTTTCCTTTCCCCCGTCTGGCTCAGCGTGGCTTATCGTCTTACTGTGTATGGCGCTGGTCTGAACCAGCAGACATTGAAACAGAGCACAAGTGAATTATAGGATAAAATGGCTCAGCTCTGGATTCGTTGCGTGTTCCACTTATCTGTCTGGCTTGTGAGGAGAAGACATGATGAAGAGGAGGGTGGATGGAGGGAAGAGGAGAGCAGATTTGTCGTCTTATTGTTATGGAGGAGGCTGACGCACACCTAGGGAAGAGCTGAATGGCTGTTGTATACACACAGCGGAGAGTGCAGCAGTAGGGAAATGGGGCATGAACAGTGCGTGAACGGTGCTGTGAGAATAGACCATACTTAGCATGACCCAAATTTACGTCATTTTCAAACTCGCTTATTATTCCACTTTCTCTGTGTCATCCTCTGTCGAAGTCTTTCTCTTTATTCACTCATCATCCTTCCCCCGCTTTACTTTCAGATATGGGATAAGCAGTCTCTGGAGTGTCTGAAGATATTGACCGGTCACACAGGCTCAGTATTGTGTCTCCAGTATGATGAGAGGGTCATCGTCACCGGCTCCTCTGACTCAACTGTCAGGTACGACACACGTCTGGGCTCAGCGGAAATGTGTTCGGACTGGAAACCCAAAGATGTGTTGGTTACAAGAAAGAAAATTATTCACATTTTCACAGAGAATGTGCCCCTCTCATTTACACTTTACACTGGGTGCCTGGAATGTTTTACTGTGCCGGTGCATGTTGGATCAATTTTTGTACATTTATATTTGCCAATTTACAGATACTCGATTTTGCACAGAAGCAGAAGGAAGTGGTTGAAGTCAGGTTTAGTCGGAGAAGAGAAAGTAATCAAGAATCACTACAGATGGTAGTCGTGCATGTTGTCACTCAAGAACAAAACATGACTTCTATTGAACACTGCTGAAAGTAAATGAAGTTAGAAGAGTTAACTTGAAAAACAAGTACGAAAATTGTAAACTTTCCCATCCTGGAGATGGTCTTTTTTTTATTTTTATGTCAGACATCAGATAAGCGCAATCTTTTTTGACCTCTTTCTAAAGCATTACAGATGAAAATGTGTCTTTTAGCTTTATTAGGGACGACAAATGTATAGTGCAACATAAACTCTAAAAGAAATACACAGCCAAATGTACAAAGAAATATATTCCACTATTGAAGCACAGTACTGGATTATTATTATGACTCCTTTCAAAAGCTGCTGTTTAAACCCCATCCTTGCTTTCAAACAGTTATATGTGCAGATGATTTATAAACTGCACTCATTTCCAAAATAAAACGCTATAATTAGATTAATTCCATTGTCGCTGGATTAATACGGCTTTCCTGTGAAATGGGCCTTTCTAACCACATTACATCAAGCTGGTTAACAACGATGCACGGCCCATTTCTGAAGACTTACGGCGTATAATTTAACATGCGGTATCCTTGTACTCTGTTTTGCATCCAGTCATGACCAGAATATCTTTTGCTGCCAGTTGTTCAGTCCCGAAATTTACAATTAGTTGCCACCTCACCCACAGCTGTTTCTGACACCCTGCCAGTAAATGCACTACGTACACTTCAGGTGGAATAACAAACATAAACGTCCGTTATTTCGTCATGAGATAATGAGTTATTACTAAAGATAGTGGGATACATTTTATTACGGATATTTAAAGACCTGGCCGGTGTGCGTATGCTGACACTTGCTTGGCTACTGCACACAGAAGCTGAGCATTAATTCTCTTATTACTTCACACTTCAGGCGTACTCGCTGGGAGGTATCCAAGGAAAATGTGACTTCACTTCCTTAACAACAGTTTGACAGGCACTTTGTTTGTAGGTTTTGCTTGTCAGCTTTTCCAGTTTGTTCTGCGTTTGTCTGTCCGTGCCCAGCGGTGCCGTTCACTAACATGTTCTTCAGAGTTACTCTCCAGCGTAGAACCAATAAACATAATTTCCTCCCGTGTCTCCATTGTTTTCCTTTTTCCTTTGCTCCCATTACATGTCTTTTCCATCCCCATCTTCTTTCTGAACATTCTTCTCACCCCCCCTCCATCTCATTTTTCTTTCCTACTCACCCCTTCCTCCTATCATTTTCCACTTTTCTTCCCTCTTTGTCTCACACCCCACCCTTCTCATTGAACATTTCTATTTTCCTCTCCGCCACCTTTGCCCTCAATGTTTGGCCTCACTGACTCCACCTTCTTGTTTTATCTTTCTCTCCCTCTGTCCTCCTTCCTGCGCAGGGTTTGGGAGGTGACGACGGGTGAGGTACTGAACACACTGATCCACCACAACGAGGCAGTTCTTCACCTGCGCTTCGCGAATGGCCTGATGGTCACCTGCTCCAAGGACCGTTCGATTGCAGTCTGGGACATGGCCTCGCCTACTGACATCAGCCTACGTCGCGTCCTTGTGGGACACCGGGCAGCGGTCAACGTGGTTGACTTCGACGACAAATATATCGTGTCCGCCTCAGGGGACCGCACTATCAAGGTGACGAACTCATCGAGTGGTTTTCATAGAAACATTTGCTTGGTGGGCGGTTTAATAACCTCGCTATCTAAAAGCCTGCGTTCTTGAACACTGGACGTTGTTTTCTAAGGTTTTCTGTGCTGCCCTCTCTCTAGGTATGGAGCACCAGCACCTGTGAGTTCGTGCGAACTCTAAATGGTCACAAGCGGGGCATTGCCTGTCTACAGTACAGAGATCGTCTGGTGGTCAGCGGCTCATCTGACAACACAATCCGGTACGTGTGTGCATGAACCAGCATATTTGGAGCTGTTAGATGTTAATTAAACATGCTCATGGATTATGTGTGATTTTGGGGCATCACAGTAAACAAACAGGCAGTTTATTTACATTTTGTTTATATGGCTTCAACTCGACATTGATGAGGATAAACACTTGCTGTTTACTGAGGCTCCTCTTTTTTCTTTTTTTTTTTTCTTTTTAGATTATGGGACATAGAGTGCGGGGCATGTTTGCGAGTGTTGGAAGGTCACGAGGAGCTGGTGCGCTGCATTCGCTTTGACAACAAACGGATTGTCAGCGGCGCCTACGACGGGTGAGTTTTCTAAATGAGCGCGTTTTTTTTTTTAAACTGGGACTTGAGTTTGTTTTCTGACACTTTGCTACGTTTCTCTCTCCAGTAAGATAAAGGTGTGGGACCTGCAGGCAGCCCTGGACCCACGGGCCCCAGCCAGCACATTATGTCTGCGCACTCTAGTGGTGAGTGTCACTGACTTAGCATTTGGAGCCCGAGTGGCTGACGGCCGGTGAAATCTTTGTATTTCAAGTGGGAAGTTTGTAAATAGTCAAAGTGACTTAAGTTTTTATAGTTTTAAGCCTTAATGTCAAACATGTTGGAAGCTCTATTTATTTGGAATAATTGTCTTGGGTGGGGATGGCGTTCTTAATATGCAGCACTAAACAGTGACAGTGCAAGAACCAGACTGTTTACTCTGGGCTGGAGCTGCATTTCTATGACACACATTTAAAAGGAGAAGGAGGGAAAAAACAGTTCAGGGTTTGAGAAGCAGCTGTGACATCAATAGCTGTTTGCAAACAGTCGTGACAGTCATTTGTTAACATCACTTTCTAACTTGTTTTTTTCCAGGAGCACTCAGGCCGCGTGTTCCGTCTGCAGTTCGATGAGTTTCAGATCATCAGCAGTTCTCACGACGACACCATTCTGATCTGGGACTTCTTGAACGTCTCAACCAATGGCCAGTCAGAGGGACGGTCTCCTTCCCGCACCTACACTTACATTTCTAGATAGCAGGTAGCCCGATCCGCTCGCCAAACCCCGTCTGCATTATTCCACCGCACACGTGTGCGCGCGGTTGAATGAGTCTTATTGTTGGTATGTCTACTGATCAGACCTGATTGTGGACCCTTTTTTTTTTTCTTTCCGCTCAGGTGGCGCCACATACTGCACCCTTTCTTGGAGGAACCCAGGGCTGATTGGCTGATGGGTGCGTCCGTCATGGAAAGGAGCCCATCTCTTCTCCTTCCTCCTTGTCATCTCTCTGTCCATCTCCCACCCAGTCCCCCACCACCTCCTGTTCTGATAGACTCTAAGCTTGTGCCCATTGCCTGCCAGTACAATGACATACACACACAGGTCAACACTGATGAGGATTCCCTACTACAGAAGCAACTCTCCCAAGAAGTTTACCTTCTACTACTAATTTATGTTTTGTAAAGTACACTAATGACAGTATTAACTTAGACCATATGTAAGTCACAAGCCCCCCCCCCCCTTTGCCCCCCTTGAAACAAACTTAAAACAGCTTCTGCTCCTCAGTTTTCAACCCCTGCCAAAACCGGTTCCCACAGATATGGAATCGCTTATAGTTATATATTTATAAACATATATTACACACACACGCGCGCACACACACACACGCACACACAGTGGCACAGTTGGACAGAGGATGACCGGAGCTGTGATGCGGGAGACAGAGACTCTTTATTCAGCTCTAGGAAAGAAGGGAAGATGGGAGACGGAGGGAGTGAATGAGGGAGAAACGTGTAAGGGATGACCTCCCTGCTCCCTTTCACTCCCTCTCACTCCTCCCTGTCTCTCCCTCTACCACCACCCCCCCGCCCCGCCCCCTCCTCACCCCACCACCTCCCCAGACCCTTTTCGCTCCCTCCCCCCACCCCCCCAGAGATGCACACTCGCTTGGGATACGGGGGCGCACACACTCAAGTTTTGCGTGAGTGTGTGTTTGTGTATGTGGACTTGTGAATCGGCAGAAGAGAGCAGAAGAGACAGACAGACAGACATGCATGCGAGGTAGCCTTGGATACAGCATCCCGGTACACCTCTGCTTTTTTTTTTTTTCTCTTTAACTCTTACTTTCTTACTGTTTTTTATTACTGTTATTTTCTAATTTTATTTGAGTATTTTGGTTCTTAGTACAAAAATCATACTAAGCGTAGTCCTCTTTCTCTTTCCCTCCTCTCTCTCTCTCTCTCTCTCTCTGACTCTCACTGTCTTTTTTCCTCATTCTTTCTTCTAACTTCGACCCTTGTCCATCTGTCCCCTTTCACGGCATCTTTCTCTCCCACATCTACGTGCTTGCTTTGGTTATGAGAGAAGCTGGAATTCAAGAGCTCAAATTTAGCTGTAAACGGAGTCGTCTTGTCAAAAATTGTGTTGTATATTAAAAATGATTTTTTAAAGAAGAAAAATGACCTTATTGTGAATAAAGTACTTGACAGTGGTGGAGTGTTGAGCCAACTATAACGTGAATGAGTGTCTAATTGTCTATCTGTTCTTGTCTGCGTGCATGTGTGGGTGGATTTGTGTCGCGCTGCCTTTTGATATGACATGTACATGCGACAACATGTGGTAAGCACGTTGTCTTTTTCCTTTGTACTTCAGACAATCTTGCACAGTGACTGTATTCTGATTTCTGATTCGACCGAGTGATGCAATACAGTCGATTACTGCGTCATGAAAAGGCTTCAAACTGGCTATAGCATGTACATAATCTGTGATCAGTACATGCATGCGGACTGCAGCGCTTATGTAGGCAGATTCCTTTACGTCTCACCAGACAACTTTCAGGGGTGATTGAGCATCAGACCCGAACCTTTGAGTCCGGTTGTCTTTTTTTTTTTTTTTTTTTGTGTTTGGTTTTTGTTTTAGCTCTGCTGTGGGGAATACTGTGACCTGGATGACGGAAAACCCCTCACATCTCCTGAAAGATTTTATTTTTTTTCCGACATAAATCAAAATGTAAAAAAAAAATTATACTGCTGCTACTTGAATCATGTTTCAGGCCTGATTAATTGATGAGTTAAAAGAAGGTATTAATTTAGCGAGTACAAGTGAATTACTGTGCGTATGTTTTCTTAAACTAATGGCCAGTTAGAATTCAGTCTGGACAAATATTGGTCATTATTTTCTTTTTTTTATTATTATTATTTTTTAGCTACGGTACATATTTACCGGAGACTTTGACCTCTGTATTACCAGTGGGAAGAAATGTTTTTAACAAGCATAATGTGCTCATGTAAAGAGACTTACTGGGGCAACCTCCTCGTATGGTGACGGTGTATGGCCACTTGGTGGGGCTATGTACTCACCTTTCTCCAACGCAGTCTGTTTATGAGACTTGGTCTCTGCCTATTGGGTAGTTTGGAGTCTAAACAACCTGTTACAGCAGATCACATACCCAGTCTTGTAAACACTACAACTGTGAAGGAGGGATGTGTATTTCAGATGCCTAAAGTGGTGCATTTTTAGCGAAGCCCTGTGTAGTGTAGTAACACATTTGTCAAGTTATTGAGCAGTGTGTAGAAGGAGGGGAGGTGGCCTGCTGAGAGGGCTGGTTTTCTACATTTCTGGGTTTAGTTCAGTATAGTAGAATGTTTCAAATTCTGGGAATACGTTCTGTGGGATGATCTGTGCTTGGTGGAGCACCATTAATATATGATGTGTGTATGTGTTGGATATGGGTGTGTGTGCTTCCTCTGGGTCTGTGGGATTTTGGCCCATAATTCCTGCAGCTCTCAGGTCACAGCTCCGTTCTCACGCACATATTTGGCATTCCTTCCCCGACATGATTACCATACACCTTCCACTCTGGGTTTGGCTACACAGAATATTTCCATCATTCCCGAGTGGAACTGGAGCAACGTTCCAGAAATGAACAGCTCACCCCACCACCACTGCTGCCGCCGCCGCCGCCACCCGCTACTCGCTCTTCTTTATCCAACCCCCACACCCAGTTTCCCTCCCACCTCACTGTCTCCTCCTTATACCACCCCCCTCCTGCACGGATTCCTGTTGCCTTGCAATAGGAATCCTTTGGTACAACCCTTTCCCCCCCTGAGTCAGCTGTTTGTGTCTGCTGATATGATTGGGTCATTTGGCAGTGACATCTCTTCAGTGACCTCCTGCTAGGATAGGGAAGGAAGGGGAGGGATGGGGGGGGGGGGATAGGATCAGGGTAGATGAGAAGGGGAAGCAACCATGAAACTCTATCTCACTGCTGCATGTTTAACATCTACTGTTCTGTCAGATCCTTTGTGCTGTGCGTTAATGATAAAACTTTACAGCAGGCCATTTCGAGCCTGAAATGCACTGAGTAAGAATCTTTTCTGCCGTGGCCTTTAAGTGCTTCCACCTTGCCTCTATTAGAAATCTGCCGGTCAAATAACGTTAGCTATTTTGTACAATGAGCTGTTGGCAGATTTCGTAACTTGGCGGTAACTCCCGCACCTGGTTGCAGGGAGAAAGCAACGTCTTTGCCTCTGTGTGACATTCGGCTTCTAGGCTACAAACGGAAAGGACCTTTTCCGACCTGTTCGTCGGTTTTCTGATCATTTTTAAAGTCAGCTGTGGGTGCATTTTTCCAAATATTCAATTTATCTGTCTAGAATTAAAGATAAATAAAGAATTAGGACTGGGCAATATGGATAAAATGTTCTGTGGTAGAATTTTATATCAAAATATTTAAAAAATATTGTGAAACACTAAAGTTGGTTATGCATAAAAATAACATTCAGTGAATTAAACGCTTAAAGAATAGAAGGCGAATCGATGGAAATATCCTGCAAACCCAATGCTGCCAATAAGATCTAATTCAGCCAGAGATTATATAGGGACAGACTGGTACAGTGTCTGATGGTTACCCAGTTTATATTGTATTATATCATATATCATCATATTGCCCAAACCTAATGCCTAGGCGATGTCTTCAAGTTTTTTTTTCTTCTTCCAGCAGTACAAAAACCAAAAGACATTCAATTCAGCATGATATAAAACAGAGAAAGACATCAAATCTGCATATTACATAAAAATGTTTGACATTGTGCTGAAAAAAATTCTCATCAACCACGTCAAATTCGTCAACAGAAAGGAGCGAATGAGAAGAAGCAGTTTAAAGAGGCCGGGAGACAGGAAATGTTTCTGTAAGGTTTACTGAGTCGAGAAAGACTGCTGCACACAGAGCTGAAATAAATAAATGAAATAATTTTATCGTAATAATTATAGTAACCATCATAGTAAGATTGCTTATTTAGTGTTTCTGTCTTCTTTTATATATATAATATATATATATATAACTTTCAATAAATTGTTCCCTTTAATATTTTTTTCTCCTGTGTGTATGCATGAGACTTTGGTTTGTTTCACTGAATGTTCTCGTAGCAGCATTCTGTATCCACGGTTTCGCACGGGAGCATCATCCCCTGGGTCGTTTCTATAGCAATGCTAATAGAGAAGGCACCCTCCCCGCTGGGATCGGCCCTGCACTCATCGCCCTGTGCACCTAAAAGCTGAGGGTGTAGTGTCCTTGGGGGAACA
This sequence comes from Mugil cephalus, assembly GCF_022458985.1. Taxonomy (NCBI): domain Eukaryota; kingdom Metazoa; phylum Chordata; class Actinopteri; order Mugiliformes; family Mugilidae; genus Mugil; species Mugil cephalus. The sequence goes on along the minus strand of NC_061774.1, from coordinate 12,593,874 downwards.
TGGCACAAGGAGGAGTCATGAAGAAGGTCTCCAGTTGTCTTTGGTTGGTCGTTGGTTTGGTTTGCTGTTATTGGTTGACTGTTTTTGGTGCAGCTTGGTTTTTATACATTCCAGTTCCTAAAGCTTCAGTCCCTGCGGTGAGTTGTCACGGGTTCATGCAGGGACTATATGGTCCCTTTCCAGAGTCCCTCGTGATCCAGCTTCACTCATGGTTGTTGCACTCACACTCACACATAAACACGCACACTTTAACGTACAGACATTATTCAGTAAATCACTTTCTCGATCATTCTCTCACGCATCCTTTTTATCAAGCATTCTTCCATTCATCCAACACTCTCACAGGTGCCCACCAATTTAGCAGTGAGACAAATAAGTGCGTCACATGTCAACAATCCATTATTGGTCCATTTGATCTGTGGAGATCACTCTATCCCTTTGTCCAATCCGCCATTTTCCTGTCTTCTCCTTCCTGCTTTCCCTTTATCCATTGGCTAAGCACCCACTTTCTTGTTCGGTCAGTCTTTCCCACCCTTGTTCCCTGTGTATGGTCCAGTTGTAATCCCATACTTGACATTGTCCAGCCGGTCTAGAACAGGAGACACAAAGGCCCTGTGGTTTTTGTGGTTGTGGAATGAAGGCCTTTGTAGAGCCTGGGACTCTGACTCTGGCCTTTGTAGAGCCTGGGACTCTGGCTATCCTTCTGGATTATAAAAGGATGCAGGCCAGGTCCAAAACGCTTCCAGCCTTGGACCAGTTATGGTCCACTTGGTCCAGTCAGGGAACTAAAACTGAAAAGAATGATCACTAGCTAGGGGTCTGTAGTGGCAAATTAGGAGGTGTAAAGCTAAACCCCATGAATGATTCATCAAGTTTCTGGTCAATGTTTGTCCTGACAAAGGGAGATGTTCAGTCGTGTGTGACAGAAGAGATGACTGGGTTAGCCATTGACAGGCTCAGGTCAAGGCTTTGGATGACAAGACAGTGGGTGCTAGCGTTAGCCACTACTAGCGGGGCCCAGTAGCGCGCACACGCTTACCACGCTTGCTGACAGTGGTGAAGCGGAAGGGGGTGGTGAGGTCCGGCTGCTCCCCAGGTGGAAAGCGTTTCATGAAGTGTACGTCTTGCTGGTTGGGGAGTGTGTGGGGGCCACGGCGAGGACGCCCTCTTTTAGTGAAGCCAACATACCAGCCCGTGTAGCGCGCCGACATCAGAGCTGTGTAGTGGTTTTCCAGAACCTTTTCCACAAAGACGCAGTCTGCACTTCGATTACTGGCCTTCTGAGAGAGCAGAGAAACCACAGGTACACGCACACACACACAGACAAAAACGAAAAAGAGGCTGGTCAGGAATCTGTAACATGGTATAGTATATCGATTAATTTGTCTCCAAATTAAAGAATTCTCACCTTTCCTACCAGCTTGCCACGGCGGTTCATGCACAGGTAGAAATTGGTTTCTTTGCCTCGGATTCTCACCTGGCTACCAAAGGTATCGGCCTCCACTACGAGCTGGGCTTGTGAAGGGACAAACAGAAGCACAGACAGACATTAGAGCCACAGGCAATGCAGCGAATTACAGCATGTATTTGTTTGCAGATAGCGTTTAAGACACAAATATTAAGACCAAAAGGTATTGCAAATTTTGAGCTCATTCAGCTTCACTTGTGAGATCACTTGCCATGGCGAAGAACAACATGCCAGCCTGCCCCGACAGACCTACTGCTAAGCGTTGCCGGAGTAATTGCGCAGATTACCAGCCACCATTAAATTTAAACCAGCTTTTTAGCCAGATAAGGCATTCATGCAGAATCACAGTATTAGGATTCATAGTTGCCTTAAAACGTGCTGATAAATCACAGACAGATGTAAATGTCTGTGGCTGCACAGATGGTTGTCAGATAAGGCCGGTCACACGCATGGATGTGAGGCCGCCGATCACAAATGGGCCTTGTAAAAAAGATAACAGCCAACAGTGGAGGGAGCGCGGTGGGCCGAGGGGAGCGGGAGACTGAGTGTCTGTGATACTGTTGTTTCAAAGTGCCCCTGTATGTTTGTGCATGCGCGTGTGCAGGTGCATGCATGCCCATCCTTCCAGGCAACACTGCTCCACTAACTACACGTCTTTGGAGAGACGCTTGTGCCTGTTTAAAAATAAAACCTTAAAACGGTTCCTACGTGACCTTAGTCAACAAAGGGGTCAATAGAAATCAATACCTCCCTCCCTCTTGCCCTCGTCGTCTCTCTTCCCCCAACTCTCTCCTCATCTCCCTTCTGCTCTTTCACTTCATAGTCATACCGTCACGCACTCGCTTGATTCCTGCTCTCTCTGCTCCTGCTTCCTCTGCGTAATGCCTCGTTGTCATAGTTGGTCAGGTTAAGGTGGAAACATAATCTTTCCAGTGGCATTTGTCAAAGAACTGACCAGCTTTGGCACCTGCGATCGTATCCTTGGCTGGAAGTGGCACGTTAGGGAGCCGACACGCTTTGAATGGAAAGGATGTGCTGTGTGAGCGGCTGCTGGATTACATACAGAAACATGAACTCTAGCTTGATGGCTTGGCTTCTCCTTCCCATTGATTCTGTGTGGTTTAGGAATGGGTTAGGCATCATTACAGACGGAGAAGGTCGAGGGGAGGGGGAGGAAGTGGGGGATGGACAGCAAGCGCGTTAGAGGATGGATGGAGGGAGGGAGGGAGAGGAAGCCTGCTGTTTTAAATCTAGAGGAGACAACAGGGAGGATGAGAAATCAATGGAGAGATCGATAGAGGAGATGAGTTTCTAACACTCGGCACGACACTCTACCTGCCAGGCTTCTGCTTTTATCTCACACTTTTTTTCACCAACACTTTCGTTCTGAGTCTCCCTCTCTCCCTATCCCACTTTCTTTTGCTCTCTTGTGAATCATTGAGTCAGCAGCCAGTCGATGAGGTCTTTGTACTCCCAAGACAAGCTCCACTGCCCCTCTGCCAAAGCCCGGGGAGGCATGTGTGTGTGCTTTTGTGAGTGTTCCTGCACAGTTGCATTCTGTCTCCGTTCATGCATACGCTTGGTCAACCGTTAAGTCTTTGTACTTGCAGCCGTTAGATGGTGTGAGTGTGCATGTATGTGCAGGGAAGCGTCTTTCTCAGTGTGCACACGCACGCACACTTTACCATTTAAAAACAGGAAAGCAGACAAACGTGTGTGTGTCTTACCATATTTGTCTCCGTCTTCTCCTCGGGCGCTGATTCGGCGTCCCAGCACCTGGACGTGCTTGCCACTAGTGCGACTGTAGAGCTGGTAGACTCTGTGGTGTCGCCGGCTCATGGTGTCCCGCACATGTGTCTGGTTCTCCACATGCACACTGAAGTTGACTCCATCCACACCAAGTACCTGCTGGAACACCCACAGACACATCTAAAGGTTGGCACGGAGCTGTAAATACACTTGACAAGAATATACAAGTTGTCTTTTAAGCTGCACAATCACTCTTTGTCATGCACGCTGACTCTCACCTGTAATGGATTGCACATCACCAGCAACATCTGGATACATCTGGAAAAAGTAGAAACAGACAAGTTAAGAAATATGTAAGCAACATTGAGTGTTGGAAGAGTTGGGCATGACACCATGATTTCCATCCCTTTCCTCTCTGCCGTTCCTTCTGTTTAACATGTTTTTTCATTATTGGGTGATTACTCACAATGTGGCTGGTACAGAGGCTTGACATACAGACAGGCAGATGTCCAAGGATCGGCAGACAGACAACACCCACAGCAGTGTTTACAGTAACGCTACCAGCCTTCTGTCCGAACCCCCTTTTGACCCATCTGTGACTTTTACAGCACAAAAAAATCTGGCCTGCAAATGACCTGATCAGACCAAAGCGGAATGGCAAACATGCCGAGACACCTAGAACATGTTTTGGTTTGGACATCTGAGGGAACGGGCAGGACTGTTTGGCTGCTACGAGTATGTAGACAGCTGGGCTGGACTACAGGTGCGCACTCTGCTGTGATGTGGTTTCTGAGAGCAGCGGACTGTGGTCACATTTAGAAATGCATTGAATTGAGTAAGAACATGAGCTACCAAGACGTTTTTAAAGATGATGTATGAGAATCATTAGGCGGTGGAGTAGCTTGCAGAATGAGTGCGATTTGTCCACATGAGAAAATACTAATACATTATTTATTATTAGTTGTCCATCCAGCCAAAAGTTTAGAGACATTTTGACTGAAACAGCTGGTTACAGTTAAAATTTAAATTCTTCTCACTTTATCACATTGCTTAATTGAGTTTAGACCTTGACCTTGGATGTATCAAATGTTATTTACAACTTTAGTAAGGGAGTGATTGTGTTGCGCAAAGTCTACTTTGGCAGTCCTTGAACTGCTCTGAATTAGTGGCTGAACACTTGATGAAGTTCAGAACCAAGTGTGTGGGCTGAAAAGCAATTCTGTGAATTTTGTCTTTCCCCACCTCATCGTTCGCTATCTCTCTGCGTGCCTCTTCGCTCTCTTTGCTCTACTTTCTTTCTCAGACTTGTTGTCCTCCCTATCTCTCCTCTAACTTATCTCTCCCTCACCGTCTTTCTGTCCACTCTACCTTTCTCCGATCGTTCCCTGCCTCCCATCTTCCTTTATGTTTGGGGTTAGTGAGGTGACTCCTCCACACTGTCATGGGCATGCACACAGATGTGCAGATGTGTGCAGGGTATACAGGAGGAACAGGCAGCTGACAGCTGGGCCAAAGCAAAGACATACGCAGTGCTGAGAGAGGGAGATAGCTAGGAGAGGAGAGTGGTGGGCTTAAAGGTATACACAAAGGCATGAGGAGAAAGCAGGACAGAGGAAGGTGATGTAACATTAAATCAAGGGAAGATGAAGCCACCAGAAGAGGTGGGAGATAAAAATCAAAAAGAATGAGCAGATGCGTACATGTGAAGTGAAGGAGATGTGGTAAAGCAAAAACTAAGGTTACACATCGCAAAGCAAGGAAGAGAGAAAGTGTCAAAATGAAAAACAGACGTGTAACCACAGCGTGCGGACTGACGTGAGAGGTAGACAAAAAGATAAATAATGGGGAAGAAGAGGAGGAGGCTTCAGCTCCCTCTGTAATTCATGTCACTGCCTCCTGACTCACACACAAATATACCATCACAAGCCTCGTGTTTCCTTTCTTTTTTCCCTTCGTCTTTCTCAACGTTTATTTCCCATAGCTGGTGTGCTGGCTCCTCGGCCTTTCTAATAGATGCAGACATCCTGGGAAATGCAATAGAGTGTTGGCCCTCACATTTTGCCTGCACAGCCGAAAAACCTGAGCGCCTGTGCATTGTGAGGACTCTCAGCTGTTAAAACACCACGGCTGCACTGCCGCCGAGGACACTGTAGGAAAAGTGCCTCAGCGCTGGATTCCCCCACTCCCACAAAAACCACAGACACTCCATATTATGCCAGCCACAGAGAAGAGAGAAGGAGTGAGGAAAGAGGGAGACAGGATCAGTCCAGGGGTGGGGGAGGGATGAGAAAACGAGAGAATAAGAGTGTGCAGAGTAAAAGTTGGGGAGAGTAAAGGCAGAAGGAGGTATGGAGCGAGGGAAAGCCCGGTGCGCCTTGGCTGGCTGCCAAAACAAGCAGCGATCTGACATCATAAACCTGCATCCCAGCAGATCTACCATATGGAGGCTGTGGTTAGACTAGCAGGCCTCAGCACAGAGGACTGGGCACCAGCGCGGAGTGAGAGTGGTCGACCTGGTGGGACTCAGCACAGAGCAGCGGTTTCAGCCTTGTGTAGTAGTGGTTAACGTGGTAGGCCAACACTGGAGCAGTGGGCTTCAGCGCAGCGCAAGAGTTTCAGATGTTCTGCAGCAGGCTTTGGTTAGGAATATTGGTTAGTGGGTGTGTGAGTGGTATCAGCAGTAATAGGGCCTATGGCGGAGCAATGGTTGCAAAAGCAGATGGCCTAGACACAGAGCTGTGGCTTTAGATGAAGGCCAGTAACAGGTTGCTGTTGTTGCTAAAGGCCTTTGACTTTTCTCACTGGCTGATCAAGATGGTAAGAATGAGGAAAAGTAGCCGTGGTAAAACTGATAGACAAGACGGAAATGAATGGAGAGATGATTGGCTCTGAGAGACCTAAACTAAAACCAGCAGACTAAACAGTGAGGCTGCTCCTCTTGAGATACTGCCAGGGGCGCCATCATTCATCAGTTATTAATTCATACTTTTTATCTGAGCAAGTATCTATGGAAAAGGGGGTTATAGGCAAGTCAGGGAGACAGATGTAGGCAGTTAGGTGGGTAAGTGGAGAGAGGGTGAGGGAGACAGGCAAAGAGAGAGAAAACCAGGGAGACACCGGCAGCGGCAGCAGCAGTACACACCCTGTCCAGGTTGTGTGAGGAATGAGAAGTATCTGGAGATGACTGCCATCTGGGAGAAGTACAGTCGACACAAAGGAAGAAAAATAAATCCCTTGGCTTTTAACAAGACACACCTCAAATGGGCAAACTCAAGCCCCCTGAGTCTGTATCCTCCTCCCTTCGATTTGTGCTTGGCACTTTATCATTTTCCTATTCCACTAGATAAAGCCTGTGTTATTTCCTCAACATCTGAAATATTTTCAATAGGAAAAAAAAAATCTTGGCAAAGGGAAAATGGCCCTTTCTAACCTAGCCAGGCCATCCCTGAAGTGAGTGCAGATGGTGATGGAGATGTTTATGGCAGGTTTTATGAGTAACACGGTCCTGACTCTGACCCAGTGACCCTGAACTGTCAGCCAATCAAAACAGGGCCTTCCATGGCATGTTTTCTGTGGGGACTGATGAGAGGTGATGTAATTGCTTGACACTGCAACCTTTCTCTCCATCCTCTTCATCTGCAATTAAGGCTATCTGGAATTTTGTTTAAACAACTAAGTAAAGGGAAGAAATGAGAAGAAAAACACGATTATTACACGATAAAGCTGTTTAAATGACTTACAAGACGGTCAGCGTGGAAAGAAGGGACCACATTGCTTCCCCCCTCCACTATGGAACTTGGCCCAAAGACAGTCTCCTCGCTCGGTCTGAGCAAGTCCGACAGTCCGGTGAGTTCACCTCTGTGTTTTGAATCCGATGGATGGTGTGCAGAGTCAAAGAGATAGCGAACACTCCTGTTTGCATCGGCGGTGGTGTACTCTGGTTCCCCCGGCGTGGGTAAATATGCGGGCACCGGCGAGGTGGGCTGTGAAGCCGGGGTAACTGTGCCACTGTGACCGCCGGGCAACCTCTAACAGCTGTCCAGACGAGTGGAAGGACGGATGGGCGGGGGAGCAACGGGTTAGGACTTTAAACGCTGGCTCTGCGCGTCCCCGAGGAGAGGAACAGGTGAAAGCGCGCTCCCGCTCACAGATAGCCAATTCCAGTCGACCCTGTTGACCCTCAAAGTGATGCTTGGCCCCGTGAACAGATGCTGCGCGTGCGTAATATTTTGCGTAATCCAATGCGTAACGTTTTACCCCAGCAGTAAGATTCTGGTCTCCAAAATTAGGTAGCTGGTGAGATGGTGGAAGAGTGGTTGTCCCGCCACAGACAGTCGCAGGAGGCAAGTTTAGTCCCAGAAGAGCAGGGTCAGAAGCTGCTGAAGGCGGGATACCTGGGCTGGCTGGTGGAGGAAACGGCGACCTGGAAAAGGGGGCTCTGCAGGCGCATGATAATTCAAGGCGGCCTCGGTCATGTCTGCGCCCCAACGCTGGCTCAACTGGTCTGTGGCTCAGGTGACACCGACCGACAGTGTTCGACAGAGAGGGTGATAAGGTCCCGGAGCGGTCCAGCTCAGAGGGGTATATGGAGAGTGCTGAATGAGAATGGGAGGGGATAATGAAGAGGAAAGAAAGACGAGAGAGGGAGGGGTGCGTGGAGAGGATGGGAACAGCTGTGACTGGGTGGCGGACTCAGCCACCCGCGACACGGCGAGGAAATGACAGCCGCACTTTGCACCTGATTTTCCGGACTTCCCCGCTTTCCTCAGCCGCTGGTTACCGCCTGGCTGCTGTAGTCCTCCCTGCGCCCTCTCGACACAATACCTGCCAAAACACAGCACGATGACATCACCTCAAAAATGTTTGAAGGGGGAAAATGCAATCCGATCTTTTTATTTATTTATTTTTTAACGTAGAAAGTTTAAGCAGTTTCTCTGGAGGGGGGAACACCAAAGTCTCCTTGTTCCGAGAAAAGCGAACTCCGCGGTGCAAGAAGAGCGGAGCACAGCTCGCCAGTTTCTGAAGAAATAAAAGTTAAGGCGAGCGCATTGGAAGCGTGTTTACTCAAAATCCCACTGACAGATCGACTCCCAGTCCAGAACCTGCGCCGTCCCTCAACCCCATATATCTGCCTCTCTGGTTCATTCAGACACCAGAGGAGAAAACGCAAGAGAGAACGCAAAAAGAACCCAGCCGTGCGCTTTTATCCACTTCAGTGGTATTATGCAGATCCTTCTCCCTTTCAAAAAATTCCAAGGTTTCTTTTCATAAAAAGCTCTTCTTGAGGGGGGCTGCACAGGAGAGGCGCGTCGGCAGGCACAGACCTCACTCCAAGAAAAACCAGAACAAGATTTTAACAGACGCGGATCAATCCTCCCTCCCTCCCTCCTCTCCTCCCACCCTCCCACGTCTCTCTCCCTCTCTATCTCTCCCTCACACACACACACACACGCACACACTTATTGGATCAAAATGGGATTAGTCAGTCGCTATGCGATGCCGACCAAACTTACACTGCAAAAATATCCATTTTAACAAGTGTTCCTTTCTATGTGAAAACATCTGGTAATGAGGTGAGATAATTTCACTTGTTTACAACGCAACACGACTTGCTTCAATAATTTTCTCGAATCTGGCACTTTTCTTTTGGACTATTGTCTGCTTAAGTATGCATTGTTTAAGCTAATATTTGTTTATGGAAATTCCTGAAACATCTACTGGAAATAATTAGAATGATGTCATGGTGTCAGGAGTTATTCACTTTTCAGAAAAAAAAGGATTCTGGAGTGAACTCTTGAAAATGTAGCTATCCAAACCAAACCAAAAGAGAAAGTTCCATTTGATTAATTTTCTTGATAATCACACCTGTTTTACTCAGGTGAACATCCGTCTTGGAACCAAGCGGTCTTCTCGTCCTCCATTATCGTAGGTAACCTCACCCCTCCAGCCTCAGTAGCCCCGGACTCAGGATGGAGGGAGGAAGGTGGAGGGCAGTGCTCTCTCTCCGTCTCTGTCTGTCTCCCTCTCTCTTACTCTCTCTCTCACACACACACGCGCGCGCGCGCACACACGCACACGCTCAGCCTTCAGAGTCGCCGCGCTTTCAAATGATGTATTTTGACTCCCCATTTCATAACTTTTAAGTTAAACCTTAAGAGGGAAAAATGAAACGGAGAACGAGAGACAGTCGGGAGGGCGGTATGTAAGCACAGACACGGATCCAAAACGAACATTTCTCAGGGATTTCGGCAGCAACGCCCGCTCTGCGCTCCCAAAACTCCCTCTCACCGCCGCACAACCGCAGACGGTCAGCCAAGCCAACACAACACTCCTGCCATACCTTTCATTCACACACACACGAACTCACGCACACTCTCACACACCCGCACAGAAGAAGAATGGAGAGAAAGAAAGTGAATTTGTGCGCGCGTGTGTGTATGTCTATGTGTATTAGAGATTGGAGGGTGTTGGCCTAATACATCAGGGACAGTTATCTTGGCTCCAAGTGTAGGATTATTCTATTCTATTTCAACATTGTGCTTTCGAATCACGCGTGCGTGCGCGCGCGCGCGCGCACACACACACACACACACACACACACACACACACACACACACACACACAGATTCCGCAACTGGACAGAGTTGAGCTGGGCTGGGTAGGGGCACTGTGGTTGAATGCCTTTCCAGTCATGCTCCATAGACAAGCCCCTGGCCTCCTTTCACACTACTGGCTCTCTCTGCCTTTGCACCTGTGTCTGTGTGCTTTTTCACTGCTCGCCACAATGCTGCGAGGGACACAAGTGTAAATGTTGTGGAGAGGGATTTGAACCACATTCTGGTGATGAGGTATGGGGCTGTCTGGTACTCTTAAGCCCAGATGGAAGGGTTCAGAACAGGGGCTACAGCAAGCCTTGGAGTAAGAAATAACAGGCAGAACAACCCAGCACTATTTATATACTGGTTACAAAAACCTGACAGCACATACAGTAAGACAGCAGATGGATTTTCCAAAAAAAAAAAAAAAAAAGATCTTGACGATGAGATGATTTTCCTCCAGTTGCAAATCCATAAAACGTATATAACACAAACATTCTTTGGCAAATATGTTCACGTTTCTTCCTCGGCGGTGTGAACTCACATCGAGGTTGAAGTGCAAAAAGAAAACAAGGGATGAAATGAAAGCCTGGAGGCTCGTTCATGAAAGGACAGATCAACCGAAACCAAAACATGCAACCTGCAGTAAAGCGAATTGTGAGTGTGATTGTAGATCTGATAACGGGCAAGATCAGCATTTGCGCTTGAGCTATTAGAAAGATAACTATAATAATGATAATAATGTAATATAATAAAAGATAATAACAAGTTATTGTAAGTTAAGAAAAACTAATATAAAACTTATGAAGCCCTTCATTTGCAACATTACTCGTTCTCCCATTAATTTTCTGTCCTCCTTATCTGTCTCTTTAATCTCCCTGGCTGTTTTTTTATCTGCTCTCTCTGTCCCTCCCTCTGTTTGCAGCCAGCATATTGATTGCCCATGTCTTTGCCTCTGCAGCTCCTGCCTATTGATCCTTAGCTAAGACACACACACACACACACACACACACACACACACACACACACAAACTTGTATGCACACACAACCTTGCATATATGGAAGCCCCCCTCCCCATGCTCCAAAACCATCTTACTTTTTGCCGTACATATTATTCATGCATGCACATGTGCCTGCGCTCACATGGGCACAAACACAACCAAAGTGACTCACACCAGGGGACCAGATATTTTTTGCATATAGCCTCTGTTGTGTTGAAAAGACTTGGCATTGATGGACGTTATGCCTTTGTGCTCCTCTCTCGACTCATTAAAGTGAATGAGACTTGTGTGTGTGTGTGTGTGTATGTGTGTGTGTGTGTGTGTGTGTGTGTGTGTGTGTGTGTGTGTGTGTGTGTGTGTTTTGTTGGTGTGCGTCTGGGGCCCTGTAGCTGCTGTAGGTCTCGGCCCAGCTCCCTCTCTTCGTATTTCTCTCTTTCTCTTTGACTGGGCCTGCAGGCTTCTTCGTGCAGGGGAGCTTGGTCAATATGGCCATTCTGTCTAGCAATTAACATCGATCAGTGCTCGTCAATACCGTCAGCACCCAGACAAAGACCCAGGGTGCATTGCGTGTGCCCGCCTTTTCTCTACCACAGTCCAACAAATCCCCAAACAGCACTCTCATTATATGAGGGCATTGTGGCCTGACCCCAAGGTCATGATGCAGAACTATATGTTATGGATGACTGGAGTACAACCCAATGCAGATCTCAGAGTATTCTGCACCGCAGACTCGTTACAGGAGTTGTGCATATGGGCCTATGTGTGGAGGTGAGGCTAAGAAGTCAAGTTTAGATATGGCTTGGTATAGACGTAGTCAACAACAATTTGGCAAACTGGCGATATCATCCCACTGCTGTGTACTCCAAAGTGTTAAACACTTTGAAAACTTTGAACAGTACAAATGCAATCCATCATTCTGGTGACACACTGAGCAGATTTGGAGTTTTCAGATGTGTCAAGTGCGGTGGATTGTGTCCAATTAGCTTTGTCTATAAGGTATGGACTGTATATGTTTGGCTGGGAGGAGGAACCAGGGAGGCCTTTGTGTATGTGGGATCTCTGGAGGGAGAGGGAGGCTTGTGGCTTTGATTAATACCTGCAGACATGGACCCTAAACTTTACATCAGATGTTGAGATGTCAGCCTAACATTGGTTTCTGGGATAGATATCCCTTCCCTGTAAATCATGGGCCAAGTTTAAACTGTTCCCCAATGTGTAAATGTATGAGACACTTAATAAAGGTCCTTTGATGACAGGGGGCCCATGCGAAGTCAAGGAATGTGTACAGTGTGCCGGGCTTTGAAATGAGAACCTGTTTGCCACTTGTCCCAGTCTGCGAGATGAGAGAGTCGACAGCTGCAGCTAAGTAAGAGCAGGAATTAATTAGCGGAGAGCGATAGTGAGCCGTGGCTGAGATGAAGAGAAAAGCAAAATATTGTTTTTATTAGCGGCGATGTTGGTGGTGCACAGCCTGCTCCCTTCTCTCGCTTAGATTAATCCAGTGAATATGAACGTTTACTCTGCTCCATCCCGGAATCCATTGCAGCTGTTGTCTCTATACATAGCCCAGCTGAAGCACTGGAATAACTTTACTTTGACACTTTCAAGTTGGAGGGTTTGATGATGCTTTGGACTGGTGTCAGGGTAATTATTCATGCAATCTAACTTGTCATCATAAAGCCAAATCTTGGTTTTCTGAGTGAATTGTGCCCAGGTAGCCATCATCTTCAGGCTCCAGTAGTACAAATCCTTAGCAGAACGCGCAGTTCTCTTATTCGGTGGCTTTGGGAGTTTACTGTCATTGTTTTGTGTGAGATTTGCCAAAGTACTTAATAACACAAAACATATGTTATGTGCCTTTCACATTAATCAAGAACACAACACTGCCATAATATCCAACAACACATGCAATCCAGCAGCGGGATCTTCTCATCTTTGCCCCTGTGCCATCTGGCAAGAACACTTGTTGAAATCCAGACATGGTAGTTTGTGAAAAAACATAAAGACATCAAACTGAGATGGCGCAATATCTGTGCACCTGCATCATCTATCAGTGTCACTGGGAAACCACGATAGAACCTCGTGGCCCAGGCCAACTATTCAAGAACTATTCTGACTGTCCCAATAACATTAAGCCGGAGGCAGAAATGAATTTCATCAACAGAGCTGGAGTAATCTCAGTGTTCAATCTGACGCTCACATGCAGAGAACGTAGGTGCTGCAACACCACAGGGTAAATACCACACAACTTATTCGAAGGAAATTTACAGCTTGATTGGAATTGCATGCCGTCTGATTGGCTGTTTTGCGTGCTCTGTTAGGATGTATAAGTTAATTGCTTTTGACCAATGAGGTTGTACATAAATATGCAATGCTCAGAAACTGGGTGGATGTTTGTTTAATTATGGTGCTTGTGGTTGTACGTGTTTGGTTGACTGAGTGTGTCGTGACCCTTAGTGACAGACTGTGCACAGATGAGTGTGTGGGGTTTGCGGCTATAGTGCAAATGGTTACTTATGCAAAGACTGTGTCAACAAGAGTATGCGCAAAGTTGTGTAGGTGAGTGTTTCGTGGCTGCAGTGTGTATGTGTTAGCGAGCTATCCTGCGCTCTCCATGCACCGTGATGTGAATTGCAGCTGTGGTTTGTGTTGGACGCTGATCCGGCATGTTGTTTTTTTTTCTTCCTGTTTCATGTTCAGGCGCTCGGAGATGGAATCCATGAGCATGGTAACCTTCACTCCTGTCATCTTTTCTGTTCATCTCTTCCCCACTCCTCCCTTTTCCCTTTTCTCCTCCTCCTCCCCCTCCTCCTCCCCCAGTAAGCGCCCTTTACTCTTCCATCCTCCTCTCTCCTTTGTGCTGCTTCTGCTCCTTCTCACCGTGTCCATTACTCCCATTCTGTTTTTTCCTTCTCCCTGCCCCTTTAGCCTTGCCACCGGGCAGAGGAGGAACTGTAATGTTTATGAAACCCTTTAATGTGCTATGTAATTACCCTGGCAACACCTCCCATCATTACTCATGCCAATAAAGCACCTCTGAATTGACATGTCGGAGCAGGAGAGCAGGGGAAAAAAGAAAGAGAGAGGGGCATAGCACACACTTTCCATCATTCACCTCTGTCATCCGTTAATCTCCTTTCTTGTCTTCACCCAGTCCCCGTTTTTTTTTTTTTTCATTATTTTTATTTTGTTGTTTCTTTCATTCTTTCCATCCACATCTACTTCCTCTCGCCCCGCATCTTCCTGCCCTGCATCCCCTTCTCTAACTTCTTGGCTAACTTCTTGTGAATTCTGCCAGATGCCCAGGTGGTGGTCAATTACAGCACAACTCTTTTTGGAATAACAAAAGCATTCTTAAACTTGCTCCTCTGAGCCTATTTTAGGAGGACTTCTCTGCATGTTGGAGTGAATGGGAGTGAGAGAGAGAGACAGAGACAGAGAGAGAGAGAGAGAGAGAGAGAGAGAGAGAGAGCGCAAATAATAAAAAATAACACTTTCTGTTGGAGTGTAAATGAGGATGCATAAAACAGGCAGGCAGCTGCATGAGCATGAATGATGCATTCCTAAAACAAATTGTTGAGTAATGAAGAAATGTTTGTTTATGCTAAAAACATTCATATGTAATTAACTGTTACAGCCGTCCCTCCCTTTACAGGACACCCACCCTTACTAGTCCTCCAGTCACAATACCTCCCACTTGGACAGCTGAGGCCTTGGCCCTTCTTGTGTTAGCATTCATGCTAAGACTCCTAGCTTTTACTTGCCTGTACTAAGTATGCTAAAGCACTGTTTGCTGCCCCTTTCCTACATTCTTTTCACTTGTTATAGCCTCTTATGCTTCCCCTGTCCTGGCAAAATCCTCATTTGTAAGACAAATATTATAACAAATTAAGCAGCAAAACAATGGGTGGGTGTCTGCCTGACGTCAGCCTGCATTTCATTAGCAATCGCTAGGCTAACACGTTCCATATGGAGGAGCCTGCAGGGTAGCCCCCTGCTGCCCAGTCCCAGCCTAACCCAGCCCAGCATGGTCCAGCTCGACTCGGTTGCCACGGTCTGCCCCCACCTTCATTTTTAGTCAGGCCCCAGTTTGGACCCCATCCGGGCCCCCGCCATTATGTCATCTTTAATTTGGACTTGTCACACATCACCTGACACCTACCCCCGTCATGCTGTAACCTTTTGTCCCGTTGGAGCGAAAAAGCACTCCGGAGGATTTCTCCCTCTCCTTTTCTCTCCCACTTTGCCTGTTGTTTTATTCTCCCTTTTCTCCTCGTTCTTCCTCTTTCTCTCACGCTCTTTCCCCCTCGCTCACACTCTCTCTGTTGGCTTCTGTCACTTTCTCCCTTTCGCTCCTCAACCTCTCACTCCGTGTAAACCCACCTGCCCTCTGTCGTTCGGACTCCGGTTTGACGCGTGTGTTTATGTGCTTGCGTGTTAGAATCACAAGAAACATCCGTGAAAGATTCAGGCAGGATTCTAATGGCACATTGGGTCAGGCATCCAAAGCCCTTTTTTTCACTGAATGACACCGACACTGTAAAGTGACGGTCAGAGGGAAAGTAAAGCAATCTGTAGATTGCAAAATTATGGCGCGTGACAGGACTCTGGAGCAAGACTGGTGAATTGGACAGAGCAAAGGACTTCTGGACAGCGGCAGGGCCATGGGGCTGTCTCCTGTGATGGAAATATGGAATGTGACGGATCTCTGGAATTTGATCGCGGGAGAAAAAGGACGGAGAGGGAGGAGGAAACGCGGAGAAAAAGATTAGAGGAAGCATGCAGATAAGAGAGTATTGAACACAAAAATGTGTTCAGAGTGCACTGAAACAAAGTCGTGCTGCAGGTGTGTCGTCTGTGTAATTACTTACGCATACAGGTACTTGTGTGCACCGCATGTGCGTATGAGCCCTTTTCCTGGCCTGTGTATCTGTGTGTGGAACGGTGTGTGTGCTTTATGGCCCACATGCACTGGTGTGTCTGGGTTGCCGTGCAAACCCATGTGACTTGCCGAGCGTCTCTGGTAGTTGTCCCTCATCAGTGCTCTGTTCCCTCAGGCGTCGGTTGCTGGATTCGCTCTCCTGTTCTGCTACACTGCTGTATGCGATGTGTTTATTATTGTATTGTATTGCATTGTATTGTATTGTACAGTATTGTATTGTATACACTGTATTTCATGGTACAGATAATATTTTTTTTTGTCTTTGTTTGATGTAGGGTCACATTGCAGTCACAGTGCTTTAATAAGTTTTGAATACTCCAGATTTATGGCGTGCAAATCACAACTCCCTTCTGCATCTGGAGTAAAACGAATGAATGAATCAAGTAGTGACAGCTGGTAGACAATCATTTGGTGAAATTATTCTCTTCAGCTCAAATAGCCGATATTCATCTCAGTTCGGAGAAAAAAAAGATCTTTTATTATGACTATATTTTTTGAACCCTAATGATCTGGCGAGAACTGCGCCGACCGAAGTGAAAAGAAACTTCAGACACTATAAATACCCGAATAGCTACATACCGGATACAACACAGAAAATGGAAAAGAACAAAGAAACTCATTTGAAGCATAATTAATTACCCTCATTTAAATTTCTAAAGCCAAGAAAATATTCCCACACATCCCACAGAAATGAGGAATCTAACAAATACAGATGCTTCCACAAAGGCCCCAAGGTTCACTGACTAGTTTAATGAGAATGACAATTATGGCCTTTATAGTTACCAGCTCTCAGCCCAATAAAACACCTGTGAGACGTTTTGGTGCGTGCACTGAGAACCACCATCATCAAAACGTGGAATGCAGTGGTAATCATCCCACCAATAGAGACTTTGCCACCGGGCAGAGGGTTGTTGTTTTTTGGTTGACATTCTGTAGACTTAACATTGGCCTACCATCGTCCACCAGTTGTATTGTGCGGTTCTCCGAATTTTCTCATTCCTCTACACGTTATTGACATTATTAACCACCCAAACCTGGTATTCCTGATATAAGCAGATGGCAAGTTTACGCACATCCTTGAGAAAATATTATATCTATGGAATTTTCTGTAATATGTGAGACTGACATAAATTCAGTTAATTGTAAAAGTAACAACAGTGGACGGACACTCTCAATTTAATGTCCAGGTATCAGCTATAACTGGGGCTTCCATAAAGTGACAAAGGCAATCACTGAATGGAGACAGGGGTCACAGCTCTGCCCTCACCATGACTGGGTTAGTTGTACAAACTCAGTGAGAGAATATTAGGAAACAGTGAACTTACAAATGGCGTTAAATATCCTGTTGATCTAACAGTGCAGGGAAAAAACACGGTTGAATGCGAATGAGTAACACTTTTGGTTATTCTTGGGTTTTCCTGCTTGTGTGTGACAAAGAGTGAGCTGTCTGGAGACGCAGATTTTCAAGTGAAACTCTCAGCCTCTCCGTCGCAGTTCAGGCCTTTGGGTCCATAATTAACATATAAATATCTCTTTCACCTCCGCTTTTATTCTGCAGTGAAGCAGAGATGTAGCACTGTGGCTTTCTTCTGAACCAATAAATGTCACATTATGTGAGCTGTACTTTCAGCGCGCAGCTAAAATCACAATACTCGCACTTTCAAAGTAGTGAGCCTGGCTTATAAAATGACAGTGGTGGAGTGGTAAATACCAGAGTGACAACATCAGACGTTTGTTTAGCGAGTTTAGAGTGTCTGGTTGCACAGTATGCTCAGTAGCAGAGGGTTTTCAGTGGCTATGTTCTCTGTGTGCGCGCATGTGTGTGTGTGTGTGCATATGAAAGCATAGTCTGTTCTTCTGAGTGTGGTGTGTAATTTGTGTGTATACCTATACGTGTTTGTAAATCGAGGCAGTAAGGCAGTAGCTTGTGCGTCCAGTAGCATTGTGTGCGTGTGTGTGCGTGTGTGTGTTGGCTCTCTGTGGGGTTGTCGGGTTTTCATGCTGGTTGGAAGTTTATGATCAGTATTTTCCGGCTTGCATGACTTAGCGTGTGAAAATCCATTCACACCCAACACAAACACACATACAAACACACAGGCGCACACTCAGTAACAGTGTGGATCTTGATGATATTCCATGTTGTGTCCGTTACTGTATGGTAGTCTTGGTAGCGGTGCAGTGTGGGGGGAGTCAGGTTGTGTGTGTGTATGTGTGCGAGTGTCTTGTGTATTTGTCGGTGCAGCTGCATGTCGGTGTGTGTGGAATGAGTGTAAAAGACATCAGACACCACCGTTAATGGGCTTAATCAATGACAGATGAAATTCTTGTTGTTTTTCTCACCGCAGCACTGTCTGCTCCAATAGAAACAAGGCACAGAATGTGCAGAGAGACTGATGGGACGACTGAGGTTGGAAATCTCACTTATGCTCTCAGCCACCATACACACACATATTCGTAAACGCTGCGAGGAAAGGCTCCGTATTGGCATGAACCTGCTCGCGTTTTGCTCTGCCACAAAGTTTATGAACTGCATGAAATATGCATATTGCAAATAAACTATGCATAGGCCGGTTACACACATGCGTAGGTCCGCGCACACACTTGCCAAAGTCCTCTCTGTGCTCCAGCTGGGGACCCAGCTGCAGTGATGTCATTGCTTGCTGCCACTTTGCTGATTGTGACTCTTATTGAAAGCAGAACGCTTTGATTCGGCTTCAAGAGCTGTCACGATGCATAGACATGCACGGACATGCACACATCGACCCAACACTGAAATATACTGCGCGTATTATGCACATATACATACGCCTATGTAGGGGTTCACGCTATCAGCATATTTGGAGCGCGCACACATGGACATACAAAGGGCTTTAAAGTTGGATCGTAGTGGCCGCAGCGCTTTTCCAAAGTAGACAAACAGATTGACTACTCGGGAGAAGACACGGAAAGCAGAGTGGGAGCAGGGGAAAGGAAAAAGGTTGTGCCCCTGAAGACTTGATTCTGACAGAGAGATAAAAAGAGTGAAGGGGAGCGGGAGAGAGGTGGGAACGCAGCATTGACAGTTTGCTTTGAGAGCGGAGATAAGAGAGATGAATTTACGCAATGAGGGAATGTCTCCTTAGCCTCTCCAAGCTATCCCCAAATACATCCATCTCCCTCACGCATGCAAAGTTTATGCACACAAACAGCTACCGCACGGCACGGTGGACAATCGCACAACTTAAAGGGACGCAAACTCAAAGCGTCGAAGGGGTGAGCAGATTTAGGCATAGATTTTTTTTATTTATTTTTTTTAAACTATCAAGATCTGATATAAAACATCATTCTCCTCTTAACATCCCCATCACACACACATGCTCACACACTGACAAAATCAGTTACAAGTCTTTGTGAAAGTCCCGCCAGTGTAAAAAGCTGCAAACATATGAGAACAGGCCTGAACAGTTTCCCCATATTCCCTATCTGGAGTTGTCCCAGCATCCCCCCCCCCACCCCTTTTCCCTTCTGCGCTAGTCTTTGCTCTGTGTCCTCGCTGCCAATGGCACGATTTCAAGTTCTCAACCCGCCATCAGCTCCTCCACAAGACCTTTCTACCCATTCATGTCCCAAGACCCTATTCGCTTGCCTTTCTCAAAACCTTTTCGCCCTGTCCCCTTCACCGTCCCCCTTTTTTTCTCTGCCACCCCTCCCACCCCCCCACATCCCCTCCTCCTCTCCTCCGCCTTGTATATACTCGTCTGTTGGCATGTCCTCTGTCTTTCCAGCCTTTGAAGGCTTTTCAGGCTGCTAATAAAAGACAGGTCCCCACCACAACAAAAGGGCTCAGCGCTGCCTTTGAATAAACAGTTTATTTCGCTTTTTTTTTTTTTTTTTTCTCCCCATCACCACCCCGCCTCCCCTGCACCCCAACTACACCCCTGTGTGTGTGTGTGTGTGTGCATGGTGTGTGTATGTTTTTTCACTCTTGGCTAGGGGGGAAATATGTGCACTTGCTATGTTTTTTTCCATGTGATCACAATGCTCTGGAACAGATTAACAGAAGACGAGGGAGGGAGAGAGAGGGATGAAAAAGAGCAGAAGAGGGAACAGAAAGAGAAAGCAGGTAACTGTAGCAGCCTTGGCCTTCGGTGTAGACGGGCGGTCTGTGTGTGTTATCTGTCAGTCTGTCGGTCAATCTAGTTGCCCGTATCCTTGTGCTGGCTTGGACTCTCCTCCCATCTCAGCATCTTATCTTCTGAGCACAACATCACACTCCTACAAGCACCTGTAGTCTGCACTCTGAGGTACACTCCCTAAACCACATCGGGCTTGTGTACACTGGCAACACCTGGCTTCTCCCAGTGGGATTCAAATAAACATCGAGTTGAAGAGAGACCTGTGTTGTTGGATAAACTGGAACAACCCAGCTTTGAATCTGAGCGTAATCCACCACATCCAGGGGAATCACGTCAAAGTTAAGTTGACAATTTGTCCTGTTTACATGTGTAGAAATATTTAACTGGCTAGAAAAGACTTGTAAGGCATATTTGAAAAGGCGTATTTTCCCCCAAATGTAAATAAGTTCTCAGTTTGTTGGAACTGGACCCAGTGTGGTCCTGCTAGCTGGAAAGACACTCTGCTACTGAACCCCGACAGCTGGGCCAGGAGCAGCCTGGGGAGAGCGCTTGTTCCAGGAGACCTGGACAAACATAAATATGCCTCAAAATATTTGAAATGCCTGAGGTGAACCTTAATTTGTCTCATCAGACACTTACACAACCTCAAAATGGATGAATATCACTTGGAAGATAAGTTTATTAAGCACTTGTTGTTTGTGTTTTCAAGTGCTTGGAGTGGATTTACCCACTTTCTTGCCCGAGTTTGTTTCCCTGCTTGTTGCAGCCCAACCCACACAAGCCACAGCCAGACTGTAACACAACCAAACGCTGCACTGAACCAAACCACTGCTTGCTACTCAACATCCACCAGTAAATTCCCTCCCTCTCTCTCTCAACCTGTAGCTCCCTCTGGCTCATTCTTTTCTTGTTCGTCCACCTCTCCTCCTTCTGTCCTCTTAATGTTTTTCAGCTACCTTTTACCTTCTTACTCCCTCTTCTGTTTCACTCTTTGACTCCTTCTTTCTTTCTTTTTTTTTTCCTCCGGTACTGGCAGGCTGTATTGCTGCAGCCCCAGAGCTCAAAGTAAATAAATGGTCATTTTTCGGCCTCTTTCTCTTGGAAGAAGAATAACAGCGAGACAAGCATGTGTGTAAAGGTTTGTGTCAAGTGTGTAAGTATGTGTATGTGTGTGTTCATGTGCCAGTGTGTACATAACTGTGCACATATATGTGTGTGTGTGTGTGTGTGTGTGTGTGTGTGTGTATGAGGCAGCAAACCACAGGCTTATTGGAGCTATTAGAGAGCTGGCTGAGCTGTACAGCATAGCAGCACCAGATGGGCAACTCGAAGTAGACACATTGCATGTAGACTCACACTACACACACGCACGCATGCACACACACACTGCATGCATACATACATGAAACATACACAACACACATGGTGCATATTAATGCTGACAGACTGACAGAAGGAATATTAATACCTACAAAATACACACAAGTGCATAAACAGACTTTGAAATGTATGCAAACAAATTGATCGCACACACATGCACTTGCACACAGCTGACATGCGCAGCTGCCAAACACCCCATGATGCGCCCCGATGAGTGATGGACCGAGTGAGAGCGAGGACGGGTGACACAAAAGAGCATCCCTTCATCTCTGTCACTCAACTAATCCCTCTCTCCTCTCATCCATTACGTCACTCCACCTCTCGCCAGCCCCCCCCACCCCAAAACCCGCATCCTGCTCTGTGCGTCAGTCGCTTACTCTTTCCCTTGTCTGTTTTCCTACTTTACTTTCCAAGATCTGTCTTTCTCTCTGCATCTCTCCCTCCACTTAATGTTTTTTTTTTTTTTTTAGATAAGAATGTAAACTGTAAATTGACCATAAATTCAGTAGCGTAATAACTCACATTGGTTGTTAAAGTACATTCAGTGATATGAAACTGAAGTGCTCAAGTACATCAACTATGCACTTAAATACAGTAGCTGAATACATTTTGTTTTCCACCACAGGCTACATGAAACCGCTCATACGCATGAGACACGTGGCTACGTACACAGTATGTGTGCAGAAACATCCAGTCAGAAATGAAAGGGCCTTCATATCCTCTATTACAGCTTTGTACTGGCCGAATGTTTTATTGCAGCCTGGTTTGTCCAACCTTCAACATTGATGTTAAAACCACACTTCCAAGAACGTATGATTTATTCCCTCACTCTCTGTGGTTTTATACATATACAGTATTGGGAATAACCTGTCCAAAAAGCTTATTTAATCCCAGGGTTTTTAATCCCACGAAATATTACAGCTCATACTTATTTTCTTCCCAGAAGTCACAGCAGCCTGTCTAGAATTTCTTATTTTCCCTGCAGCACTCCCTTTGCATCTCCCTCTTGGCTAGAAGGAATTTACTACAAGCTCCAGTGTTACCCCTAAGGTTCTCCCATTTGTCATCCATCAGGCCCGGCGAAGTTATTGGAACGTTGCAGTTGTGCTTCCCGTGGCGTGGATGCGGCCGGCGGGCACGTTCTTGGGGTTGCAGTAAAACAAGCGTCTAATGACACCCCCTGTAACCACAGCAAAGAGGGGGGCACGCGTCACCAGTGCTAACCCAGGAAATGCTTTGGTTGGCCACAGGGTAATTGGGACTGTCCCATGTAATTTGGGCGGCGAGGCAGGCAAGTTTGGCCAGAAATCCTGCACTTGTCTCTCTTTGGCTGCTGGTCAACCACACCGCACCACAGAAACGACAAGGGGATGGAGGGATGGAGGATAAACGGTACAGGGAAGAGATAAGGCTGGAGTTCAAGCGGACTGGTGGAGCGAGTGAATACTGAGAGGTTTGTATGAAAAGAAGTCACTGAATGGAAAGCAGAGGGAAACTGTGGACATACTGGAATAGCAGTGTGTCTGCATGTGTTTAAAGGAGTGTCACAGCGATCGTAGAGAAAGTGAAGCGTGGCGTGTGTATGGTGGGCACTATTTTTCCCTACGCAGGTTCTCCTGCGCTGAGGCAGATGGAAAATACGAAAGGGGAGCAGGGGGAAATTCAGCTTAGTCAGGTATTCTGGTCCAGCAGTGTACTCATCGCAGTGTGTGTGTGTGTGTGTGTTTTCTCTGTCTGTCAGGTCCTCTTCACAAGCACTGCTCAGTTTAAGTGGGACAGACAGCTCTAAAACTAAAGAGTTCTGTGTGTGCTGGCCTGAAAAACCACAGGTGTGTGTTTTTGTACCCATGTATCTGCTGCATGTGTGTGTGTGTGTGTGTGTGCACGCACATGTACATATTTCTGTTTTGGTGTGAGCAGGTTCAAATGTGCCTGTCATGCGTCTGTGTGTTTATGCAGGATTCTGCGTAGGGACCGTAAAATACGGAGGTGAGCGGTTATCAGGTGTTTCAGTGTGTGCGTAACCGTCTGCGTGTGTGTGTACTTATGAGCTAGAGTTAAGCCCCACTAAACACATAAATGTGCACCAGAGCGAGTGTAATGTCTCTCTCTGTGTTTGTAATGGCTGCCGTGTTATACCTGTCTGTCTCTGCAGATTTGTTCGCATTAGTGGCATTAGACGGCTTGTTCCGCAAGTTGTCTGCATGTGTGTGTCCTGTCTGCGTTCCCCTCAGCTGTTTGGTTGTGTGTTTGAGTGCACAAGCAGAAGTATGTCTGCAGGTTTTCATGCGCGCGAGCGGGCATATAGAAATGTGCAAGAATGTGTGTGTTGCAGGCTACGGGGTCACCGGCAGGTCCTCATCCACCCAGACCAGACCAGACAATGAGGAGGGGAACGGCCCGGTGTGCTGCAGACTGCAGCGGTGCACTGTGTAGCAGTCTCCAATCTGGGACATGGCCTTGGGCTGCAACTAAATGAAAAATGAAACAGTGCAGCAGCGGGGCCTTAAATGTTTGTAAATCAGAGACTGACTAAAACCGCGCTAAACAAAAAAACACACACAGAGCAGACTCTGGGCAGAACGGCACCCCCCTGACCTGCTTCCTCAGCCTGATAGTGGCCCAAGTCCAAACATAGTCAGGTACACTCTGGAGCAAAGGCTCCATCCGCGGCCTCGCTTTATTTACATTTTAAATGCTGCTTTGTTTTCACGATTAATCAGAGTGAAGGGTTCTCAAGCAGGATTCATGACAGCAATTGAATGCATTTTTAACTTCAATAAACACCATATTTAGCAAGTGTTGTTGTTCTTTGTCCCAGATTCTTGCGTAACAGTAATATGTTTAACAAAGTACAGATGCTGTATTAGCCTGAAGACATCGGTCTGAGATACAGAGAGACGAAGACAAGGAGATAGACTATGTAAGAATGTCCCTACATTTCGTTTAGCGACAAACCTGACGGCCCCATCCTGCCGGGGTAAAAGGCTGAGGGAGCCCGAGGAAACACTCTGACCTTTCTAAGGACAAAGCTGACCTATTAAGTTGGTATCATGTTTTCATTGTGACATTTGTGGTGTGCTCTCCACATGTGGGGGATTTGGAGTGTAAAAATAAGTTTAATCAAAAACACACGGGAGACACAGAGTAAGAGGAGGAGGAGGAGGTGTAAAATGAAACGAGAGATGAGTGGAGATACAGTCGGATCTCAATCAGTCCCACACAGGGGGAGTACGGGGTGGCACTATACACCAATAGAATTTCAAGCCTGTGCTGCAGTTGAGATTACAAGTTGTTTCAATTCAGGAAGGACTCTCCTTAACAGTTCCAGTCTTCCAGCACCGGGACAACAGACACGGCCAAACTTCTGCACAGCTGGGAAAGTCCAATCTGACTCATTTGTGGAATTCATTCAACTCTATGCATCTACAGAGGGAGAAATACTGTTGCAGTGTAAAGCAGTCCTCTGCCCCACTCTGTTCTAACTTCTGTTTAACGCTAATTAACGGTAGCAAATGACTGAATGCCAAGTTAACCGGCATTTGAATGAAGCTTCTGTTTTTGAAAAAAAAAGTCACGGAAAACACACTCTAATACAAAGGGAGCGATGCAACAGCGTAACAAAGAGGGAGACGCTTAAGCCCCAAAAGATTTCTCTGTAGTTATTTGTGCGCGTGAAGTGCGTAACCGTGTTGTGGTCATGCATTGATTCACCGATTTATTCATTTGTTTGGGTAAAAGAAAGCAGGTGTAAATAACAGTTGTGTCTGCAATAACGTTACAACACATTGTGTCGTATAACCTGACGACACTAATGCCTGTTGCCATCGATACTCTTCCTTGTCTTCTTTACCCCCCTCTTTGCACTCTCATCCCTCCCTCCTGCTCTCTCATTTCTGTTCTCTCCCTCTTTCATCTTAGGCCAGACATGCCCAACTGTAGCCAATTAGCATTTTTCTCCTTCTCCCCCCCCCCTCGCCTCAGTTCTTACCCTCTCTTCTCTCCTCTCTCTGTTTGTTGTGTAAATTAGATTTGGGGGCTCTAGACAGATTTTGTACTGTTTAAGCTCTCTCTTTCTTCTGCTTTCTTAACATGAATAAACCTGCTGGCAATTAAACATTTATGGAACTGGCATGCCCCCATTTATCCCATCTCACTCAGTCTTTCACTCTTCCTTTCCCACCCGCTCTCGCTATCCATTCACCTCTAACCTGCTTTTATCTCGCCCTGTCACACTTTCCTTTCTTCTCGCATCTTCGCCCTGACACTCACATTGTCTCCTGCCGCCCTCACCTTTCAGCACCTGCTACGCAGGTCGCACAGTCCCTGCGCTCGTCTGTCCACATTCTGTGGTCCTCCGCAGCTCTCTCTCCCGCTCCCTTTCCCTCTCTCTCTCCCTGGGTGGAATAGGGGAATGATTAGTGAGAACACATTCAGATTTTCCTTCCATGTGTTGTGCCAGTGAAACGCCCGTGTGCCCGCAGCATTTGGGACAGCTGTGCCAGGGAAGAAGTAGTGTAGAGTGTGCGTTTGTGTGTATGCGTGGGCATGCATGCCTATGTGTCAGGCATCAGAGAGAGACCATGGGCAAAAGGCAACAGAGCATGATCCAATAAACAGCACTTATATTGCATAAATGAGGAACTATGTAACTGGTTGTACAATGCGTGTGGTAGCGGAGTGTGTGTGTGCGCATGTTGTGTGTTTCAGCGGAGTTTACGGTGGAGGATGTGCACATGCTGACTGCTTCCACATTGCAGATGTTTGTGTACCAATCACGGTTTATCGAGGTGTGTGTGGACGCTTGGGAGTGTGTGCAGGCTATGTGTTTTCAGTCGTGGGAACTCTAATTCTGCTCTTCCAGCCCAGATGTGCTGCATGGTGCTGTGAAACCTGACCCCCCCCCCACCCCACACACACACACACCAACACCACCAACCATAGCAGCCCCCCTCTCCTCCCTTGTCCTCCAAACCCGCCCAGAACTCTGCGTTAAGACACATGTGGAAACAATTCAGCCAATGCCCTGAGCAGGGTAGCCCTCACACACACAAACAGACGTATACACTCACTCCACTCCCGCACACACACACACGCAAGATACACACTCATTTCACGCTCGCCCCTTACATATACTATGCGCAGACATACACACGCCCAGCGTATGCACATGTTACTCTCATCTGTCCCCTGTTGAGGTGCTCATTGCCTGGCATTTGACAGTGTGTTAACTCTACTGTGATCCTAAACTGCTATCAGGTTGTCTACACTCAATCAGTAAGTCATGTGTATCCCTAGGATTTCTCCGGGTGCACGGAGGAGGTGAGCAAGGGGGCTGCACTTTCAGGACAACGTGCGCAATATGGGAATGCACTGGTTTCTGGGGGTGTTGTAACACTGCAGTTGTTTCTAGTAATGCTACGTTCGCATCAGGTGTCATAGAACTGTGACATCAGTGCGTTGCTACACAAACAGGAGATGTGGTTTGGAGCAGCGGGATTAAGCTCTTTCTTGGATGCCCAGACCATTAATGACACACAGATATTTGGCTTTAGTTTAGATTTTATAGGTCCTCGAGTAACATATTCTTACAGTCTGCTGCAGTACCCTTGGAAGCTCTAATACCTTGATGCGACACCAGACTGAGAGGGAGTAAAGTCCAGAAATGATTGATGACATGTATCAAGCACAGAAATGTATACTTAGAAACAGTGAATCTTTTCACAAAGCATGTTTATTTAGATAAGTTTTGATGTGGCTACAGTACAGTGTACTATCACTGTATTTTAGCATAACTTACACCTTATAAATTTTATTTTTTTTGAATTTTCCCCCACAAATTTGAAGAGATCCTATTCAGTTCCCATGTGAAATCCCATGTATTTATGTATATTTATGTCAGGTATGTTTATGTTCAGCAGGTGCACAGTCAACCTGCTGTTGCACATGTTTGACATTAAAAAAGTAGCATTTGAACATGTACATTATAGGAATAGCTTAATAATGAATTGGAAAATGATGATGATAATAATATTTATAATTAACATTAGGCCAAGTTTAATATAGAACACATACTACACACATACAGTATAGAAGGTAGGGAGTCCCTACTTAATATCTCCATCAGTTTGGGGTCCGTGGTGAAAAACGTTGAAGACCCCTGATCTAGTTCATACGGTCATATTTTATTAATGTGTACGTATTATTAATTTTTTTTGTGAAAACAAATAGTAGAAAACTTATGGAAAATGAAGTGAAATAAAACGATTATATGCCGTAAAGTCTCTGAAATGGAGATGTTAGAATCTAAGTATGCGTACTAGGTGGTAACTACTCTAACGTAAAGTTAAAACAAAATTCTGTTACATTTCTAATACGTCTTTGACATTATTCAAGTTATTGTATTCAGGAACCCAGACGTTTACAAATGTAGCCATAGTCTTGAAAAAATGGAAAACATCCCCTCACGCCTAAGTCCAGCATCTTCTTTCATATCAGCTTCATCTGTAGATGCTGCAGTGGATGCACAGCCTGTCCACATGCAGTGTTGGCCTGGAAAAATTACAATATGTTTGCATGAAAGAAACACTTTAAAACATACATATGGGCCTATTTAGTTTATCATGTAGATATTATAGTGGTGACTAATTCTTGTTGATTTCCTAATTTGACACATGCAGGGACATACAATGCATGACAGTATTACACACTGAGTATATATCCCAAGGACCCTGGTGGTTTTATTACTTCTCCAGTCGGCCTTGATCAAATCATTTTTCAAAGGATTTCAATGAAAACCATTTGGTCCCTGATTAAATACGCTAAGTTAACCATTTACTAATCCTCTGCTGTATGTAGTGGGGAGGTGATAACAACTCCTAAACATAGTAACTGAGCTCTATTGTGGAAAAAGCATGTTTGTTTGCAAGTCAGAACAGAGGTGGATGTAGCGTTTCGGCCATACTGATGTTCGCCTTTTCCATGGTTCAACACTGATATCTACTGTGACTTCAGGTGCTGTCCTCCACAAAGAAAGAGCAAGCACTTAGATATTGCAAATGGCCACCAAATCTCATTATTAATATTTATAATCGTCATAAAATACCATTAAAACCAGTCTGACATTTAGTACCAACTTTACATTACTTTCCATGCAGCCACAAACCCACCTGCTGTGTTCTTTCTGGCAGGCAGGTGGGAGTCTTCATCTCGTCCACCGCCCCCTTTTCCTCTTCAGTCATCTCTTTGAAATGATCAGGAAAAAACTAACACACACAAGGGTGAGATTATAAAAAAAAATGATATGTTGGCCCTTACATCTATTGGATGTGAGGGCCAACATAAATTCGTTCATTCATGCACAAAGAATGAACAGGCCACCAACCATGCTCGTTAGGCAAACGTATAATATTATATCTAGTCATGAATTTTTAAAGCTTGTGTTTCCCTGTTAAATGTTAAACATAAAACTGAATAAAGGCTAATTGTACATGGAAATTATAACACTCACAGTAAAGTATTAAGCGTAGCTTTAATAATGTAACCAATATTTTGACAGTTATTAAGTTAAGGTGTTGCTGCTGGTGTTAAGTTTAAATTCAGGTTCCTTATCACCAGCGTTGGGTGTCTAGCCATCATTTTCAGATGAGAAATGTACAAAACATAAGCTGTAACATGTTGCAATTATAAAGAGTTACCCAAAAATGTACTGTTACTATATTTCAACGTTTGTAGAGACACACTTGTTAAAAACTTTTAAAAAACATCATTTGCCATTTCCAATGTTCTGTATATTTCAGTACAGAACATTGCACTAATCTGTTACAGGTTTGTTTATTTTGACTGTTCTCCACAGTTTTAACACTTTTTTGGCAAAACCAACAACAACAGCTCAACTAGAATTTGATGTACGTGCGGCAACAACAAAAAAACACATTCCTATAACCTAACTTTTGTGGCTGTGTTGAGAAAAGACGGAGTTCAGTATATTTTTCATTTGAAACGTTTCCTGTGTGAAACTTTAGCTGTGATGTCACAGTATCTGTTATGTCAGATGTTCCATGCAGTCATTCCAGTTCCCTTAAAACCCACACACATTTTCTTACTTGTTATCATCTCTCTTTTTTTTTAAGTGGCCCCACTTTCCTGAATTCCTGAATTTGGTAAAAAAAATACTTCAAACTGAGCTGAGTTGATGTCACTGGCTTTCATTCAGCTTAAACAACAAAGCTGCACAAGAGCTAGCACATGTTTACAAAACAGTTAATCTTAGGAAAATCTATGACTATATCATGTCACGCAGGTGAAAGGTTTGTAAAGGTTTGTAAAGTTGAAAACAATGGAAATAGCTTTTTTTTCAGTTATTTATTAAATTGAATTAGATTGTACAGGTTTACCTAATGAAAGTGGGCAGATTAATATACACATGGCTCGTGTAAACACACATACTCAGTTTATATTTTCACATGCATACATTCAATGTTATATATTAAATGGTTGGGTTTAAGACAAGATTGCGCGTGTATGTACACAAGTATGA
This sequence comes from Mugil cephalus, assembly GCF_022458985.1. Classification (NCBI taxonomy): domain Eukaryota; kingdom Metazoa; phylum Chordata; class Actinopteri; order Mugiliformes; family Mugilidae; genus Mugil; species Mugil cephalus. The sequence goes on along the minus strand of NC_061774.1, from coordinate 12,564,083 downwards.
ACGTACGTTTGTTTCTGATGGAAAATTCTGCGTCTTGGTTTTGGGTTAATCATCGCTGCGCTTCTTTTCTTCCAGTTTCCACAACCCCGTGGAGGCATGTAAAGCTGTAGAATATGAAGTAAGTATCTGGCGCCACTGTCCCAGTTTATCAAATCAATCAATCAAATAAACATACCCATTAAACTATATGAAGCTTTAAGGTTTAACATCTCCTTAATGGCGCAATAATGACCTTCATGGTGAGTGAGAGGAAGGCAAGACATAGAGATACAAACCATTTATACATCCAGCATATGCTTTATATTTAATTGTATAAAATGTAGATTGCTATGAAATACACTGGATCAAGTGTATTTACAGGATATAACAGTATACACTGCAACATAAAATAAGCATGGGCCCATTAAGGATGTGCTTCACTTCAGTACAGCAAGAGTTTTCTTGGAGCCAGCATCTAGTGGTATTTAGAGGAACTGCACCTCGGGGCACTTAAACAAGAACTTATAACACAAATATCTATGTGCTGGTGGGTAAAAAATCTCAATACACTGTCTCATCACTAACTAAACAAACTCCAAAAGCACCAGTACGTTAACAACAGCTCATTGCTGAAGAAACGAGCATTGCTAAACCTTTTCTCCCTTTGCCTGTGCCGCACGGTCACTTTTAAATGTGATTATCTAAAAGAGCAGCCGCGTGTGTCTGCGTCAGGTCGGGAAAGAGCAGGGAGGCCGGGTTGTTTTTGATGTAGCCCAAGTACAGAAACAAGCCCTTTTCTGTAATTTAATATTTCACTCCCTTCACATCTGGAGCTGCATGTAAAAATGGAAAATAGAGGGGTGGGATACGAGACTGACATGGAGAGAGGGAGGAAGAAAGAGGAGAGAAAAAATACACACTCTTCTCCAGCACACACATCACTAGCCTTCACTCACTCACTACTCGTGCTATGACCACATGCTTGTCTGTGCGCACACACACACACACACACACACACACGCTTTTTACAGTAACACAGGATGCATACTTGCTGCATGGTCATATACTTCTTGTCTTTCGTTTTTCTTTCTCTCTCAATCAGTCTTTTTTAATTTTTTTTTTCTTTTTTTTCGACACACTCTCACACACACACACTGCTCCGGAGTGACTGGTGTTGTAAGTTGGCGTGAGCGCGTAGGTGATCTGGGTGTGATTACTGCTTGGCTCTCCGACAGCTCTGATGATGACATTCAGTGCTTTGAGCTCCTCTGGCCTGGGCCCGGTCCAAACACAACCAGGCAGTACACTCTCTACCTCGCAACCGTCCATACATGTGGCCTAGATACTACTACAACGCACACACTTTGCGTTGAACCTAATGTTAAGCAGCACGTTATGGTTTCGGCGCAGTTATAGGCGACGGAATCTGCGTTATCCCCAGTCACGTCACCGCCTGCGCCTCAGTCCCTTCATGCACATCACTGTTTTGTTATTTACAGCCCTTTGAGCTCGTGTGTAAGTGCAACCTGCTCTCGAGTTTGCCCTTCCAATCTTTCCAATCTGTCTTTGTTGTCACCGCCTCTGTCTGTATTCCATTTGCTCCGAGTGTCTGTTTGCCTCATTTAAATGCCAAGCTCAGAGAGCAGCTGCGTGTTGGATCGTTGCTATCAAGACAGAGTCAACATATGTACACACATACACACATACACACACCCACACACACACACACACACACACACACACACCATTCTCTCAGTTCATGCCCAGATTGTGTTAATCCTCTCTGTCCTCCACACATTTCTCTACACCCATCAACGTCAACACCGCTTTGATGAAGACACACACACACACACACACGCGGCGCACGCGCGCACACACACGTACTCTCCATCATTATCATTGTTTCAGCTGGAGAAGAGTCAGCGCTTTTGTTTGTAATTACAGGGGTTTGAAGTGAGAGGGAAGAATTTTCAAGAAGAGGATGGATGGAAAAGAGGAAAAAAACACAAAAAGAGCAGGTCAGAAAACACACACACACACACACACACACACACACACACACACACACACACACACACACACCAGTATGTCTGTGACATATTAGTCACATTTTACCGTAATTGTTGTTCGACCCCATCCCACACTTGTAAAAAAAAAAAAAAAAAAAAAGAAGAAAAAAGAAATACTTTGGGAATGTGCTTTGCTGTGGATGACTTCCAAGGTTTTGTCTGGTGTGTTCTGTACAAAGGGCAAAAGGAGCTTTGTGGCTGGCTGGTATGGCTTTAAAAACATTACAGCTAAGGGTAGGGGCCTGTTCCGCTTCCTAAGCCCAGAGCTTCAGTTAGGATTGACCCCATCAAAGCAGAATAGATTGTGCCATTTGTAGAGGTACTAAGGAGTCTTCAGCTAAGTCTTTCAGTTACCCTAAAATCTAAATGGATCCACCAGTGCAAAATCCAAGATAAAGGAAACATGAAACCAGCTTGGTTCCCTTCCATCTGGACACGCAGTGATAAGCTAACCCAGTGATCTTTAAGACAGAAAAACCGATTGATTGATTTTTTTTTTTTTTCCCACAAACCTATCGATTCAGTTTCAAAAAAGAGCAAGCCCACGGTATGTTGCAGAAGCATACGCTTGTTCCACTGAGCCACAGAAATGTTCAAAAACAACAGTGCTGAATGATGACAGGCACGTGGCACACTGCAACATCCACACAGCTTGCTGCGATCCCTCAGGGTCCATAAAACACAAGCCTCGTTAAAGCCAGCGCCCCCACTGTGACAAGCAAGCCAAGTTCACAGTTCAGGGAAAAGGGCCGCCATGAGTAAAATCAGAGGACAAGGAAGACTTGCTGTAGTAAACAATACTTTTCCATCCCATCACTACTCCTTCTCTTTGGGTTTTTTTCTACAGTGGATGTATTAACAGGTCAGCCTTTTTTTTTCTTTCCTGCACTTGGTGAGATTGTACATCTCTTGTCCCTCTCACAATTCACACACTCCTATCCCACGTCCATCACAAATGTCTTGTAAAATAAGCACTGCTCATAGTTTCGGTGCACGTGAGGAAATCTCTAGAAGGAGAATCTGATTATGCAAAACCAACTCGCAGTCGAAGCATATGCACAAGACACACACATCCACACATGCAACTGCTTTCAGATTTGCGGTGCTTGGGGAGGTGTGTGACCCATGTACGTCCTCTCCTGACTCCCAGTGTTGCCCAACAGGGAGTGTTTGTGTGGTATCCAGGGGCAACGGCTACAGAGGGTGGGGGAGGCTGAAGAAGAGAGGCGGGGCCGCAGCCACACGTTCCCCTCTGGTTTGTTTGCATGTCTGATTGCCGTATGTATGCGTGCGCCTGCGGAGGATGCAGGTGGGCTTATGCACGATGTCACCGTGTGGCTATGTGTGCACGTGTATTCGTGCATACGTGTGTGCGCCCGAGCAGTGTGTGGAACGTGTTGTTGTCTACAGGCTAACTGTTACTGACAAGCACACACTGACTACTGGAGTCAAAAAGTTAAACGCACTCTATGCTCTTTTCTCTCCCCGGAGGCTCCCTCTTTCTGCCTCTCTAACTTTCTCTCCTCCCATTTTTATTTTCTATATTTTTCTCTCTGTCATACTCTCCTGCTTTTTCTCTCTCCCTGACGATTTCTTTCTTTTGCTCCCTCCTCCCTCCCTCCCTCTCTCCCCCCCTCCTTCCCTCCCTCCATCTCTGATGATTTTAGCAGAGGTGTGACTCATTGGGCACCGAGCCACAATGTCAGGTAGCGAGAGGAGGGCGGGAAAGAGGTGGAGAGAAATAAAGAGGAAAAGAGAGAGCGAGAGGGGGGTAGACGAGTTGTTTTAAAAGTGGTGAGGTACAGTGCAAAGGGGGGTTCAGAGATATGCAAAAACGAAGTGGAATGTGAAAGAGGAAAAGAGTGAGGCTGGGGAGAGGGAGGGGTGTACAGTCAGCACAAGGAAAACATAAAAAAGGAGGGAAATGAATAATTTCTGCAAACAGTTTCCGTCACGATTGAGTTTTTTTTTTCTTCTCCCCCCTCCTTGCATGTTTTCTCAATTGCTGCTCATGTTTTGGCCATGCAGCGCACACTGTGAGTTGACCAATGTGTTTATGTGCAAACATGTTCATGAGCGGGCCTCCATTCATGACTTTTTATGCCTTAAAGCAGCTAATTGCCGACGGGGTCATTAATATACGACCGCCTCCCAATAAAACAGACCTAGAGGAAGCAGAGATGTGGAAGGGATGGTTTTGCAGAAGGGATTGGAAAGTGTGGGGAGTTGGAGGTAGAGATGGGTAGAGTGGAGGGACAAAAGAAGAGAAGTGGCGTGATTACGAGGATTTAGTACGGAGACGGTTACACAGGCACATTCATGTTCACGGGGCTTGTCAATCAACTGTCTTTGTGGCCCCTGAGGCAGGGGCTCTCCTCTCTCATCTCTGCCTTGGCACTCACCCACACGCACACACACAGAACACAAACACAAAATCTTGGCTAATGTAACGGACATGCTGGTATTTTCTTTCTTGTGATGAGGCGTTGTACTGAAAGATTTCATTTAATGTGCCCTAAAGTTCCGGTCACCCCAAGGAGACACGCACGCACGCACGCACGCACGCACGCACGCACGCACGCACGCACGCACAACCTTTGACTTCTGTCCTCAGCGGACTCCATGTTTCTGCCAGAGCAATGTCTCTGTCTCTTTCCCTATTTTCCTTCCTCGTGTTTTTCTTTCCTCCCTCCGATCTCAGATCATCTTGTTGACAATCATGAGAGAAAAATAAACATTAAATGCTCAAAGGTGACTGTATCAACTGGGAGGATGCTTGCTGGTTTCTTCCACCAAACTTCCCCATGAAGTTATCTGTACTGTTTCAGGCCTACCCAGTCTCAACTCGGCTCACCTTCTCTCAACACTGCCCCCCTCAGTCCATTTTTTTTTTACTCATTCAATAAAGCAAAAAAAAAAAAAAAAAGGGCTCCTCTGTTTTTCTATCTATGCTTTACTTTGGCCAGAACTCCAGGAAGAGTGGGCAGACAAACAGACAGTCAGCACACTATAACTAGGGATGCATCTCAGCTTATTTTCAATGTGCACTCACTCTGTTTAAACTACACTTAACAGGTATTTTGGTGCGGCGCTACTATTACATCTTGGCGTGCATATGCACATTATGATTGATTGGAGGCCATCCTGATCCATCCCGTGTATTCCAGCAGTGGTGACAGAGGCATGGGGAAGATCAAAGTCATCCTGATAGATTGCTATCGCCACTCCCACCTGTTCCCTCTGGAATTTCCTTTCCTCGCAGCATGTGTGCACGCGCGTGCACGTCTGTTATGTCTATCGGACTGTTTGTGTTTCTGCATGTGTGCCTGCGTTTGCATCTGTTACCAAGTGGATGTCGACTTGTATGTCAGTGTGTGTGTGCGTGCATGTGTGTGTAGTCTGTTTCAACACGTCTACAACTTGCGGGAATCTTATAATCTGGAACTGGAATATGTGCTCATGTCTGTGTCTGTCTAGCCCTGCTCCACCTCTCTCTCTCTCTCTCTCTCTCTCTCTCTCTCTCTTCCTTTTCTTTCTTTCAGCCTTTGACAGCTCTAATAAGTTCGGCAGATCAGGTTACACCTCTTGATACATGCCAACTTCTCCCTGTTTTCTCTAATTTGGTCTCCGCTCCTCTTTTCCTTTTGCCCCTTTTATATAAACGCTATGTCTCACCAAGAGTTTCTCACAACACACACACACGCACACACACACACACGCACACACGCACACACGCACACACACACACACACACACACACACACACACACACACACACACACACACACACAGAGAGAGACAGGCAGTGAGACACTTTACATGCACACACCGTCTCTGCAGGCCTCTCAGGTTGCTGACATTTTCCATTTTTGCGCATATAAAGTAATAATAATAATATTAGTGGGTGTGACAGAGCAAGGGTCCGCTCACTACCACTGCCAGCCTCCTATAAATATCCCCCTTCTTCAGGGGAATCCGAGAAGCAGCAGAGACCTTCAGTTTACACAGCTGAGGAGCATGTGGACGAAAACCTCCATTCTCCCTCTTTTTCCTCCCTCTCCTTTCCCCTATCCTTGCTCTTCATTTTCCTATCACATCAAACCTCGGCCTGCTACTGTAAGTCTTCAACATTTTTCTCTGCCATTGTCCTCTCTTATCTCTTCTCACCTGCCTTCCTCCCTCATGCCTTCTTGAGCATATCTCTCTGTCTGGCGTGACCTCCCACCTTTCCCCTCACCCATACGTCTCTTGTTTTCTGTTTATCTTCCCTGATAGATATTGTGGTGACACGCGGGGCAAAGTTCAGCTGGTTATTATGGAAACTGCGGAGTGATGACGGGAAGCTAATTGCAGGTGGAAGTCACCCTCCCTTTCATCACATCTCTGTGTTTAGTTGCGTCCTCGCTGACTTTCCTTTGCCTCACATACGCCAACATTCTGGCTGGTGTACACGGGTATGCTACTATACATGTATATGTTACGACATATGTGTATGAAAAATCCCGCTCACTCTCACAAGGTGGTATCTGTGTTGTCCTCAAGCTCGGGTCCTCTACCAGCAACCTGGAAGTTTGAGGGTGCGCTGCGCTCTTCTGGATTGAGGGTTCAGGTGTTGTTCCTGGGATACGTTGGACAGCACATATGTATGATTACTTTGGCCTGCTTTTATTGGTCTATAACGCCCCCTAGTGGATTTTCTGTGCCAACGTCATGATATGATATAAGAAGGAAGACGTCATCCAAACATTCATACAAATATATTTTTCAAACATGTAACAACATAGAAATAAAGCGTCATTTGCGTTTTGGAGGACAGGACATGACACAATGGAATTGCAATTGAAGTAGACAGAGAAAGTCTCCTGATTCTAAAGGTTTTTTTGTTGTTCATTAATGTGGTACCCCCAATAAAGAGGTCATAAACAAAAATGTAGCTGCTCGGTCATTTCAGTTTTAGCAGTGAGTACAGAACAAGACCAACACGGTTTGTCATCTGGTGACTCACCGTATATCACGTGATCTGTGCCCTTTCAGGAAGAGGAGCACCTGCCCCTCCTAGAGTGGCGTCATATTTATAAACTTCAAGAAGTCATTACACAGATATTTCTTTATACATATGCCCCATGGGTTCATTCGGCGTGTGTTTCTTGACTCATTTAACCCTTTTGCTTGTACTCTGAAATCTGATTAAAATACAGTCATTGGGTTGTACGTGCTCAGAAATATAAAGAAGTTCCGCGCAAAACGCCCTTGCGTCGGCTTAGCTCAATGGTTACTTCTCGCCTACAATGAGTTTCAAATCCGGATTCCGGGTATCGACCATGGGCGCTGTCCGACGCTTTTATTTCAAAATATACATTACCTCAGAACCTCTAAATACACTGATTACATGATAAAAAAGATACATAAAACTTATGTATGTGGAGAAATATGCATGACTGTGTGAGGTTAGTATAGAAATGGGATGTCAAACTATCAGACCGATCTTTGGGTTCAAATGTACACCCTCAAATAATCAAAATATAATTTTAAAAAACAAAATTACAAAACTCATTTTACACCGTATTCATTAAAAACACAAATTACATTAGTTTTTAGTCAATGAAAGCTCATACATACGACTTTGTCTCCAGTAGAAGTCGCTGTGTGACGGATAAACACTTACTCTTGTTTTTGTGAAAATTCGTATTTGACAGAAATATTTAAATTCAGTAACCCATAAGCCAAAGAGGGAAATAACAAACACGCATGTGAAAGACTAGACGCAGTAGTATCCTAAATAACGTAGGGAATTATATAATTGCTAATAGTGTCATATAAATATTAGTCTAGGAAACTAATTATGAGAAATAATTTAGAAAACTAAGGTCACATGTTACCAAAACAAATTGCGACCACAGAATATGTAGGGTTATGAGTGCAGTTCTTATTAGACTATATTGTGGGTTCCGTAGCTGTTGTAAAGATCAACACCCAGCAGATGGCGCACGAAGATCACAGATAAAGAGGGAAAACACGCACACCAGCAAATAATATCATCTGAAGACAAAGGACAAAGTGACAAAATTTAGCCGACAAACTACTGAAATTCCCTAGTGTTTTTAACATTTTAATTATCTACAGAGGATTATTTAACGTTTGGGAGATCCTCTAAGGACAACTATCCAATGACACTTAATCACGTTTATCACCATGATTTAATCTGGACTGCAGTGTGGACTAGTTGTCACATCCAGCTTCAGTAAAACAACTCACTTTGACTCACTTAATTCACTTATGCTACTGGCCTCAGCCCAGCGCTGAACTCATTCACAGTCACGTTAATGTGAGCTTCCTGCTGCTTACTGACGGCGTGTGGCATTTAACAATGACTGCAGCCTGAAATATGTTGTTTTCTTTAAACTGTTATTTGGTGAGCATAGTTATGCATGTTGTTTGTGTGTGGCACGATGACAAATTTGATGATTCAGACAACAGTGATCATTTGGGATCATCATACATTAGTAGGGAAGCTTCACTGAGTTCCTTGAGTAGTAACAACTTTCATTTAGTTTTCAAAAAAAATGCAGAATTGGATATTACATTACTTGTTTTCTTTAGTTGCTGTTTGAAAAAACGGCAGTAAATACCATTTAATGTTTCTGTGAAATACGCCGAACACATTATCACATGATAATCAATTTTAACCGGCTGCGATATTTGATCATATTTGTTTAGCTTGTTGCCTTTGTTTATCTGTTGTTTATGTTGTTTTTTTAGGTGCATAAAGAGCATCTGATTTAAATTCTTTTTGTTGCACTATTTAGTCAGTGAAGTTTAATTCATGTTTATGAATTCATCTTTATGCACAAAACCAACATGCTCAGCACTCATAACAGAAGCATGCATAAATGCATGTTTTGCGGTGTCTGATATCCCCCAGCAGATGGCGCCAAGAGATCACGAATAAAAATAAAACAGATGAAGTTAGTGTCGCTGGTGGAGCCTATACTGGGGGTCAATAAATGGTCTATAAGAATGGTCAGCTGAAAAAAAAAAAAAAAAATTGAAGAATGAGTTTCTTTATGTTTGAGCTTGTAAAAGGATAGTTAGCTTTTGATCATTAGTCTTTTCCATTCCCGGATCCACCGCCTCTCCATCCAGTGGTACTCTCCAAGAAGTAAAGGGTCACGGTCAGGTGGCTGTTGAGCGGTAGTTCAGAGAAAGTAATGGCTGTCTTTCTGTCGGACAATGGGGTGAGCGAGGCGATAGGAGCGGATGAGACCGGCTTAATGCTCCGTGTAATGCATGTTAATGTAACAGGCACCGAGGGACCGCCGGCCGGAGTGCTTTGGGATTATTTATCACAAAACATTTGTATTCTTCCGTCGGAGAACGGTTGATCCCGGATAGCTGCACACTAATCCTTCACTCCGTTAATTAAAAAGAAGGGAAAAGCAATGGAACTGGTGCTGGTGTTTTTTTTTTTTTTTCCTTTTTCCAGAAATGTAATCATTTCTGGAGAAGCTTAACCATCTGCTTGAGGTTAAGTCTACAAGCAGATTGTGTTTTCTGCTTATTTAAACCTGGGGATTTTCGTGATTTTTTTCTTCCTGAAAAGGGGAGGGTGACGCATTTCGGGGCTGCTTGTTGGATAGATATGTGGGCAACAACTTTTGCTCCCAGGGGAAGTGATACTTTTTATGCAACATATTTTTTTCTTCTTCTTCCAAAACTGAGGATTTAAATCATTTGGCACGACAGCTTTTATTCAGGAATAAATCCAGCCGTTGTCCTCTTTTAAATACTACACTGAAGTATACAGAATCCACCTCCATCCCCCCGTTTGTTAAGTTATTTTCCTAGCTACTTAAGAGAGAAATTTAAGAAATAAGAACTATATCCAAGCGGAATTATCCCCAACAGACGCCCATGACTTTGCTTTTCGAGTGAAAACATCACAACAACATTAGACATCAACATGCCTTCCCTGATCACGCTCACAGAGGAGCAACCATCAACCTAGTTTTCAAGAGAGTGTGCAGCTCTTAGGTTTTTGGAGCAATTTAACAGAAAATGTAGGGTAAAAGAAAATACTGCCCCTAGGAAGCAGAAATATTTGTTTCTCGATCTTTCTCATCTTCATCTCGTTTTTTTAAATTCCTTTTTAGTTGCTAACAAGACCAACGCTACCCGGGGCCCAAGGCTGTGTCGTCAGTCCCAAGAAGAGACCTTCAGATTTCAAGCCACCGTTTCACATTAAGATGCCACTCGTGTCTGTCTTGAGACAAGCTCCAATTCACAAAGGCATCCTTTAGTTCCTCTCTTCCACTCTCTTCCACGTTCCCCGTCGTTCAGTGGTCGTCTCTCTGACCAGGATTAACAAGAGAAAGATTAGATCTGAATAAACATGTGGCGCGCTCTGGAGAGATGTCCCCTTTCTTTCAATACACACTGTAATGATCTTGCTTTCGGCAAGTGGAGTCACTTATAATTTGGTCAAAGTCTTTCCAAACATTCCAGCGCGCCTTTTCTGTCTTCTTGCAACTGTAAACACCTACATAATCCCAACTATAATACCTGATTAGAGACAAGTATGATTAAGGATTTATGACATGGCTTTTATGTTGATTATGTTGATACATGTTAGGGCCCTCTTAAGTGAATTAATATCGTGTAATGCGTATCTGTATGGGTGCATTGTCCGTTTGTGATTGTGAATGTAATCATTTTAAGCTCTGAATTGCCGCTCACACTCATTTAAATATTGATTAAATATGAATATCCTGACCTATCAAAGATTCTTTTTGTGAAACCCAATTTCGTGTTTGATGATTAATGAATGGGACTGTTTTGCAGTGTGGGCATTCATCTTCAAAGGGCTCTAATTAAAGAGCATTATGAAGTCCCGGGAGCCTACTGGAACTGGCCACTGGGCCACCGAGGCAAAGAGGATATGTGTTTTTGTTTTCTGCACAGAGAAATATAACACTGGAACCCCAAAACAACACTTTTTGTTCCCTGGCGATGTGTTTGGGGTTGTAATAAGTCATAGCCCAGTGAAATAATGTTGTCTCTGCCATCCTGGGCCTGGGGGGTATGGTGGACATCAAGGAAAATCCTTATCTATCATCTTGTAAATGCAGTCTAGAAAACGACACCCACATTGACACAATTTACCTCTTAATCCAAATCTGCCTCTGACGTCAGTGTCAAACTTGCGCCTTCACGTCGTTTTAATGGGTCAGACGAGCAGACACGAGGATGTGGAAGGGTTAAACGTCTACAGTAATTAGAGTCGCATTTCGCGTCGGCGTCCTCCAATACGGAGCTGCGAGAAGCTACGGCCACCCCCTCTCTCCCTCTCCCTCTCCCTCTCTCTCTCTCTCTCTCTGCCTGTGCCTCTCTCACACACGCACACATAAACACACACACGCCTGCCCACCAGCTCCTCCGAGTGTCTAATACACTGGAAAATCAAAGCGAGAGCCGCCCCCGCTCACACACCACTGGTGTTGCGCGTGGAGCACAACACAGAGAGAGGTGCTTTCACTCTCCTCTCCCCTCCCGTTCTCTCATCTGAAGTATTCGTGAAAGTTAATCATAAACATCAGTATATCAAACTTAGATTTGAAGATATTTTTTTCCCTTTTTTGTGCGGACAGACCATTTGTATTTACTTTTGAACTTTACAGCTACATGGTTTTATGAGGAAAAAGATGTCTGGGTGAGGTGACTTTACGCACGCTGCTGAAATGGATAACAGACTCTCCAGAGGCAGCTGGGTACCGGTGACTGGCCTGGTTGTATGTCTGCTTCTGTGTGCGTGTGTAGTGGACCTGGTGCTTGCGCAAATTCGGTACTCCATTCCCGAAGAGCTGGAGCATGGAGCTTTTGTGGGCAACATCGCCGAAGACCTGGGTTTAGATGTGGCCAAGCTGTCCGCCCGTCGGTTTCGTATTGTCTCCGGCGCAAAGAAGCAATATTTAGAAGTGAACTTGGAGAATGGAATTCTTTTCGTCAACGAGAAGATAGACAGAGAAGAGCTGTGTGAACGAAGCCCGAGCTGTTTTTTACACTTACAAGTGGTCATTGAAAACCCATTAGAACTGTACAGAGTGGAAGTGGAGATTTTAGACGTTAATGACAACTCCCCGAGTTTCCCGTGGAGCGAGTTTAATCTTGATATCACAGAGTCCGCTGCGCCCGGCTCACGCTTCCCGCTGGAGAGCGCACAGGACCAGGACGTAGGCACCAACTCTCTGCGCTCCTACCAGCTAAGCGCAAACGAGCATTTCGTCCTAAATATCCAGACGCGTAATGATGGAAGCAAGTTTGCTGAGCTCGTGCTGGACAATCCCCTGGACCGAGAGAAGCAGAAAAAGCATGAAATGGTCCTCACTGCCTATGATGGTGGGTCACCGGAACGCACTGGGACAGCGTTGATAACCATCACAGTATTGGATGCCAACGACAATGTGCCAGTGTTTGACCGCTCGGTTTACAGAGCCAGTCTGGTGGAGAACGCACCTAGGGGGACGCTGGTGCTGAAACTGAACGCCACAGATCTGGATGAAGGCTCGAATGGGGAAGTGACTTATGCATTTAGCGGACACGCACCACTCAAGGTGCGTGAATTGTTTAGCGTGGATCCGTACATGGGAGAAATCCGAGTGAAAGGCATTGTGGACTATGAGAAAGACAGTGTATATGAGTTGTATGTCCAAGCAAAAGACAGGGGACCATCGGCTGTGGCAGTGCATAGCAAAGTGCTGGTTGACATCCTGGACGTGAATGACAACGCGCCCGAGGTCATCCTAACATCAGTGTCCACTCCTGTCCAAGAAGACGCGCCGCCGGGCACGGTGATAGCTGTGATCAGTGTCATGGACCGGGATGCGGGAGAAAACGGAAACGTTGACTGTCAAATTCCGAGCAACGTCCCTTTTCAGCTCCATTCCTCTTTTAAGAACTATTATACTCTGGTGACGAGCGAGTTTCTGGACAGGGAAGCTGTGTCTGAGTACAACATTACTCTCACAGCCCGGGACTTGGGCTCTCCTTCGCTCTCTACCAGGAAAAACATCCTCGTTCAAGTGTCTGACATCAACGACAACCCCCCGCGGTTCTCTCAACCTTCATATACAGTGTATGTGACGGAGAATAATGCCCCGGGCGCTTCCATTTGCTCTGTAACTGCGTTCGACCCCGATTCCAACCAGAACGCGTATCTGTCCTATTCTATTCTCGAGGGTCAGATTCAGGGCATGCCCGTGTCCACTTATGTCTCAATCAACTCTGACAACGGCAATATCTACGCACTGCGCTCCTTTGATTATGAACAACTTAGAAACTTTCAGATTCTGGTACAGGCGCAGGACGCTGGATTTCCCCCTCTCGCCAGTAATGTCACAGTCAACGTCTTTGTCTTGGACCAGAACGACAACGCACCTGTTATTGTATCCCCGCTACCCAAAAACGGCACAGTAGCCACAGAGGTGGTTCCGCGGTCAGTAGACGCTGGGTATCTTGTTACCAAAATAACGGCATTAGATGCAGACGCGGGGCAAAACTCCCGACTGTCTTACCAGGTGTTGCAGGCTACGGACCCGGGGCTATTTAGTGTAGCTCTGTACACGGGTGAAATCAGGACTATTCGCCGGCTAGTGGAAAAAGACGCAACAAGACAAAGGCTGGTAATATTAGTCAAGGACAATGGACAGCCACCGCTCTCCGCCACCGTCTCTATCATCCTCACAGTTGTAGACAGCGTACCCGAGTCGCTGTCAGATTTCGGCGACCTGACACTCAGCCCACAGCCCCCCTCTAACCTCGCTCTCTACTTGATCGTGTCACTGAGCACAATATCTTTAATATTCCTGGTTGCCATCATCGTTCTGGCCGCAGTCAAGTGTTACAAGGACAGGGAGACCCTCAGCGGGTACAACCTGCCCCCGTTCGCCTGCTGCTGCTGCGGGGGCTTTCAACCGGATCCACCTCCGGAGGTGTTCAAAAAATCCAACCTCAACCTGCAGATTTCCTCCGCTGCTAAAGTGCCCACGAACTGCATGGAGGTGAATGGAAATAGCAGTCTATCTCAGTCATATTGTTATAAAGTGTGTCTGACACCCGAATCAGCCAAAAGTGACTTTATGTTTCTGAAGCCGTGCAGCCCGAGCAGCACACCGAGGAACAACGAGGCAAAGAGCGCAGAAAACTCGTGGAACGCTCAAAGCCGGAGCGCATCTGTGAACAACGGAGCAACTACTCCCAGTGAGGTACAGTGAAGCCAGCATATAGCATAAGAGGACGTGTTTTGTCTGTTTAAAACCACCTCACTCACTGCCGTAATAAAAACATCCATATCAGCCCTCTACCTGTTAAGAATCTAGACGGTGACATTCTCCCATGAAGGTCAAATCACGCATGCTAGACAGGTTTAAACTGAACTTTAGCAAGCGAAAAAACAAAAACAAACAAACAAAAAAAAAAAAACTGAGGCAAGCCATTGTTTCCTTCCCCTCATTTTGTCTTGTTAGTAAGTGTTTTGCACGTCATGTTGTCTTCCCTCCTTTTATATATATTTAATCGTGTCAATAATTAATCCTAATGGTGTTGCATATGGTAATGTTCTGCACCCGTGAAATGAAATGAGACGATGTGAGATTACATTTGTAAAGCCCCATCTTGCGAGGAGCATATGCTGCGCAAGAAACCGTGTCTTAGAATGAAGTGAGATGTCAATTACTTTGTGAGAGGGAAGAGGAGATATAGTTCAAACTGGCTCCTCTGCTCAGTCTTTGAAACACTTGAAGCATCTAATAATAATTCGCGGACTAATTGTAGCAGAATGTGACCTGCGAGGATCATGTCAGCATCTCCCAGTGACATTGCCAACCACTTTTCAAGCGACGAGGTAGCGCGCACACCTGCTTACAGCACCTACCTGAGTATGAGCACACGCGCAAACACGCACAAAAAGTCAAGGTTACGTGGCAGACAAGGTGAATGACAGTGGTTTGAATCTATTCTTACTCGACCAGTCGGTTTTGCAACACGCCTTCTTGTTCTCAAACTAACAATATAGGACAGATAACCTCACTAACTATGCCTCAAGGGCACAAGCACGACCGAACCATTATACTACACACAATGTACCGTATTCGCAAGGGGGGGCTGTCCATTATTGATGAAAAATGGCAATGGCCGGTTTTGGGGAGACAGGGGAGGACATCGAGAGAGGAGGGGGCAAGGGGAAGGAGGGGGGGCAAGGACATGGCTGGGCTGAGACGTGGACAGCCTGTAGATCGGCCCCGGCGTTGTCCTCTGAATGTGAGGAGAAAGAGAGAGAGAGAGAGATGTGGCTTCATATTTGTCGAGCAAGGGTAGGGAAGAGGAGGAGTGAAACAGAAGAAGAAGGGGGAGGAAGGAGACAAGGAGAGAGGGAATTTACAGAGGCAGGATGTCTCCACTGGTGTTTTCTAATCCTAATAGACAGAGCAGTAGACCGTTAATGTGTGCGTAATGCTAATTCTCGTCTCCGCGTTTTCACCAAAAACAGGGGACAAAGACTCAAAGCCTTGAAACCAGACTCCACCAGGCAGACTGGGAAATGTCAAATCGGTCACTGGCATGCACGCGCGCACACACACACACAACACGCGCACGCACACACATACCTCTGGCCACAAGAGGGATTTCGAGGTCACGGTGATTGTTCTGCCTGAGGCTATACTCCTTGAGGAGAAAGTGTCCTTCCTACTATTAATTGGTTCCACTAATTCACCCAGTGGTGTCCCTCAGCGTACTCACATGAGTCGTCTTGAGGTCGTCAGTGACACATAAAAGACAAATTACAATGAAACTATTTGAGCCTTACATAAAGCAAGAGCAAATGCGTGCTGAAGATGATGGACTGGAGGTGAAAAAGGAGATTAAATACGCACCGAGGCGTGTAAAACAACACGCCGGACAGGTGCCTGAAATGTGTGCCATGCTATATACGCGCGCAGAGCTGTGTCGTGTCGCGCACTTACAGCTGCAAGGCCCGCAAAGTTTTCAAGGCTCTCTGTGAGACTTTTAATTAAAAACCTTGCTCGAGGAGCATCAGGCAAATATTAATGTAAAATGATGCATAAAATCCACAAAACAATGACGTGTGTAATTTTCTTAATTTCCTCCCTGGCACGGTTTCCTTTGAAGATTAAAATCATGTTTCGTTTCATCCCGGTGGGGTTCTAATTGGTTTTATGCGTAGTTGGCGAGGAGAGTATTTTGAATAGCGAATCTAATAATACGCTTACGTCGCATTCTCCTTGTTAACAACTTTAGGTGAATTAATAGAGCGTAGAGTTCATACTACGGGTCTCGAATCGGGAATAAATATCACTATGTGCTCTCGTGCACCCTTCCCGCTGCGCCACAGAGGATAAAAGCGAAACTAAGTGACAGGCGAGTCGGAGCTCCAGGCAACAGCACCTCCGCTCTTAAAATGTGTGTTCTGCCAATCATCCACAGGGGGGCAGCCACGCTCCATCTATAAAGAGAGACGTCTCCATTTCAGGACAAACACAGGGATACACTGCTCCTGCCACAACTCTGGAAACCCAGTTCGAATAAAAAACTTGCTAAAAGAGATACATTTCTCAGAACAGAACCTTGTCGATGTGAATTGATATTAATATTGCATAACTATTTCTGGCATCTCTTTTTCCCCACCACAGCTGAAGCAGCCAAACACAGACTGGACTCTTACAAAGAATCAGAACTCCTCCATCAAAAGGTGTTGTTTTTCATCTTTGTCAGTCTACTACTAGATTTATTTCTTAATATTTAGTTATGTTTTATATTCAGATAGTGAACATCTGTACTGCCTGAGTTTAACAACATCAACAACAGCCTATTAATATGTTCATATATAGCAGAGCTTGCTGTAACACAGACTATCTTCTTATTTTTAGTTACAACTCCATCAACATGGATGGCACGCTTATGCGCAAAGCCATGCACGCAGACCCAGAAAACTATGTCACCTCCATGGCACCTGGACAGTATTGGACCTGGGGCACTCATATGAAAGGCATGAAAGGTAAATAGCTTTTGTATGACTATGTGCAGTATTTTATTTTATGCCCTGCCACAAATATTGTTTAAACACAGAACCACATTCTGTTTTGTGGTGTTGTTAATAACCTTAATGCCAAAGACTTTCCTCGTCTCCACCACTACTACCAGCACATGCAGGGCTTTTATTTTATTTTCATCTCATCTTTTGTTGTAGGCAGTTGTTTAGTCTTCAAAGAGACGAAGCTTGCTTTGTAAACGAACTGATGTAGTAAGCGGCTTCTCCTCTCCATTCTCCTTAATTATGTCATGCTACAGAATATAAGATGTCTCCTTCCCCAAGTGGGCTCCCTTCTCGGCCCTGGACTCCTCGCTGCACGCCTCCTCCACAACAGCAGCAGCCATCAATCCCGTCCCAGCCGCACCCGCACCCGCACCCGCACCCACACCCGCACCCGCACCCACACCCGCACCCACCACCTGACTACCACCACAACGTGTACATCCCCGGGACACCATCAGGCTTTTGCACCCTGAGGCCCACCGTGCATCGAAGTGAGCTGGATGTGCACAATTCCTTCTCTACCTTTGGCAAGAAGCGCCGTCTTCAGATGTCCCCCCAGGGAGAGGCTGCAATGATAAATAATGACCTGTACAATGACTGACTTGTCAACGATGGCCTGAATGGAGGATTAAAATGATGCATAGCCTCATATGAAAACAGAAGAAGAGACCATACAGTACATAAATTGATGAACACATGATTTATAAGTGGAATGAGAAACAGATGAGCAAAGAGAAGGGAAATCATGTAAGGACAATCTAGCTTGGCTAAGATGCTGAACGGAAATCAGCTGGTTATTTATGTGACATGTCAACATTGTCAATGTATGTGTCCATTATTATTATTATTATTATTATTATTATTATTATTATTATTATTATTATTATTATTATTTAGACAATCAAACTGGAGCAACAGTTACATCCAAAATGTTTTGAGAAGCATTGGTGGACAATAATTTTGCACATCTCAATGAATTTAAATGTTTCCTTTTTTTGTTCGTTTGCTAACAGAGCTTGTGTGAATATGACAAATAGTATGTTAACATACTATATGCAAGCTGCACCGTGCCGCTGACTACTGTAACGATGGGGGATTTCCTCCATACATGTACTGTATACATTTATGAAAAATAAAGTATTTTTTTCATTTGGTCTTTCTTATGTCTCTTGAAGGTATCACTCAAAGACGTGAACCTGTAGCAGGCACCCATGTTCATGCATAAATCATTTAGCTGTACGTTTCCTAGATCTATGTTTAATTAGCTTGAGTCAATTATTTTAGGGTGAAAAAGTTCCACAGCTACTCCTATAAGGGTGGAAAGCTTTTCGCCTTGGTAAGCTGTTTTCCACGGTGAGGAATAAACATGGTAAAATGCTAACATATGCTAATTGGAGTGCTTGCATTTCCATTTGCCCGCAGAGAATAGTGAGGCTCATTAACTGAACAAACAGAACCTCCTCTCTTGAAATATCACTTTAATTAAGACCACGAACATGAACACAAGCATCTAGGGTAAGGGGGGTCTCAACACCAAATGCCACACCTGAATGTGAGCTCTGGGGCCTGTCGCTTCTCTCGATATGCCCTTTTACATCTCACTTCTCCCACCTCTTAGTTTTTACCATCAACAGATGAGAGCTGGCTACTGGCCAGAAATTAACAGGTTAATTAGATCTTCCTATGGCTCAGATTGAAAATAATTTTGCTAATAAGGGAACGGGCGTCCACGGAGAGCACAGAGGGGAGCAGGCTAACCTTCTCTGAGGTAAGGTGATCCGCAGGGACGACGGAAGAGGCATCCATATTTAGGTCATGTTGGCTCAGTTTCAGATAAGTGAAGAATGGAGCTGTTTTTAAAATAGAGATGAAATAAGTTACACATATACTCGGTAATACAAGAAAGGAAATTGTCTCACATACATTTGGCTGGTGAAATTGTGTTACTGAGCTCCATTAACACAGTACTCAGCACAGGGCATCTTGCATCACATGTCACATCCTTTAACCAGCTTGTCACTGGCACCGGGAGCTTTCCATTGCCGTGGTGCTGAAATTGCACTGACCTGAGTTTATTTTCCGTCCAACTGCAATGTTGCCAGTCGTCCGCCAGAGGGCGCCTCGTGCATTGCTAAACCAACACTGATACAAGATGTTGGCTTTATTCTGTTATTATTAATGAGGAACCCTTCTCATGACGACGTACACACGCAAACCTTGACTTCCATGTGACACGCACACGTTTTATTTCAAGGCAAAAAAGTGTTAAAATACAAACGCATGATATATAAACAATGTATTAAAAATAAAATGTTTTAACAGAAGACGCACTTTAATGTTGAGGTGATTGTGGCAGTACTGTGGAATGAAAGGCACAATATTCCACCACGAAGAGCAGAGAGATTTTAAAATAGAAATACTAAAAGAAATGAAGTGCTTCAAAGTTGGTAAATATAAATAAATGAGTAATACATCCAAATAAATGAAAAGATTCTTGATGCTTGTACCAGTCACATGTACAGTACATGTACATCTATTTTCAAGTCAACTTCTAGCAGCTTGGTTATCCAGCAGAGGGCATAATTGAGTAAGAATCATTTAAGCACAAAACAGGGTGCTGGAACAGTTTATTCATTTGATATTGCTAAATCAATAACTGTGGAGCTGGGAGGTTACAATGAAACCAGAAATACATCATATAAAAATGTCAGTTAACTGAAAGCATATTTGAGATGAAAACGAAAACAACAACATAATTGAGGGAGGAGGGGCAGAGGAATACATCTACTTCTCTTGTCAGTCTTTGTTGAGACAGTAGGATGGTGGATAAAAAATGTAACTACTAGCTGAGCCAGCATCGCGAAAATCTGGTGGGTACTTGAAATGAAATAAAATAACATAGGTTCTCAATTAACCAAATTTGACTACAACTATTTAGTTTAGATCAAGTAATGTGAATGTTCTACAATACAATTATTATATTAACTGCACACAAACAAATTAACTGTTATTGGTTTCTATTAAACATCAATATAAGGTTGATTAAAGACAATTTTATTTGATAATGATTTTTATATCAAACACTGAATGAACATTAGACTTAGACAAACTTTAATGATCCATAAGGGAAATTGATTGGTCATAGTAGCTTAATTGTTGCAAAAAAAGATGAGCTGTTGTACAACTATTCACAACCTAGGTTATACTTTAATACTTTACTTCCGATTTTTAAATTTTATTTGTTTATTTATTAATAATATGAAATTATTTCCAGTGCTTGAGCACAAATACACAGGTCCTCCTGTTAGGCTTTTTGTAATCAGATCACTTAGAGTATGTATGAATGTAAGTATATATCTGCTCACTTAATTGCGCTGGCAAGTTTAAAAATGTAGCTTTAACCTTGCTACAGGGTCTCTGAGTCCAGCTTTGCCAGTTCGTTCAGTCTAATTTGTGATAGTGCCTTTGTTTTATCCTCTGGCCACAGTTCACTTGGGTCAACTTTACCAATCTCTGCATTCGGTCCTGCTGTGTCTCGAGTCAACAGGACAACTACCACCTGTCTATAACTGTCTCGGGATTTCACCATTTTCCACCTTGCGTTTTTCCTCCTTTCGCTACCATTCATGCCATCGACGTCTGGTGTCACTGGCTGACTCATTGATCACACAGACAATAACAAAGGTGACATCTTTATTTCACCAAACATATAAGTGTAAATGCCACCGTCCCCTGTAGGCATATTTTAGGTAGTGTACGGCCTGCTTAGGAATAATTACTGTACTATGAGCAGCTTCTGTCACATGGTGTCACTGTTGACCACTGAAACATGGTGAATCTCCTTCACTGAAGTCATGACACACCCATTTGTAAAGGGTGCAGGATAAGCTGCAGAAAGACCATCTTTTTGAATCTAAACA